>NW_006921616.1:14567562-14568756 GCF_000298275.1 Orycteropus afer afer | reverse complement strand
CCAGGGGCCAACTGCAGAACAGACCATCAATTATTCCCATACAAGTTCAAGATGAAGGTGAAGAAAATTAAAACAAGTTCATGATAGTCAAAGCACAACCTTGAGTATATCTCATCCAAATTTAGGACACTAATGATTGAAGACCAGGTGAGTTGTGGAATGACATCAAGGACATCATACATGAAGAAAGCAAAAGGTCATTAAAAGGACAAGAAAGACAAAAGACCAAAATGGATGCCAGAAGAGACTTTGAAACTTGCTTTTGAACCTATAGTAGCTAAAGCAAATGGAAGAAATGATGAAGTGAAAGAACTGAACAGAAGATTTCAAAGGATGCCTCGAGAAGGCAAAGTAAAATATTGCAATGAAATATGTAAAGACCTGGAGTTAGAAAACCAAAAAGGAAGAAAATGCTTGGCATTTCTCAAGCTCAAAGAACTGGAAAAAAAAAATCAAGTCCAAGTTGTGATATTGAAAGATTTTATGGGCAAAAATTGAATGACACAGGAGGCATCAAAGGAAGATGGGAGGAATACAGAGTTACTATATCAAAAAGAAGCAGTCAGTTTTCAACCATTTCAAGGGATAGTACATGATCAAGAACCAATGGTATTAAAGGAAGAAGTCCAAGCTGTACTGATTGCATTGGAGAAAAATAAGACTTCAGGAATTGGTGGAATACCAGTTGAGATGTTTCAATAAGTAAAAGCAACACTGGAAGCACTCACTTGTTTATGCCAAGAAATTTGGAAGACAGAGGTACTTGGCCAACTGACTAGAAGAGATTCATATTTGTGCCCATTCCAAAGAAAGGTGATACAAGATAATGCAGAAAGTATCAAACAATGCCATTAATATCACCTATAAATAAAGTTTTGCTGAAGATAATTAAAAAACAGTTACTGTGGTACATCAACTGGGAATCGCTAGAAATTCAAGCTCAAATTAGAACAGATATCACTGATAATGTCAGATGGATCTAGGCTGAAAGGAGAGGGTAACAGAAAGATGTTTACTTGTAATTTATTGACTACACAAAGGTATTCAACTGTGTGGATCATAAAAAAATATGGATAACATTATAAAGAATAAGGATTCCAGAACACTTAATTGTGCTGATGTGGAACATACAAATAGACCAAGAGGCAGTCGTTTGAACAGAGTAAGGGAATATTGGTTTTTTTTTTTTTTTTT
>NW_006921616.1:14521610-14555664 GCF_000298275.1 Orycteropus afer afer | reverse complement strand
GTTGGCGAAGAATGCTGAAAGTACCATGGACTGCTAAAACAACTGACAGGTCTGTCCTGGGGGAAGTGTAGCCAGAATGCTCCTTGGAGGTGAGAATGGCCAGACTTGTCTCACATACTTTGGTGATGTTGTCAGAAGGGACCATTCCCTGGAGAAACATGTCATGCTTGGTAAGGTGGAGGGTCGACGAAAGAGGGGAAGGCCCTCAAAAAGATGAATTGACAAAGTGGCAGTGGCAATCAGCTCAAGTATAGCAAGAATCGTGGAGCTGGCTCAGGACTGGGCGGTGTTTCATTCTGCTGTGCACAGTGTCGCTATAAGTCAGAGACGACTCGAAGGCACCTAGCAACAACAATGTGTATAGATACTAAGAGAAATTTCCATGGAGGAAGTGAAGTGAGGATTAGAATTGGGAAGACTGTGCAGGAGCTATCACTTCCTAGCATGAACTCAGGGAAGCAGAAGACAGGTAACTCATCCTAGATACCAGCTGGAGGTTGGTTGGTTCGAGGCCAAGGGGTAAACCCTGTTGTCAGAGTCAGGGGTGAGGTGACAGGAGCAGCAGCACCTCAGATGCCCCTGATGTACTGAACTCAAGCTCTTAATGTCCTCACTCTGTTCTCTAGAGGCAACAAAATCATTTTCCATCATTTTTAGGTCTTGGGAGTTTAGATATTGGGAATAACTAACTCCAGGCATTGGAAGTGAGGTTAAATTACGTATCATTGGATTCTTTTTCGTTTTTAAGAAAACATAATTCCAAGCTGGCAATGTTTCTCTCAGAACAATTAAGATGCAGCGGAGGGAAGAGTGCTAGGCAGAGGTTTGAAAGGGATGATCAGGCACCGTCTCCATTGGCTCTGGCAGCAGCTCAGATCAGAAATGGCTTCAAGGGGTAGACAGGTTTGAGTCGGGTCTTGAAAACAAGCAAGATTTCAAAATGAGAAAATGAGGTTGGTGAGAGTGTGTCACCTGAGAAGCATGCCCAGCAAAGGAGGTGTGAGGAAGTAGGACTTGTTGGAGTAAAATGAACATTCTACGTGACAGAGGGAAGGGTCTAAAGGCTTTTACTTAGCATTTCTAATGAATACAATATTCTGCTTCACGGAATAGAGGCTTGCCATGTATTTCATGCATAGATGTCAAATTAGGATAAAATAAAAAGCATTTGTGTCAGTCAAGATTCCATTGCAAAAAAATGAACTGCTCCAGATATCTTTAGCAGAAAAGAAATTAGGAGCTTTCAAAACTGGTGGGGAGACTGGAGGAGGAAAGTTTGGATCAATGTACTTGCTAGTTCAAAAGTGGAAACCGAGTTTCCATAGTTTAAGCACATTTCATTTTAGGATTCAGAAGAAGCTCTAGAATTTTACAATGCTTCAGTGAGTCTAAAACCAAAACACCAAACTTGTTGCCATCGAATCGCTTTGACTCAGGGTGACTCCATGTGTTACAGAGTAAGCTGAGTTCCAGAGGGCTTTACTGGCTCTCAACTTTAAGAAAGCTGGTTGCCAGGCCTTTTTTCCATGGGGTCACTGAGTGGATTTGAACCATCAACCTTTTGGTTAGCAGCCAAGCACAAACCATATGCACCACCCAGGGGACCTTTTGCCTGGATCTGACACAGATGGTCATTCCAATATTGTTGAATAAATGAACAATCCTATGCAAAAGTCAGTATTCCACAAAAGAAAATTTCCAAAATATCTGGTCCTTGAATTTCCAAGCCAAGGAGGCATGCATGAGTCACACACAGTAGGCAACTCCTTAATAGTCATTGGGTGAAATTCACAAGAAAGCAAATAGTCAGATATATGTTGTTAGATGGTTTCAAATGAATCTGGCAAATTTTGCCATTCTTTAAAAAGGATGTGTATCTAACCTTGCAATCTTGTCTGATGTGTTCAGTGATTGGATGCTATTGATACAATCATATTTCATAATAAAAGTTGAATGCCGTGTTTTTTAAAATCCAAAAGTGATGTTAAGGAAAAAGACTTTTAAATCATTGCATGTTTGATGTCTGCCTGCTTAAAAAATGTTCTTGAATGCATTTGATTTTTTCAGGTTGGGTGGCTGTCTCTACACAAACCCAGAAATGGAGGAAAACACTTGGCTAATAACATCCTAACTCCCCTTAATGTTTTTGTTGACTCCAACCTTGCATGACCAGCAGCAGGATAATTGTGTTAGGTTGGATAAAAGAGTTCCATCACACAGACCCCCAGCAGGGTGCAGGAAGTTAGTTTAACTGAACTGTATCTATTTAGGAACAGAAATACACATGCTAAAATACAAAGAAGAGAGAAGCTTTCCTCATGTTAAGAACCCGGGATAAGGGGCAAATGAAGTTGGCTGATGGAGCCATAATGTGGGTGTAACAATGAAAAATTCCTTTCATTCAGGAATTTTGAGTGATTTACTACCTTATGATGAAGTGTTCCTTTAGAAGCAGATATGTTTTTTAATAAAAAATTTAATATTGGTATTAAATATTTATTTTTGATTTTTTTTTGTGTGGTAGCATAGAAAAAATAGTTTCAAAGTCCATTTGGAGTTGTGTAATCTCTAAAAAAGGAGTCTTGGTGGTGCAATGGTTGAACACTTTGCTGCCAACTGTGAGGTCTGCTGTGGGAACCTACCAGTGGTTGCAAGGAACAAAGGACCTTGGCAATGGACTTCGCTAAAGCTTTACAGCCTGGGGAACCCTACTGGGCAGTTTGACTCTGTCTTGAAGGGTTGCTGTGAGTCGGAATCAACACGTCAACAATATCTAAATAAAGGAGGAAATATTTAACAGCGTTAGAAACAGCAATTGAACCAGGAGTCAAAGCAAAATAAAGTGATGTACTCTGGCTTTTTCCCACTTCCCTGAGTGATTTCATCTCTTGTTCTCAAAATAGAAGAAAATGGAGATGGCTTCCTGTGCCTCCACCTCCCACATATGTCCTAATCTTCCCATCATTGAGTTAAAAAACAAACAAACAAACTACTTGTAGATGAATCATTAATTCTATAAGAAGTTTTCTGGCACAGGTAACTCTTTTTTTAAATGTAAGTATCAGAGCCTCTTAATATTTTGGGCTTGTTTTCTTATAATAAACCACACTGTTCATAAATATAAGCAACACTTCGGTTGTTTGTTCCAATTTGTTTTCTTTTTTTGAATCAATGCAACTCAGGCTTTGTGGTTTTTTTTTTTTTTTCAGCCTGAAAGGCTGCTTCAGTTAGATCTTGCTGAAGGCATGAGATTTGATGCCATGTTCTGATAGTACATTTGCTTTAGCCTGTAATAAGGCTCTGAACATAACTTCTCTACAATTCTTTTAAATATCTTTGTACATTGGGATCAAACAGGATGTCTACTGAACTGAGTTTCTTCTAATAAAGGGATTTTCAAACACTGTGTCTTTCTCGCTGTGTTAGAACCAGGAATTCATGAGGGGAACTGACCAGGTGCCAGCTTCTCCAGGCAACTTTGGGCCTTCCTTGTCACTCCTATCTTTCATAAAGGAAAGAGGCTATTATCTGTGTGCTATTTTCATTAGGAATACAGGGAAACATCTTCATTAGAAACAGAGAGCACACTTGATGTGCTCTGTTGTGATAATGAGGGGAAGGGTGTGAACGACAAGATAAGAGGAGCAAGCATTTAACTGGAAGCATTCCACCTGGCTTCGGCTTCATTTTACTTAATTGGATGAGGAACATTTTCTGCCTGTGAAAACAGCCAAATGTCCCAGATTGGGAGTCGAGAAAGCCAGGATTTAAGGACACTGTTGATAGTAATGCTTCATGTCCCTCTTCCTCCTCCCCATTGGTGGCTTAGTAACCTCAACTCCAAAAGGGCAAAGGGACTATATGTTGGACATTTGGAAATGCCAAGAAAGATGTAATTTAGGTAGAAATGGTACCTTGGTCTTTCATCGCCAGACTTGAACAAACTTGTGAATGAGATATATTCAACTTTCAAGCCTTTATGTATTTTCTTCCATTTCCACCACCTCTAATCTTTATATCTTATATATACATCTGCTCTTTATAGAAGCTTAATTTTCTTGTGTCCTGTCCCTTTGAATCTGTGCTAATGTTATAAATTAGTAAGGTTGTCATATTTAGCAAAGAAAAATTTAGGATTCTCAGTTAAATTTGGTTAGCAGATAAACAATGAATACATTTTAAGTCCAAGTATGTCCGATGTCCAATGCAGAATTTGGGACATGCTGTTAGTTGCTCTCGAGTGGGCTCTGACTGATGGTGACCTTCTATATATGTAACAGAACAAAGTGTCGCCAGATCCTGAGCCATCTCCATGATCCTCAGTGTAATTGAGTCCATTGCTGTGGCTACTGCGTCAATCCATTTCATTGAGGGTCTTCCTTGTTTTTGCTGACCTTATACTTTGCCAAAGGAGCTCTGGTGGTGTAGTGCCTAAGGCATTAGACTGCTAACCAGAAGGCTGGTGGTTCAAACCTACCAGCCACTCCTCAGAAGGAAGGTTGGGGAATCTACTTCCATAGTGATACCGCCTTGGAAACCCAAGGAGGAGTCACTGTGAGTCGGATCTGGCTTGACGGCAGTGTGTGTGTTGTTGATATTTTACCAAACATGTTGCATTTGGGACATACTTAGACTAAAAATGTAGTCATTGTTTATTTGTAATTCAAATTTAACTGGAGGATGGCCTTGGTTTTCTCTGACAATTCTATAAATTAGTGGTTTGCAAATTAGTTTTTCAAGCATCCTTAGAATTCAGCAGAGGTGTCTTTGATAGCATGGAGGATGGGTGCCACAGGCCTGTGTGTGAGTACCACAGTATTCCCTGCTTAAGCAGACAGGCTCTGCTCTCATCTGATTGGTGTACTGACACTGGGTATTTGACTTCATTTGAAATAAGGGTCTTGTAGCTATGAAAAGAAGTCTGAATGATCCTGGCTGTCTTCCGTTTGTCTCTCCAGATTTCTTTGACTTTTTCTCCAGCCTGAATCAATGAGCTTCCTTGCCCTCTGGCTTCTGGAGAATAATCAGGAGTTTGGAGGCAGGGGAGAGAGTGAGCCTAGGCTATTGATTCCCCTGTTTCTTTCGCTGCAGAAAATTTTTTTTTGTTGTTGTTGTTATGTGCCCTCGAGTCAGACCCGACTCATAGCGACCCCTCCTTGGGATTCCCAGATGGTACCACTATGGAAGTAGATTACCCAATCTTCTTTCTGAGAAGTGGCTGGTGGGTTTGAACCGCCAGCCTTCTGGTTAGCAGAAAACCTTAGGTATTTTAAAATTATTTTTGAAAAGGGAATACTTTACTCGCATGCAATGGAAGCCCTAACTAACTGTGCCTTATGCAAATAAAAAGTTATTTTTCTCATCCCTGAGAAGTCCAGAAGTAAGCAGCCGTTGTGGGTATTTCAGTGGCTCAAAGATGTCAGGCTAGTGTCTCTCTCTCTTTGATCTTTCCCAGGGTTACAAAACGGCTGCTGAAGTTCCAGACATCAAGTTCATGTTCAAGGTAGAAAGAAGGAAGGAAAGGATCAAGTCTGCAGTATCTAATTCTTTATTAGGGAAGCAAAACGTTTCCTCAAAGACTCCCTGCAGACTTCACTTCTTTTTCATTGACGAGATCTTTGTTATAAGATCTCCTCGGTGCAAAGGATTTTGGGAACATGAGTGCTTAGCTTTTCCAGCTAAATAGGGTGCAAGAGAGAAGGGATTTGGAAAAAATGATGGTTTGGTCAAATAACAATAAGTTCATTCTGACAAGGAACTTCTAAGAAGTCAAGGCCTCAATCCTAAAGACTTTTAATGAGCTAACTTGCAGACATTCTAACCAGCTTGTGAAGAAGTGTTTAAGGCAAGAGAATTTTATCATGGTTTCTTAATTTATACTATGTAGGTGACTACATCTATTCTTTAACTTTGGTCATAATTTGAAAGGCAGAATAATTTCAGTGGATTAAGGCCCTGGTCGAATTATATTGTAAATCCTTCCATACTTTCCTTGCATTTCCACTTCTTTGTCTGCAGCATCTACTTCCTGAACACTCAGGTAAAATCAGGTTAAAATGAACACAGTACCGTGGAAAGGAACATGGGCCTGGATATGAAGTGATTCATCGCTTTTTTGGCACTGTCATAAAGTAGCTGTGTGCTGAGATAGTTTTTGCCTTTCTGAACTCTTGTTCCTTATCTGGAAAAGGAGAGCTGTGCTGAGCTAAATGGTTATTTTGCTGCAAATATGTTGAGTGAGCAGCTAATATGAAACATAACCTGTTCCTGGAACCAGGGTATGATAGAGTGATATAGACAAGGTCCCTGCCCTCGTGGAGCCTACATTCTACTGGGCAAAGACTGGCAATAAGAAAATAATCAAAAAGTAAAGATATTTATTTTCCCAGGAATAAATCTCAGGAGGCAGAAATGGATAGCAAAGAACAACAAGAAAATGGTAACCACAGAGAGGAGGTGGGAGGAGTGCTGTTACATTGTGGGACTTGCAATCAATGTCACAAAACAAAATGTGTAGGAACTCTTGAATGGAAAACCAGCTGGCTCTGTAAACTTTCATCCAAATCAAAATAAAAAGTTTAAAAAAAAAAAAGAGAGATAGAGAGAGAAAAGATATTAACTCGGGATCAGTGACACAGAGAGAATTAAAACACATTGATGTGAGATAGTGCCCAGGTCCTTCTTCCAGAGAGTGTGGTCCAAAAAGGTCTCTTAGAGGAGTCCACTTTAAGCTGAGATCTGAATGTCTACAAGAAGCCAGTCCTCAAAGGTGGGGTGGAATAGCTTCAGAAAGAGGTATATTCAGCTTGGCATATTTAAGAGACAAAAAGAAAGCAAGCGATATACTGAATTGAACCATCATTCTGTTTTTCATGGTGGTATGTCCCACTTTCTGAAAAATGAAAATTCTCACTAATCTTGTGGCAGTGAATGTTACATACAAATTGAAATATAAATATCATACTGTCCTGAGATAATTGAGGATTTTTCTTTCTGCTACAGGCTTAATGTAAAAGGGACACTTTGTGGAATGTGTGGTTAATTGCCTCCATGAACAACTGCCTCCTTTGCCATGAGACCAGAATTGGATGGTGTCCAGCTACCATTACTGAACATTTTGATCAAAGATTCTATGAAGGATCCTGATCAAAAAGGGGAAAATGCAGAACAGAATTTCAAATTCTCATGGAATCCAGATATTTGGGCTGGGTTCCATGAGAATTTGAGGCTAAATAAATGATTGTTGAGTGCAGTGAGTTACTTTATATGGCCCTTTTAGCCATAGTCTTGTAACTCCCAACAAAAGATTGGGTAGGACTATGCAAACAAGGTTCTTGTCCCCGCTAAGGGGATTCAATAGCTTGCTAATAATACAAACAATGTGCATGACACCCTTTTTGTAAGTGTGACCATGGAAATAAGGTGCGTAGAACACTAAGGAGGCTATTGGTCAGTTTTGCCGTCCAACTAAGTTTAAGAGAGAGCCAATTCCAAAGCAGAGGGGGGACTGCCAAGAAGAAGAGGTGGGAACAGATCATGTCTTTTGGACCTGGGGTCTGTGTACTGGGTATCTTCTTAACTCAGGAGACAGAGCTGTAACACTGGAGAGATGTTGAGAGCAACCGTAGCAGAGAAGTAGCAGCAGAGAAATGCTGGCAGAAGATGGAGCAGAACCAAGATATTGTCAGGAGACAGTGTAGTAGGCTTCCTGACTTATGGAGCAAGAAAGCTGAGCACTTTCAGGCAGGAGGTTTGCTGGCAAAGTTAGGTGCCTCTGAGCATATAGTGGATCTATGTTTGCTGATCCACAGAGAGAGAAAGCTGAGCACCTTTGGGTGGAGGCTTACTGACAGAGTGGGGTGCCTCTGGGCACTTATTGACAGAGCTAAAAGAACTTTGTAACATTTTCCTGAGCAGGGAAGAAGCCAGTCCTGGGGGTAAGGGCCAGAGAGAGGCATGGCTGAGCAGAGGTTGTCCTGATTGAAAAACTGTATCCTGAGTCATTTCTGATCCTCAATTTTAACCTGTTACTTCCCTAATAAACCCCATAATTGTGCATATGGTCTGTCTTAATTTGTGAACCAAAAATATTCCCTGTAATCTTCTTTAAACCAAACAACAGTTTAGCTTAGTTAGTAAAGAATGTCTCCTTAAGCAGCATATACTTTTAAGGAACTCTCTATATAGGATCAAATTAACAACAGCAACTCAAAAGATTAGATAGGAAACTTAGGAGCAGTGAGTTTATGTTAATGGAGGAGGTCATTTCAGAAAAGGAAGGTAAGAATAGTTGCACAATTTTAAGAATATAATCAATGTTACTGAATTGTAGATGTAGAAATTGTGGAATTGGTGTATGTTCTGCTGTGTATATTCTCAACAACAACAAAAATAAAACAGGTGATTAAAAAAAAAAATAAAACCACAGATGAGACTTCCAGTCAAAATGGTGGCTTAGTTAGACACACAATGCTGTCCCTCTATAGCAAAGACCCAAGTAACTAGGTGAAATAGATACAGAAGACACTCCTGAAACCCTGAGCATGAAATGGAAGGATAAGGAACTAGACCGAACACTGACTGGAAGAAAACACTGACTGAACACTGTGAATGAGAAGAGTCAGAGCAGAAGGGTCCTGTGAGTTGGCCCAGCACAGTGTGGCCATCTTGAGACAAATATGGCAGCAATCTCAGGTAAGGAGCACAGAAGGTAACTTTATGGAATTCCCAGCAGTACAAAGAGTGACTGTAGACATACACAGAGGAAATAAGGTCTTGGTAGCTGGCTGTAGCCAACTGGAAGATCACAGGCACCCTCACTGGTGATCAAAGGAACATGCTCTCCCTCCCTTCCCCACACTTCTGGTGGTTAATGTTACTAACCTCCCCATCCCTACAGCCCCAACCACTCACCCCTCCATTTGGCAGGAGGAGTGACCATGCACCCACTAGCCAGCCACACTATCCCACCTGTGACCCAGCCTACTCAGTGAGTGCCACTGCCAGCTCCTGTGCCACTGGACTGACAACAGACAGTGGTTTATGTCTATCCAACCCACCCTCCACTGACCATGAGACCAGCGAAGAGAATCCCAGGCTCACACACAGCTGCTACCTCATCTACCTAGAGACAGGAGGCAAGCACTCTAGTGTGGCCAGACTAGTGAACAGAGAAGCATGCCCATCTCACCTGCCCAGATACATCAAAATAAAACTTAACAAAAAATAAAGACTCAGAAAACAAGCATACATTAATAAATAATTATAATAACACCTTAAAATCTCAGAAACAACAGATATCAAATCACCTAAAAAAGCAGGACAAGATGTTTTCAGTAAATGACCAAAATAAGAATCTAGAAGCCCTGAGGAAGAAATGGTAATAGACCTACCTAATAAGGAATCCAAAAGAGTTATATATAAGACCCTCTAAAAGACCAAAAAAGAGATCAAGGAAAACACAGACAAAGCTCTAGAAGAATTCAGGGAAACAGTACAAGAACAAAATAACAAAATAAATAGAAAATTAGAGACTATACAAACCCAGCAAGTGAAAATCCACAACACTAACACTAAAATTTCAGAAATTGATAACATATCGGAAGGACTAAGGACTACTACTAGAACAATGGAAATCAGAATCAGTGAAATAGAGGACAAATCTTCTGATACCAATCTGTTAGAGGAAAGGAAGAAAAAAAAAAAAAGAAAAGAAGAAGAAGAAAGACTAAGAGTTATGTGGGACTCCATCAAGAGGAATTATTTATGCATGATCAGAATTCCAATATAGGAAGAAACACAAACACATAGACACACATACACACGCAAAAAACTTTCAAATATTTGCTGGTAGAAAACTTCCCTAATATTATAAGTGAAATAGGAAACAAAAACAATAGAAAGACTCAACAAGGCTTTGAAAGGATTAGTAAAATCGACAAAACATTGGCCAAATTAACAAAGGAAAGAGGGAGAAGATGAAAATAACACAAATAAGAAGTGAAATGGATGATTTTACAAAAGAACCCATTGACATTAAAGGATAATAACAAAATACTAGGAAGAACTGTACTTCAGCAAATTGGAAATCTAGAAGAAATGGACAAAATTCTCGAAACACATCATCTACCTGAACTAACATAGACAGAGGTAGAAAATTTGAACAGACCCATAACAAAAGAAGAAATTGAAGAGGTTACTAAAAAAACCCAAAAAAAACCCACACCCTTCCAGTAACAACAAAAAAAGCCATGGCCCAGCTGGCTTCACTGAAGAATTCTATCAAACATTCAGAGAAGAGATGACACCAGTTCTACTCACGCTATCCCAGAACACAGAAAAAAAAGGAATATTCTCAAATTCATTCTATGAAGCCAACATAACGCTGATACTAAACGCATTAAAAACAACTAAAAAAGAATAGTGTAGACTAATATCCAAATAGATGCAAAAATTCTCAACAAAATCCTAACCACTAGAATATAACACCACATCAAAAAATAAAACATCATGACCAAGTGGAATTCATATCAGGTACTTAAGGATAGTTCAACATTAGAAAACCAACCAATATAATCCACCACATAAATAAAACAAAGTCAGGAAAAGAACACATGATCATAGCAATCAGTGTAGAACAGGCATTTGATAAAATCCAACACCTTTTCCTGATAAAAACTCTTAACAAAATAGGAATAGAAAGGAAATCCCTCAACACAATTAAGAGTATATACACAAAACCAATGACTTACATTATTCTCAATGGAGAGGGACTAAAAGCATTCCTCTTGAGAATAGGAAGCAGATAAAGATGCTCTTTATGACCACTCTTATTCAATATTATACTGGAAATCTTAGCCAGAGCAGTAAGACAAGAAAGGGAAATAAAAGGGCATCTGAATTGGCAGAGAAGTAACATTATCTTATTTGCAGATGAAATGATCCTATATATAGAAAAAACCAATGATTCTACAAGAAAACTACTGAAACTAATAGAATGATTCAGCAAGATACAAGATCAACATTAAAAAAATCAACTGGATTCCTCTACAAGAACGAAGGGAATTCTGAAAAGAAAATTGGGAAAGCAGCACCATTTACAATAGTCACCAAAAAGATGAAATATTTATTAATAGACCTAACTGGGGATGTATTGGGCTTATACAAAAACAAAACAAAACAAAACAAAAACCTGCTGTAAGAAACTAAAATAAACCCAAAACCAAACCCACTGCCATGGAGTCGGATCCAACTCATAGCGACACCTCTTTGGGTTTCTGAGGCGGTATCACTACAGAAGTAGATTGCCCAACCTTCCTTCTGAGGAGTGGCTGGTGGGTTTGAACTGCCAGCGTTCTGGTTAGCAGTCACCAAAATAGACCTATATATAAATGAAAGAACATACCATGCTTGTGAACAGGAAGATTTGGCATTGTGACAATGTCAATGCTGCCCACAGTGATACAGAGGTATAATGCAATCCTTATCCAGATTCTGTCACCATTCATGAAAGAAGTGGAAAAACTAATCACCAACTTTATGTGGAAAAGAAAGAGACACCAGACGAGCAAAGCATTATTGAAAAAGAACAACATAGGAGGCCTTACACTTTCCAATCTCTGAACATATACACAGCTTCAGTGCTCAATACAGCCTGGTGTTGGTACAATGACATATACCAACGAAGGGAGCAGAATTGAGAACCCAGAAGTATATCCATCACCTGTGGATAGCTGATCTTTGACAAAGGGCTGAAACCCATTAAATGGGGAAGAGACAGTCTCTTTAACAAAAGGTGCTGGCAAAAGTGGATATCCATTTGCAGAAAAATGAAACAGGATCCTTACCTCACACCATATGCAAAAACTAAGTTAAGATGCATCAAAAGACTTAAAGGTAAAACCTACAACTATAAAGACCATCAGAGAAAAAAAAAAAAAAAAAAAGGGGGCAAACTTACAGGCCCTAACTTATGGCATAGTCCATCAAACATAACTAAAAATTTACAAACAACAGAAGACAAAAGAGCTAATTGGGACCTCCTGAAAATTAAACACTATATGTGTCAAAAGACTTCTTCAAAAGAGTAAAACAAGAAGTTATAAACTGGGAAAAAGAATTTAGCAACAACTTATCTGTCAAGGGACTAATTTCTAAAATTTATTAAGAACTTCAACAGCTCAACAACAACAAAAAGAGAAACAATCCAACTAAAAAATGGACAGAGGACATGAACAGATAATTCAACAAAGAAAACATTCAGGCAGCCAACAACCACAAGAAGAGATGCTTGCAATCATTAGTCATTAAATCAAAAAAACCAAACTCACTGCCTCGAGTTGATTCCAATTCATAGTGACCCCTCATACCAAGTAACCCTGTAGGATGGAGTAGAGCTACCCCATTGAGTTTTCAAGGGTGTAAATCTTTATGAAAGCAGATTGCCACATTTTTCTCCCATGGGGTGGCTGGTAGGTTTAAACCACTGATCTTTTGGCTAACAGCCAAGTCCTTTAATCACTGCAACACCAGGGCTCTTTGCTCTATCATAAGCCTCATTTTTTGCAGTGGAATTTTACTGGGCCCTCCAATCCAAAGGCCTGAGTATTATGGAATTGGTCAAAGCCTATACCATTCATGTTTGTAGAACCTGGTATGGTGTCTCCTTTCAGGAACCTTAAAATACTAACCCATTCACCTCTTTTGATCTTCATATTAGTGGGATGGATATATATGTGTAAAAAAGGTTGGTTTAGATGTTTCAGGAAGGTGTACTCTCTGTCCTGTTGGCAGAAGACGCATCACCATTTCTAACTCCTCTTTGCATATCTTCTGCTTTTCTTCTCTTTCAAGATACATCTAATACTGAATTAAGGTATAGCAGTGGCTTAGATGTTCCCTTTGTTCTAACAAACAACTTGAGGGACTTTTCCTCTAATGTTCTGGGCAGTATTATTTCATAAGATAGTGACTTGGATGTTGTCATACCTATGTTTGCTTGATAAATAAACTAAAAGAGACATTTTCCCCCATGTCTGGTTCCCTAGTGCTGCTCTGACAGGAATACACCACAAATGGGATGGCCTTAACAAACAGGAGTTTATTCTTACAGTTTGGAGGTCTTAAGTCCAAGTTCAAAGTGCCAGGCTCTAGGGGCTGGGTGAAAGCCCCTCAACCTTGGGGTCCAGCTCTGCCTCCTACTCCCGGCCCACTGGAGCTAGAGGTGTTTCTTCACTTAGACAGCTTCTGGCTGCTGAAAACCCCAAGGTTGACAAGTAAAAAGGCACAGTCCGGATGTTACCAAACCACACGGCAGGCCATTAATTCAAGTCCATTGTAGGTCCCAAGGTTGGCAAGGTCAGCAGGCTGCTGAGCAACGACATGGCTACATGCAGAGTCCAAGTGTGCCATAGGCTAGAGACCATTCCCAAGGCTTCTCCTTATATACAGGAAGCAGACCATGTCCCTAAAGCAGCTACTCAGCTGTTTGTGGTAGATCCCACCATGGAGTTGATTGCCAGTCTCATCATGGGGAATAACTATCAACAGCTGCCCAGCCACTCAACCAGGCCCAGCCAAGTTGACACACAAACATAACTGCCCCACCCAGTTTCTTTCTGCTGTATTCATCTTTATCCATTTACTGAGCCCTAACTGAACACTAAAGGCGCTCTGGTGGCATAGTGCCTAAGGCATTTGTTTGCTACCAAGAAAGTTGGTGATTCAAACCCACCAGCCACTCCGCAGAAGGAAGACTGGGCAATCTATTTCCATAAAGATTTACCACCTTGGAAACCTAAAGGTGTCTCTATGAATCAGAATCTACTCGATGGCAGTGAGTTTTCTTTTTTTTTTTTTTAACTGAATGCAAAGTCCTTTGAAGAAAGCGTATGCATAAGCAAAGAATCCAGTGGTATTGTGTTACAGGAGAGAGATGTACAAGTGGAAGAATGGGGTGACCCATTCCTTCTGCTTGGGGAAAGTCACAGAGAAGATGAAATGGGAAATCTAGTCAATTTCCTATTCTCTATGCCCATTACTGGGAGGGAGCCAGAATTCTTTCATCACCCAAATGTCTCTGGCAGCAGAGTTTGGGTTGATATCATGAAACTATGGGTCAGAGAGCTTGGGTTTGGGGCTAGATCTGCTGCTATTCAATTGTGCAACAACCAAAGTCAGGCCATTCAACTATTCTGTGCTCGTGGTTAACCAGGGGCAAAATACTTATTATCCCTTTATTCCTTTGTATCTCAATTTCTTCTTTTGACTGCCTTCAAAAAACCTTGTATCATACACATTTTGATATAGCAAGGAAGTCATTGTGAAATATTTTTGAACAGACACAAAGCCAAGAGTGAGGGAGTGGTGGTATTAAGAAAGGAGCTGGATCATGGGCAGAGATAGAGACCTAAAGACCAGAAAGCTTAAATATTGACAGCAAGTAAGTACTCTAGGAAAACCAGTTTGATCAGAAAGTCATTTCCATACTCATAGTGTTGTTAGATGCTGTCAAATCAGTTCCAACTCATAGCAGCCTTACGTGTAACATCATGAAACATTGTCCAGTTCTACACCTCCTCACCATCATTACTGTACTTGAACCCATTATTCCAGCCACTGTTGACCCATCTCACTGAGGGTCTTGCTTTTTTTTTTTTTTTTCTGTTGACCCTTGCCTTTCCCAAGCATGGTGTCCTTCTCCAGGGATTGGTCCCTCCTCAAAACATGTCCAAATTACGTGAGAGAAAGTCTCACCATCCTCACTTCTAAGGAGCAGTCTGCCTGTACTTCCTCCAAGATAAATTTGTTAATTTTTTGGCAGTCCATGTTATATTCAATATTCTTTGTGAACACCATAATTCAAATGCATCTATTCTTCTTTGACCTTCCTTATGCATTGTCCAGCTTTTGCAGGCACGCCTTAACCGTCAAAGTGACATCTTTGCTCTTTAACACTTTAATAAGGTCTTTTACAGCAAATTTGCCCAATGCAAAGTACCCAAGTAGTGTCTGAAATTCTCCAATTGTGTGGTTAAGTTGGTGTAGAGGAAAGTCATCTGTTGCACTTGATAGATGAGTCAACTCCAACATGTGGTGACTTTACGAACAAGACATTGCCTGATTCTGTATTATCCTCACAATCCCTAGCATATTCATGACCACTGTTGTGGCTCTTGTGTGAGCGCATCTCACCAAGGGTCTTCTTTGCTCTCCTGTGTCTACTTCATCAAACATGATGATTTCCTTCAGTAACTGATCCCTCCTGATGTTTTTCCAAAGCAAGGCAGCTGGACAATGTTCTGTTGTGCTCCATAAGGTTTTTCCTGGCTGATTTTGAGAAGTAGATTGCCAGGCTCTGTTTCCTAGTCTGTCTTAGTCTGGAAGCTCCACTGAAACCTGTCCTTATGGGTGACCCTGCTGGTATTTGAAATTCTCAGGATATAGCTTCCAGCATCACAGCAATAAGCCACCACAGTGTGACAAACTGATAGATGGGGGTAGTTAGCACTTAGAAGGTTGTATTTTATTTGTCAGAATAAAATCCAAAACCATAATCAGAAGGAATTTCAGTGGTAAAGATATTGTCCCCTGGAAAGCTGAGCTCTTCCTTCAATTTACAAAGATGCCATATGACTGTAGCTATGGTTCCGCATATGACAATTCATCATATCCATGCTGACTGTAGATTGAGCGCATCTTGAAATACATACTGAGACTGGTATGCGGAATTCTCCCCGAGACCTGTTGTCATCCACAACAAAAGGTAATTATCTGGTAATTATACACACCTGGGGAGCTCTGGTGATGTAGTGCTTATGGCTAACCAGAAGGTTGGCAGTTCAAACCCACCAGCCACTCCATGGAAAGAAGACTTGGCAATCTACTTCTGTAAAGATTTACTGCCTCAGAAACCCAAAGGGGGTTGCTATGAGTCAGAACAGACTCGACGACAGTGAGTTTGGTTTTTTGCTTTTTGGGGGGACCAAATCATAGGCACTTGAAATTCTTGGGTTAAAAGTTTTTAGGTAGAGCTGGCTTCATGTTCCCATCAATAAAAGGAAGAAAAACTTGAAAGTAGAGAAAGCATGGTTCAGTTTCCCCGAGCTTGCTCCCTTCAACATTTCTCTAACTCTTTCCAGTCCTTGACACACCTGAGAACCTGCTGGAACACATCAGGGACCGAGGGGAAGGGATCTTACCCCACCTTCTTCACAGACCAGTCTCTTTCTGGTCAACCAGTGATCTTATCTATCACCTGTCTTTTCAGACCCTGGGCTTTTAGGCTCATTAGGAGGGTCTGAGGGAATGTCTGGACAGAGAGAAAGCCAGAAGGCCTTGTATAAGAGTCTGGCTTCTCCGTCACATTTTCTATTTTAACGCAGGGAAATCTTTGAACTCTCTGAGCTATCATTTCTTTAGTCATCTGCAGACATAGTATTACAAGTCTTGCTCACTCACACACTTTTTTGTAAAGATCAAAATGAGATAATTTGTGGAGCATTACATTTGAAAAGTACATGAAACATTATCCATGTTGTCATCATATGAATAAAAGGTTTAGTTGCAGTACTTCACAATCATATCCCGTGATGCAGATGTACGCACGGACATGCAGATGCTCGTCATCACCACCCTGTCCTGCCTCAATATAAAAAGGCAACAGGTACTGTGAACACGTGTGCCAAGGGTGTGTTTGGAATGCAACAAGATGTCGCAAGGTTCTAGGTGGTAAACTGCTCTCTGTATTGAATATCCCATATCTCCTTCAGGAGAGAAAATGGGAAAAATGCCTGATCGACCATTCCACTGTTATCTCAAACTATGTGTCACTCCAGTTTGGAGGCCTAACTTAGCCAAATAAGCCAGGGAGGACAAAGCAGCCAATAGAGAAGCTAACCTCTGCCTCCTTAATTTTCATCTTTCTTTCTTGGACTCCTATCATCCTAGCCTTGATGGACCCAGGGAAACATGCTTGGAAAATGCAGGTCCAAGGAAAAAAAAAAGAGGCTGCTAGTGCCTGCCCTTTGTAGCCTGTGTGCTATATGTTACTGCAAGAATGTTGTTGTTGTTAGGTGTTGTAGAGTCATCTCCAACTCATAGCAACCCTATGCACAGCAAAACAAAACACTGCCCGATCTTGCGCCAGCTCCACGATCTTTGCTATACTTGCGCCCAGTGTCGCTATCACTGTGTCAATCCATCTTTTTGAGGGCCTTCCCCTCTTTCATCGACCTCCCACTTTACCAAGCATGACATCCTTCTCCAGTGAATGGTCTCTTCTGACAACATGACCAAAGTAGGTGAGACAAAAATTGGCTGTTCTCACTTCCAAGGAGCATTCTGGCTGCACTTCCTCCAGGATAGATTTGTTAGTTCTTTTAGCAGTCCATGGTGCTTTCAGCATTCTTCTCCAGCACCACAATTCAAAAGCATCAATTCTTCTTCAGTCTTCCTTATTCATTGTCCATCTCTCACATGCATATGAGGTGATTGGAAATACCATGGCTTGTGTCAGGTGCACCTTAGTCCTCAAGGAGACGTCTTTATTCTTCAGCATTTGAAAAAGGTCCTTTGCAACTGATTTACTCAGTGCTATAGTACATAAGACACTTGACTGCTAACCAGAAGCCTGGCAGTTCAAAGCCACCATCCACTCCTCGGAAGGAAGGTTGGGCAATCTACTTCCATAGTAATAATGCCTTGGAAACCCAAGGAAGGGTCGCTATGAGTCAGGTCCTACTTGACGGCACATAACAGTAACAATAACAGCATATGTCATCTGGTGTCCTGACTGCTGCTTCCATTGTTGACTGTAGAACCAAGCAATGTGAAGTATTTGACAATTTGAATTTTTTCTCCATTTATTGTGATGCTGCTTAATGGTCCAGTTGTGAGGATTTTTGTTTTCTTTCTATTGAGATGTAATCCATACTGCAGATTGTATTCTTCAATCTTCATCAGTAAGTGTTTCAAGTCATCCTCACTTTCAGCAAGCAAAGTTGTGTCATCAGCATATCGCAGGTTGTTAATGATTCTTCCTCCAATTCTAATGCCATATTCTTCTTCATATAGTCCAGCCTCTCGGATTATTTGCTCAGCACACAGATTGAATAAGTGTCGTGAAAGGATACAACCCTGACACTCTCCTTTCTTGATTTTAAATCATGCAGTGTTCTCTTTTTCTGTTTGAATGACAGCCTTCTGGTCTATGTACATGTTCCTCATGAGTACAATGAAGTGTTCTGGAATTCCCATTCTTCTCAATGTTATCCACAATTTGTTATGATCCACCCAATCAAATGCTTTTGCATAGTCAATAAAACACAAGTAAGCATCTTTCTGGTATTCTTTGCATTGAGCCAAGATCCATCTGACATCCGCAACGATATCCCTTGTTCCACGTCCTCTTCTGAATCCTGCTTGCCTTTGCAAGAATGCAAGAATGCAACTGCAAGAATGGTTTGTCTAAATGTCCATCTGACATGACACTCCTTGTTTTTACTCCTCACAGTTATCCAAAGCCTATGCAGTCAAGTCCAAACTCCTGAGCTTGGGACATGTAGCTCCTCTGCTCTGGTGTCATCCTCTCCTATTCCAGGGCCTGCTATGTCTTCACCTGCATCCTGGGCTTCACCCAGGCAGAGCCATTTGCTAAGATTAAACAAACAAAGGACTTCTGGGTTCACACAGCACCACCTTAGGAATGCTTTCTTCTTTGCATACCCCTCCCCTAATTAAATTCAGTTAGTATTTAGAGTAAGGGGCCCTGGTAGCACTATTGTTAAGCACTAGCCTGCTAAGGAAAGGTTGGAGGAAAGGTTGGAGATTTGAAGAGATTCAGCATCTCCATGAGAGAAAGACCGGGAGATCTGCTCCCATAAAGGTTAGAGCCTAGAAAACCCTATGAGGAAGTTCTATTCTGTCACATGGGGTTGATACGTGACTCAACGGCACTCATTAAAACAACAGCATTTAGGGTAATAGTTTGTGAAGCCCTCCTGACTTATTTAAAAAGATTTGAACGCTCTTCTTTTGTGCTTCCATAACAATCTAGCATACGTTTTATTTAATGTTGATTGCTCTATACTCTAGATTTTAAAATCTGATTTCCTATAGACTAATCTCTTGAAGGCAGCATCCAGGACAAATTGTGTTTTTGTATCGCCCACAACTTCTATGGTATAGGAGGCTTCCATTTCTTAAATGAACGGTAAATGAATGAATGCCTACGTTCTGAGTGCTGTGTTCATGTGTGACTTAGGCATTCTTCTTCTTTGCTTTTCCCTAGCTTCTGCCTTCTTTGCCCCTTCCAAAGGCTGAGTGCTCCTAGCAGGCCTTCAATAAATATTTGTTTTACTGACAAATGACTAAGTGTCTTCTGCTGCTGTGGGTAACAATGAGTAGTGTCTTATTCATCTGGTCTGTCTACTTCCACATCTGCCAGCATTGGGAATTAGCTCCCTTCTCTATTGCCTGCCCTGAAGAGCTACACTTACTCCTGAGGGGGCTGATGGTGCTTTGACCTGAGGGCTTGGGAATTGTGGCTCGGTTTTCAGCCATGACATTGAATCATGTTCTGGCCTTACGCAATTGCTACCCCATCCATTAAATGAGGGTGGAGGCCATTCTCTCCCCCTTTCTTAAAGATGTTATGAAGATTAATGAGGTAATGTCTGCAAAGCACGCTGGAAGAAAGGCACTACTCTTAATGCCAAGTGTTATGATAACATTGCTTTCATCTGTGTTACCCATCGGTCTGTGCTTATCCGAGCAAGATGGGGGTGGGTAGGAAAGTTGCTGGAACAGTTGGATTTGAGTGAGGGGCATCGCTGATCTTGGGCTGTGGGTGCTCCCTCTGCTTCATCCTTTCTGTCTACAAAAGTTTGCAAATGCATAGCTCTTAACCAGAGTCAAAAGGATGTGTGGGAAGTTAATGAATATGTTTTTGTAAAGAAGTGGATGGGTCTTTGGGTAAAAAGCTTTGTAAAACCATGAGATAGTATTTCAATCCCAGATTTCTGTTTCTCTCTCTTTCTTGTGAAAGGATATCCACTGAGCTTCTCACTTTCTTATTTTTTATTTTTTTTAATTATCCTTAACTCTGCTTTTCATGTACAGCTGTACACTTCTGTTGAACTGCTTTGTTTGCTGCAGGAGAGGTGACAGTTTGAAATTTCTCACTGTCATTTTTCTGTTTGTTTGGTTATAAACCAATCATCCAACAAACAGGCTTTGGACAATAGTTGGCCTTATTTGTTTATTTAACAAGGCATTATTTTATATAGGTCACAGTCCTTTTGAAACATGTTTATTTATTAGTTCATAAATGGTTCCCATCACACATTGCACCTGTGTGACTTATATTAATAAGAATAATAATGCAATGGAAGGTTGGGCAATCCTACTTCTGTAGTGATACTGCCTCGGAAACCCAAGGAGGGGTCGCTATGAGTCGGGCCCGACTCGACGGCAAATAACAACAACAACAACAATAATGCAATGAGGAATGAATAGACAGTTTGTACCTTTGATTTCAGTGGTGCTCCGAGTAAACCTAGTGTATAGTATGTGAGAGTTAGATTGTCTACTCCGGCTTAGAAAACTACAGTGGAATGAGAACAGTCTACGTTATCTCAGGCCTAGGAAGATTTCAGAATTTGTTGTTGTTGTTGTTAGGTGCCGTCCAGTCAGCTCCGACTCACAGCTACCCTATGTACAACAGAATGAAACTGCCCAGTCCTGTGCCAGCCTCACAATCCTTGCTGGATAAATATCCAGAGTTTATATTATTACATTTTAAAGAAGTAATATTGAATCAGTCATAATAAATACCATGTACATAAACACACGCATATACATGTAACCAAGTAAATTTCAACTCATGGCTACTCTATATGTTACAGAGCAGAACTGCTCCATAAAGTTTTGTTGGCTGTAATCTTTTACAAAAAGCAAATCACTAGTCTTTTCTTTTGTGCCACTCCTAGATCGGTTTGAACTGCCAACCCTTGTTGTTGTTGTTGTTATGTGCCGTCGAGTCGGACCCGACTCATAGCGACCCCTTCTTGGGTTTCCAAGGCAGTATCACTACGGAAGTAGATTGCCCCATCCTTAGGGTAGTCAAAACTCCCAAACTCACTGCTGTTGAGTCAGATCCGACTCATAGCGACACCTCTGGGCAGTATCACTTCCGAGGCAGTATCAGTATGGAAGTAGATTGCCCAACCTTCCTTCTGAGGGCGACTGGTGGATTTGAACTGCCTGCCTTCTGGTTAGCAGTCAAATGCCTCAGGCACTATACCACCAGAGCTCCCATCACTGGTCATAAAATACTTATACCACCCAGGGGCCTAATATAATTTACTAATAGTATATGATTCTTTGTACCAAGACTTCCCTCCTCCCCCTTATAAGTGAGGCATTCAAAAGGCAAGATCTGTCCACACACCAGCAAGCAAGCATATTTAGAAATTCAGAAGTATGAGGATTTTAAGCAGGTAGAAATAGTTGAGGGCTTATTTAGTGCTTGACACTATGGATTAGCCTGCATACTACACATTGACCAGACTGCATCTAGACTGAATCTGAGGAAACTTAATGGAAAGATTAGGACAATAAAAACAGTTATCTGGGTAATAAGAATAAAGAAAGGATTATTGGTCTGAAATTGCCAGATTAAATGCCTTCATTGGTCAGAGGTAAATTTCACTTCAGGTTTATAGATACAGACTTGTTCCAAACTCTCAAGATAAAGGCGGCTATTTTTAAAGATAAAATTATGTCTAACTCTGAAGATATATCAATGTACTATTGGTTATCTAAACTGAACCCATCCTCTCATAGAAAAGAAAACTGAAATCCTGAACTGTGGAGATGTAAGGTGATTGCCCAAGGTTACATGAGTAGTTAGTAATGGATGATTTACCACCTCGGAAGCCCAAAGAGAGTCACTATGAATCTGAATTGACTTGGCGGCAGTGAGTTATGGAAGTAGGACCCAAGTATCCTGGTTTCTGGTTACTAGTAATACCAACAGTAACACTGAGGGGAAATAGCAGGTCAGTAGCTGATACTCATGAGATGACTGTGTTGTGCAAGGAAGAGATGGGCTAGGCACTGGATTAAGAGCAGGTAACTTGGTTCCACCAAAACACCCAAGCTCATGGTCACTGAGTCAATTCCACCTCATAGTGACCCCCATTGGGTTTCCAAGGCTGTCATTCTTTATGGAAGCAGACTTCTCCATCTTTCTTCTGTGTTGGTTCCATCTGAGGACAATTATTTATTCTTCAGAATGTTACCTATCTTTTCAATTTTCTCATCTTTCAAATTCAAGAATTTGACTGGTTAATTTCTAACTTGTCCTCTTAGATTGAGATTCTCTGATTTTGTGAATGAAACTGAATCAGAAAATTGTTATCACAGACATACTTTCATATAGATATATCCATTTATTGTCTATCATTATGTTTTTGAAAATGCAGTACTAATAAAGCCCTTAGGAGCTCTGGTAGCATAGTGCCTAAGGCATTTGACTGCTAACCGGAAGGTTGGTGAATCAAACCTACTAGCCACTCCTCAGAAGAAAGACTGGGCAATCTACTTCCGTAGGGATACTGCCTGGGAAACCCAAGGAGGGATCACTATGACTTGGATCTGGCTCAACGGCCTTGAGTGAGTAAAGCCCGAAACAAGCGAAGTATTTAATGTCCCTTGAGGTGAATTCTCCTTCCTAGAGGCACACTTGCCTGCTAACCAGACGGCTGGCGGTTCAAACCCACCAGCCACTCCTCGGAAGGAAGGTTGGGCAATCCTACTTCCGTAGTGATACTGCTTCGGAAACCCAAGGAGGGGTCGCTATGAGTCGGGGCCGACTCAACGGCACATAACAACAACAACAGAGGCACACAGTATTGTGTTAATTGTGTTATGGATTTGGGTTGTAAGAATACATTAGTAGAAATCACGTTCACCATTTGTAGGCACTCCCATAGCCACTGACCAATATCCAATAATGTTTTTCCAAGATATTATGCAAAGTGCTGACTGGGGTCCGAAAACAAAACTGTTGCATGCACTCAATTTCAGCATGTGCCATTAACAGTTTTTTGTTTTTTTAATAATTTATTTTATTTTTGGTTGTTGTTGAGGTTATACAATGTTTTTCTTTTTTTCTTTTAATTTTTAATGATCATTCCATCTTGAATATTCTCACATAATCAAATCATCAAACTGTAGTATTTTAGAAGCAGTAGGGCCATTAGTGGCCTTCCATTGCACATCATTCATTTTCCAATTGAAGAAGCAGAAATCTTTTATCTGACAACTGAGCTTTTCTCATAGCAGAAGAAGGTCATATTTATAACATATCAAGATATATACTGCACAGTAACAGTGTTAAAATGGGAGATAAACTGTTTTCTCCATGGTCCACTCAATTGTGTTTCATGCCAGATAGAGGTCTTTGTATTTGGTGCCTTCCTTCAGAATGCTTCTTGTCTTTTGTAGCTGTCTTTTTTATGAAAATCATGGCTGACAGGAAAATATGTAGAGGTTACTAACCTGTTTTGTTAAAGGAAATCAAACAAAATTGTTTTCTGGAGGTTCCATAAAAGCAATGACATTAAAAAAAAAATGTTGGTGGTCTACTATACATTTTAGTTGTCAGGGGTTCTCTGCAATATATGTTGTTGTTAGGTGCCATCGAGTCAGACCCGACTCATAGTGACCCTTCCTTGGGTTTCCGAGGCAGTATCACTACGGAAGTAGATTGCCCAACCTTCCTTCTGAGGAGTGACTGTTGGGTTTAAACTGCCAGCCTTCTGGTTAGCAGTCAAGTGCCTTAGGCACTATGCTACCAGAGCTCCCCTGCAATATATAAGTAGGCATAAATAACTTGGGGTATTCTTGCCTAGTGTAGTTGGGTTACCAATATGTTCAGAGTGTGCTCCTACGTGCAAAGAAAATACAGCTTCTGGATTTTTCCATAAAGTGAGTTACTTTTTTCTTAAGAACTCATAGCTCTTAAGATTAGAATCTCAGGACACTCATACTAACAGTTAACAATAACTGTATCTTCTGGTTTAGGTCTATTCAAAGTTCATCTCCCTTTGTTTAAAGAGGCTCTTTGCTTGATCTTTCCAGGAAAATGCCCAGACCTTCAGTGGTCTGCACTACTTATTTGTCATTTCTCCAAGATGGCCCTGGGAGGCATGTATGAAAGGTTTTACTGTGTGCTTGAGGTAATAGAGTGGTAGCCCTTGGCACTTCCTTGTTTGGGAGTGGCTGGACTGTTGACCACTGAGCTGTTTCAAGCCAGCTTCTTGGACACTGAGTAGACCCAATGCTAGAAATGGTGGCTTCTCTGTACTCTGACCACTGATTCCCAACATTGGCAGGTTTGCACCACTCTCTGCACCTATGTGACCCATTAGCAGGGCAAGGGGAATTCCTGTTTGTTATGTATTCTGCTTAAGGGATACTTAAGCCTCCTCTCACCGTATCTTCCATGCTGAGCAAAGTGACCAGTCTGAAGCTGCAGTCCTCCAGTGTTCACCAACCCCAGTGGTTTGAGGCTCCTTTACCTACCCTCAAGTTTCTATAGCCATCTCCTTATATTAAGACTTGGGCAAAAGTGATGTGAGATAGCATTTCTTTACTTCTCCTTTCAGGCACTGAACTTTTTTTTGATGTTCCCTAAGTTATAGCCTTCCCCTTCCAATTTTATTCTCCTGACTAAACCCAAATGGCCAGCTAGTGTTCAGGGAGAGAAACTAGGTCTTCAACACAAATTACAAGGCATTTTCAAACCAATGTATCAGCTTCTCTGTTTTATAAAAACAAACCCATTGTCATTGAGCCAATTCTGACTCATAGTGACCCTACAGGGCAGAGTAGAACTGCTCTACAGGGTTTTCAAGGCTGCAATCTTTATGGAAGCAGACTGTCACATATTTCTTGTGGAGCAGCTGGTGTATTCGAACTTCTGGTCTATCTGCTCATGGCTGAGTACTTTAATCACTATGCCATGATGGTTCCCTTTTTAGTAGAAAATATACAGGTATACCTCAGAAATATTGCAAGTTCAGTCCCAGACCACCACAATAAAGCAAATCATAAGAAATTCTTCACTTCCCAGTGCTTATAAAAGTTAAGTTTATACTATACTGTAGTCTATTAAGTGTGTGATAGCATTATGAAAAAACTTGAAATATTGTGAAACTTACCAACATGTGACACAGAGACATGAAATGAGCAAATATTGTTGGAAAAATGGCACCATTTTTCCCAAAATCTTTAACTTATAAAAAACAATATCTGCAAAGCATGATAAAGCAAGATATGCCTGTAAAGCCTTCTCCTACATTGATAATTAGTGGTAATTGGAATTCGTAAGTTGGAAACAAAGAAGAAAGATCAGTAGTTGGAAAATATGACCTTGTTGATAGTAGTGCTGCTGAATATCACATGATAGAAATTTGAAAATCAATGATTTATTCATTGCAACTACCTTTTTTCAACAACACAAAATGAGACTATACATCTGAACTTCACTGGATGGAATATACAGAAGTCAAATTGACTAATTCTGTAGGAAGAGACGATGGAGAACTCAATATCATAGAACAGGGCCAGGGGCCAACTGGAATGGACTATCAATTGCTCACATACAAGCTCAAGATGAAGCAGAAGTAAATTAAAATAAATATATGGGAGCCAAAGTATGACCTAGAGTATATCTCATCCAAATTTAGACTATATCAAGAACAGATTTGACGCATTGAACACTAATGACTGAAGACCAGGCAATTTATGGGATGATATCAAGGCCATCACACATGAAGAAAGTAAAAGATATGTAAAAAGAAAGGAAAGAAAGAAAAGACTAAAATGATTCTCAGAAGAGACTCTGAAACTTGCTCTTGAACAGAGAGTAGCAAATGAAAGAAATGATGAAGTAAAAGTATCGAACAGATGATTTCAAAGGATGGCTCAGAAAGACAAAGTAAAGTATTATAATGAACTGTGTGTAGTGCCTAAGGCATGTGACTGCTAACCAGAAGGCTGGTGGTTCAAACCCACCAGCCACTCCTCAGAAGGAAAATTGAGTAATGTACTTCCATAGTGATACCAGCTTGGAAACCCAAGGATGGGTACGAGTCAGATCCAACTCAACGGCAGTGAGTTTGGCTTTTTTGGTGCAAAGACTTGGACTTACAAAACCAAAAGGGAAGATCATATTTGATATTTCTCAAACTGA
This sequence comes from Orycteropus afer afer, assembly GCF_000298275.1. Taxonomy (NCBI): domain Eukaryota; kingdom Metazoa; phylum Chordata; class Mammalia; order Tubulidentata; family Orycteropodidae; genus Orycteropus; species Orycteropus afer. Next base: position 14,529,404 of record NW_006921616.1, on the reverse strand, counting down.
AAGAACTGAGGAAAAATTTCAAGCCTTGAGTTGCAATATTAAAGTATTCTGTGGACAAGATATTAAATAATGCAGGAAATAGCAAAAGATTTAAGGGCTGTACTGAATCACAGTACCAAAAAACAATAGTCAATGTGCCACAATTTCAAGAGACACCATATGACAAAAAGACAGCATAAGAGAACCAATGGTATTGAAAGAAGTCCAAGCTGCAATTAAGACTTTGGCAAAAACTAGGCTCCAGGAATCAACAGAATACCTATTGAGATCTTTCAACAAATACATGCAACACCAGAGGCACTCCCTTGTCTATTCCAAGAAATTTGGAAGACTGCTATCTGGTCAACTGACAGGAAGAGATCCATATTTGTGCCCATGTGAAAGAAAGGTGATCTAACAGAGTGTGGAAATTATCGAACAATATCAGTATTATCACACACAAGTAAAATTATGCTGAACATAGTTAAAAAGTGGTTACAGAAACATATTGACTGGGAACTCCCAGAAATAGGTGCTGGATTCAGAAGAGGAATGAGGGAAAACATTGCTGATGTCAGATGAGTCTTGGCTGAAAGAGTAGAATACCAGAAAGATGTAGACCTGTGTTTTATTAACTATGTAAATGCATTTACTATGTGGGTCATAACAAATTACGTTGTTGTTGTTGTTATGTGCCGTTGAGTCGGACCTGACTCATAGCGACCACTCCTTGGGTTTCTGAGGCAGTATCACTATGGAAGTAGATTGCCCAACCTTCCTTCCGAGGAGTGGCTGGTGGGTGTGAACCGCCAGCCTTCTGGTTAGCAGTCAAGTGCCTTAGGCACTATGCTATCAGAGCTCCCCAACAAATTATAGATAACTTTATAAAGAATAAGAATGCCAGAACACTTCATTGTGCTCATGAGGAACTTGTACATAGATGCTGTCATTTGAACAGAACAAGGGGATACTGCATGGTTTAAAATCAGGAAGGGAGTGCATCAGGGTTGTATCCTTTCCCTAAAATTATTCAGTCTATATGGTGAGCAAATTAGAAGTTGTACTGTATGAAGAAGAACATGGCATCCATATTAGAGAAAGATCCATTAACAACCTGTGATTCTCAGTTGATACAATGTGGACTTGAATTACTTACAGATGAAGTTCAAAGGCAGCTTTCAGTATGGATTACATTTCAACGCAAAGAAAACAAAAACCTCCCAGGTAGACTAGTAAGCAACATCATGATAAATGGAGAAATGCTTAAAATTGTTAAGGATTTCACTTTAATCGGATTCACAATCAAAGCCCATGGAAGCAGCAGTCAAGAAATCAAACGACCACCCCAGCACTGATAGCAAAGTTCAATAAGACAAAAAAATAACAAATGCTGGTGAGGATGTGGAGAGTTTGGGACTCTCAAATACTGTTAGGGGGACTGTAAAATGATACAACCACTGTGGAAATCAGTATGGTGATTCCTTAAAAAGTTGGAAAAGGAATACCATTTGATCCAGCAGTCCCATTACTATGTGTGTATCCTAAAGAAGTGAAGGCCAGGACACGAATAGATATATGCACACCCATGTTCATTGCAGCACTATTCACAATAGCAAAGAGATGAAAACAACCTCAGTGCCTATCAATGGAGGAATGGCAACCAAACTGTGGTACATAGACACAGTGGAATACCGTGCAATGATAAAGAATAATGTAGAATCCACAAAACACTGCATAATATGGACGACCTTGGAGGATATTATGCAGAGTGAAATAAGTCAATCACAGAAGGCCAGATATTGTATTAGTCCACTATAGTAAAGAGCGGGAGCTCTGGTAGCATAGTGCCTAAAGGCACTTGTTTGCGAACCAGAAAGCTGGCGGTTAAAACCCACCAGCCACTCCTCGGAAGGAAGATGGGGCAATCTACTTCCATAGTGATACTACCTTGGAAACCCAAGGAGGGGTCACTATGAGTCAGGGCCAACTTGACGGCATATAACAACACTATAGTAAAGATATCACTTTGAGGCATTTTTTTTTCTTTTTTTAATTGTGATTTGGGTGAAAGTTTACAGAGCAAATTCGCTTTCCGTGCAGCAGTTCACACACATTTTGTCTCATGACATTTACTACAATTTACCCCAATGCAACACCTCCCCTCCCACTTCCTCCTGATAGTTACTTCTTCCCTGTGTCCATCCCTCCATGCACCTTTGTCTCATGACATTGACTACAATATACCCCAATGCAACAGTTCCCCTCCCACTTCCTCCTGATAGGTTACCTCTTCCCTGTGTCCATCCCTCCATGCACTCCTGTCCCCTGAGCTGTCTCCCTGTGCATAAACAGCCCTCTTTCTCCCATGATCTCTCCAAGGAGTGTATCCACATCAGGTAAATGTTCAACTCATATGCCTGTTTTTTGTTTGGCTGGAAGCTACTGGTGTGGGTTCAATTCCAGACCTGAAGGGCAGCTAGGGGCCATAGTCTCAGTGGTTCCACCAGGCTCTATCAGACCAGCAAACCTGTTCCCCCCCCCTTTTTTTTTTTTCCCCAAATGATTTTGAGTTTTGTTCCACATTGTTCTCCCTCTCTATCCAGGATCTCCTACATAGATTCTTCTCCAAGTGGTTGACAGTGGTAGCCAGGCACCATCTAGTTCTTCTGGTCTCATAGTTGCATAGGCTATGGATTGCATGGTGTACCAGTTGCTAGGACTAATTGTTTCCGTGAATCTTTGGTTTTCTTCATTCTTCTTTGCTGTGGATGAGAGTCCCATCGTTCCATCTAGATGGCTGCTTGCAAACTTTTAAGATCCCAGTGCTACTCACCAAAGTAGGAGGTGGAACGATGTTTTGTGTAGTATATTATGCCAATTGAGCTTGATGTCCCCTGTGACTATGGTCCCGAGCCCACAGGTTCAACTTCTTGGTCCCTCTGGGTAGCTGGCTGTGACCACCTTGTCCCTTGTCAGCTCTCCACCTGGGAATTCTTACAGAATATACAAATATACTTGTAGAACCATTGTCTGCCAACCCTATACATGGTCTTGGTACACTCCCTGCTGCATAGACATGTCTAATAGTTCAGCCTGTCTACCCATCTATTCACTGACAATGCAGTACTGTGTGTGCAAAGGGGTTCATCTTTGTTGTCTGCACCTCCCATGTACTGCTTTGAGGTATATTTAATGCATGGATAATGAATAGGGAAGACCCAAGAAGAACTGATGCATTTAGTTTATGATGCTGGTAAATAATGGGATAGATGGCACTAGACTGGGCAGTGTTTCATTCTGTTGTACACAAGGTTGCTCTGAGTCAAAACTGACTTGAAGCCTCCTAACAGCAACAGCAATCTTTCTTCACCCCTCCTACCTGTGTTCCGTTCTCCCACCCAAGCATTTTCTTTCCCTTCCCCCTCCTCTTTCTCATTCTTCTCTCTCTGTGTCTCTGCTGGGAGTACTTTTGCAGATCAGTTTACATTTTTCATCTCAATTCTGTCTACCTTTTAAGTAGGGAAAGTGAAACAAATCTATTTTAGTGTTCTGGAATCATAGAAGGAATAATTAGTTAGCAGTTATAGATTATCTCGAACAACTTGGATAAAATTAACCACACAAGTGTTATTAATATTGCTGAAAGTGTTAGACCAAAGAAGTTGTAACGTTAGTTGATGACCCTATTACAAAGAAACAACCTAGAAGATGGAAAATCTTCTGACCTGGAATTCTAAGACCAAAGGAGGAAAGGAGGAATTAAGTCAGTATGTAAACTTATTGTCATTTAGGGAATAGAAAAGAACAGCTTAAAGTGATAAGAAAAAGAACAACTTATGTTCTTTCTTTAGAAATATGTTCATCAATCAGTTTGTGAGATCTGTCAAATATATTTTAATTATTTTATTAATGTAAAATATACATACAGCAATGTGCATGAAAAATATATAGTATTTTCTCCAATTGAACACACCCATGTTATCAGCCCCAAATCAAGAAATAAAACATCCTACCCTCTGGTACTGTAGTGGTTAAGGCATTTGGCTGCTAACCAAAAGGTTGGTGGTTCGAACCCACCAGCTGCTCCATGGAAGAAAGATGGGGCAGTGTGCTTCCCTAAAGATTTATAGCCTTGGAAACTCAGTGGGGGTTGCTATGGGTTGAAGTTGACTTGCTGGCAGTGAATTTGGTTTTGTTTTTTACTTTTTATGTTTTGGTTTATCCATTTTAAGAACAATCACGTAAAAGTAACCAATATCCTGATTTCTAATCCCAAATATTAGTTTTGCTTCTTTTTGAACTTGATATAAATAGAACCATTCTATATGCATTCTTTTGTGTGTGACGTCCTTTGCTCAACATCTTGTTTGTGAGTCTTAGTTTACTGTGAGTTGTTGGAGTTTATTCATTCTCACTGCTGTACAGTTTGAGTTCTGGTTTTTGGCTCTTATGAACTGTGTTTCTCTAAATATTTTTGTGTAGACCTTTAGTTAAACACATATGTACTCATTTCCAAGTATATTTGTATGAGTTTGGAAGACAAAGGAGAGGTCTGTGCCAGGAACATTAATTTTGGTTTTATCACTGAAATAGGGGAGATTGTGTAGGGAGATAATGCAAAGGATTTAGGTCAGAGCCACGGTGAAATCTGAAAGTTAAGCCTTTGAGAAAATAGTTCCTAACAGATACAATTCCTTATTTCACTTGAAGTAACAGAAGGGCATTGACTTTGAATGACCCTCTGAAGTCCTGTCTGCTTTCTGTTCTCCTCAATGATTAGCTTAGATCCTCCTCTTAGGGACTGCCTACCTTCACTTTTCTCCATCCTGCCATTTGATCTGTCCCCCCCGCCCCCATGTCTTTGCCTGAGGAAGTTCTCAGGCTGTCATATTCACTGTCTTCCAAGGAGGCAAAAAGCACGTCTGAGACTAACCTCTGTTTGTGAGAGATGGCAAGAAGTGGTTCAGAGGTGTGTTCCCAGGTAACGCAGGAGCGCTGTAAACGCATATGTGTGTAATTTTTGTTTACCAATGCAATCTTGGTTACAAAAATTCAAATGTCACAGAAATGTATAATGTAAAAAATGAGGTTCTATAATTTCCACTACACTTCCTTAGCTTCAATGTGTATTTTTTCAGACTGTATTCTATGTGGATTCTAACTTTTTGTCATTGCTGTCTCAGAAAAAAGTTACTGTACAATTCACATACTGTTCTGTAACTTGTTTTATTCACCTACTCTAGCTAAGATATCTTTTATATGTATGCCTTTAATGATTATGTAATGATCTTGCTTTGATATGCTGGTCTTTATTATCTAATCCTAAATGCCAATTCTAATGGTAGAAATATTAGAATAAGCGACAAGGCCGGATATCACCATGGTAAGCCATGAAATGGAAATTCTAGGGGCTGGCGAGCTATGTATGTTCCCTATGCCAAGCTGAATGTAAAATATTAAACTCCATGTCCTTTCCTTACGAAGCGTTAGTGCACAGAAAATTCAGAAAAAATGTAATCTCCACTGGAAGTGACCAACTTCCATTTGTCTCTTCTACTTCACTTCTGGAATGAATAAAGTTGGCTCACTTTCCCTGTTTCAGTCTGTGGCCTTTGGAGGTTATTATTGCTTCTGCCTTCTGTGGAATGTTTCTTTTTCTCTCTTTTTTGAGACTATCCACAGCAGACCATACACCAGTTCAACAGTGTCTCCATGTACAACTCACTGACATTGATGACATTCTTCAGTTTGTGCCACCGTTCTCTCTCCTTTTCTGAATGGTTCCTCCCCAGACAGAAACTCAGTGTCTCCTAAGTTTCCTATTTAATCTTTTGAATTGTTATCATTAATTTGATGCAATATAGATACTTCTTAAAAGATCCTGGTGCTCAGCGCAAATATACTTTACTAGTAGTGATACTGCCTCGGAAACCCAAGGAGGGGTCGCTATGAGTCGGGACCAACTCGACGGCAAACAACAACAACAAGTTAAACTAAATTGTTGTTTGGTTTAAAGATTTAAGGGGATATTTTTGGTTTAAGATTTAAAGATTATCTCAAGGCAATAATTTTGGGGATTCATCTAGCCTCAATGGCTCCAGAAATTCTGAATTCCATGAGAATCTGAAACTATGTTCTATATTTCCCCTCTTTTGATCAGGACTGGTCTATAGAATCTTTGATCAAAATATTCGGTAATGGTAGGCAGGTATTGTCCAATTCTTCTGGTCTCATTGCAAAGGAGACAATTGTTCATGGAGGCAATTAGCCACACAATGTGGAGTGTTTCTTTGTCTATTTTGGAAGTCAGAGCTGTTAAAACAGCCAAACTAGACACTAGTGCCTAGGTTCTGGAGACAAAACACATACAGTTTTGTCACAGCTCCAACATATTCTACCTCTGTGACCTTGGGAAAGTCACTTACTAAAGCCTTTGTCCTTCAGTCTCCTGATCTGTGAAATAAACATCATACACCTAACAGTATTAGCCCTGAGAGTGGTTGTTATGGACAGGGCTCAAAAGTGAAGACTATGATTGTTGTCTATTAGCTTTTCATGGCAGTCTCCACCACTTTAAAATTCTCTCACTGTCGTCAGCTGCAGAGAACAGCCATGCGCCACAGAGATAGGGAAAGCAGGCTCTGAAACCAGGTTGCCTGGATCTTCTTATCTGCCACCTCCTAGCTTTGTGATTTTGCGTAAGTTACTTATTCTCCCTGTTCCTCCATTTTCTCATCTGTGAAATGGGATAATATTTCCTCCATTGGAGCTTACTGAGAGAAATGAAGGCTATATCCATGTATATGTGCACTATATACACATGGATCACATGTACTGTGCTGTTCAATATGGAAGCCACTAGCCCCAGTGATGCTCTTGAGCGCTTGAAATGTGGCTAGCCTAAACTGAGATGTCTGTAAGAGTACACAGCACACAAGAATTCAAAAACTTAGTAGTAAAATATCTTGTTAATAATTTTTTGCTGGTAATGCAGTGCCTAAGGCAGTTGACTGTTAACCATAAGGCTGACGGTTCAAACCCACCAGCCACTCCTCGGAAGGAAGGTTGGGCAATCTACTTCTGTAGTGATACCGCCTCAGAAACCCAAGGAGGGGTGGCTATGGGTTAGGTTTGACTCGATGGCGCCTAACAGCAATAACATATGTTGAAACGATAAAAACGTTGGTTATATTATGTTAAATAAAATATGATGTTAAAATTAATTCCATTCATTTCTTTTTGTTTCTAATGTTGTTGTTAGGTTCCATCAAGTCAATTCCCACTCACAGTAACCCCGTGTGACAGAGTGGAGCTACCCATGGTGTTTCCCAGGTTGTAATCTCTGTTACAGACGACCATGTCTTTCTCCTGTGGAGCTGCTGGGTGAGTTCAAACCACCAACCGCTTGGTAAGCAGCTGAGAACTTGAACATTGCACCACCAGGGCAATTATTTTAGGGTACACTTCACTTCCAGGTAAACAAAAAAATAATTGTTTTATATCCCTTTTCATGGTTCAGTTGTCACTCTGATCATATAAGGAATATCATCCTGTTATCATCAACTATATTGGAGGTGAGATTTTGATTTAGGTTGGGGAGAAGAACTGTCTTAAGTTTACTCACTGATAGGAATGCTTTTGGTGTGATCAAATCAAGGTTTTTCTCCAACAGTGGACTGAGTAATGATTGCAAACTAATTACAGCATGCATATTACGCTTCGCTTTGTGGTAACAGCTTTCTACCAGCTGTTTCCTTTAGCAGTTGTTCATTTCAAGTAGGTATCAATGCTGCTGGAAGTGTGGGATGCCAGAAA
>NW_006921616.1:14515371-14521510 GCF_000298275.1 Orycteropus afer afer | reverse complement strand
TTTTTTCTTAAGGGTCCTTCAAAATATACATAGCTCTAAGGTTAATTTCGTAGTCCCAGTTCTGGTCCCTTTTTCAGAAAAATAATATTTTGAAAATTATACACAGAATGATAGAAAAATCTCAAGTTTAATTAAGCTTTAGCAAAAATATCCTTTAACCATTACATTTGTTTCTTGTTTTATTCCCGTATAGCCTGCAACTCTTCTGAAGTACACTTTCAACTAGAGACTCAATAGCACTATTTAGAATAGTCGTTACTGTAGATTAAATAAGGATTCCCATCTGGCTCATGAAATATATAATCTGTATTCCTCATTGGATACTAAATACAGTAAGTAACTACTACCCATCTCTTAGACCATCCCTTTGTCTGTACTGGTATGGTTTTCTTTATTAGCAGAACTTCAAAGTGGTTCATTCCAGTTCAACCTCCTGCTGAAAATTTTCATTTCCAGCCCAGATATACTGAATCAGAGTTTACATTTTGGGGATCTTATTATAATTTAAATTCTGATTCAGTATGTCCAGGGTGGAAAGGAAAATTCTCAGCAGGGGCTCAAACTGGAATGAACCGATTTAAAGCCCTGATCTGAACACTGGCCAGTAGCATGCCTTAGACAAGTAATAGTGCAAAGTTTAGTATCTTATGCCACCATAGCAAGCTTTTGTCTTTTTTTGAGAAGGGAACAGCTACCAGCCACCAATGCTACACGCCATGACTATTAGAGGTGAAAGAAAGCTCACCATCATTTACCAGCTTCAAAGGGTCCCGTAATATGCTCCAGTGAGAGCAAAATCACCACTAATTTTGGCAGGAGGAAGCTATTTGCTGCCTAGCACCTACTGTACAATCATTGTGCTGCAAGCCAAGGAATAAATATGGTTTAATGATGTAGAGAACAGTAAATAGCACACAAGCCTTTAGAATTGCTTTAATTTCTTCTGTGCTTGTCCAAAAATCAGCAAATGTTCTTGAACCCTTTAATGGGGGCAAAAGATTTGGGAGACTGATTTTTGCTGCTGGTGTTTTTCAATTTTGTTTTCCTTTAGTGGAAGGGAAAAAAGCCTCCAGAGACAGGCGTTCATGTGAAAATAGAATGAAAAATTAATAGAACTTAGGGATAGAATGAATTTTCTTCATGACCTGGTGTCTCTCTGACTCTTGATTGCCTCCTGAGTGTTCCTCTCTTCTTGGCTCCTTCTTCCTTTTCCAGAGAATCTCAAATCTGAGGAATCTCAAATTTCTCAAATCTCCACTCAACTTCCTTTCGCCATATGCTTCTGAGAGCTGGTTTAGGCCTATCTTGTTGGTTTCATTTTTTCTTGCCAGTAGTGATTTATACAGGTGTGGACATGTGATGAAATTCTGGCTGGGCAAATGGGAAGAGAAGTGCGCTGGAAAAATTTTTGATGATTTGAAGGAGGCAAAAGAGAGGATATGCTCCTCCTTTCTGGATGTGGTCATGGTTCTGTGGTTGCCATCTTGGTTTAATGAGGAGTACTGCTCTGAGGACAAACGCAGAATGGAAAGATGATGGCAAATAACCACTGAGTTAACTCTCCCTGGAGCAGAACTCCCTTAGGACTTCTTGTTATATGACATGATAAATGCCTTATTCTTTAAGTCAGTTGAAATAAGACTTCTTGTTTCTTACAGCTGAAGGCATATCACCTAATATATTTAGTTTCCCGAGTGTATTTGTGAGAGTTAAACCCTCTTGGACATTTTCCAAGATGGAAAGATATCATAGAAAAACAATACATCATATCACCCTACTGCTTTATAATTCTTCATAGAGAAGGCTTTTTAATTTAAAAATAACTTCCTGTCCCACATTTTACTTTTAATTTTCTTTCCATTTAACTTAATTTTAGCAATTATCTTGACAGACTTAAGATAAAGTACTTCATTCGTGTAATAAAATTTGATTGACAGTTCTAATGTGTGAAAGAGGTTAAGATGTGACTTTAGCATTAACAAGCTTTAAAGCTTTACCTAATATAAGCCAAACATACATTTAGAAAAATGGATCCAAAACCATGAAAGTCTTCCTAAATAGTATCAATAAAAATTGTCAGCAAAATTAGCCTTAGCTATTGTTCATATTTTTAAATTTTTCATATTTAATTTTAATAAACTTTTTGGGAATGTTATTTGTACAGGTAATTCCCAAATTACGATGTATTCGAGTTAAAAATGAACTGCATTTACAAGTGTCCTTCTTTTTTGTGCATGTTATGGTTAGTAACATGTGCTACATATTGGTAATATGTAATATGTAATTTACTGATGTTGTCATTCTCAGCTGTTTACTTGCAGGTGCTCAAAGATTGAATTGAGAAAGATACTGATAATAAAAGGCAATAATAATGAAAACTGAAAAAAAAAAAAGTGTTTGATTTATATCAGACCGAACTAACACCATAGTTGTTAGGATGGAACCCTACTGTAAGTTGGATACCACTAATTTAAAATGCACAGATTATAAAATTATAAGATCCAATTAATAGGTTTTGAAAAATGTATAAATTCATATGCTGTTGTTGTTGTGTGCTGTCGAGTCGGCCCTGACTCATAGCAACCCCTCCTTGGGTTTCCGAGGCGGTATCACTACGGAAGTAGATTGCCCCATCTTCCTTCTGAAGAGTGGCTGGTGGGTTTGAACTGCCAGCCTTCTGGTTAGCAGTCAAGTGCCTTATGCACTATGCTACCAGAGCTCTTATAAATTCATATAGTCATCAACCAATCAATCACTCTGGGAAAGTTCTTTTTGCTTCTTTGAGGTTAGTATTAATATAGCCAATCCACTAAACTCACATTTAAGACAATATTGAAAAATGTACAGTCTGATTATTTTGCACACAAATGGCATACGTCTGACAGTAAGGAACACCAAACTGTGATGCAAGAGTAATGCTGGCTGTGATGGTTAAGGTTATGTGTCAAATTGGCTGTGCCATGATTCTCGGTGGTTTGGCACTTATGTTGTTGCTAAGTGCCTTGGAGTCGGCTCCAACTCATAGCAACCCTATGTACAAAAGAATGAAACAATGCCAGTTCTTGTGCGGTCCTCACAATCTTTGCTGTGCTTAAGCCCGTCATCACAGCCACTGTGTCAATTCATCTCATTGAGGGTCCTCCCCTTTTTCATTCACCCTCTGCTTTACCAAGCATGAAATCCTTCTCCAGGAACCGGTCGCGTCTGAAAACATGACCAAAGAATGTGAGATGACGTCTGGCCATTCTTGCTTCTCAGGAGCATTCCAGCTGTACTTCGTCCATGATAGATTTGTTCGTTTTACTGACAGTCCATGGTATTTTCATTATTCTTCACCAACACCACAATCAAATGCATCAATTCTTCTTTGATTTCCCTTATTTATTGTTCAGCTTTCACATGCATATGAAAGCATTGAGAATACCATGGCTTGGGTTAGGCACATCTTAGTCTTCAAAGATATCTTCGCTTTTTAGTTCTTTGAAGAGGTCTTTTGCAGCAGATGTGTCCAGTGCAATACATCATCTGATTTTTGACTGCTGCTTCCATGAGTGTTGATTGTGGATACAAGTAAAATGAAATCCTTGACAATTTCAATCTTTTCTCCATTTATCATGATATTGCTTATTCGTTCAATTGTGTGGATTTTCGCTTCCTCTATGTTCAGGTGTCATCCATATTGAAAGCTATAATCTTTGATCTTCATAAGTAAGTGTTTCAAGCCATCTTCACCTTCAGCAAGCAAAGTTGTGTCATCTGCATATCACAGGTTATTGAGGAGTCTTCCTCTAATCCTGACGCCAGGTTGTTCTCTTCTTATAGTTCCTCTGGCCAACTGACTGGAAGAGATGCATATATGTGCTCATTCCAAAGAAAGGTGATCCAACAGAATGTGGAAATTATCAAGCCATATCATTAATATCACACTCCAGTAAAATTTTGCATTGTATTTAAAGAGTGTCTCTAATAGAAAATATAGAGCTGCATCATGCTTTTTAAAAACCTAGTCTGAAAGTCTCTCAACTGAATAATTTAGATATTTCTAGTGTAATTATTGATGCAATTAGGGTTAAATCTACCATCTTATTTGCTTTCCAACTGTCCATTCTACTTTCTGTTCTGTTGTTACTTCTTTTATGTTTTTTCTTGGGTTCATCATGATGCTTTTAGCATTCAATGTTATTTTATCTATAAACAACATCATGTAAAGTAGAGAGTCAGACAAAATGAAGGACACACTTCATGAGATGGCTTGGCACAGTGGTTGCCACAATGGGCTCAAATATTGCAATGATTGTGCTAACAGTGCAGGACTGGGCAGCATTTTATTCTGTAATATATACCTAAGGTTGTAAAATATACCTAAGGTTGCTTTGAGTAGGAGCAAATTTGATGGCAACTAACAGCAAGCATTGGATTCTTAGCGGAACATTTAAATTTATCATTGGTTATTATAGGCAAACAGTCTAAGTAAGCCCAGAGTAGTTTTACCCCGTGTCCTTTGTCAAAGACTTGTAGGGAGACCACACACAGACTGGCAGAGCCTTCACAAGGCCCATTTTCCCTCTTCTCCAGTGCCTATCCGTGCCATTTCGGCTGCTCTAAACACTCATCTTTGCCACCTCACTTCACTGGGACTATCAACACTCTTTTAAGACTCTAGCTCTCTGTGCTGTGATAGGAAACTATCTCCCAGCAAAGGACTTGATCAATCACTTTGTGAGTTACCCAATTCTAAAGGGTCTCAGTCTTGCAGTGCCTGTTTTTAGTGCCTAAGGCACTTGACTGCTAACCAGAAGGCTGGTGGTTCAAATCCACCAGCCACTCCGCGAAAGGAAGGTTGAGCAATCTACTTCCGTATTGATATTGCCTCAGAAACCCAAGGAGGGGTTGCTATGAGTTGGGCCTGACTCGACAGCAGTGAGCATTTTTTGTTTGTTTGTTTTGGTATATATCATCCAGTTTTGAGGTATATTATGCTGGGAGGGCAGATCTGCTGCCAACTGCTCAATAATGGCTGAAAAAGAAAACTTCCATTCTCAATCTTTTGTTTCATATTTTAAGCAGTCTGTTTGATTTCTTTCTTTCTTTTTTTTTTGTTACTTTGTGCTTTATTATTATTATTATTATTATTATTGTGATTTGGGTAAAAGTTTACAGAGCAAATTCACTTTCCATACAGCAGTTCACATACACATTGTCTCATGACATTGACTTACCCCAATGCAACAGTTCCCCTCCCACTTCCTCCCTATAGTTGTCTCTTCCCTGTGTCCATCCCTCTATGCGCTCCTGCCTCTTGAGCTGTCTTCCTGTGCATAAACAGCTCTTTCTCCCATGATTGTTCTCTTCAAGAGTGTATCTACCTCAGGTAAATGTTCAGCTCATATGCCTGTCTTTTGCTTGGCTGGAAGCCACAGATGTGGGTTCAATTCCAGACCTGAAGGGCAGCTAAGGACCATAGTGTCCGTGGTTCCACCAGGCTTTATCAGACCAACAAACCTGGTCCCCCCACTTTTTTTTTTCCAAATGATTTTGAGTTTTGTTCCACATTGTTCTCCCTCTCTATCCAGGATCTCCTACATAGATCCCTTTCTGAGGGATTGACAGTGGTAGCCAGGCACCATCTAGTTCTTCTGGTTTCATAGTCATATAGGCTGCAGATTAGTTGCTAGGACTAATTGTTTCCATGAATCTTTGGTTTTCTTCATTCTTTGCTCTGGATGAGGAGAGACCCATCATTGCATTTAGATGGCTGCTTGCAAGCCTTTAAGATCCCAGTTGCTATTTGCCAAAGTAGGAGGTGGAACAATGTTTTGTGTAGTATGTTATGTTAATTGAGCTTGATGCCCCCTGTGACTATGGTCCCAAGCCCACAGGTTCAGGTACTCGGTCCCTCTGGGTAGCTGGCTGTGACCAAGAAGTGACTACAACCTGGTCCCTTGTCAGCTCTCCACCTGAGAATTCTTACAGAACATACATATACACTTGTAGAACCATTGTCTGCCAACCCTTTACATGGTCTTGGGTACATTCCCTGTTGCATAGAGATACCTAATAGTTCAGCCTGTCCACCCATCTATCCATCTGTATACCCATGTTTGTCTTCACTGACAACATAGCACTGTATTTATGTACA
>NW_006921616.1:14509227-14510278 GCF_000298275.1 Orycteropus afer afer | reverse complement strand
TATCGAACCCAGGAGAGAGGTGGTGGGTGCTTTGGGAGGAACGGTTGGTGAAAGGGCTGGAGGGAGGCAGCATGTCTGGCCTTGCAATAATAGGCTTTGCGCTATTGATGGTGATTCTGCCTTCCTCTTGTGGGATTAGAGGAAGTCAGAACATGTGGCTTCCTTGCCCTTTTTGCAAACTTATTCTTCACTTTCTTCCTGGTACTTGGAGCTCTGTGTAGTGTATGATACTCAGTAAATACTGAGTAAATATTGAAGCAATGCAGGATGTGTTTTTAACTCAAGAAAAAAGAATGGCTGATTTCCTCTAATTAAATGAGGTGCTTGATAAGAATATGGCTTCCTGGCCCTTGTATAGCAATGGAGGTAATGGAGTGGATATCAGAGAGTAAGCCTAGCTGAGAGAGCAGGGCTTAGTGCCATAGGAAGGGTGGGGAAGGAGTAGCAGGAGGAGGCATGTTAGACCTCCAGAGGTACCCCCAGGACTCACACCCCTAAGGCTCTGCTCCATCCTGGGGTTTCTGACCTGCAGTTTGTGTCTCAAGATGGTTCTGTGGCTGAAGCTGCACCCCCTGCCTGGGTCCCTCAGGAGCCCATCTTCCCTCCTTAGGTACATTAGCAAATTTCTTGATATCATCAGAAAAAATAGGTTCTGGTGATCTCTTCGATTGGTTTCTTGAAATAACAGTTTTTTGAAGAAAAACAAAACCAAACTCACTGCCATCCAGGTGATTGGCACTCACAGTGATCCCCATTGAGTTTCCAAGGCTTTAAATCTTTACAGAAGCAGATTATGTCATCTTTCTTCTGTGGAGCAGCTGGTGGGTTTGAACTACCGACCTTTCAGTTAGCAGACAAATGCCGTAACCACTCTACCACCAGAGCTCCATTGTTGAAGAAAAGTCACCTAAACAATTTGGATTAGGGATGAATATCATCAGACAACATGGTTAAATATCTTTTCCTTTTTGCAACTATATCCTTACATGATTTGTGATCTTAGAGTCAGCAAATATCAAACCTCAGACAAAGAGCTGCATTGTTGATGGAG
>NW_006921616.1:14508565-14509127 GCF_000298275.1 Orycteropus afer afer | reverse complement strand
AAAAAATATATAAGGATTCCAGCACTAAGTGCATTAAACATATAAAGGTTGCAATAGGAATGCTTAGTCTTGCTAAACTGTTTTCAAGATTTTAAAATCCCTTTAGTCACACTCTTTTACATAAAACAGCTAATGGGCTAATTAGAAAAGATTCAGATCTACTAATCAAAAGGTCTGTACTTGGCAAAATTATAAATAATGAACTATAGGTCTTCAAATGTGGCCTATACTTCTGCTTTTGTCTACCTTTCTCCCCTCAGAAGGAGTAAATTGTTATTTTGACCCATTTTTGAATTTGACATAAAATAAAATCCATATCATGATAAAACCAAACAACCAAACAAATAAATAAATAAATTCATTGTCTGACTCATAGCGACCCCTCCTTGGGTTGCTGTGGTGGTATTGATATGCAAATAGATTGCCCAACCTTCCTTCCGAGGAGGGGCTGGTGGGTTTGGACCACCAGCCCTCCTGTTAGCAGTCAAATGTCTTAGGCACTATGCCACCGGAGCTCCCTAGTAATTAGTATTTCATATTATCCTTCAGTGTTCAAGTATAC
>NW_006921616.1:14506075-14507777 GCF_000298275.1 Orycteropus afer afer | reverse complement strand
GGAGGTGCCTCAGAAGAAAGGCATGGCAATCTGTTTCTGAAAGGCGACAGCCGTGAAAACACTATGGAGTGGTTCTACTCTGTACACAAAGTGTCCCCATGAGTTGGAATTGACTCCACGGTAATTAACAATAACAGCATATAAATGATAATGCAAAACATTTTAGAAACTATGCCTAAGGCACTTGACTGCAAACCAGAAGACTGCGGTTCAAACCCATCAGCCACTCCTCAGAAGGAAGACTGGGCAATCTACTTCCATAGAGAGACTGCCTCAGAAACCCAAGGGGGGGTCGCTATGAATTGGAGACCACTTGATGGTATGTAACAACAACTACAGTAACAACATGGAATAATATAAAGGGCTAAAACAATAGGATTTAAGAATATTATGCTAGGATTTTTTTAAAGCATGAAGCCCTTCCTTTTGCCTTGTGAAAAGTATAAGTGGGCATTTTATAACTAAAGAGTACTTATTACCATGTAAGTAATATGGGGGTCTTCACGACCTTGGATTTCAACTTGCATCTTGGGTGCAAATGGCTGTGCCAATTTTGAGATGTGATACCCAGAGACCAAGAAGTAAAGTGTTCCTGGTTTTCCCCGAACAAAGCTAGATCTTGAAATATAGAGACTGCCCTATGCTCCCACCTAACTTACTCAATTTATCTTGTTTAATTTATTCTGTTTTGTTCAATTTGTTTCCTTAAAGGTATCAGAGAATTTCATTGTACAAGATACTTACATACAGTAACAATTGGGCCAGCACTCAAGATTGAGTAATGCTAATTCTAGTAAAATGCTGCAGTAACCAGTCAGGTTCTTGAGTCTTTATTCAAATATTGACTTCTCCATTTATTAGCTCTGTGACTCGGGACAAGAAATGTAACCTCTTAGTGTTTAACCTAGAAAATGGGGAATAATAATAGTTATTGTGAGATTAAATAAACTAGTATATGTAGAATATATACCATCTTCCACCACTCATCCATCAGTCCAGTGGTGGTGGCTTGCATGTTGCTGTGAGGCTGGCGGCTATGCCACTGGTATTTCAAATACCAGCAGGGTTACCCATGGTAGACAGGTTTTAGCAGAGCTTCCAGACTAAGATAGACTCAGAAGAAAAAAGGGGCCATCCACTCTCAAAGAACTGGTCAATGAAACCTCATGAATAGCAGTGAAACACTGTCTGATATATTATGGGAAAACTTTATGAATAGCCTGAAACATTGTCCGATATAGTGCCAGAAGAAGAACTCCTCAGGTCAGAAGGCACTCAAAATAAAACTGGAGAAGAGCTGCTTCCTCGATGTAAAGTTGACTTTAATGAAGTGGATGGAGTAATGCTTTTGGGACATTGATTTCTTGTTGGAGCATGACTCAAAATGCTCAATTTTGAAGAAACACCTGCAAACATCTATTAATAATTGGAACACAGAATGTATGAAGTATGAATCTAGGAAAATTGGAAGCTGTCAAAAATGAAATGGAACACATGAAGATCAATATCCTAAGCATTAGTGAGCTGAAATGGACTGGTTTTGGCCATTTTGAATCAGACAATCATATGATCTACTAAGCTGGGAATGACAAATTGAAGAGGAGTGGCATGGCATTCATCATCACAAAGAATGTTTCACGATCTATCCTGAAGTACAATGCTAGTAGTGATAGGATAGTATCCATATGCCTACAAGGAAGAC
>NW_006921616.1:14501310-14505975 GCF_000298275.1 Orycteropus afer afer | reverse complement strand
GAGAGAGATGATTTGGGTGAAATTTTGCAGGGAAAATTTGGTTTCCATTCAACGTTTCATACCCATTTTGTTTCATGACATTGATTGCAATCCCCACAATATAAGAACTCTCTTCCCACTTCCTCCCTGTAGTTACCTTTTCTCTGTGTCCTTTTTTCCTATGAATTCCTACCCTCTGAGCTATCTCCCTGTGCAAATGCTGCCCTTCTGATCTCCCATAATTGATTGTTTGAAGGAATGTACCTACCTGGTACATTCACCTTATATGCCTGTCTATTGTTTGGCTGGAAGCCATAGGAGTAAGTTCAATTCCAGGCCTGAACGTTGACTAGAGGCCATAGTCTCCAGGGTTGCAGCAGTCTCTATCAGAGTAGTAAGCCTGGTCTTTTTTTTTTTTTTTTAAATGATTTTTAGGTTTGTTCCTCATTTTTTACACACTCTATCCAGGATCTTCAAATTTGAACCCTTTCTTAGGGACTGGCATTAGTAGCCGAGCACCATCTAGTTTTATGGTCGCAGGATCCTATAGGTTCTTGTGATCCACTAGTCCTTTGGACTGTTTCCATGTGTCTTTAATTTTCTTCTCTTCTTTGTTCTGGACAAGTTCTCCGATTCCAGTTGAGGTGCTTGTTTTATTAAACTGCTTTGTAGAAGATTTCTTGATTTATCAATTAAACTCAAGTGTGGTCAAGTCAGCTCTAACTCATGGTCAAACCATGAGTGTCAGGTGAGAACTGTGCTCCATGGAGTTTCCAGGGGTTGATTTTTTGGAGTTGATCCACCAGGATTTTCTTCCAAGGCATCTCTGGGTGGATTTGAACCTCCAGTCTTTTGGTTAGTAGCTGAGCACATTATCTGTTCACAGCACCTATGGACTCCAATTTATGATAAGCCTCATCTTTAAACACGGTTTTATCAGAATGATATGTACTATGGCATATCAATGCCCTACAGCTAAGTACAAAAAGAAATGTCGAAATGTGAATATTACCATTTTGTTTAAAAGTCACCCACAGACCTACTGCTGGTATAATTTAAAAAACCTTGGGAAATTAAAAATAACTGCAAGTCAATAACATTTTGAATACACACTGTGTGTACAACACTAGATGTCCCATTACATATAAGGAATGTCATAAAGGAGAGAGAACATGGCGAAATAACCAGTTAAAAAACCAGTGGAAGATAAATCCTATTTGATAGCAATAAAACTTTATAAAACTAGGAATTAGGAAATGTATAGGCCTTTTCTGAAGAAGACAACTTTACCAAATGACACTTAAACAGAATGAAGCAAAAGAACAAATGTTCACACATGGGAAGATACAGTATTGTACCAATGCCACCTTCCACACAATTAATTTTGGGGTTTAATACAATTAAAATCAAATCACAATGGACTTAATATTTGGACTTTGACACTGACCAAAATTAAAAGACAAATGACATTGTCAAAAATGAAAATGAATGATAAATTTTGAAGAGAAAAATTTACATTATACTTGCCAAACAGCTAAAGTTTTTCAGTTCTAAGGAGTCCTCATAAATCCTGAAGGAAAAAGATAAGTAATCTAATAAAAAGAAACTGACAAAGAACATGTCCAGACAATTTACAAATGACTAATAAAAATATTTTAAAATATTTTACCTCATAAAGCATAAGAAATACATTAAACAGTAACACAATTATTAGCAAAATGAGTACTTTTGTTTTCTCTACCAGGAGTGTAATTTGATTTGAAAATATAGAATATATCAGCTTATTCCCTTCAACCCAGTAACTCACGTTTAGGAATTTATTTAAAGGAAATCATCAGACATAGTCTGAAAAATTTCAATGAAAGTGTATTCACAACAGGTTTACTTATGATAATGGAACTTTGAAAATTTTTAAATAGGTGAGATATATAATGGGATACTAGACATATTTTAGTAAGTTAAAAATCTTTAATGGGGTTAGAAAATACTCTTTTTGTAAAGTTGTTTATTGAACATGATCAATTTTATTTAAAAATATACAAGCTAAATATACATAAATGAAATCTCCAAATAAATACATCAAAAATTAACTATCTCTTAGGAGCATGTGTATGGACTTTTTTTAAAAATTGCTATTAAAATTTTTTATACTTTCCAAATATTTTGGAAAGTGTGAACTGATAAAAAAAATTATATATCTCTAATACAAATAAAGAGACCATAAAAATACATATGCCTAGCTATTACAGCAGAGATATATGTTATTTGTGTGTTTCAGTACAGAAAAAAAAAAAGAAAAAGAATCATTTAGTGTGGTGATTCTCAGCCACGGGCCATTTTGCCTCCCAGGGGATGTCTGTCAACGTCTGGAAACATTTTTGATTATCACAGCCTTAGCTGGAGAAAGGGGGTTTCCTACTGGCGTCCCCTAAGTACAGGCCAGAGATGCTACTGAAAAATCCCACATTACACTGGACAAAGACTTCTGTGGCCCAAAATGTCACTAGTACCAAGCTTGAGAAACTGTGCTCCAGGATGAAACTGTGAGGTTCAGATTCTAAGAACTGCATCTGCCTCTTAAATCCATTAATGGTTTCCTGCCCTTTGAACACCACTGGCAGTCACTATGTCTCATCCATAAAATGGAGCTCACAACAACTTTACAGGGATTAGATGAGAGAAAAGGAGGTTGTGGGACTAAGTGAAGATAGGAGACGTGAAAAAGTGTTTTGGAAGTAAATCTTATTTAAGAGTAAGGAGTAATTACTAATCACTATTATTATTATTTCTCTGTGCTTTGAAGCAATTTTCTTAGGACTTAAGTGTTGCATAAAAGTTCTGTGGACAGTGTGAATCTGACTCAAATCTATCTCCTGTTCTATGCATTAAACGCATAAGAGAAGTTCATTACAATGGGCATTAAAAACCAATGGTCACTTTCAAATATAAATCGCCTTCCTTTTTTGGGGAGTTTTTGCTCTTTTTTAATTGTCAATTTGGAGTATTTTTATAACTTTTTTTCCTGACTCACATATGCAGATTTCAGATTCCTTGCCTTTTTCATTATGCAAAGTATACTCTCTCTTTGAAACCAAAAATATTTATTACTTTCTATTAGGAAGTTGCTAGTTTTTTTTTTTCCTGAAAAAGAACTTTTGTGATTAAGTTAGTTTATTTCAGAAAATCTAGAGCCGTAGTGTTAGCCTGTGGTGTTCCATGCATTCTCTAATTCTAGAAAGGGTGTGTGTGGAGTGGTGCCTGGCGAAGTTAGTTCTCATTGGTTCCTGCTGCCTTTTGGATGAGATCTGTTTTTAACATCAAGCTCACGTAACTCAAAGTGTTACCTGTCTCCCCCATTAGACCTTCTCCTATACTAGATAATACAGAATTCTTAGCAATGTTTATCAATTTAAATTTTAGTATAATATGTGATAAATAGAGTTGTAAACCACTTAAATGCAGTATTTCTTGCATTATATGAATACTAACAACAACACTACTTCTGTAGTGATACTGCCTCAGAAACCCAAGGAGGGGATGCTTTGAGTCGGATCCAACTTGACGGTAAATAACAACAGAAACAACAACAACAAAATTATTTTGTAAAATCTTTCTACACTGAATTACAGCATTTAAGATAACAACAACAAAATATTGCCACTGAGTTGATTCCAACTCATAGTGATCCTCATTGGGTTTCCACAGAAGGAAATCGCCCCACCTTTCTTCCTTGGAGTGGCTGGTGGGTTTGAACTGCCAACTTTCTGCTTGACAGTCAACTTTAGGAACTGCACCAGCAGAATGCCTTACAGCATTATTAGTTCAACATTATTAGTAATTGCGTGGAAGCCTTTTTTGATTTCTCTCCTTCTTTAATTGCTACTTCATTCTTAAAGAAGTTATTGATGTAATTTCACAAATACTAATTATCGTAATATTGTAGCTGCAACACCAGAAAATTTGACTAAATCAGCAACTGAAAACCACTGGCAGCAGTGAAATCAACAGTGAGTGCTTTTTGCGCATACAGACGAAACCACGTGACTCAAAGGTCATTGTAATTGGATAATAGTGACAGCACTGACCACACCAGAAGGTTCATAAAGTAAATTAACATAGAGTTTTAGCCTTATGGGTACACTGATACATGTAAACTGGGCTTAAGAAAAATGTTGTTGTTACAACTAACTGCAGGGATAGTTTTATAAAAAATGAATAAATTTCAGCTGAAACAGTGCACAGAAATTTTACAGACAGTCATTTTGGTGTCACCAACTCTGACAGTATTAACTGATTTGGTTCATACCCCTGTCATGCCCCTAATGACGCCACTGCTTCAGCTAGCTCCAGAAGGCCACTCCTCCACGATCTCTGCTGCTTAAGTTAGGCCAGTGGTGTCACTTGATGGGTGGGGAGTGGTAGGGGGTGATGGAGGTGGTGCTGACTGCACTAGGTGACATTGTATACTTATGTGGGTAATATCAAAATGACACTAGCATCTGTGGTAGCAGTGGCTTGTGAGCCTGCATGGCAGAAAGAGAGGCCCAAGGCAGTGACATCACTAAGGCTAGTGTCACCCATCATCCAATGTGATAACTCTTTACTATACACCCCTACTTCTTACCTTCACCCACCCCTTCATCATCCACCAGTCAGGGTACAGGTGGCAGAGCCATGGCAGCAGCC
>NW_006921616.1:14494325-14495685 GCF_000298275.1 Orycteropus afer afer | reverse complement strand
AACCAAAAGGGAAGAATACGCTTGGCATTTCTCAAGCTGAAAGAACTGAAGAAAAAATTCAAGCCCTGAATTGCAATATTGAAAGATTCTATGTGCAAAATATTGAATGATGTAGGAAGCATCAAAAGAAGATGGAAGGAATATACAGAATCATTGCACCAAAAAGAATCAGTCGATGGTCACATATTTTAGGAGGTGGCATATGATCAAGAACCAATGGTATTGAAGAAAGTAGTTGAAGCTGCACTGAAGGAATTGGTGAAGAACAAGCCTCCAGGAATTGATGGAATACCTACTGAGGTGTTTCAACAAACGGATGCCCCACTGGAGGCACTCACTTGAGTATGCCAAGAGATTTGGAAGACAGCTACCTGTCCAACTGACTGGAAGAGATCCATTTTGTACCTATTCCAATGGAAGGTGATCCAACAGAATGGGGAAATTATTGAACAATATCATTATCACACACATGAAAAATTTTGCTGAAAATAATTAAAAAATGCAGGATACTGACAGAGAACTTCCAGAAATTGCAAGCTGGATTCAGAAGAGGACGTGGAACAAGGGATATCATTGCTGACGTCAGATGGATCTTGGCTGAAAGCAAAGAACACCAGAAAAATCTTTACTTGTGTTTTATTGACTATGCCAAAGCATTTGATTGTGTGAATCATAAACAATTATGGACAACATTGAGAAGAATGGGAATTCCAGAACACTCAATTGTGCTTGTGGGGAATGCATACATAGACTAGGAGGCTGTCGTTCAAACACATGGGGATACTACATGGTTTAAAATCAGGAAGGGAGTGCATCAGGGTTGTATCCTTTCACTGTATTTATTCAATCTGTATGCTAAGCAAATAATCCAAGAAATTGAACTTTATAAAGAAGAATGTGGCATTAGCATTGGAAGAAGATTCATTAACAACCTGCAATATGCCGACAACACAACTTTGCTTGGTGAAAGTGAGGATAACTTGAAGCATATACTGGTGAAGATTAAAGACTACAGTCTGCAGTATGGATTATACCTTAACATAAAGGAAACAAAAATCCTCAGAGTTGGATCATTAAGCAGCTTCTGATAAATGGAGAAAAGATTGAAGTTATCAAAGAGATCGTATTGCTTAGTTCCACAATCAACACGAATGCAAGCAGCTGTCAAGAAATCCAATGCTGTATTATACTGGGCAAATCTTCAAAAGACATCTTTCAAGTGTTGAAGAGCAAAGATGTCTCTTTGAAGACTAAGGTGCACCTAACCAAGCCATGAACTTACATGAATGTGAACACTGGAGAATGACTAAAGAAGACTGAAGAAGAGTTCATGCTTTTGAGTTGTGGTGTTGGTGAAGAG
>NW_006921616.1:14492060-14493285 GCF_000298275.1 Orycteropus afer afer | reverse complement strand
CTCAATCTTGCCTTCCTTAAACCTTCTTTGATTCTTCATGCTCCTCTTTGTAGCTAGTTTGATTTTCTCCTGTATCTTTCTGTGGCTGAGGATAGTCTGTGAAATAAATTGGCTTAGAAATATGATAAGAACAGTCAGACAAACAAAAAGTCCAAGAAAACAGCAAAACAGGACAAAAAGGAAGAAATGACCATGTGAGGGGTAAAGGATAATTTTGCTCAACCTAAAGGTACAAGAAAAGAATAGATGAGTGAATGGCATGAAGATAAATAGAAGTTGGATGCAAGAACCATTATTTAGATGCGTACACAAATTAAACCTTTCTTTGCCCAAATTCCATCAACCCTATGTTTAGAAAGGGAATTTTTGTATCGTCATTCCCACATGCCGAGCAGAGCGTAGAAACGAAATTTCTTCTCATTTGTTTTTCAAGATAAATTTCTCAATTTTACTTGCTTGAGCCTTTTGGAAATACTTAAGTTAGCTTTGGCAGGACAAGTTTTAACCTTTTCATGAGTGAACACATGAAGACACCAAAAACCAAACCTGTTTCCCTCAACTTCATTCCAACTAATGGTGACATCATGTGTTACAGAGCAGAAGGGCTTCCATGATGGCTTCTTGGCTGTGATCTTTACCAAAGCGAATCACTATTCCTTTCTTCTGTGGTGCTGTTGGGTGAGTTTGCACTGCCAACTCAGAGGTCAGTAGTCAAGCACAATCTGCCTGACAATTTTGCTTGTTTTCCCAGGAAAAGTAAGTGTAAACAACAAGACACAAAGTCTTCCTACAAAGAGAAAAGACAAGATGAGCCGCTTCGAGCAAATGATTCACACTGGGCTCTCATACACATCTTCCAGGTTTCCAGGTTGAGACTGACAGTTGGGATTCCTTTATTGCCTCCTTGGGCCACTGGAGGTATGTAGATACACTGTCCAGATAAACAAAATATTTGTGCTTAAAATTATTATTTTGGTTTTGTTGATATTTAATCTACTTTTAGCCCCAATTTACTGGAAACTAGTATTTTTGTTAACTTCTTTCTTTTATACTTCTTCTTTTTTTCTTTCTTTGTCCTCTTCCCTCTTTTTTTTTTTTTTTCCTCCAGGTAATGATGGAGGGTGGTAGATATAGGGCAAGGAGAACAGTTAAGGCCTGTAAACAAAATAGATGAGCCTAGAGTTCAGGGAAGCACCATTGTGTCTGGGTCATAGGAAAACAGATT
>NW_006921616.1:14489615-14491015 GCF_000298275.1 Orycteropus afer afer | reverse complement strand
TGAGTTGGAATTGCCTTGATAACAACAATGTGCTAAATTTGAATTAAGGAAGATATGATAACAAGAAGTTCTGGCTCTTGGTCTGGACCTTTCATTAAGAAAGACAACCTCAAGGTGATGCTTGCTGTACCACTATTCCCTTCTCCTTCCAGGTGGACTAAGGGAGTCATCCTGGTAGATTACCAAACACACCTACCAGTGGTGGTCCAGCCACTGATGAAGTGGTGACTCTCCATTTATGACCTGACAAGGACAAGTAAAATCCATGGATATAAATAGTGCATGTTATAACATATAAACTCAGGGCTCAGTTTTGAAGCAAAGGCAGTTTTAACTAGTGTGTTGCGCAAAATCTGGATTGTTACACTTTTAGCCAGATGACAGAATGATGATACGCAGCCAGTTATATCTGTGTATGAAAATCCTTGTCTGGGGAAATAAAAAAAAGGAAATCACCAGAATTTTCCTACAGTTTCCAGGTATTTTGTTTTCCATGAAACACACACAGAGCCCTTTCTACTGCTCTCGGACAAAAGCACGTGCGGTGAGAATGTAGACGCTTCTTTTGTTTTATTGCACATGATGTTATTTATTTATTTTTAAATTTTTACTGTGATTTGGGTGAGGGAGCTCTGTGGCATAGTGACTGCTAACCAGAAGGCTGGTGGTTCAAACCCACCAGCCACTCCTTGGAAGGAAGGTTGGGTGATCTACTTCCATAGTGTTTACAGAGAAAATTCATCCTACATACAGCACCTCACATACACTTTGTCTCATGACCTTGGACTGCAATTTTCCATAGTGCGCCAGTTCCCCTCCCACTTCCTCCCCATAGTTACCTCTGCCCTATGTCCTTCCCTTCTGTGAACTCCTGCCCCTCGAGCTGTCTCCCTGTGCATACACAGCCCTTCCATTCTCCCACGACTGATCTCTCCAAGAAGTGTATTTACCTAATGTAAATGTTCCACTCATATGCCTGTCTTTTGTTTGGCTGGAAGTCACAGGAGTGGGTTCAATTCCAGACCTGCAGGGCAGCTAGAGGCCATAGTCTCAGTGATTCCATCAGGCTCTATCACACCAGCAAACTTGGTCCTTTTTTCTCCTCCCCCAATGATTTTGAGTTTTGTTCCACATTGTTCTCCCACTCTATCCAGGATCTCCTATATAAATCCCCCTCTGAGTGGTTGATAGTGGTAGCTGGGCACCATCTAGTTCATCTGGTCTCATAATTGTATAGGCTGAGGATCACATGGTATACCAGTTGCTTGGACTAATTATTTCCATGGTCATTTTCTTTGCTCTGGATAAGGAGAGACCCATTGTTGCATCTGGATGGCTGCTAGCAAGCTTTTAAGATTCCAGTCACTACTCACCAAAGTAGGATGTGGAACAATGTTTTC
>NW_006921616.1:14453779-14487882 GCF_000298275.1 Orycteropus afer afer | reverse complement strand
CCTGAGTCTCTTGGGTTTTCTAGGTATAGGACCATATCATCAGCCAATAGGGATAATTTGACTTCTTCCTTAGCAATTTGGAAGCCTTTGGTTCCCCTTTCTTGCCTTATTGCCCTGGCTAGGAGTTCCAGAACAATGTTGAATAGAAGTGGTGATACAGGCCATCCTTGTCTGTTTCCTGTTCACAAGGGGAATGATTTCAGTTTCTCTCTATTGCGAATAATGTTCACTGTTGGTTTTGCATAGATGTCCTTTATTATGTTGAAGAATATCCCTTCTATTCCTATTTTGCTGAAAGTTTTGATCAGGAATGGATCAGGTTGGATTTTTTATCAAATGCCTTTTCTGCATCGATTGATATGACCATGTGGTTCTTTCTTTGTTTTATTGATGTGATGGATGATGTTGATTGTTTTTCTAATGTTGAACCATGCTTGCATACCTGATATGAACCCCACTTGGTCATAATGAATTATGTTCTTGATGTGTTGTTGGTGTCTATTGGCTAGAATTTTGTTGAAGATTTTTGCATTTTTATTCATGAGGGATATTGGTCTGTAGTTTTCCTTTTGAGTGATGTCTTTGCACAGCTTTGGTATCAAGGTTATGCTTGCTTCATAAAATGAGTTAGGGAGGAGTCCATCCTTTTCTATGTTTTGGAATAGTGTGAGTAGGATTGGTGTCAGTTCTTGTCTGAATGTTTGGTAGAATTCTCCAGTAAAACCGTTTGGGCCAGGACATTTTTTTGTTTGTAATTTTTTTATGACCTGTTCAATTTCTTCTTTTGTTATGGATCTATTAAACTTTTCCACATCAGTCTGTGTTAATTTAGGTAAGTAGTGTCTTTCTAGAAATCTGTCCATTTCTTAAAGATTTTCAAATTTGCTGGAGTACAGTTCTTTATAGTATCCTGATATCCTTTTTATTTCAGTTGCGTCTGTTGTGATGTCAACCATTTTGTTTCTTATTCATGTTATTTGCATTCTCTTCCTCTTTTTCTTTGTTAAATTTGCCAGTGGTTTGTCAGTTTTATGAATCCAGAAAACCAACTTCTGGTCTTGTTGTTTTTTTTATTGTCTATTTTCTGTTTCATTGATTTCTGCTCTAATCTTTATTATTTCCTTTCTTCTGGTGACTGTAGGCTTTTCTTGCTGTTCTTGTTCTTTGTTGAAGATGTTGGTTTAAAGTGTTGATTTTGGCTCTTTATTCTTTTCTCATATGTGTGTTTATTGCTATAAATTGGCCTCTGATCACTGCTTTTGCTGTGTCCCAAGGATTTTGGTATGTTGTGTTTTCATTCATGTTTGCTTCAAGGAAATTTTTATTTCATTTTTTTATTTCTTCT
The DNA here is from genome assembly GCF_000298275.1 of Orycteropus afer afer. Lineage (NCBI taxonomy): Eukaryota > Metazoa > Chordata > Mammalia > Tubulidentata > Orycteropodidae > Orycteropus > Orycteropus afer. Next base: position 14,486,537 of record NW_006921616.1, on the reverse strand, counting down.
ATTACCCAGTCATTTTTGAGGAGGGTGTTGTTCAATTTTCATGTGTTTGCTCTTTTTCCGTTGATCTTCTTATTGTTGATTTCTAATTTTATAGCATTGACATCTGAGACTACGCTTTGCAGTACTTCAATGTTTTTAAATTTATTAAGGCTTACTTTATGGCACATGGAGAATGTTCCATGTGCCCTGGAAAAGAATGTATATTGTGCTGTTGTGGGTGAGTTGCTCTGTAGATGTTTACAAGGTCAGATTGATGTATTGTATTGTTTAGTTCTTCTGTGTCTTTGTTGAGTTTCTTTCCAGTTGTTCTATCTTGCATTGAAAGTGGTGTATTAAAGTCTCTTACTTGCACATGCTATTTTAATAATTGGAAACTTTTTCAAAATTGCTAAGGATTCACTTGATGCTAAGGATTTTTAGTAATCAGAGGGGAAGAGGTGTCACACAGAGAGCCGGGGAGTTTGTATTTACATCCAGTCTCAAACTTTAAAAGTTTTACTTGCCCTCCCTGGCTTCCCTTTTACCTCAAATGAATGGCATCCAACAATCATAAACCCTTCTCTCTCCTCCATGGGACTGTGAGATTTAGATTATTCAGGTCATCTAAAAGGAGCTACAACATATTAGGGGACAAGTTGCTTCTTTGGATTGGAACAATAATATAGTGTTGTTGTTACTGTTATTAGTAGGTGCCATAGAGTCAATTCCAACTCATAGGGGTCTATGTGCAAGAGAATTAAATGCTACTGGATCCTGTGCTGTCCTCACAATTGTTGCCATGTTCAGCCCATGGATGCAGCCACTGTGCCAATCCATTTCATTGTCTTCCTGTGTTTCACTGATGCTCTCTTTTACCAAGCATTATGTCCTTCTCCAGGGAATGGTCCCTCCTGATAACACATCCAAAGTACAGGATATGGAGTCTTGCCATATTTGCCTCTAAGGAGCATTCTGGCTGTACTTCTTCTGAGACAGATTTGTTAATTATTTGGGAAGTCCGTGGTGTATACAGTACTCTTCACCAACACAATAATTCACAGACATCAATTTGTTCTTCCTTATTCATTGTCATTGTGTTCACATGCATATGAGGCATTTGAAAATATCAGGGCTTGGATCAGTTGCACCTTAGTCCTCAAAGTGACTTCTTCAAGTTTTTTTTTTAAATGTATTTTATTGAAATGTATTTTATGTACAGTGAAATACACAAAACTAAAGTGACATGCGTCAATGCATTTGTTATTTTTTCAGTGTTCCCTCCCCTACCCTTTTACCACTGGCAACCAACAAAGAAAGTTTATTGCCATATATAAACCTTTCCTTGACCCTCCACAAGAATGAACTAATACTATATTTGTCCTCCTGTGATTGACTTATTTCACTCAGCATAATGTGCTCCAAGTTCATCCATATTATGCGGTGTTTTGCAGACTCTATGTTATTCTTTAGTATTGCATAGCATTCCATTACGTGTATGTACCATAGTTTGGTCCTCCACTCTTCTGCTGATGGGCATGTAGGTTGTTTCCACCTTTTTGCTGTTGTAAATAGTGCTGCAATGAACATGAGTGTGCATGTATCTGTTCCTGTCCTGGCTCTCACCTCTCTAGGATATAAAGCTAAGAATGGGATTGCTGAGTCAAATAGTATCTCCAATTCCAGGTTTCTAAGGAATTGCCATATTGCTTTCCACAGTGGTTGTATCACTTCACAGTCCCACCAGCGGTGTATGAGAGTCCCAATCTCACCACATCCCCTCCAGCATTTGTTATTTTCTGTCTCATTGAACCTTGCCATCAGTGCTGGGGTGAAACAGTATCTCATTGTTTTGATTTGCATCTCTCTGATGGCCAATGATTTTGAGCATCTCTTCATGTATTTGCTGGCCACCTGAATATCCCCTTTGATGAAGTGTCTATTCATGTCTTCTGCCCATTTTTCAATTGGATTATTAATTCCTTTGGTATTGAGGTGTTGGCATTTTCTATACATCTTAGAGATAAGTCCTTTGCCAGATATGTAATTATTGACAAATATGAATTTGTTGCTGTCATTTTTGTTATGTGCTTTTTTGTGATGTCAATTTCTTTGTTCCATGTAATTTTCTATACTGAGCTCATTTTGTTTATGAATCATGTTATCACTTCTTTCATTGCTATTGTTTTAGTGTTTGCTAAATATTTGTGCTGGTCTTCTTTTCATTTTGATGTGAAGGTTGATCATTTTTCTTTGAGGTTACCCTATGATTTATAGTTTTCTTCCCAAGTTTAGAACAGTCTGTTCTATTTTGTAGTTGTCTTGACTTCCCTACTATCTAGAAGTTATGTAACAACACAGTTTTTTCCCTTTGTTTGGTTTGTAGTTGTCCTCATTTGTCATTTGGTGTCTCTGGTTCTCTTTTACAGTCTTGTAGGTTTTTACTTTGGATACTTCCATAGCTGGGTTGATTTCTGCGTTATATCATCATGTGTGTTAATGGTCAGTTGTTGTTGGCTGTTGTTGCTTCTTTGTCCAAGGGGGTCCCTTTACCATCTCTTGTAAGGTTGGTCTGGTTTTAACAAATTCCCTTAATTTCTGCTTATCTGAAAATGGCCTAATTTCACTGTCAGGTTTGAGGGACAGTTTTGCTGGGTACATAATTCTTGGTTGGAAAATTTCCTCTTTCAGTGTTTTATATATACTATCCCATTGTCTTCTCACCTGCATGGTTTCTGCCAAGAAATCTGAGCTTAGTCTTATAGATTGCCCCTTGTAGGTAATTTCTCATTTTTCCCATGCTGCTTTCAGGATTCTTTGTGTTTGGTTTTGGTGAGTTTGATGATGATATGTCTTGGTGATTTTCTTTTGGGGTCTATCCTGTTTGGGGTTTGTTGGACTTCTTGAATAGATATATTCTCATTTCTCATCATACCAAGAAAATTTTCTTCCAACAAATCTTCCACAATTTTCTCAGTGGTTTCATTTGTCTTTTCCTGTTCTGGTATTCCAATTACACGTAGGTTATTCCTTTTGATGGTATACGACATGAACCTTAGGTTTTCTTCATTTTTTAAAAAAATCTTTTTTCTGATTTATCCCATTCCAAAGAAGTGTTCAGGCATTTGCCTTCAATCTCACTAATTCTGTCTTCTATTGATTCAGTTCTACTCCTTTGACCATTCAATGTCTTGTTTATTTCTGAAAATTTAGTATTAATCTGGATTTCTATCTGTAGATTTTGTATCATTTCTAATTTTTCATTTATTTTGTCGTTTTGTTCTTGTATTACCTTTTGAAATTGTTGTAGGATTTTTTCTGTGTTTTCCTCAATTTTGTCAGTGTTTTCCTTGATCTCTCTCTCAATTCATTGACAAGTCCTAAATATAATTCTTTTGAATTCCTTATCAGGCAGTTCCAATACTGAGTCTTTCTCAGGGATGTGTTTTGGGTCTGTATCCTGGTCCTTTATTTCTCCTACTTTATCTTGCTTCTTTGTGTGGACTGTGATGCTCTGTTGTCTCTGAAGCATTGTAACTTTTTGTGATTATATTTAATTGATGATTGGATGTTGGAGTGCCTTGCCCATGATTTTCATTTTCTTTGTATGTTATCTACGCAAGCAGGGTACTGTGCTGTGCTTCTCTGTTTTCTAGTTGACAACACTCACACACTCACCACTTTTCTCCTTTCCTGTTGTCAGCCTTTTGTATGTCCCTGCCGACCTTGGGAAGCAGAGCCTATTCTTAGGTCCCCGGAATCTGAATGAGAATGCTATCACTTTAAATCCAAAATGGTTGCCACTTGTAAAGATTAAAATAGTTGTACCCTCAGTCACTATAAATATCCAAAATGACCACCTCTTGTAAACATTCAAATGGCTGTGCCCTCAGTCGCTTTAAAATATCCAAAATGGCCACTGCTTGTACATTCAAAGTGGCTACGCCCTCGGTCACTTTAAATATTCAAAATGGCTGCCACGTGTAAACAGTCAAAATGGCTGCGCCCTCTGGACAGCAGGAAGTCAACAGCTCAGGTTGTCCCTCCTTGCTGTTTCTCTTCCTAGTGATAGTCCACCAGCACAGTCATTCCTGTAGCCCTTGATGACCAGGGCTGATCTTTAGGTCAATTCTGAGGTCCCAACACCACTTGGAAATATTCAGGCTGCTGGTCCTGTCAGAGTAGCTGACAGTCTGCAGCTCTGACAATCTTTGTACTCGCTGTTTTCGTTGACTTTTTTCCACTAGTTGGTGCCTATTCCACTTCTATATAGTTCCTTTCAAAGCTCAGGGCTCTAGGATTATCTTCTGTATGTCTGTTAATTGGTTTTTCTTTTCTTTGTTGAAGAGGGTCTGTGTCTTGTCTGCCCATTTCTCCTCCATCTTACCGGAAGTTGACTTCTTTGTTTTTTTTTTTTTTTTTAACATTTTAAAAGCATTTTTGGCAGCAGGTAACAAACAATAATACATAATAATAGCAAAGATAATACCATAAACATGTGGTCTCACCCCCACTGTGACTTTCTGGGAAGATTCAGAGAGCATATTTCCTGAAGTTATGCAGTACCCTTGCTTTTCGAAGTTTGCTTTATGTCATTTCACTTCTTTTAAAGATCTACATTTGTACCTGTTTTCATTAACTGAAAGAAATCAGAAAAGAATTTTTTTTTTTTTTAAATTGTGATTTGGGTGAAAACTTTCAGAGCAAATTCATTTTCCATACAGCAGTTCACATACACTTTGTCTCAGAAAAGGATTTTTGCCTTCAGGAAAAAATGAAAAATGAAACTAGTGTTTAGCATTTATTTTGCAGTGAACATTAAACAGATAGTGCACACCCTGAGTAGTGAGAATGGCGTCTCCTGGCTCCTTCCCTGGTAACTACACTTTATATACATCATTTCTACTACATTGAGACTGTGTATCATATTGTTCCTCCTTTTACTATAAACCTACATAGTTAGTGTTAGTTTAGATTTTACATGTTATTTGGTATGATTTGGTAAGTTATTCTGGGGGACTGGGAACATTCAATACTTTTTCCCATATAAATTAATGGTAATTGCTTCTTTGCTTTATTCCATTTTGGCTCATGAAAAATTTTATAAGGATGGACTGCTTTTGGATAGCAGGGATAACATGTATTCTCTAGAAAGACCTATCATCTTTTTACCTTCTTTCCTCTTCATAAATAGACCAGCATTCAAAGGTGTTTTGGTTCTTCAGTGCTGCTCTAACAGAAAGCAGCACAAGTGGATGTCTTTAACAAACAAGGACTTACTCTATTACCATTTAGGAGGCTTGAAGTCTGAGTTCAAAGTTCCAACTCTAGAGGCTGGATGAATGTCCCTCAACCTTGGGCTTCAGTTCTGCCTCTTGCTCCTGGCCCATGGAGCTGAAGGTGTCTAATAACTCAGGCAGCTGCTGGCTGCTGAGGCTGACAAATCCAAGGTCAACAAGTAAAATGGAATAGTCCAAAGATTAGCAAGCAACATGACAGACCACTAGTTCAAGTCCAGAAACAGTCCCATGATCGGCAGACAACATGGCAGGCCATTCACTAATGACTTGGCCAAACACAGGATCAAGATGTGCCAAGCAAGCTCGAGACTTTTCTCAAAGCTTCTTCTCATATACTGGAAAGAGACCACATCCCTAAGTCTCACAGTAGATTCCACATGGGGTTGATTACCAGTCTGATCATGGGGAATAACTACATTCAACTGCCCAACCACTCGAAACCAGGCCCAGTCACAGAAGGGAAACAATCTAGTGAGTGTGTCCTCTCCAGCAATCACAGAGCTTTCTCCACAGATTGAAAAGGAATATATTCCAACCAGGAGTCCCTGTGTGGTGTAAAGGTTAAGCACTTGATGACTACCCAAAAGATTGGCAGTTCAGATTCACCCAGAGGCACTTCATAAGACAGGTCTGGTGACCTGCTTCTGGAAATTCACAGGCTTTAAAACCCTATGAAGCAGTTTTACTCTGTATACATGGAGTTGCCACAAGTATGAATTGACTCAGTGACAACTACCACCAACAGTAATCATATTGCAATCACCAAAACCAAAAAACCAAACTCACTGCCATTGAGTTGATTCTGATGCATAGTGACCCCCATTGGGTTTTTGAGGTGGTAAATCTTTATGGAAGTAGATTGCCCCATCTTCCTTCTGTGGAGTGGCTCATGGGTTTGAACCACCAGCCTTCTGGTTAGCAGTCAAATGCCTTAGGCACCACGCCACCAGAGCTCCTTATTCCAATCACAGTAAACCATAAACATGAGAACTGAGGAAAATCCATTCAGTTTTTCTGAAAGGTAGCTTCAGTATTGCAAAAGGCAACAATTTTAATAATAAAAGAAAACCTCTATTTCTAAACAGAGCCATATCTGCAAGTACAGGGGTTAGAGCTTCCACATATCTTTTTGGGAGACACAATTTAATCCATAAGATTGGGGAAACTGAGACAAGCTAGTAAATGGTGAAGCCAGGATACTAACCCTGATAGTCTGGGTCCATAACCTGAGCTTGTGACGACTGTCTTCTATTGCCTTTCCTGATACAGGGGCTCCCGTCTATAGCTTTCATGCTCTCTCTTCAGGATTATGTATGGATGGACTTGGTCAGTGCTGGAAAGGTTGGCAGCGTCCACACACAGTGATGTGCAGAAATAGAACATTGAGCATCTGAGGGTGGATGGGGATGAGGCAGGGAGGGGTGACTAAGTGCTATAAGAAATAGGATCTCATGGTCTCATAGTCCCATAAAGGATGGGATACAGTGCACAGGTGAAGGGATTACCTGTATCATGGAGATGGACTAGTACCCTCATTGAGTGGGAGTGGAAACAGGTCTTGGTGTCTCTTAAAGACTGAAGTGATGTCCATTTTGTTTACTTAATGTAATAATCATTTCCACTCATAAAGCTAGTCTCAATCAATTCTAGAGTCAATTATGCCTAGGTTTGAATTCCTTAAGCACAATCTCTCTGAGATTCAGTTTCTTCATGTGTAAAATGGGATGATTGAATAAAAATAATTCATTTGAAGTGTCTAGTATGGTATCCAGTACATCTATGCCCCGAATAAATGTTTGTTTCCTCTCTTCAATTCTCCCTATACCTTCCTCTCATCCTACCTACCAATAAATATTTGATCATTGGCTAAAAGAAGTCTAATCTTGATCAATATGCACAGTCCTGTAGGTTGTGTTAAGGAAACTGAGCAAGTAATTCTATTCAAGTATCCCTCATCACCTGTGTTCTGGAGAAACTGGCAACCAGTTTATCAGAGGCAAAATCAAGCCCTATTTGACAGATGGCCAGCCTGTACAAACTGCATGTTACTGTCACCACCAAACACCCAAGAAGACAATTAGGAAAAGAACAAACCATACCAGGGAAAAGGTGTCCCTAGAAGTGGTGAGCAGGAGCGTAAACAAGCAAGTGAACATAAAGCAATCAATCACTCCATCACTACTGGTGTCCTGCACTGTCCAAGGGACTTTATCTCCTGGAGGCAGCAGTGGAAAGGTGATCTTGAGACCTACTTTGGATTCTCAGGCCTGTCTCAGATCTTTTCTCTAGGCTTAAGAAAAATCACTTCACCTCCTTTTGCTCTCAGTTCCTTTAACAACAGTTTACCATCATTGAGCACGTACTATGTACCAGGCTTTGTCTGATTTAACAATAAGTCTCTATGTGTTGTTCTGTGCCCTTCAAGTCAGTTCCAATTCATAGCAACCCTGTAGTATAGAGTAGAACTGTCCCATAAAGCCCTATGGGGAAGCAAATCTCTAGGTGTTTTCTCCCATGGAGCCTCTAGTGGGTTCAAGCTGCTGACCTTTCAATTAGCAGCCAAACACTTAACCACTGCACCAGCAGAGTTTCTTAACTTTTTAAATAAACCCATGTACCATTGGAATAATTAATAGTAATTAATTATTCCAATGATACATGTTGTAGTTAAGGTTGTGTGTGAACTTGGCTGGGCCTGGTTTTGAGTGGCTGGGCAGTTGGAAGTAGTTATTCCCCACAATGAGACAGGTAATCAACTCCATGATGGAATCTACTGTGAGCAGGTGAGTCGCTGCCTTAGGGGTGTGGTCTGCTTCCACTATATAAGAAGACACTGTGAGAAAGGTCTTGAGCTTCTTGGCATGTCTGGATCCTGCATTTGGCAGAGTCATCAGTGAGTGGTCTGCCATGTTGTCTGCCAATCCTTAGGCTGTTTCTGGGCTTAAACTAGTGGCCTGTCATGTTGCTTGATAATTTTGGGACTGTTCCATTTTACTTGTTGACCTTGGGTTTTGTCAGCCTCAGCAGCCAGCAGCTGCCTGAGTTAAGAGATGCCTCTAGCTACAGTGGGCCAGGAGCAAGAGGCAGAACTGAAGCCCAAGGTCTTGGGGCTTCACCCAGCCCCTATAGATGGCACTTTGAACTTGGACTTCTAGCCTCCAAAACTGTAAGAGAATTAATCCCTGTTTGTTAAATCCCATACATTTGTGGTATATCTTTACAGCAGCACCAGGGAACCAAATAGTACATTATAGGAAACTGAGTCAGGAGGGTGATGTAACTTGCTCAAAGCTGGGATTCAAATCAGGACAGCATGGCTCCCGAGTTCACATACCTAAATACTAAGTGTTACTCTCACTCACCCTGTACAAGGATGAATGATACAAATTTGTTGTTAAGCGTTTGAAAATACCTTTGGATTCCCTGCTTTCAAAGACTGAACAGTGTCACAGTCGTGATATGTCAGGTGTAGAGTAACTTCCTCCAGTGCTTCTAACTGAAAGCATGGTCTCCATGCATTTTAGTCTGTTAGATGAAGTGATCTCATATTTCCTTAATGCTATCTTGAAAATTGTGAGTCAGGGATTCATTACGACCTTCCACTGCTCATCTTGAGTTGGCAAGCACCCAGAACAGTTTTGTATATTCTCACAAGGCTAGGAGCTAATGGAGCCAGCCTTCCAACCACCCAGGAGAACATGAAAACTTCAAGACTAGGTACAACACCCATACACACCTGCATGTCATCAGTGAAGTCATTAAGTGAGCAGACAAGAACAGCCTGCCATCATGTCTGCTTATTGTCAACACTGAAGAGGTATTGACAGTGTTGAGACAGGCTGTCACTGGAGGAAACTGAGACTGAATCAACAACCAGCAGAACATCCACCCTATGGAACCCGTTCCTCAAGGCGTCACATCAAAACAGAACATATGGAGGGCCTGAGTACGTGGACAATTCTCCTCTCTGCCTGCTCAGACTCAAAGGACAGTTCTGTGTGAGTAGATAAAGTGATGTTGGTGAAAATTATTATTAAACTGAGCTAAAGCTCAGAATGTAAGTGGGTGCAGTATCTATTTTCCCGAGGCAATAATTCAATTCCTGCTCCTCTCCTTTCACAGATCAAATGGGAAACACTAAAAAGCTGTGTTGTAGCTGCTGGAAGACCTTCCTGTCTCTCATCATTGAAAATATATCAAGAATTCACATCATTTATGAAGGAGGCCAGGCCTTGCTCAGAGAAAGATTGCATTCATTATGGTGGACATTTTTATTTTTCAGGAATTAATCCTAAATAGAATATCGAGATTTTAGAATGAACATTCTTATTGACATAAATGACTTTCCAGATTATAGAAGAAACCAAAACTCATGGCCGTCAAGTCGATTCTGACTAAGCAACCCTGGAGAGTAGAGTAGAACTGCCCCATGGGGTTCCTGAGGCTGTAAATCTTTACAAAAGCAGACTTGCCCATCTTCCTCCCATGGAATGGCTGTTGGGTTCAAATCACCAACCTTCTAGTTATCAGCCAAGTGGTCAACCACTGCTTTATCAGGGTGCCTAGCTTATGGAACAGTAATGATAAATATGAGTCAATACCATCTGAGAACTTAATGAATGAGGAGGAAATAGGGAAAGTATATAATTCATTTCAATAATCTGAGAGAAGAAACTGAATGTGTGTGTATGTGTGTGCATACACACAGGCATACACGTGTGTTTGTGCTCCTCCTGTGCCTGAGATTTGTTCCACGTGTGTTTGAAGTCCCAATTGCTTAAGAGGATCCATAGTGGGCCAGTCTGTTGCAGGTCTCATGTCAAATAGCCACCTCATCCATTATTGGGGGTTAGGCTCTGCCAGGGGTGGAGGGAAAGTTTTAACCACAGTTACACTATCTAGATGCACAGCAAATGAGTCAAAGGCCTGGCCCGGCACAACCTGAGATGATAGAATCAGAGAGGTGGATCGTAAATCACCAGCTGCGTTAGAGTGTTAGCTGACATACAGAATGAGCCAGTGGCCCTGGATACGACAATAACCCTGCAGGAGTGACGGATGAGCCAGACTGACATCAGGACAGGTGTGGGAATATTACAAGGAATATTACAAAGAAGCTTGATGAAAGATCTCCAGCAATTAAAGTCCATGGGAAATACTTAACGCAAATCATAAAAGACATTGGGGATGGGAGATATTTTTTTATTTGCCCAATTAAAAAAGGCAGGCCATATTTAAACTGGTAACTTCGAAGTCTTCTTATAAGTCCATGAGTTATTGTATTACTAGAATTAAAACTTGAGCTTTTTTTTTTTTTTCCTGAATAATTGAGTGACTAGGAGACTATTTTCTAAATTCTAAATTGCTGATCGCTCTTGCTTAATATCTATCACTTCCATTTTAAAAAACCATTCTTGATCATCATCTCTCAGAGAAGAGCAGGGATTAATTATGTTGATATGATCTGTTTGATGTCTAGAGAAGTTGTGGCTGAGCTGTTAATAGGCCTGAATCTCCTCCTGGAGGGATTCTCCTACCTCAGGGACCAGAAACTTGTACTCTGTTCTGCTGACCATCAGAGATCGGATTAGAGAAGGATATGAGTACACCAAGTCCCGACCAAAGATGAGCCCACATGACAAAGGTGAGCTTCTAACATTAAGAAGAGTGTTTAATAGATTCACACCAGCTACATCCTAGGGTGGAATTTTTTTTTTCCCTCCTCTTTGGAAATGAGAAATCCATTTGTAGTTTAAACTCAGTCTGAAATCCACTTTCCCTGTGAAAAATAAAGACAGAATAGAAGACAAGTCTCTCATCTCTTACGTGGCAGGAGGAACACATTACAGGTACATCTCATTTTATTGTGCATGCGCTTTGCAGATACTGCATTTTTTACAAATCGAAGGTTTGTGGCAACACTGCAACAAGAAAGTCTATTGGTGCCATTTTTCCAATAGTATGTGCTCACTTAGTGTCTCTGAGTCACATTTTGGTAATTCTCACAATATTCCAAACTTTTTCATAATGCTACTGCACACTTGATAGATTACAATATAGTGTAAACTTAACTTTTATTTGCACTGGGAGACCAAAAAATTCTTGTGACTCACTTTTTTGCAGTATTGCTTTATTGTGGTGGTCTGGAACTGAACTGACAATATCTCCAATGTAGGCCTGCATACAGGGGTTGAATGCTGAGGCAACTGGCCACACGAAAGAGTGCTCGTTAGAGAGAGTGCACCAGAGTTGCAGCAGTCTGCAAGTAGGAAAAGTGTAAGTGACTGATGTCAGACTTGTCATAGAATATATATTAGATATATGGGAAGATGCCAACTACTTCTTTTAAAATAATTAATTTCAATTGTGTTGTTGTTGAGAACACACACAGCAGAATATACCCCAATACAACAGTTTCTATGTGTACAATTCAGTGATGTGGTTCACATTCTCCTTTGTGTTGTTCCTTCTCAGCCTCCTTTCGCTTTTGTGGTATTCCTCCCCATTAACGTAAACTCTCTGCCCCTTAAGTTTCCTATCTAACCTTTCAAGCTGTTGTTGTCAAACTGATGCGATACAGATAATTCTTAAATGAGTCCAATGCTCAAGGCAAACATTCTCTACTAGTTCAGCTACAGTGTTGCTTGGTTTAAAGAAGAATTTAGGGGATATTTTTGGTTTAAGGCGTAAGCATTCTGCATTCCATGAGAATTTGAAATTCTATCCTCCATCTTTTTGATCAGGACTCTTCTCTGGAATCTCTGAATCAAAACATTCAGTAGTGGTAGCCAGGCACTACCTAGTTCTTCGGGTCTCAGGGCAAAAGACGCAGTTGCTCATGGAGGCAGTTAGCCACACATTCCGTATCTTCCTCCTATTCCTAACTCTCCTTTTGCCTCTGTTGTACCTTGGATGGCTGAAGAAGCCAACTCTTAATGTCATTGGTAAAGACCACACTTGTGTGACTATTTGGCAATTGAATAAGCAGAGACCACAATGTAATACAGTATTGTGTAGCAAGGAGTCTGAGAGGTGGAAATGGGGTCCTCACATGGTGCCCAGCTACCTCCACTGACCATTCTAACTGGGATTACAACAGAAGGTAACAGACAGAGTGGGAGAAAAAGTAGAACAAAATTCAGATTCATAAAAAAGACCAGACTTACTAATAAGAGACAGGAGCTCTGGTAGTGTAGTGCCTAAGACACTTGACTGCTAACCAGAAGGCTGGCAGTTCAAACCTACCAGCCACTCCTCAGAAGGAAGGTTGGGCAGTCTACTTCCGTAGTAATACTGCCTCAGAAACCCAAGGATGAGTCATTATGAGTCAGTCTGACTTGATGGCACATAACAACAACAACAACAACTGATAGAGAAGGGTGGAGCACCCAACACTACGGCCCTTAGCCACCCTTCCAATTTAGAACAGAAGCCACTCCCAGAGATCACCTTTCAGCCACACAGAAGGGTAGGATTATAAAGGGAACAATAATGCCTGAGAGGAACTCGCTGGCCAGAACAATCAACTACAGAAGACTGAAAGGGCAGCATTCACCCAGAGGCAAAGTTAAGGAGGGCAGGCAAAGTGGGAGAGCACAAACAGGAACCCAAGTTGTAAATGGGGATAGTGTTGACACACTGTGGGCTTTGCAGCGAATGCCATGGAACAGTCTGTGTTTAAATTGCTGAATGGAAAACTCATTTGCTTTGTAAACTTTCACCAAAAAAAGAACCTCACTGCCCCTGAGTCAATTGCCACTTGTAGTGATCCTTCCTTGGGTTTCCAAGGCAATATCTCTACGGAAGTAGATTGCCCAACCTTCCTTCCAAGGAGTGGCTGGTGGGTTTGAACCACCATCCTTCTGGTTAGCAGTTACCAGAGCTCCCAAACTTTCACCTAAAGCACAGCAAAAAGTTTGAAAAAATATATGGGATGCATAGAAGAATCTGGATGGGGCATAAGAAGGGAAACTTAAGTCCTGATCAGAATTGCAGTCATTCTCTAGAAGTTATTGCTAATCCCCTCAGGATGTAAAATGAGAACTTGGTATTAGAATCCTAATCAGGACAGCCACTGTAAATAACACATGACTGGCTCATCCAGAAATACCATATGACCCAGCAATCTCAACCCTAGGTATATACCCGGAAGTGAAGGCAGGAACACAAACAGAAACCTGTACACCGGTGTTCATTGTAGTACTTTCCATGAGAACCAAAAGATGGAAACAACAGAAATATCCATCAACAGATAAATGGACAAACAATGTGTGGTCCATACACACAATGATACAGTCCACTTCAATAAAGAAAAATGAAGTCCTGATGCACGCTGCTATATGGATGAACCGTGAAAACATCACACTGAAGGAAATAAGTCGGTTGCCAAAGGACAAATTCTGTGTGATCTCACTTACATAAAATAAGACAAATATATAGAGACCAAGGATTATGAGTAGTCACTAGGAGCGGGAAGGAGGTGTTAAAGGGGAGTTTTTGCTGAGGGAACATTCAGTATGTGTTAATGGTGGTGGAATGGGTTGGGAAAGTATAGCAAGAACAGACACACAATGACTTGAAGAATATAATCAATGTCACTGAATGTACATGTAGACATTATTGAGATGATGTATGTTTTGTTGTGGGTATTTTCACCACATACCTACAAAGAAAGAGTTTCAATCTGGGTAATTTGTAGTTTTCTGTACATAAATATACTTAAGATTACTCTAGGGAAGATCTTCTCAAACTTGGCTACCCTTTAGAAACACCCAAAATACTTTTTTTTTTTTTTTTTTTCCTTTTCTCTCTCTTTTTCTGTGGGGGGAGGAGTTGTGAATTCTCTCTATTGCTTATAAAATTTTATTTTGCTTTAGGTGAAAGTTTACTTAGCAAATTAGTTTTCCACTCCATAGTACTACATGATTCCTGCAATGTGCCAGCACTCCCTGCATTTCCATCCTGGGTTCCATTTCCATTCTTTTGTTTCTCCTGCCCCTCCTACTTTCTCATCTTTGCTTTGGGGCAGATGTTACCCTTTTGGTATCTTATAGTTGATTGTTCTAAGGAGAACATTTCTCCCGGGTGTTGTTTATTTTATAGGCCAGTCTATTATTTGGCTGAAAGGTGGCCTCTGGGAGTGGCTTCAGTTCCAATTTCCAAGGTTGTTTTAGGGCAATAGTCTTGGGGGTTTTCCAGTCTCTGTCAGATGAGTAAGTCTGCTCTTTTTTTTATGAATTTGGGTTTTGCTTTACATTTTTCACCCACTCTAACGGGGATCTTCTAATGTGAAACCCCCAGAAAAATTTTTTAAAGTATCTTGATGCCCAGGGCCTACCTAAGAACAATTATATCAGAATATCTGGAGGAGTGGCCTGGCCTTCAATATTTTTTAGAAGTTCCCAGGTGATTCAGTCAAGACTGAAAACACTGCTGCAGATTGAGAAGTATTTCATTTTTATTCTGTTGGGCTCAGACATTTTCAATGAAAATCTATTCTTGTTTTCATAAAGAACTGAGTTGAGCAACCCTTTCCAATGTGTGTTCCATGAATACTAGCACTTGGAGATACTGGAGAAAATAAGGGATACTGTAGTCAAGAAGTCAAGCAAGGCTGTAAACTCTATTTTATTCTTGATGATTCACAATGTTTGTGAGTGTGTTAGAGACTCTGAGAAGTCCTGCAGAACAGAATTCTGTCAGAGTGCTTTCCAAGTCTGGGTTTTTTTTTTTTTTTTTATGAGTAACATATATATGTTTCTTGAAAATAACTTGTGCAAAATATACTTCTAAGTATATGTGGAAGTCAGGGTGAGTGGACTCCACTGACTGCTGTGATTAAGAAGAGTCTGAGGACCAAAATGGGCAGCCAGGAAGCCCTGGAGCTTCAAGAACACTTGCTTGGCTGGTTTGTTTGGATGGTGATTCAGTGTCCAGGGTTTGAATCTTAGCTTTGCCATTTACTAGCTTTTTATGTCCTTGGGTGACTGACACCATGTACTTCAGTTTCCTTGTCTGTAAAATGTAGAAAACAACATTTTGAGTTTTGAGAATTAAAGGAAAAAGGCTCAAAGAAAGCATCCAAAGAACAATGGCCACTTTTAAAAACTGGAAAACACCGTAAAATGTGACTGTATTTCCAATTTCCTGTTAGGTGTTATTACTTTAATGTCTCAACAACTCCTCAATCTTAACAAAATTAAACTAGTGCTTCCCCCCACCCCCCATGAAAGAAGTCCCTTCTCTTGATTTTCATGTTTGTTTCCTTAGTACTACCATTCTTATGGTCACTTAATTTCAAAGCTTCTGTGCCTTCTTCAAATTCTTCTCGTTCTTTGCAGTTCAGATTTAATCTGATTTCTGCATTCTTAATTGTGCTCACAATAATTTTTGTGTTTAGCCTTTATTTTTATTCTTGGTGCATCCATCATATTTTCGGGAATCTCTTTAAGCCTGGACCATTCCAACAGCCATCATTTATTCTGTCCTCTAAGACACCCCGCTCAGAAACAGCAAATTAATCTGTGAAAAAAATCCCTTCAAAGATATTAGCATCTTGCCCCAGTAAGATTTCATTATCTACCCAAGCGTTATGGGATGAATTGTGTCCTCCAACACAATATGTTGTAGTCTTAACTCCCTCAATTTGTGTATGTGGCCTTATTTGGAGATAGGATCTTTACAGATGTAATTAGTTAAAATAAGGTCATGCTGGAGTAGGCTGGGCCCTACCCTGGTATGACTGATGTTCTTAGCAAAACACAAGAGACACAGACAGACAGACAGATGCAGATGGAAGGCGGCCAGCTGAAGATGGAGGCAGAGATTGGAGCTTTGCTTCCACAAGTTCAGGAATGCGAAGGATTTCTGGCTGTCACCAGAAGCTAGAAGAGGCAAGGAAAAATTCCTGCCCTAGAGCCTGCAGAGAAGACATGACTCTGCCGACACCTTGATTTTTGGACTTCTAGCCTCCAGAACTGTGAGAAAATAAATTTGTTATTTTAAACCACACAGTTCGTGGTACTCTGTTATGGCAGCCCTAGGAAGTTTATATGTCAAGTGATTAATCATTCTAAGGTTTATTTAGTTAGCATCCACAATGTGTCAAGCAAAGAGCTCTGGTGGAGGAGTGGTAAAAGCCCTTGGCTGCTAACCAAAAGGTTGGTAGTTCGAATCCACCAGTTGCTCTGTGGGTGAAAAATGAAGCACTCTGCTTCCGTAAAGATTTACAACTTACAAACCCTGTGGAGCCATTCTACTCTATCCTATAGGATCCCTATGAGTTGGAATTGACTTGATGACAATGGATTTTGTCTGTGCCAAACTTAAGATTAGGCTTTGAAGGTATAAAATAACACAAGGCTTGTTCCTCAATGACTTCACAGAAGAGTGAACAGAAAAACATGTAAGTGATTGCTGCACAGCATGTAGGGCTGACGTTTTAATATGTGCTAAATCAATGTAGGTTAACATGGATGAGAGAATGTGTGTGAGTGTATGTGCGTGTACACAGGTACAATTCATTTTGCCTGGAGAAGAAGATCCAGACAGGTGTCATTTAACTGAGTGCTTCCCTAGCAGACCCAAACTAGAAGATGTAGGTGTCCCAACTTAGCCTGCTTGACTCGACTCTCAGTACTTTTCCCAGTACAAATTGTACTATTCTTCTCCCCATTTTCCAAATATACTTTGCCCACATCCAAACCTTTGCTCATTCTATTTCCTCTGCTGATAATGCCCCCTTCCTCCATTTGCATCTTTGCTGTTCATTTTACTCAAAATCCATTAGCTGACCCCACACTAGCATCTATATGTTTTGTATACTCAGTTGCTTCTCAAGATAAAATTAATTATACTTCTGGTTGTCAATATCTGCTGTTAAACTTGTGCTTAGCTTTGCCCATTTGGCATTACATTTGACCATCAATAACAGGGACTAAAGAATTATGACTAAAACAAGGCACAGTTTATTTTTGTCTCACATAAAAAGAAACCTAAAAGTAAGTAGTCAACAGTTGACATGGTGGCTCCACAATGTCAACAGAAACTTGACTCTAATTCTTTCTTCCACAGTCTTAAAGCAAGGCTTTTATCCTTATGCTTAAAAGATGGCTGTCATAGTTCCTGAAACCAGGTTTGAGTTTCCATACACAAAGAAGGGAAAAAAGGAAAAAGGAGTCAATCAGCTGGGTTGACCCCTTTAAGTGAAATTTTTGAAAAGCCACTAGTCCCAGAATTGCTTTAGGCCCAGGCTTTGCAGGGTCTGCTCTGGCCTTCCCCACTGAGAATTCCTTAATTCACTAGACCAAAAGGAAATGTCTACCAAGAACCAGTCAACTTCTTCTAGACAATGCTTGGATGCCTGGAATTCCTGCTCAAATGGTCCTGAGTCCACCTCCAGATCTACATAGACTTCTTCCACGGGTCAGCTCTTCCACAGGCAGACCATGGCACTGGTGTACGTATCCAGGGGCCTGGAGCTGGCCATGAGGAGACTGTAGACAGGGGGTGGAGGACTAGAGTATGAATGGAGCTTGGATGTGAAAACTGGCATGTTCGCGTTAGGGTCCCCTCGCTGTGTGGGATAGAACTGTGGGTGGAAGAAGGCAGGACACTTGGAATGACCCTCCTGTGGCTTGGAACTTGGAAAGAGTATGACTACTCTAGGCCTTGTAGAAAATGTAAAAGTATATTGAGCAAGGTAGGAGTATACTGCTACTACTCATGGCCATTGAGTTGGTTCCAACTCACAGTGACCCTATAGGACCGAGTTGAATTCCTGCATAGGGTTACCAAGGCTGTAAATCTTTGTAGAAGCAGACTTCTTTATCCCATGGAGCAGCTGGTAAGTTTGAACTGCAAACCTTTTGGTTAGCAGCTGAACATTTATTCAGTTCGCCACCAGGTCTGATGCCACCAAGCCATTTTTCCAGAAAGAAATGGAGGATTAGGAAGGTGCAATGCAGGGAGGAAGCACGACCTACAGTGACTCCTGGTGAATTTAATAAGCAAGTACTTGCATGCTGTGCATTCTCATTTTCAAGGAGTCCAGGCAGTGCAATGGTTAAGCTCTCCGTTGCCAACTGAACTGTTGGTGGTTTGAACCCACCAGTGGCTACAGAGGAGAAAAGACTTGTATGTGCCCCTGTAAAGATTACAGCCTAGGAAACTATATGGAGTAGTTCTACTCTGTCCTATAATGCCTTTATGAATTGGAATCATGTCAGCAGCTACAATAATCTGGTCAAAGTTAGTCATGAGCAAAGTATAGG
This sequence comes from Orycteropus afer afer, assembly GCF_000298275.1. Classification (NCBI taxonomy): domain Eukaryota; kingdom Metazoa; phylum Chordata; class Mammalia; order Tubulidentata; family Orycteropodidae; genus Orycteropus; species Orycteropus afer. Next base: position 14,467,990 of record NW_006921616.1, on the reverse strand, counting down.
AGCCACTGAATGTTGCAAATGGGTAAGCACTAAATCTAGTGTTGAGGGGTTGGTGGTTCAAACCCACTCAGAGGCACCTTGGAAGACAGGTCTGGTGATGTGCTTCCAAAAGGTCACAGCCTTGGACACCCGATGGAGCAGTTCTACTCTGCACACATGGGGTTGCCAAGAGTTGGAATCAACTGGAGGGCTACTAACAACAACATCACGCATCCAAAAGGGGGTATTTAACTCCCTTTGGGGTAGCTAGCATGTAATAATTTTCTTCTTGTCTGTTGATCCCTTGGGTAATGGATGTTAACCAAAACAACCCCAAAAGATATATAATCTGCAAACGTCAGTAATTAATGTTTGTGATGTGTGAACACAGTGTTAGGATTGACTGAAAAGAATACACTTAAAAACAATGCTGCCACTGCCTGTGATTCTTTAATCAAAATGTTCTAAGTAAGAGAGACAATCTCTCCTTGTACCTCTTGGCGAAAAAAACAGAAATGCAAAGTGTCAATAAAGGTGTGGGTATTGGATAAGCAGAAAAGGTGGGTGTCTAGAGTAAAGATGTGTTTCTTGCATGAATAACTTCCTAACAATCTGCTGAAGGAGTGATTTTGTATCACGCTGAAGCCCCAAACCAGCATCATTTTAATTTGCCAAGCACCTGTGAAGGAATACAGCTGCAAGGCCATGGGAAAACAATGGGAGCTGTGACAGTTCATTAATATAAACCAGCAATGAGATTTATTTGGAAAAGTCATTGATATAGAATTACCCTGGAGGATGCAATGGCATTCCTGAAGCAGGTCAGCAGGCAGCTAGCTAAGATCATAGATGTGTGTGCATCATTGGAAACCGAATAGTAATTTGGTAACGATTACAATTTATGGTGTATGTCAAACAGAATAACAAATGTGTAAAGAGCCGTGATTGCTTTGGGAAAGTTAGGTTTGTGTTTTATTCAGTTGTTTGGCTTTTTGCATGCAAGCTTATTTTGTTCTGGAAAATCAAGATAATAGTGTTGCCTCTAAAATGATTATGTGTGTGTATGTGCATGAAAGAAAAATATGAAAAGTCCAAAATCTTGTCTAACAACTTGAATCCTTAATACAATGCTAACAAGAAACTAAAGAAGTTATTGATTGCAATCAAGTCATGGCAGCCTTGTATTGGTAGTGACCACAAGTATGACAGGTATGGTAACTCATAAGTAATCCGGCTTGTATAAAATAAAAGATATCAACAGATTGGCAGGCAGACACATGGATCCGCTTAGCACTCACTTCTGCTGCAGAGAGCAAAAGGTAACCCTAGGAAATAGGACAAAAGCAAGATTCTTCTTTCAAATCTTAAAGGTAAGGCATTACTAGATAAGAAGTATCCCCATGCCGATTTTAAAGTGCGTTCTTCATTATTTAAAAGATATTAAAACCAATTGTGACTCATAGGGACTCTAAAAGATACTAAAACTCCTTTTTATTCCAATAAAGGCAAAATTATTCCACATCCAAGAAATGTGAGGGGAAAAAAAAAAAACCACTTGGGATTTAGGTAAGTTCATTAGGAGACTGTTTAAAGGTATGAAGACAAAGGAGGGCCCACTTAAGATCTCAGGAATGGAAGACCCTTTAAATGATTTGTGCTAAAATTTTAACATTACTTACATCCCTTTCCAAATCCTCTGATTATGAAAGACTTCCTGAGTGTTTGGAGTGGCAGAGTACATTCTGCAATGGGAGCCCATCCAAGGACTGGTTCTCATTTTGTTAAATTCTCTAACGGCACTGCTCAAAATCACAACCTTCCAAACAAACGCCAGCATTTTTATAGTTGTTGTTTCTTTGGTTTTTATGTCATGATTGAAAATTATTCTAAAATAGAAAGCTATTATAAAATTCTCTGCTTTCTCCTGTACTAATACTGCTAAAACATGTAAAATAAAAGCAAATAACATGATAAGTAAGTGAAGGATTGGCTTTCCAATAAGTCTGCAGCCACCACCTCGTCTTTGGGCCTTCAAAGCAATAGACATGCTCACATGTGTATTGTAGCAACTCCCTGAGTTTTTGTGAGCTTGGTCCCATTATTTTTGGGGTGGGGCAAATTATGTGTTTAGATCATGTGTGAAAATATGAGTCCTGGACTACGAACTCCCTATCATAGTTGTTGAAAAGTATTTTGAAGTGAGAAAACACAAGTTAAAACCTGGAAACATGAAAACTAAATTTGGTGTATGGACATCTCCTGAGATGTTTACCCAGAAATTAGCTGATGAAATTGGAAAGTTGAGAGTTTCACATACAAAATTTAGATTCTTCTCTGTTTCCAACTTTTGGATTCCAGTCACCAGTGATAACCAGCACTTGTTGATTGCATGTTTGGTCAATTTCAGACTGCAGAAGTTGGTAAAAATCTTCAGTTTCCTCATCTTTGGCTTTGGTGGTTTGTGAGTAAATTTGAATAATAGTAGTATTAACTGGGAGCTCTGGTAGCATAGTGCCTAAGGCACTTGACTGCTAACCAGAAGGCTGGAGATTCAAACCCACCAGCCACTCGCGGAAGAAAGATGGGGCAATCTACTTCCATTGTGATACTGCCTCGGAAACCCAAGGAGGGGTCGTTATGAGTCAGGTCCAACTCGACGGCACATAACAACAACAACAACAACATGCTATAAAAAGGAGCTCTGGTGGTGTAGTGCCTAAGGCATTTGACTGTTAACCAGAAGGCTGGCAGTTCAAACCCACCAGTTACTGCTTGGAAGGAAGATTGGGCAATCTACTTCTGTAGTGATACTCCCATGGATACCCAAGGAGGAGTCGCTATGAGTCAGATCTGACTCCTACAGCAGGGACTTTGGTTTTTTTTCTTTCTTTCTTTCTTTTTTTCAAATGCCTTATAAGGTATTTATATAGTTGTCTGGTTCAAAATGGCCAATCACGATACATTACAGCTCTCTAATGCCTAGGATATCAATCTTTATGCATTCCATTTCATTTTTGACAACTTCCAATTTTCCTAGATTCATACTTCGTACATTCCATGTTCTGATTATCAGTGGATGTTTGCAGTGCTTTCTCCTCAGTTTGAGTCATGCCTCATCAGCAAATGGAGGTCTTGACAGCTTTCCTTTATCCATATCATTAAGTCAGTTCTACTCTGATGAGACAGCTCTTTTCTAGTCGTATTTTGAGTGCTTTCTGACCTGAAGGGCTCATCTTCCAGTGCTGTGTCACTCAATGTCTAAGGTTTCCCCTGGCCAATTCTTTGAGAAGTAGATGGCTTCTTCTTTCTTCCAAGTCTGTCTCTTTATGGAAGCTCTGTTGAAACGTGTCCACCATGGGCAACTGTGCTGGCATCTGAAACATCCGTGATACAGCCTCCAGCCTAACGGCAACACACAAGCCACCACAGTAGGACAAACTGACAGATGCTATGACAGATACAAAGTGACAGATACTATGCTCAGAATGACAAATTGAAGAGGAATGGAGTGGCATTCATCATCACAAAGAATGTTTCAGGATCCATCCTGAAGTACAATGCTGTCAGTGTTAGGATAATATCCATATGCCTACAAGGAAAGCCAGTTAATACTGGTTTCTGAGGAGCAAATAAATTCTCACAGCATTAGAGTTAAAAAGAAGCCCAAATACTGTAAAGGCCATTTTCACTTGTTTGTAGGAAGTTTAAAAAAAAAAAATTTTATTATTATTATTATTATTTAAAACTCACATTAAAACAAAAATTAGAAAAGTAATGCAAATATATGGTAGAGATTCAAACACTATAAAACATACAAATGGAAGACCTCGGATCTTCATTCGTCTCTTCTTAGAGTTTTATACCAACTCACTAGACGCACCCACAACTGTTTCTTATAAATCCTTGTCATTTCTTCATAGTCTTCTAGACATTTTCTCCATCTAGATACTGACTTAACACCAATGGGATCACACTAGATTTAACAACTAAACTCAAAAACAAAATTAACTTGGCATCCTATTATCAATACATGAAAATTGCATTATGCTTTCGAACTGCTGCATAGGATACCATTTCCTAGATATCTACAGTTATTTAACCAAATCTGGGAAGAGAAACATTATATCATTTCCATTGCTTTCCTTTGTTGTTTCTTTTGCTCTTACACAGACCCACTGTTAAATATGCCCTTTGCCAAGGATGTTGCCTCCCCAGGTCTTCTCATGGTCCCTTTTCCAATTATTTGGGTCCCTATTCAAATGTCACCTCCTCAGAGTGAACCTCCCTCTGTCATTCTTTTTCTCCTTATTTATTTCATAGCACTTCTGTCTATTTGAAGGTACATGGCATTACCTCTTTGTTAGTTTGCTCTTCTGTAAGTAGTACTAGGGTAAGATTTTACTGGAGTGGTTCACTCTAAGTAGGGTTCCCAGTGCTGACACCCTTACTTTGTCACATATGAGGATGCAGGAAACATTTGTTTAATGAATCAGTAAAATCTTTGAGTACATTTTTTTCCTATAAAAAAGTATGTAGAAACACAATGTCTCCATGCATATAAATTTTTTGCTAGAGAATAGCAAATCACTCTACGAAAGGTTGTACAAATTCATACTACACTGACATTTCTGTTTTCTCTCACTCTAGTCAATATCGTTTTTAGAAGTACTCTTAACACTTCAGCATGATTTGGTACTTGCCTTTCTTTAAGCATGGCATATATTAATGTAATCATCCAACCTGTTGCTGTCAGTTGATTCCACTTCATAGCGACCTCATCTGTCAGAATAGAATTGTGTTCCATAGAATTTTCAATGGCTTTTTTCCTCAGAGTGGACTCAAACCCCAAACCTTTCAGTTAGCAGCTGAGCATGTTAACTGTTTGCAACTTACAAAGCCAAAAAAATTTAAGCCCACTGCTGTCGACTCGATTCTGACTCATAACAACCCCCATTGGGTTTCCGAGGCTGTAAATCTTTATGGAAGTAGGTTGCCCAATCTTGCTTCCACGGAGTGACTGGTGGGTTTGAATCACCAACCTTCTGCTTAGCAGTCAGATGCCTTAGGCACTATGCTATCAGAGTTCCTTTGCAACCCCTGGGACTTCTAAAAGGAGACTTTGCTGAAAGTTCCATTTGGAGCTCTTGGAATTGAAACCAACCCCACTGTGCTTCTATGTGGACTTGAACCTCCAACTTTTTGGTTAGCACTCAAGCATGTTGAGTGACTGTACCATATATTGACTCTTATAATCATCACCTCAGTCTGAAGTAGTCATTGTCCCTCCTCTGCCTAACAACATCCTGGTTTTTCTTCATTCAAGGACTGGCTCAAAGGCCATTTTTCCTCAGCAATCTTCCTTGTCCCCCTTCTCTTATCTCACTCAGTCAGAACCAACCAGCCTTCCTCAGTGCTCCCACAGTACGTAGCTGGAGGCTCTTTCTGGTCTTAGGTGTGTCTGCCTAGAGTTGAGCCAGTTGACTCTTCCACACAACTCTCAGGGTTTTACATGTAGGAAGAGGGCCCTGTCTGTAATCCCTCCACATCTGAATGTGTCTTCCAGTGATGGTATAATATGGCATTTTAAAGAATTAGGAACGCTTTCTCCCTCACAGACTTGGTTACCTCAAGAACCCTCAAGCTCTCAGTCCACTCTGCCTTGAGTGTGGTCAGCTTGAGCCTGGCCCTTTGATTGCTCTGAGCACACTGAGATAAACAGTGACCAAATACAGTAGTGGGTCAGCCCTGAACATCACCAGCCCTCCAACCCGCCCAGGAATGAGGAGTCATGTTAAGCCCACCTGGGGTTTTCCCCAGTACTTTATCTGTGTCATCCATATCTCCTCAAAGTATGGGCAAACAAAAACAGTGCCTTTATCAGGGGCTGTAATTCCTTACATCTTTCTTATCACCTAAGATTACCCAGTCCTACCAGAGCTCTTAGGATCTGGGTGGAGGATAACAAGGTCTCCAGTAGCAAGTGGCCTTATCACTTTCACAGCATGTGAAGCGCTGGGGCTGGGGGAGGCTTCGTTTTCACCCTGGTATTTTCCTTGATATTCTTTCAACTTTTCTAAAGGGCTTGGCTTTATAGCATGGTTTCATTTTCTTTAGGAAATTTACTGCCTAAATTTCTAAGGCATTTATGTCTGAAGCAAGTAAATAGTACTAGCTGTGATTGAGTTAGAGTTTCTTATGTCTTCAACTCCAACATGATCTCATTTAATCTTCACAATGATGCTGTGAGAAAAATGTCAGTTGCCATTGCCTTGATTCTGACTCACGTGACCTCATGGGTGCAGAGTAGAACTCTAGGGTTTTCAAAACTGTGACCTTTCAGAAGCACATCACCAGGTCTGTCTTCCCAGGTGCTTCTGGGTGGGTTTGAACAGTCAATCTTTAGACCAATACTTTAGCTCTTAACCATTTGCAGTACCCAAGGACTCCTTGCGAGTAAGATACTGGCATCATTTTCTAAACACAGAAATGGAGGCTCAGAGCAGGGAGATAATTCTTTCAAAGTCACACAAGTTCTAAGTGTTGGAGCTGGGATTGGACACCAGGTCTAATATAGACTTCAAAGACAAGGATTACCACTGTACTAGGGAAGCCGTACAAAGTGGTGGTTAGGATGCTGGATTCTTGAACCAGATTATGAGCTTGAATCTTCACTCCACTACTTACTAACTGTGTGATCTTGAACAAGTTACTTAACTTCTCTGCTAAATAAACATCTCATCTGTTAAATAAACAATTAATAAAAAAAAATCCTCATCTGTTAAATAAACAAAACAAAACAAAAAAAACCCACTACCACTGAGCCAATTCCAATTACTAATAGTGCCTATGTCAAGGGCTTGGGAAAATAAAATCAGTATATACATGTGACCCATATCCTTGGGTCACAGTCTGTTTTAAAACTGCTCTCTAATCACAACCTGGTATAGCAAGGATTGTGAGGCTGGCACAGGACCAGGCAGTGTTCTGTTCTGTTGTACATAGGGTCGGTATGAGTCAAAGCCAACTCGACAGCACCTAACAACAACAACAACAATTGCAACTTTTTACTAATTGTATTTCCATTATAACTGCTGCCTCTCTGAAACAGAAATGGGAGAACTGAAGCAATTACCCAGATGATTTAAAAGAGTAAACGTACAGAAAAGAGGAAAAAGATCCAAGATGACAGGGATTGCTTGTTTGGTTGTCCTGATGTTTGCGCTTCCTTCTTTTCTGAGACAATATCTATTTCCCTTTTTGCTTTGACAGTAAAGGTTTGCCCTTCCTTTAACTTTCAACCCTAGATTGCTCTTTTACATTGACAAAATTATAACACATAGGAATGTAACTATTTAGTTGTTCATGTACTTTTCTCCTTCTGCACCTTTCTCTTTCATGTACACATACACACAAAAATAGATAAACGCATGCACACACAGACACACACTCACACAAATACACACATAATGACACACACCTCCTCATATTTTTTGTTGGCATCTGAGATCAGGCTATTCCACTCCCACAAGGTTTTTTTTTTTTTAATAGGAATCAATTCCTCACTTGTTATCACAGGTGCAGTGGCTTGCTTTCATGTTAAATATTTGTCTCACTCTCAAACTCCTACACTCTGAGGGTTGGGAGGGATCATAAAAGTCACCTGGTCCAACTACCCTTCTGATGTTTGAATCACTTCTGACAACTATTGGCTAGATGGTAATTAAAAACCCCCTGCTATGGAGTCAATGCTGACTCATAGTGACCCTGTAGGACAGAGTAGCATTTGGCTTCTAACCAAAATGTCACCAGTTTGAACCTACAAGCTGCTCCATGGGAGAAACAGGACACAGTCTGCTTCCATAAAGATTGGCTAGATGGTAAACGAGCCTATATTTGAACTTTCCCTGTGACAAGAAGCTCACTAGCTCCCAATACAATTCTTCCCATTGTGTTAGAGTCTATAGCCAAAGACGACACTGATGCTAACTCTTCCAAGTTAATAGGGAATATACATTTTAATTATGATTAAAATTTGTTCCTTATTGACATACCTACTCTACAAAAAAGAACCTACAAATTGTAGGAAAATGACATACACCCCAATAAGAAAAAATGGGCGTATACATCAGAAAGTTACGAAAAAAGAAATAGCTATGGTTAAGTAGTATTTGTAAGACACTTACCCTCGATAATGATAAAATACCAGCTAGTTTCTGTTGATTTGACTCATACTCATACTGATCACATGTGTGTCAGAGCAGAATTGTGCTCCATGGCTTTGAATGGCTTAGTGTTTGGAAGTAGGTATCCAGGTCTCTGGGTGGACTCTGGGTGGACTCCAACCCCAGATCTTTTGGTTCGCAGCAAGCATGTTAACAGTTTGCATCACTCAGGAACTCCAGATAATAAAATAGTGCCAATAAAATCAATAATAACAAAACTCTAAGATCAATAAAGATTAACAACAACCACCACAAAAGGAAAAACCCAGCAATACCACCTCTGATAATACACAGTATTGATGATGAAGGTGTCAATGGGGAAAAGGTAGTCTCCATCACAGCTGGGGATCATGTACTGGTAAAAATTTTTCTAACAGGCAATTTAGTGAAATGGATCAACGTTCAAAATGTGCACATTGAACTCAGAAATCTCCCTTGCAGCAATTTATCTCGGAGGTTTTTCTCTCTGGGTGCGTGCATCCTTAACTGTGTTTCTACAACGTTAGAAATAATCTAAATGGTTAAATAATCATGGTAGAACTATGCAATGTTATACTGCAGGCCTATTTATTTATTTATATGCTTTCATTTATGTGTTTGATTGGGATTTGGGCGAAAGTTTACAGAGCAAAGGGGTTTCCATTCAACAATTCATACACATTTTGTTTTGTGTCACTCAGTGCAATCAATCCCCACAACGTAACAGCACTCCTCCTACTTCCTGCCTGTGTTTACCATTTCCCTTCATCCTTCTTTCCTTTCCTTTCCTGACTTCTGACCTTTATCCCTGGGCAAACACTGGCCTTTGGATCTAATATAGCTGATTATTCTAATGAATGCATACCTCCTTGGTGTTCTTGCTCACCTTGTAGGCCTGTCTATCCTTTGGCTAAAAGTTAAACTACAGGTACTGAGCTCAGTTCCCAGCTTGAAGGATGTTTAAGAGCCGTACTCTTGCAGGTTCTACTAGTCTTCATTAGATAGTAAGCTTTTTCATGATTTTGAATTTGTTCCTCATTTTTTTCCACTCTACCCAGAATCTTCTATTGTGATCTCTTTCAGAGCAGTCAGTACTAGTAGCCAGGCACCATCTAGTTCTTCTGGTCTCAAGGATGTGGAGGCTGAGTGCAAGTGGTCCACTAGTCCTTTGGGTTAGTTGTTTCCCTGTGCCTTTGATTGTCTTCACTCTTCTTTGCTCTGGATGGGGAGAGACCAATAGTTGCACCTTAGATGGTTGCTCACAAGCTTTTAAGAGCTCCGTTGCTACTCACTAAAGTAGGATGTAGAACATTGTCTTTGTGGACCATGTTATGCCAATTGACCTTAGTGTTCTATGAGACTGTAGTACTGAACCCCCATGTCCAGGGACACATTCCCTCAAGATGTTTGGTTATGACTAAGTTTTCATAACTTTGCCCTTGTATGCTCTGCTATATTTATGGATATATTTGCAGCACATGTAAATACACAGGTAGAGATATCCTCTGTCAAACCTATACATATATTCATGGGTGTAGTTCCATTTGACTTCCCACACCTGTTCAGCTTATGTGTCTATCTATGTATCCACTTGTAGATTATTGTTATTACTGTCATTACAGGATTGTGTAAGTAATCATATTCACCTTCATTGCCTTCAACTCTTGTGTTCCTCCCTTTGTCTCCCACTGCCTTGATCATTTTGTTTCTGTTTTTTTAAGCACGGCTATTAATGCTGGGGTGAGATGATATCTCATTGTTGTTTTGATTTTCATCTCTCTAATGGCTAATGATCGAAAGTATTTCTTCATGTGTTTGTTAGCTACCTGAATGTCTTCTTTGATGAAGTGTCTGTTCATGTCCTCTGCAGCCTATTTAAAAGGATTGTATGTGTAGGTATTCATCAACAAGGAAAGATACCCAAAACATATTTTCGAGTGAAATATCATGTTATAAAACAGCATACATATTTGCTGTATTCAGCAAAATTTTGCTGGCATGTGATATTAAGTATATTGTTTGATAACGTCTGCATTCCATTTGATCACCTTTCTTTGGAATGGGCATGTATATGGATTTTTCTTGTCTGTTGGCCAGGTCACATGAAAAACCAATCTATAAGAAGTTGAGGATTTGCTGTTTATGTAATATACATAAAGTACATAATATAGTGGCTTTTAATAAGAATTCATTAAGAGAATGAGTTATTAATATTATTGATTATCAATAAATTCTAAATTCTTACTATTTATTGCCTTACCCTTACTATTTCCTTCTTGATAGGCATTTTTAGAGAAAATGTCCTTCTTGAAGCAGTGAATCTCTAAGAGTGGAAATCCCAGTGCTGAAGTAGGTAATCTGTGGGGACATTCTCATATAAAGAAGATATCCAGAGGTTTGCTTAATCTAAAAAAGAATCCTTATTTGGTTTGCTACAGTATCAGGAATTCTGTTATTAGGCAAATGGTGCTTTGCAGTGGTTTTTAACCTTGAGGGCTTACTAAAAACACAGACGTCTGGGCCGTACCCCTAGAACTTTGAAGACTGGAGGTTTGGGATGGGATCCGAGAATTGGCTTTTCTAACAATTTCCCAGATGCTGCTAAAGCTACTGGTCTGGAAGCACACTTTGAGAACCACATATGGGAGCTCTGGTGGTATAGTGCCTAAGGCATTTGACTGCTAACCAGAAGGCTCTTGGTTCAAACCCACCAGCCACTCCTCGGAAGGAAGACTGGGCAATCTCCTTCTTAGAGATACTGCCTCGGAAACCAAAGGAGGGGTTGCTATGAGTCGAATGGGCTCGGTGGCAGTGAGTTGTTTTTTTCTTTTTATGGAGCGAAAAGAACGGCGGATCAGCCACTGGAAGACGGGGGTTCTAGTCTCGCCTTGGGCTTTCAAACCTGTTGTCAGATTTTAAGCGAATTCCTTAATTTTCCTGGCCTCAGTCTACTCACCTGTAAAGGGGCAGTTGGTCTGGACTGTTTCCAGTTTCCCTCCAGCTCAATTTCCTTTCAACTTAAATTACACTCTGATCCACCACGTGCCTGGTGTCGGTCCAGCCATGAAGCAGGTCGGTGATAAACCGCAGTCTCACCAGGGAGCAGATTTCACTTGTTTGCAGTAACCCCTACGCTATTCGCAGGCGCAGCTGCAGCGTTTGCGTGGGACCCGGGAAGCTTTGTTTTCCAGGCTTGCGGGCCCTGGCAGCGCAGAGGTCCCGGGCACTAGCGGCCGCGCCAGCCAGGGCTTGCGGGGTCCCAGGCACCGCACACTCAAGAATGTAGGAACTGCCCGCGAGTAGCTAGCAGAAGGTGCCCAGTGCAGAGGAATGGTGACTGGGACCTCCCGAGGTCCCTGGACCTTCCGTGGAGAGCCGTGGGGTTTCATGCCAAGCAAAAACATCAATGGGGACGCGAAAAACTAAAATGGGAGAAAGGATTCCTCGTGGCACAGCGTGCTTCCTCCTGGCTGTCACCTTACCACGACAGCTTATCCGTCTGATTGAAATGCCCTCGGAGAGAGATACTTCCTCAAGGATGAAACCTCAGCAGGAAATTCATTCTGGGGGCACCCTCTAGGAAAAATAATCCAATATTACAAATAGAATTGTAGATGTAGGGCCTTGGAAGGGACCCCTGAAAGTAAGAGACCTTGCAGCTTAAGTTTCATTAGCTTTGGGGTAAAGTCCCCTCGGAGTCCATTCATTCATTCACATTCATCCACAAACATTCATGGAACATCTACTAGATGTTAGTTTCTATGTTGGAGCTGGGGCAGGGGGCAGATCCACCACTTCTTAGCACCTGTGAGGATTGAACAACTGAGGGGGCAGAGGTATTGAAGATCACCTCAATGGGTAGACAGGGCATAAATGAGAAGAGCAAGGAGCAGGAGGTAGGGGGAGGTGGGAGGGCAGGGTGGAGATGGAGATGGAGAAGGAGAAAAACAGGGCAGAGTAAGCTGAAGAGGACAGGACTGAGTAATGTGTTTCCAAACATTTTTGCCTGCGACCTATACTAAAAACCATATTTCTACACAGTGACCCAGTGACTACACATCCCATAAACCAAGCTGAGGGACACAGGCTTGCAGAAGGTAGAAGTACTCTTTGGTGAGAACTGAAGGCTAGTTTGGTTATGGACAGACAAAGAAGGCTAAAAAGAGCATTCAAAAAAAAAAAAAAAAGGAAGGGGAGGAGAAAAGGCCAGGAAGCACAACTTAGTTCTGAAGGATGGTGTTGGTCCAGACTGGCAAGAATTATATCAATGTTGATACTACACAGAACATTGTTCCACCTCCCACCTTGGCAAGGAGCAACTGGGATCTTAAAAACTTGCAAGCAACCATCTAGATGCAATGATGGGTCTCTCCTCATCCACAGGAAAGAAGAATGAAGAAAACCAAAGATTCATGAAAACAATTAGTCCTAGTGACTGGTACACCATGCGATCTGCAGCCTATATGACTATGAGATCAGAAGAACTAGATGGTGCCCAGCTACCCCTCTCAACCACTTGGAGGATGATCTATGGAGGAGATCCTGGATAGAGAGGGAGAACAACGTGGAACAAAACTCAAAATCATTTGGAAAAAAAGGGGGGGGGGTGAGACCAGATTTGCTGGTCTGATGGAGCCTGGTAGAACCACTGAGACTATGGCCCCTAGCTGCCTTTCAGGTCTGGAATTGAACCCATACTTGTGGCTTCCAGCCAAACAAAAAACAGGCATATGACTTGAATATTTACCTGAAGCAGATATACTCCTTGGAGAGAATAATCATGGGAGAAAGAAGGGCTGTTTATGCACAGGAAGACAGCTCAGGGGTCAGGAGTACATGGAGGGATGGACACAGGGAAGAGGTAACCTATCAGGAGGAAGTGGGAGGGGAGCTGTTGTATTGGGGTAAATTGTAGTTACTGTCATGAGACAAAGTGTATGTGAACTGCTGTATGGAAAGTGAATTTGTTCTGTAAACTTTCACCCAAATCACAATTAAAAAAAAAAAAAAAAAAAAGAATTACATCAATGTTGAGAAGTTACAGATGAATCTGAAAGGAAGACCGTATCTACTTCTGGTTTTGGTGGCCTCCAGAATGCAGTGAAGAACCTTTCAGAAATTTTGAGCAGGGTCTTGACAGGCTTTGCCTTCTCTTGTGGAGTTTGATTTGACAGGAAGCGGTGTATAGGACGGAGTCCCGGGTGGGACAAATGGTTAACATGCTTGGCTGCTTTCCAAAAGGTTAGAGGCTCGAGTCAACCCAGAGGTACCTCGGAAGACAGACCTGGTGATCTGTTCCCCCAAAATCAGCCATTGAAAACCCTGTGGAGCACAGTTGTATTCAGACCTATGAGATAACCATGAGTAGCGGTTAACTTGAGGGCAACTGAAAAGCAGGTAGGATAAATTGGTGGGGCAGAAAACAGAATGCTTAGACAAGAAGATGCTAGTCTTAACTGATTGTCTCAGAACAAAGGATTATAAACAGTTGTTTATCTCTGACAAATTCTAGAAATCATAGGTGATAGAGATGAGGATAAAACATAAGATTGTTGTTGTTGTTGTTATGTGCCATGGAGTCGGCCCCGACTCATAGCGACCCCTCCTTGGGTTTCTGAGGCAGTATCACTACGGAAGTAGGATTGCCCAACCTTCCTTCTGAGGAGTGGCTAGTGGTTTTGAACCGCCAGCTTTCTGGTGAGCAGTCAAGTGCCTTAGGCACTATGCTACCAGAGCTCCTTTATTGGGGATATGGAAAAACCAATCACTAAATTTATATGGAAAAGAAAGAGACCTCGGATAAACAAAGTGCTATTGAGGAAGAAGCACAAAGTAGGAGGTCCCACACTTCCAGTTCTTAAAACCTACTCTATAGCCACAGTAGTCAAAACTGCCTGGTATTGGTTTAAGGACAGATACATAGACCAATGGAATAGAATTGAGAACCCAGAAATAGATCATTAACCTATACTCAGCTGATCTTTGACAAAGGCCCAAATCCGTTAAATGGGGAAGAGAATGTTTGTTTAAT
>NW_006921616.1:14440342-14453583 GCF_000298275.1 Orycteropus afer afer | reverse complement strand
TTAAAATCAAGAAAATCCAGTGGGGCAGTTCTACTTGGTCACAATCAATTCAATAGCACCTAGCAACAACAAAACAAGTTCCATTACAGTTAGCTTATTTCCACATTCTGTTGGATCACTTTTTTTTTTTTTTTTTTTTTTTACATATTTAGTTGACAAAAATAACACATGGCCAAGACAAAGTTCCTGTGGCTTCATCAGATGAATTTATGACTTTAAATTATTATTTTAGCTCAGATTTTTCTAGTTTACTGAAGTCCACAAATACACACATGCACACACACACACTCACACACACATATTTAATTAAAGCACGATCGTGTTGTAATGAATTCCCCATGCACTGCGTTTACACCACTCCCTTGATTAGTCTTATTAAAAAATAAGCTTTTGGATTTCCTTGCTTAGTGAACCTGTGTTAGCTCTCTGTGATCACTTCTTTTCTAAGTGAGTTCAAGTTGAGTATTAATTAATGCATCATTATTAAATGATAATGAATATAAGCACGAAACTCAGTGGTATATAATCCCTGAAATTTGCCTGTTTTCTTCCTTGCTTCTTTTGTGGAGAGACAAGACAATGTTGTCTTAGATTGTTCTAGCATCTTTCTCCCACTCTATTATTTTTCAGATCCTGGCCTTGTCTTTGTGATCACACCTGCAAGTACTTTGAGCATCCAGGGCTGTAATGTGTTTGGGCCTTGAGTCAACAAAGTGAACTGCAATCACAGCTCCAACTTGTGAGTTCTCCTTCTCTCTGAATGGTATTTATTCTGTCTTTTTAAGGTTGATTATCATGGTCTCGTAGTGAGCACATAGTAAAGCAGGAGTTAAGTAGGGCCGGTTGTATTAGACACCTCTCCAGGAATAATATATGAATTTTTTAACAACCGTTTGGCAGAGGCATGAACATTCAGAAAGGATATTGATGGTAAACATTTGGGAGGAGTATTTATGTGCTCTACTCCCTGTCAGTTTGTCATACTGGGGTGGCTTGCATGTTGCTCTGAGACGGGAAGCTATGCCACTGATATTTCAAATACCATCAGGGGCACCCATCATGGACAAGTTTTAGTGGAGTTTCCAGACTCAGAAAGACAAGGAAGAAAGGTCTGGCTGTCTACTTCTGAAAATGAGCCAATGAGAACCACGTGGATTACAACAGAATACTGCCCAATATAGTGCTGGAAGATGAGGCCCCTAGGCTGGAAGGCACTGCACAAAAGCCACCAACAGTGAACTCAGACATACCACCAAATAGGAAGACGGCACAAGACCGGGCAATGTTTTGTTCTGTTACCCATAATGTTTCAGTGAGTCCGAGATGGCTTGATGGCGACTGACAACCTTTAGATGTTTGCTGGCCAGACGTCAGTCTACTTTTATCCCAATGGAGACTCTCCCAGTTCTTAGCTTTTTCTTGTTAACCTCACTATGAACATAAGCCATTTTCCTGTATGAAATCCACAACATTGATAGGAACCTGTTTCAGTTTTTTAATTTTTATTTTTTTAAATCTTTCTTCTGTTTTGATTCTGTTACTAGATTGTTAGCTCCTTGTAAATGCAAACTCTTTCTTGTACCAGTTTTTTTCATCCTAGCTCATAGCAGCCCATGTTTGTTATTCACGTAGACATGCCTGTCATAGTTTGATTAGATTAGTCTTTTTTCAAAAAGACATCTAAGAACCTTTTGTTTTTTACATGGGTACTGAAGCTCTTTTGTCTAAAAGGCTGTTTATAGGGAAGAAAGATGCCTTTAATTATTTCTTTCTTCCATTTCCCCAACACAAACAAACTCCTCCAAAACATCTCACAATTTCTATTTGACCAAACATGACTTTAAGAGCTCACATGGAAGCCGACTATCACATCTCTAGTACATCTCTAGAAACTTGGACAGAAAGGAAGCCTAGATTTGTGTTCTGGTTACATAGTGCCACTCTCACAAGAACATACCACAAATGGGATGGCCTTAACAGGAGTTTATTCTCTTACAATTTGGAGGCTTTAAGTCCAAGTTCAAAGTGCCAGGCTCTAGGGGCTGGGTGAAAGCCCCTCAGCCTTGGGCTTCTGCTCTGCCTCCAGCTCCTGGCCCACTGAAGCTAGAGGCATTTCTTCACTCAGGCAGCTGCTGGCTGCTGAGGCTGCTAAGCCCAAGGTTGACAAGTAAAAAGGCACAGTCCTGATGTTACCAAAACATATGTCAGGTCATTAATTCAAGTCCATTGTAAGTGCCCAGGTTGGCATGGCAGGCAGAACAATGACACGGCTACATACAGGGTCCAAGTGTGCCATAAGCTAGAGACCATCCCCAAAGCTGCTGCTTATATATGAGTAGCAGACCGTATACCCTACGGCAGCTACTCAGCTGCTCACAGTAGATTCCACCATGGAATTGATTACCAGTCTCATCATGGGGAATACTACATCCAGCTGCCCAACCACTCAACCAGGCCCAGCCAAGTTGACACAAAAAACATAACCACCACAATTTGGACACCAAATCTCTGATGGACATTCAATTTTTTTTTTTTTTTTTCAAAGTGGGACCAAGAAATATATGTTATTGAAAGCTGAGCATCTTTTTTTTGTTGTTTTGTTAATTCACTTCATCTAAGTTAGGAGCTTTGCTGGCATGATGGCTAAAGCATTTGACTGCTAACTAAAAGGTTAGTTGTTCAAGCCCACCAGCCACTCCATGGCAGAAACATGAGGCAGTCAGCTTCCATAAAGATTTATAGCCTTGGAAACCCTATGGAGCAGTTCTACTCTCTCCTATAGGGTCACTGTAAGTGGCATTCAACTTGATGGCACTCAACAGCACATAACAACAACACACCCTCTAGTTAGTGGTTTATCCTCCCTTTCCCATCCACAGCTGGTAACCAACAAGGAATATTTCTTTTTTTGTGAAACTCTTTTTTTGACTTATGATAGTGGTCTCATATGCTATTTGTTCTTTTCTGATTGACCAACTTCACTCAGCAGAATGACTTCTCAGTTCATCCATGTCAAAGGATGTTTTGCAGATGCATCATTGTTCTTCAAAGTTGCATAGTATTCCATTGTGTGTATGTACCATAGTTTGTTGATCCCTTTCTCTGTTGTTGAGCTTTTAGGTTATTTGCATCTTTTTGCTGTTGTGAATAGTGCTGTGATGAACATGGATGCACATACATCTGTTCATGTCACAGCTCTTATTCTCTAGGATCTATACCTAATACTGGGATTGCTGGATCATATGGTATTTCTATTTCCAGCTTTTTAGGGAAGCGCCAGACTGTTTTCCACAGAGGCTGCACCATTTTGCAGTCCCACCAACAGTTTATGAGGGTTCCAGTCTCTCCACACTCTTGCCAGCATTTATTGTTTTCTTTTTTTTTTTAACTTTGCTGTTCATGTAATTGTTAGGAATGTTTTACCAAATACATTCAATGTAATCATAAAACTAGAGGTTAAAGAAGATCTGAGTTCAGAGGAATCAAAGTGGAAAAAACAAACAAACACAAACCTTTCAGATGAGAGACTCTATGTTATCACACTTGTTTGCAGAAGTGGATGGCTTAATGGTTCCTGCTTGTCAGGTCAGCAGGCTGGGCTGGCTGATGGGGTTCTGGTTGTTCTAGACCGTGCCAATAGATGAGACACCTGTTTGTTGAAGTTCCAAAGGTTCCCAGAGTCATATTGCAAAGACATTCCTGGGGAATTTCAATGAGCTGCATTTATGGAAGTTTATGTGCACTATAGTAATGGGTAAACTGCCTATTTTGACACCTTGCAAAGAATGTTTTTGAAAAAAGAAACACTCCTAGTGAAAACAGACAAATGATTGAGGGACATTTCATTGTAGCTGAACTCAGTGTTGATGTAGGTGTTTAAGCAGCCAGTTCCCAACTTGCTATTTAAATACCTATATACGGAATTAGTTATTCACCAGGGGGGGACGTTGAAGAGAAGCAAAAATGATACAATGAAGTTACAAATATAGGAGATACCATCCAAAATATCCCAACTGTCCTCTTTTTCTTCTTTAACGAGTGTCATTATATTTTGATGTGTTTAATAATACAGCAGAGGTTAAATGAAACATGAAAAAGGGATGTACATTAAAATTGAGATAACTCTTCCTTCAGTGAAGTGGAACCCAGCAGATGTAGCAGCACACTGTAATTGCTGCCTGTTTCCTGTCAGTCTGATTAAGTTGCATTGTCCCAGCTCCAAGTGTAAGAATCAGTGGCTTCCCATAGGGCACAGCATGGGATGACGGGCGGAGGCAGTGGCATAAGTACGTGCACCTCCCGCTTCTTCTAGTAATAGTGTAGACATACAATATACGTTGATGACATATAAAATCAATAGGCTGTGTAGTGTGTTAGGAGCGTACTGTAATCCATCTTCTCAAAGTTACATCCCAGGAAAGCCAAGTAAACAATAACACCCTCAAATTCATGGTTCAATAGACCGATCTGCTACCTCCAGAGCCAAAAACCAGAACATTCTCCTTCTTCTTTTTTTTTAAATATGTTAAAATTGAATCTACACTTGACCAGATCTGAGATCTTCCTACTGCATTTAATTCTTCCTCCACCCCTCTGTTTACTCTGGTTTCTAAACCAGTCAGTCAATTGAGAAGTATTTATCGGGCACAAATTAGAAGCCCAACACTGTGCTAGGATTTGTAGGGGATAGATGCCAGGCAGTTTATGATCCACTTGGGGAGGCAAAACTAACATAACATGAAACAATTAGAGAACTATTAAGGGATCCACTGTGTGAGCAAGAGTTCAAGGAAGGGACAGCATGGTGTAGCCTGGAGAAGTGGGAAAAGGCTTTCATGGACCTGGAACTTGAAATAGGTCTTGAAGGACAGGTGGAGTTTAAGCAAATATAGGGGAAGAAGGAAAGAATCCCAAGATATGAAATCAGGGTGATCAAAAATGTCAAGAGCAAGAGCTTGGGAGACCTTGGAGAGTCATGCCCAACCCAGTGGGTGATAGGGAAATAAAGCAAAATAGAGATTTGCTTTGTGGGTATCCCAATAAAGGCACTGCCCTGCAGTGATCTTCCACCATTTATGAAAATAACTATAGTAATGATAGCTATCAGCAGAAGCTCTCGTATTGATTTAGTGCCACTGAGAAGCCTTGAGTGTGTATTTTCTTATTTAATTTAACAAAAGATATGGTGGCCATAAAAATAATTGAAAAGTGGGGAGAAACTATCATTTGACTTGGATGTTTGGTCCATGTGAAGTGATTTGACTGATGTTTTTCTATGTTGACTTCATGTGAATATAGCCAATATTTATATATGTCAACTGAATCAAAAGATGCTTTATTTATTGTGTTAGCTATACATAATGTTGAGTTGCCTGGGTGGTCCAAATGGTTAAATGCTGGGCTACTAACTGAAAGGTTGGTCATTTGCGTCCAACTAGAGACACCTCAGAAGAAAGGCTTAGTTATCTACTTCTGAATGCTTACAGCCACTGAAAACTCCACAGGGTGTAGTTCTACTCAGAAACACACAGGGTCACTGTGAGTCAGAACCATCTCCATAGCATCTGTTGTCCACCCTCCCCCTTTTTTTAAGTAAACAATTTAGTGTCCTCACTTAAAAGGAAATACAAAGACATTCAGTTCTGGAAACTGCCCTCAATGTGCTTAGTAAGCTCTGACAGAGGAGATGAGAACTACGTATAAATAATTCTTATATCAGACAGAGCTAAGGGATGGTGACTAAGGAAATTCACATGAGAGAGAATGATTTATGGCTCTCAGCCATAAATCATTTCTTGTACTTAGATCTGACTCAAGTTTAACTTCAAATCCTGGGGCAGTAAATTTCACTTGGGGATCCTGAAACCAGTTCCTGGATGTTAACAGAGACTTAATAACTCATGATTGAATGAGAAAATGTCAGACCTTGCCAAAGAAAAAAATCATCAACTGTTCAGTTGTTTGGTACATGTAAGTTCTTTACATGTCCAGAAGAGGAATACTTCTTTGACCTATTGTACGCACAAATTGATTGAGTCAACTGGATTCATTTGAAGAGCAGCTCAGCTAGAAAGAAGCCAAGTTGTTTCAGAGACTCATAATGACTCTAACTTATTCCCATGGGTCTCATTGTTTCCTCAGCTCATCCTCCATTGTGTGACTGAGGTCCTTTGATAATTTCCAAACATGTACTCTCAGGGAACTCATCTGTAATTATTAATGCTTTTCTGTGTCACCAGCTGTTTCCTCCTTCCTTGGCTTCTGGGGCTGGCCTTGTGGTTCTGTTTTCAGAATGCTGTTCAGAAATGGGTGCTGTGATGGACCAAGTAACATGGGCCAGCATCTTCTGCTAAACAATGTTAGTGCCTAGGAACTTCTCTGCCCCGTTTTATATCATTCTTAGTGCTTTGATTGAGAACCAGTAATTACCTCCACTCCAAAACACCAGCTTTCCACAAAGCTGATTTAGATTTTTGGGTACCAGCTCAATTCCTCAGAGCACTGGCATAAGTCCTTGGTGGGAATGGTGGAAACAAAGGACAATACTGTCAAATTTTTTAAATAGCTCTTCCCCTTTGACAACAGCCTTTAGTTCTTGAAACAAGATGATGTAACTGTATCTTTCTTCTATAGGACGTACTGTCCTAAGTGAGACATTGATCCTTCCTAACAATAGACCATGACAGAACATACCCTACAATCTATAGAAATCATATATACTGTTTTCCACATAATGCTAACCTCTTAAATTATGTACCAATATATATATTACTATCAAGTCAATTCCTACTAATAACGACCCCATATAGTTTCCAAGGCTGTAAATCTTTATGGAAGCAGACTGCCACACATCTTTCTCCCACAGAGCTGCTAGTGGGTTCCAACCGCAGACCTTCCTTTAAAGCTGAGTGCTTTAATCACTTTGCCACCAGGGTTCTTTAAATTAAGTGGGGATAACACTTATTTGGATAATCTCCTTATTTGGAAATCAACTTACCTGCCAAAGAGGAAAACACAAAAAAGCACAATAAAGGCCAGATAATTCATTACTGTGGGAGGCTGTCCTGTGTCATGTAGGATTTTAGCACTGTTGTTGGTTTCTAGCTACTAGAGGCCAGTAGCCTCTCCCCTACTCCAAGGATTGTTGTTGTTAGGTGCACGTGAGTCAATTCCTGTTTATAGTGACCCTGTGTGCAACAGGACAAAACACTGCTCAGTCCTGCATCATCCTCACCATCATTGCTATGTTTGACCCCATTGCTGAGCCACTGTCAATCCATCTCATTGAGAGCCTTTTTCACTGGACTTCTACTTTACCAAACATGATGTTTTCTCCAAGGACTGGTTTCTCCTAATAGCATCTCCAAAGTATGTGAGATGAAGACTTGAAGACTTACTGTCCTTACATCTAAGGAGCATTCTGGCTATACTTCCTCCAAGACAGATGTGTTTGTTCTTTTGACAGCCCATGGTGTGTATTCAATATTCTTTGCCAACACCAAAATTCAAATGCATCAATTCTTCTTCAGTCTTCCTTATTTGTTATCCAGTTTTCACATGCATATGAGGCAACTGAAAATACCATGTCTTGTCCTAGAATGAACTCACCTCCATGGCTCAACTGTCAGCCAAACAATAGACAGACCTATAAGGTGAACAATAACACCAAGGAGGTAGGCCTTCTTAGAACAATCAACCGTATGAGATCAAAAGGACAGCACTTGTCCAGGGATAAAGCTCAGAAGGCAGGAAGGGAGAGGAAAGAAGGATGAACACAGGGAGAAAGTGGGAGGCATACTGTGTGGTGTTGGCAATCAATGTCACAAATCAAAATGTACACAAATTGTTGAATGGAAAACCAATTGTGTCAGTAAACTTTCACTCAAATACAGCAAAAGAGTAAAAAAATAATAAAAATTGAAATTGGGCTTGGCAAAAAAAAAAAAAAAAATAGAAAGAAGAAAGAAAATACCACGGCTTGGGTCAGGCACACCTTACTCCTCAAAGTGGCATCTTTACTTTTTAACACTTTAAGGAGGTCTTTTGAATTAGATTTGCCCATGCATAAATTGTTTGATTATTTGACTGCTGTTTCCATGGGCATTGACTATAGATTCAACTAAAATGAAATCCTTGACAACTTCAATAGTTTCTCTGTTTATCATCATGTTACTTATTAATTCAGTTTTGAGGATTTTTGTTTTCTTTATATTGAGGTACAATCCATACTGAAAGTTGTAGTTTTTCATTTTCATCAACTGAAAATGTCTTTAGACCTTGAGGACAGAATATCTTTTGGGGACCAAGTATCCTGTTGGAGAATCATTATTTTAGACAAATTATAAAATACTTTTACACAGATCTATTCTGCAACAATCAAATCATGCTCCCAACTTGAGCCAACACATTGTTGTCAGGAAACTAAAACTGAGAATTTGGGAAGCGTCATCCAAACATTTTACATCATTTCAAGTTTTATTACAAAATAATGGAGTTTCACATGAAGTTTCCAAATAAACTAATAATCTTTGGGAAATGACCGATAATGTGAAAAGAGAATTCTGCAAGATATAGAATGGTAGGATTAATGAAAATTACATGGCTTAGCATTAAAAATGTGGCTTGATTTAGTAAAGAAGGTGTTAACATAGAAGCTAGGATGGTTTTACATGAACTAAAGAGGTCTAACAACCTAATTTATTTTTCCTGTTGCAGAGATAGATACTTGTTTGAGTAGATAAGGAGAATTTACCACATCTGGGGTATCTTTAGCAAGACATTTGATAGAATGTCTACGAGAAACATTGTAGAAAATACAGATATTGGCTGGATAATGGTGTTGTCAGAAAAATTCATAGCTGGTTGAATTACAGACAAAAGGCATTAACTAATGGATTAACCCGGAGAAATAAACATTAAACTGGGCCAAAGAAGACCTGCCCTATTGATTTCCAATGATATAAAACTATGAGAGATAACTAATGTGTTTGTGATAGTTAAAGTTGTGGCTTATCTTGGCTAAGCTATGATTGTCAATGGTTTAGCAGTTATAATGTAGTCATCCCCCATGATGAGATCTGATGCAATATAATAGATGAGATCTGCTATGAGAAACCAATCAGTTGAAAAAGAGTTTTCTCAGTGATGTGGCCTGCTTCTAAGATATATGTCCTGGCAAATCTCTCTGGCTTTTTGCTCAATTTGGATCCTTATCTGGCTCATCATCATCTGACCTCTGGTTCTTAGAGTTGAACTAGTGGTTTGGTGTACTGCCTACTGATCTGGACAGTGCTGCCTTTGCAGCCTGTGAGCCAACAACTTGCCATCTTACACACAGATCTTGGATTCATGAGCCTCTGCCACTAGCAGCCTGTTGTAGTGCCGGCTGTATTGCCTGTTGATCTTGGGTTTGTCAGCCCCTGCAGCTATATGAGTGAGGAGAAGCCTCCAGACTGATGTCTGACTCACTGGCTTGGGACTTGTCAGCCTCTATAACTGTATGAGCCATTTCCTTGAGATTAATTATTTCTCTCTTTTCCTCTCTTTCTTTACAAACTTTGCTTGTTTTGCTTCTTTAGAGAACCCAACCAAGACAGTGTTAGAAAACCAAAAACTCAAAAGCATTTCACACATAACAGAAGTACAAAGACACTCATCTCCCATGTCACCAAGGACTCAGGCTCTTTTTTCTCACTCTGCTCTGCCTTCATTGCTTTCTGTTCTGATGATTACTTCTTGGTACAAGACGGATGCCAAAACTTCAACAATTATGTTCATATTCTGGGTAGGAGGAAAATAAGGAAAAAGGGAAAATGGGTTCACCTTCCATCTGCTGTAGTTTCCTTTAAAGAGCCTTCCAGAAGTTCCCACAAACTTCTACTTACAACTCATGGACTTGAACTTAGTCACTTAGCTGTAAGAAAAGCTGGAAAATGTAATTTTTTTTTGGCTGTGCACACTGTTGTCCCATTTCAACACACAAACAAACATTAAACTTCAGCATCTTTTAAGGCTGAAATAGGACAAAAACTAACAAAGTGAAATTTAATAAGACAAATAAATCATCTTGATCTTATGCCAAAATGAGCTCAAAAATTATATTTACATTTTATATAATGCAGGAGATTAACATTTTCTTTTGTGATTTCCTTCCTTTATGTAGAAAGGCTATATGTTCTACAAAATCTAACACCATTCATGTACAATTTATTTTCTTACTTCGTTGTTGGTTTGTTTTACATTTAACTCTAAATATAGGTTCAAAAATTTGCTAAATAAAATGCTAGCAAATATAATCCAGCTATGTAGTAAAGGCAGTACTGATATTTGTCAGAGTAGGAATTATTTTAAAAATGCAAAGATGGTTTAATATCTCAGCCCTGTTACTCCTTTACTCAAAATTCAGCAACATTAGTTCTTGTGGTGCAGTGAATTACTTGGTATGGCTTTTCTATCCATCTTTGTGTTTCCCACCAGATTACTGGGTGGGACCATGCAAATCAGGTGTATGGAACTCTAAGGTGAAGATGAGCTAGTTTTGCTATCCAGCTGGGCTTAAAATGAACCCTCCTACAGGCAGAAGAAAAGCTTTGGTGGTGCAGTGCCTAAGGCGTTTGACTGCTAACCAGAAGGTTGGTGAGTCAAAGCCACCAGACACTCCTTAGAAGGAAGGTGGGGCAATCGACTTCCATAAAGATTTACCACCTCAGAAACCAATGGGAGTCACTATCAACTCAATGGCAGTGAGATGGGTTTTTTTTTTTATTTTTTTGGTAGAGGCAGAAGAGGGGATCTCACTACCATCAAGAGAGTAGGGCTGGAGATGAAGTGGTGTGTGTCCTTAGACCCGAGATCCCTGCGCTGGACCTCCTTGGCAGACACACCTGACAGAGATGCCCGGCTGAGAAACACTGGCTGAGAGATGCCTGGCTGAGAGACACCCAGCTGACACAGGATGGCAGTGGCACCAAGAGACATGAGACAGAGCAGTGACCTTGCCGGCCCCTAGAGCAGGAAAAGAGTGCCTTTGGGTAGGAGGCTTGCTGGCGGAGTGGGGTGCACCTAGGTGTACCTATCAACAGAGCTAAAAGAGCTTTATAACACTTGGCTGAGCAGGGCAGAGGCCAGGCCAAGAGGCCAAGGGCCAGAAAGGCGTGCCTGAGGGGAGACTAACAGAGGAGAGACTGTCCTGATCTAAAACTTGTATCCTGAGAGTGTTCTTAAACCTAACATGTAGCCTGTTACTTCCCTAATAAACCCCATAATCATGTCTGTGAGTTCTGTGTGGTCATTGCAATGACAGATCAAATCCAGCAGAGAAATAGTGAGTGCCATGGGAGGGACAGTTGGTGCTAGAACTGGTAAAAAAGCTGGAGGGTGGTAGGGTGTCTGGCCTCTTAGGAACAAGCCTTGAGCTGTTGATGGTTACTCTGTTTCCCCCTTGTGAGGTTGAAGGAGGTCAGAGAAGATGATGCCTCCACTTCCTGTTTTTTAGCTCCCCACTTAATCAAGAAAACTTTGTTGTTCTAATTTTTCAAAACTATAAACAATACTACAACGACCATACAAGGAATGGTACAATGAGCATCTCTTTACATCGCTGGGGACAATTCAGGTGTAATTCCTGAAAATGGAATTGGTAGATCAAAGTGCAGGCATATTTTCCATTCTGTTAGTTAAGAGAAATTACCTTCCCAAAAGATATCAATTCATAATCTCATGGTAACATGTGTGTCTATTTCTTCATAACTTAGCCTAATGTAGATTATCATCATGATTTTTTCTTTAATCTTTTATGACAGCATAATGGAAGAAAGTAATAATTTACTGTACTCTACTCTTACTTAATATTTGTTTATAATTAAGGTTATCTTCTTTTCAAATGACTATTTTTCCCTCTTCATATATTACATTTTTTTGCTTGCTTTCCCCGTTTCATCTTTCTCTTGTTGACATAATTTCCACATTGAAGATATTCCTCCAAGTTTGTTATTTATCCTTGAACAATTAGTATTTTTTCCTTAGAGAAGTTTTTAATTTTTAGTTTTAATTTCATTTCGTTTTTTCTTTTCTTTTGGTTTCTGGCCTTAGTGTCATGTATAAAAAGTCTTCCCTACAATCGGTTTGGGATACTTTTTCATTCATTTTCTTCTACTGTCAGTTTTCTTCCTTTCATTTCCATTTATATGTTTAATGCACTTGAGTTTTGTCTTGTGAATGGTATGGGATGGATATATGGCCTACCCCCACTCAGTGTTTAGGTATATATCCAACACTCATTGAAATGACATGTTCGTAATAAAATCTCATTTCTACAAAACAAAAACTGTTGCTAGCAAGTCAATTTCCACTCATGATGTCTCCATGTGTTTGATTGAGAGTAGAACTGTGTTTCACAGGCTTTTCAATGTTGATTTTTCAGAAGTTACCAGGCTTTTCTCCTTACTAGGAATATATTTTATCATAAGTTTTAGGGCTTATATGAAGAAAATTACAACACATAACTGAAGGACAAATAGTAAAACAGGTAAGTGGAGAGTTGCACCACATTTCTGACTCGGAAGCATCACTACTAAACAGGTTTCCATTCTTTGCAAGTTAGTGTCTACATTTAATGCCACCCCAAACAAAAGCCCAATAGAATATTATTTAGAACTTGACAAGATGACTTGAAATTTCTTCTGGAAGAGGTAATTAACTGTGAGTAATTGAAAAAAGAAGCAGTATGAAGGGAAATTGATCTAAAGGATATTGGAATACGTTATACAGATGGAATACATAAAATAGCTAGGTGATCTGCAAAAGATAAGACAGATAAATGGGAAAGAATAAAAGCTAAGAAAATACTCTAATATTTAGTAATTAATTTTAAAAAGCATTTCAAACCAATGAGGAAAATATGCATTATTAAAAAATGGAACTTGAAATATTATGATCCAGTTATTTGGGTAGAAAAGTAGTTAGATCTTTGTACTGTGTTCATAGATAGCTTAGAGAGTTAAATGTCGAAACAAAGTAATGACAAAGTAGGAAAAGAAATTATAGATTAATGTTACTTGGTTTCATAGAACATACAGACTTTCTAGACATTCAGGTAAAGGAAGAAGTAATATAAGAAAATGTTCAAACATTGCATTATATGAAATGTAAGAATTCCATATATGAAAACAGAATAAGAAACAATACAAAGCAGATTACAAGCTACAGAAAATAGCCTTAATATATAAAAAGTAATAATAAAA
>NW_006921616.1:14430401-14432212 GCF_000298275.1 Orycteropus afer afer | reverse complement strand
ATACAAGCAATATACAACAGTAAAATACAAATGGTCAGTAAAGATGGACAATGTTTTCTTCTCTTCTGATCAAAAGAATTTGAATTAATACAATGGAGAGATAATTTTTTTAACCCATTAATTTTACAAAGATTGAAAAATCTAATGGCGCTGTTGTTATGTGCCGTGGAGTCGGACCCGACTCATAGTGTCCCCTCCTTGGGTTTCTGAGGTAGTATCACTATAGAAGTAGATTGCCCAACCTTGCTTTCAAAGAGTGGTTGTTGGACTTGAACTGCCAGCCTTCTGGTTAGCAGTCAAATGCCTTAGGCACTGTGTTAGGTTAGGTTCTCTAGAGAAGCAAAACCAATAAAGCTTATATATACATATAGAGAAAGAGAAATTTATCTTAGGAAAATGTCTCACACATTTACAGAAGTTGGCAAGTCCCAAATTCTTGGATCAAACATCAAACTGGAGGCTTTTCCTGACTCACGCAGCTGCAGGGGCTGAAGAACTCAAGGTTGGCAGGCAATACTGGCTGTTGACTACAAAGAATGACAAATCCAAGATCCCCAGGCCAAATGGTAGATTGTTTGCTCATGGACAGTTGTAGGCAGCACAACAGGACCCTGATCCACAAAGAGTGTCTCTTTTCCCAGGATGCCCAAAAATGTACTGGAAGCAGGCCACACCCCTATGGAAACTCCCTTTCAATGGATTGGCTGCTCAAAACATATACATCTGATCCCATCATGGGAACCACCCACATCACAATTGCTTAAACTACACAAAATTGTGGTCCAGCCAAGTTGACACACAGCTCCAACTACCATAGTCCATTCCTTGTCAACTTGGCAGTTGTATACATCTTCTTAACGTTATATAATCTCTAAATAAGGACAATTATAAAGTCATATCTGTGCCTAACATGATATGCTAACACATGTACAACAGAAATACATTAACCTTATTTACATTTAACATTTCATAACAGAAGAAAACAAAAATATTTGATGCACATATACAATGAAGAAACATAACAATCACAGTCCTCATTTCTGTGACTAGTCATGTGGTCATAGCTGATATTCAGAAGTACCTTCTTCCTGACTATCTGCCCATATATCCCCATTCCAGGTTTCAGGATCCCATTTTTTCCTAATCAATGCCCTTTCTTTAACTTCAGACACCATTCTGGGTCGGCAATTTAATTGGTGTTGTAATTCAGCCACCCTTACAATAAGTAAGACTCTGGATTTGGTTTTTGGCAATATCAGCTCTCTTACTAGAAGAAATAAGGCTTTCTTTCAGAGCACAACTGGAAACTCTGAGGTCTTTTATGTGGCGCTTAAGCTGTGCCTCAGCAGTCCTGAACTCATCTCGCTCTTTCACCATTTTGTCTAGTGTAAGTAGGACCAACCAACCAGCTTCCTTATATTCTTCATGCTAACAAAACTGCAGAAAAGTATCAAATATGCGATCACCTAGAGCCTCACTTCTCACAAGTATTTGATCTATTGGTGGTGCTATTTTGCATATTAATGTTGTCACCTTACGCTATGGATTAGTAGGACTCTCTTTACTAATGGAGGCAGGGTCACCAGTGCCTTTATGATTAATCAAATTGGAGAACCAAAACAGAATTGGTGAGAATCAATTTAGGAAGCCCATCCTTATGATTTTGTCTCTCTAGAACCACTCCTGGTACCAAATGTGTTAGGCTAGATTCTCTAGAGAAGCAAAACCAGTGAAGCTTATATATACATATGTTGTTGTTGTTGTTGTTATGTGCCGTCGAGTCGGCCCCGACTCATAGCGACCCCTCCTTG
>NW_006921616.1:14412956-14430301 GCF_000298275.1 Orycteropus afer afer | reverse complement strand
TTGAACTGCCAGCCTTCTGGTTAGCAGTCAAGTGCTTTAGCGACTATGCTACCAGAGCTCCCATATATACATATACAGAAACAAAAATTTATCTTAGGAAAATGGCTCATGCACTTATAGAAGTTGGCAAGTCCCAAGTTCTTGGATTAAACGTCAAGTTGGAGACTTTTCCCAACTCATGCAGCTGCAGGCGTAGACAAGCTCAAGGTTGGCAGGCAGTATATTGACTGTTGACTCCAAAGAATGACGACTCCAAGATCTCCAGACCGAATTGTGGATTGTTCACTCACAGACAGTTATAGGCAGCACAACAGGATCCCAATCCACAGAAGAGTGTCTCTTTTCCCAGGATGTCCTGGGAAATACACTGGAAGCAGGCCACACCCCTCAGGAAGCTCCCTTTCAATGGATTGGCGGCTCAAAACATATACATCTGTTCCCATCATGGGAATAACCCATGTCACAGTTGTGTAAACCACACAGAATTGTGGTCCAGCCAAGTGGACACACAGCTTCAACTATAACAGGCACTATGCTACCAGAGCTCCTATGAATTGTTTACTAGGGTATTATTTAAAAATTTTTATTATGCAGTATTTAAAACATACTAAAAGCATAAAATTAATGCAGTGAACATTCACGCACCACCCCCCTCCAGTTTAAGAAATAAATCATTATCAGTAGGTTAAAGGCCTTACTTTACTCACCCCTCCCCTGATGCCTCCACCTTCTTCACCTGCAGATGTGAATGTGATGTTTATAATTACTGTGTGGCTTTATTTAATGACAAACTTCCTTCACATCCAAGATTTAGGGAATTGACTAAATAAAGCATGATACTTTGAAGTATTGATTTATTATTTATTAAAATAATGAATTTAAATTATTTTTATTATTATACATATAATACATACACATGATTGGACATTTAGAAAAATACAGTCTCAAGAAAAAAAGAAACTCAAAACTATAAAATCTCCCACAATCTTGCCAACCAGATATACTTACTATTGCTTTTGTTGTAGTGTCCACTGTATTTTATAATCTTAAAAAAAAGATGTAATTAGCTACTGTTTGAAAAATGAAGTCACACTATACATACCATTTTATAATTTGTTTTCCCTCTTAGCAACTCATCAGTAAGACTTTCTTTCCTTTTTATAAAATATTCTTTTAGAAATAGTTTTGCAGCTGCATAGTATTCCACACACATGAATTTTTATTATTATTATTCCAATTTTTTGTTATTACAAATGAAACTACAGTAAAATAATTTGCAATTAGATCTTGGCTATACAATAATAATTATTTATTAGAATAAATTCCTAGAATTGGAATGGTTTGGTTTAAATTCTAATAAAAAATAATCATTCTTGGGAGAATATTTGCTAAGTAAAAATGTATATATTGCTAAGTAAAGTAATAGGCTATTTTTTTTTATATATTTATTTTTTATGTTTGCAAATGTTAAAAGATTGCATACAAAGTGAAAAAGGTAAGGCTCAATATATAAAATTCTAACAGAGTATCATTGGACTGGTGGATAGTAGGTTATTTTTATTTTCTTCTTTATGCTTTTCATACATCTAGATTTTCTATGTAAGCATATATCACCTTAATAATCAGCAATGTAATAATATTTTTAAATAATTGAATAAATATTGAAAAAATTTGCACAAGTACAGGTTTGGACAGTAGCTTGACCCTTTTCTTGCGAGAAAGACCTGTGTGTATTAGGTAGCCACAAGCTCAAAGTAAAAAGATATTAAAGATATTTAGAATTAAAATTAATATTACATTGTCTAGAACAATTTACAGTAACCATTCTTCCACAGTCTAAGTCTGTGGAACTTCAAATGCCACATTGTTTTCTGCAGAGATGATACAGTGTGCACAGACAGATGACAGCATGTTGTTGAAGGGAGTCAAGAGCTGGTACAAATTACTGGACCCAGCCTTTCAGAGAGGCACCAGGAACTGAGTACATTGTATTTCAATGCAAATCCACCACTGCTGGAAATGCCTGGGAAAAAAAAAAAAAAAAATATATATATATATACACATGTATTTTTGTTAGGTCTTGGATGCTTTCTCTTTTGAAAGTGGAAGTACCTAAAAGTCTGAAATTCTGTGTTGAAAGAGGAATGATCAGCTCAAGCTGAATCGAGGCCAGTGTTTAACACCAAGGGGATGCAATCCAGGGAATGGGGCCTTCGGACGTTCAAGGGCATGGTTAGACAAAGACAGGTGACACCATCGTGTTTGTAGTTGATATGCTTGCTGTTTTGGAACAGGTGTTGGGACAGTGTTCAATGCCCAGCAGCAGCAGGTTAGTTTTCAGGGCATGAAAAGAGTCCAGTCCTATATTTTCACTCTTGAACCAGTAAGGCTTAAAAAACAAAAAAAAGGGAGCTGTGGTGGCATAGTGCCTAAGGCATTTGACTGCTAATCAGAAGGCTGGTGGTTCAAACCTACCAGTCACTCCTTGGAAGGAAGATTGGGCAATCTGCTTCCATAGAGATACTGCCTTGGAAACCCAAGGAGGGGTCCATACCCAGGACCCTTCTTTAGGGTCACTGCCATAAGTAGGATTAACAACAAATGTAAAATGTCTGTTTTTGTATTAAACTAAATTTCTCTGTTGAGTCAGCATTTGCCCCAGTGGCAGAAAACTTAATCTGGTATTCTCTGTTCACTTGATCACTTCAATGACTTTTCACTCATCTGGGGTCTCTTCTCAGACACTTTGGGGCTCTATTTCTCTCTCCTTCTCCCAGGCCCTGTGGTGAGGACCTGCCTGGTTTGTTCCTCTTCCTGGAACAGAGTTTTGCCCTGTTAATAGCCTGGTTACTGATGTCTTGCTCCTGTTCACTTGTCAGCTTCTGGAGTCATAAATGCCCCAGAATTCCTCACTCCTTGTTCCACCTGATGGATTGAATACCCAAGTGATTGTTCATAGCTGGCTTCCGTCCAGATCCAGAACCTTGGCCAAATCCTCTAGTAAGCATCTCATCCTCGGTGGCAGATCTTAGCTGGTTCCTGATTCCTTTGCCCTGTGGCCTACTCTGGGTGGGCTCTAGTGAAGTATCAAGTCTTCCCTTAAAGTAAAATTGGGCTGTTGCTGATTCATGCTTATACATTAAAACAGCATTAACATTCTGCATTATACTGGGCAAAAAAACACACAATTTGGTTTCCTACCCTGATTTCAGAAATTTCATAACATAATTGCATAAAGAATTTGGTAGAAATAACATTACTTCACCAATCACTCTTGAAGTTATTTATTTTAAAGCAAATGGAAAGATAGAATGTAAAACAGGGGCATCCTTCTCATACGATTATCATACAAAGCAAATCCAAAAACATATGCAAAACAAACCCATCTCAAAAGTGTAGCAAATATTGTGTTCTTTAAGGAGCAGACAAACTATGGGAACAGATGGACAAATCAAAGACTTATCAAGTTCATCAACTTTTCAAATAAGCTGTGAATTACTGGCAGATGCAGTTTGTGTCATGTTAACTGACCAGGAGTGTATCTCAAAGAACACAGACAATTATTTTGATGGCGGAGGAAAGATCTGGCATGGCAAAATAGGACACCAATACTACTACTTAATGGGAATTTCACTGAGTTCAACAGCATTTATTGACAGATTGTGAGAGAATGATGAGGAGAGGAAAGGAGAGGGGCGGAGAAGACCTACAATAATGTCTGCTCATAGTAAAGGCATAACTAATGTTGGTTAAATGAACACTGTTGTTGTTGTTGTTATGTGCCGTCGAGTCGGCCCCGACTCATAGCGACCCCTCCTTGGGTTTCCGAGGCAGTATCACTACGGAAGTAGGATTGCCCAACCTTCCTTCCGGGGAGTGGCTGGTGGGTTTGAATCGCCAGCCTTCTGGTTAGCAGTCAAGTGCTTTAGCCACTATGCTACCAGAGTTAGTTTAAACTCTATGCGCTCCAAGGGGAACTTCTGGAAAAGGCCCCTCTGTTTTGAAGTCCCTGGGTATTGCAGATGGTCGATGTGCTTGGCTGGGACCGAAGATTGGAGGTTTGAATTCACCCTGAGTTGCCTGTTAAGAAAGGCCTGTTGTTCTACTTATGAAAAAGCAGTCATTGAAAACCCTATGGAACATTGCTCTATTATGACACACACATGGGTTCAAGTTGGAATCAATTCCAAGGTAACTGGTTTAGATGTGTTACGTTCATGTTCAATTAAACAGATCTTTCCTTGAAAGGCAGGCTTTTTTTTTTTTCCCCCCCAAGTGAGTTTGAGATATAATGTATATGATTTTATTCTTATTTTTCTATTTTCTAATTTTTTTTTTTGTCATGATTTGGGTAAAAGTTGACACAACAAATCAATTTTCCATTCAACAATTCATATGCATTTTGTTTCAGGCCGTTGATTGCAATTCCCACAATGCAACAGCACTCTTTCCACTTCCTCCCTGTGTTTCATTTTCAATTCATCCTTCTTCCCTACCTTCTTTCCTCCTAAGCTTTCAAAACCAAGCTCACTGCCATCGAGTTGATTGTGACTCACAGAGACCCCCTTTGGGTTTCTGAGGCAGTAAATCTTTATGGAAGTAGATTGCCCAGTGTTTCTTCTGTGGAGTGGCTGGTAGGTTTGAACTGCCAACCTTTTGGCTAGCAGTCAAATGTCTTGGGCACTACATCACTAGAGACAAATGCTGCTTTTTCATCTCCTATTGCTGATTGTCCTAAGGAATATGTACCAGGGATGGTGACATTGTTCACCTGTCTGTTGTTTGGACTAGTTTTCTCCAAATGCCTTCGATTTTCCTCACTCTTTTTTTGCTGAAGATGGGGAAAGACCAGGGAGGCTTTTATTTTATATGTAGGAACTTCTTAGGTTTGCAGGGCTGTTTTTCAGCATGGACACACTTACTGCCAAACTTGAAGATTGCGACTAGAGTATGTTCCAATTGGTTGACGTCTGGGTAGTACTGGGTATTAAGGACTGCACTGAATATAGTATCTACTAGAGGGCTCTGGTGTAGGAGGTAACATCAATCAAAGAGAAAAGAATGGGACATTGAATTGATGTTGTTGCTGTGAGGTGCCATCAAGTTGATTCCAATACATGGCAACCCGTGTGCAACAGAACGAAACACAGCCCGTTTTCGTGCCATCCTCACTATCCTTGCTGTGCCTGAGCCTGTTATTGCAGCCACTGGGTCAGTCCTTCTCACAGAGGGTTTTCTGCCTTTACTCTAACCCTCCACTTTACCAAGCACGATACCCATTCCAGGGACCCGTCCCTTCTGACAACATGACCACAGTAGGTGAGATGAAGTCTGGCCATTTCACTTCTTAGGAGCACTCTGGCTGCAGATTTGCCCAGGGCAGTATGTCCTCTAATTTGTTGACTGCTGCTTCCGTAGATGTTGATTGTAGATCCAAGTAAAATGAAATCTTTGACACCTTCAATCTTTTCTCCGTGTTTTATGATGTTGCATATTGCTCCAGTTGTGAAGATTTTTGTTTTCTTTATGTTGAGGTATAATCCATAGTGCTTCAAGTCATCTTCACTTTCAGCACTTTCATGCCCCATCAGCAAATGAAGGTCTTGAAAGCTTTACTCCATTCAGGTTGATTCTAGTTTGAGGAGGCGACTCTTCCCCAGTCGTATTTTGAATGCCTTCCAACCGGAGGGGCTCATCTTCTGGCCCTATGTCAGACAATGTTTCATGGCTTTTCATAGTTTTCCAGTAACATATCAGAGAGTGATTCATTGTTATTCAATTTTAAGTGACTTTTTTTTTTCTTCCCCCAAAAGTGGATCACTTCATCCTTCTTCTGAGTCTGTCTTAGTCTGGAAGCTCCACTGAAACCTCTCCACCATGGGTGACCCTGCTAGTATTCAAAATACCAGTGGCATGGCCTCCAGCCTCAGAGCAACCCACAAGCTACCACAGTATGATAAACTGACAGACAAGTGGTGAACTGATAGTACTGGAAAAACTGTCTACTTATTTTGGGAAAAAATCCCACACACCAAAATAAATTCCAGAAGCAATAAAAATTAATTTGATAAGAAAAATCAATCCAGTATAAAAATGCAAGAAGAAAAAACAAGTGAATATCTGAATTTCTGTATAGCAACACAAAGCAAAGGGAAATCAAGAAATGCTTGATAAATTTATTCAAGTGAAAATTAAAATTTTATGGATAAAGATCATAAATAAAATTAAAAATGAAAGAGAAAAATGAAAAGAAAACCATTTGCTACAATTCTGACAAAGGACTTATATGCATTGATTAAAAAAGCATTAAGACCTGTAGAAAAATGGACACAGATTTTTAATAGATAATTCACAAGAAAAGAGATAACTAACGAACACCAGAAAAAGCTTTGCAATGACAGTGTAAATAAATACAATTTTTTAACAAAGACTTTATTTAAACTATTAAACAATGATTTTTTTTTTTTTTTTTTGCAATGTTATTCCCAGTACTAGAAACATTAGAAACACCTTCACTTCATGTACTGTGCTAGGATGGAACGCTGCTACAGCCACTGAAAATCAAAATGACAACACATATTTCAAGAGGTTTAAAAGGATTTATATGTATGGATGTAGTAATGCTAGTTATAGGAGACTACCCTACAGAGTGGGAGCTCTGGTGGTGTAGTGCCTAAGACATTTGACTGCTAACGAGAAGGCTGGTGGTTCAAACCCACCAGCCACTCTCCAGAAGGAAGACTGGGCAATCTACTTCCATGGATATACCGCCTTGGAAACCCAAGGAGGGACCACTATGAGTCACCTTGACAATGACAGCAGTGAGGTTTTTTTTGTTTGTTTACCCCCTAGAGTAGGGAGTTCTCGTCTCCTAATTGTTAAAGAATTTGACTGCTAACCAAAAGATCAGCAGTTTAAAACCCACCAGCTTCTCTGTGGGAGAAAGATGAGGCAGTCTGTTTCCATAAAGATTTACAGCCTTGGAAATCCTATGGGATGGTTCTACTCTGTCCTAAACGATTGCTATGTGTCAGAATGACTCAATAACAATGGGTAATGGGTAATACTGCAAAATAATCTTGAACTTAGAGATTTATGCACACTGATTTTCATTTTAGCATAATTTTCAATAGCAAAAACTGGAATCCACAAGTATTAAACAATAGAAAATTATGATATGTGGTAGGATGTAAAATTATACATTCACTAAAAATGTCACAAATAGGTTTTAGTGACAAAGAGGGAAACAAGTAGGAAAAGCAAATTATAAAATGTTATACACAACAGGTTCGTACCAGGGTTACAACAAGAAGAGTGAAAAAGACTGGAAGGCAGTCACCAGACATTATAAGTGGTCACCTCTCACCAGGGAGTTAGGGTGCTCTTGTTTCGGCCTTTATAGTTTATTTAGTCTTTCCTTTTCATACATATTGCACATTTTCTACAATAAATATGCATTGTTTTCATAATCAGACACAAATTTCTTTGAGAGGAAATATGCAGAATTAATTTCTATTATAACTTGATAGAAAACACTACTTTTTGATGAATTGTTTTGTAATACTTTTAAAAGTAGAATTTCACAGTTTTATTCAACTGCAGGCCTAAGCGTAATAATTATTTTTTGGCAAGGTCTTTGTAAATAAGGAGCTCTGGTGGCATCATGCCTAAGGCATCTGACTGCTAACCAAAAGGCAGCTAAGTGCCAGTAAGATTGGTTTTTGGTTTTTGGTATCTTCACAAGACTTTTATTTCTTCTCTGGCAGTTCAAATCCACCAGCCACTTGGCAGAAGAAAGAAGGGGCGATCTACTTTCATAAAGATTTACCACTTTGGAAACTCAATGGGGGTTGCTATGAGTCAGAATCCCCTTGATGGCAGTGGGTTTGGTTTGGTTTGGTAGTAAATAATAATAACTCAGCAAAAGTTGTGTACCATTTTATATTTAGCTTGTTTAAAAATATCAATGATTAAAATTTCTTTATTAAAAAAAATCTAAAGGAAAAACCTTCAGCTCAAAGTTTAAGTAAAAGCACAAACCTATTGTTTTTGTTTCGCGCCATCATGACTGACTAGTTTAACAATTACACCCAGGCATTTTGCTTCAGCTTTCATTTCTTGCAGCCTCTGAAAGAATTGTTTTCTCTAAAGATCAAAAAGATGGATGACAGGGTAGTATCTTCCATAATCACTCTCACGTAGAGTTCTGAGACCATCATTTGATTTTATAGCCGGTTGTCCTCTACATTTTTTTTTTTTTTCTGGTTTTCTACTGACTCCCATTAGATTCCTACACTAGTAAGAACCCTTGGCTTTTTCCCCAGAGTCAGCCCTGGGCAAATTTGTTGCAGAGCTTAATTCGTGGCTCTCCCCTTGATGGGCTCAGCTTCTGGCATACGCCTTCCTTCTCAAAATCTACTCTCACATTCTTGAGTCATACCAACCATATGAGCACCTGCTACACCAAGCGTCGTAAAAGGGCTCCACGCATACAATTTCATTTTAGTTTATTCTTACAAAAACCTAGCAAATGTTTATTTGTCTCGTTGCACAGAGAGGTTAAGAAAATGGTCTCTGGTCACACAGCTAGCCACTGATACATTTCAGATCCACAGTCCGCCTCTCTGATTGGAAAAAAAAAAAAAAACAATAAACCCACTGCTATCGAGTCAATTCCAACTCATAGAAACAGAGGAGACTCATAGAACAGAGTAGAGCTGGTTCGTAGGGCTTCCAACTCTGTAAATCTCTATGGAACCAGGCTGCCGCATCTTTTCCTGCAGAGCAGTGGTTGGTGCGTTCAAACTACCAGTCTTTTGGTTAGCAGCCCAATGCTTTAACCACAGCACCACCAGAGCTCCTTCAAGCCTGTGCTTATTTTCAGTGAATAAGGTCAATATTTGGAGCATCAAGACCCTTTCCATGCCTCTTGAACTCAATCATATGAATATTTATCTCTTTCCCAACTAAAATTCGAACTGTCCTTAAATTTGAAATATTCTGAAATGTTCCAGTTTTCTCTTCAAATAATAGAAATATCCCACTCAGTCTTCTCAAATTGTCACGCCTTTTCAGAAACCACGTAACAGGTAACAAGAAAATCCACAGGCTTGTCTTTCTGTAGGCTTAACATCATTTCCTTACTAATCTGAAGATCCTCCCAGAAGATAATTAATTTCCAAGCTTCCCTCTGTAGCTAATGGAGATTTAAAAACACTAATTCTCAAGGAATTCTTCTTTATCATCTAATCAATTCTAATTCTGCTCCTAACTAGTTATATGTCCTCAGGCAATTTACTTTGGGCCTCTGAGCTACAGGTTTCTTGTCTGTAAAAGGAGGATTAAAAAATGTTATTATCCTCCCAGAATTGTGGGAGGATTAAATGAGATGATGTAAGGAAAGATCTTAGTGCAGAGGGGAGGGGGCTCGGTGAGGTGCAGTTCCTTATTCCACTCTTCTTTCTCCACTCCAGGGCACATAACAACAATTTCCTTTATTTAAGGTCACTGTGAAGGACTACTCCTGGGGCAATCTACTTCCGTAGTGATACTGCCTGGGAAACCCAAGGAGGGGTCACTATGAGTTGGATTCAACTCAACAGCAATGAGTTTGGTTTTGGTTTGGTGAAGGAGCTCTGGTGGTGTAGTGCCTAAGGCATTTGACTGCAAACCACAAGGCTGGTGGGTTGAAGGCTGGTGGTTCAAAGCCACCAGCCACTCCTCGGAAGCAAGATTGGATAATCTACTTCCGATACAGCCTCTGAAACGCAAGGAGGGCTCGCTATGAGTCGGATCCAACTTGACGGCAGTGAGTTTGGTTTTTTGGTGTTGTCCCACTGGCATGCAATTGATTTCAACTCATAGCACCCTTCATTAGGTTTCCTAGGCTATAAATCTTTAAGGCCTGATGGTGCACTGGTTAAGTGCTCGGATGCTTATGGAAAAGTTGGCCATCTGAACCTACTAGTTGCTCTGTGGGAGAAAGATGTGGTGGCAGAGGCTTGTTTAGATTATGGCAGATATGGTATGTGTGCTGAGTGCCACTTGAGGGGGGCACCAATGAGTAGTTTCTATTCGCATTGCAGTTTTCATTCCTGCTGAGAGGTCAGTAAGTAATTTAAAGTAAGTGCCATGCACGTTATTTTCTGTATACAGGCCTCAGCATGTCAGTCTCGTTCTGTAAATTTGCCTACAGAGTCCCTATGAGTGGGAATCCCCTCAAAGGTAATGGGTTTGGTTTGATTTGGTGTCATCCTAAGGCTTTTCTTTTTCTCTGGGACACTAAATACTCCCTACTCCTCAGGGAGCGCTGGTGGTATGAAGCAGCAGCAATGTGGGAGAAAGCCCTGGTGTGAAAAAATAGAGTACAGCTGTCCCCCTGGGTCTCTATGAGTCAGAATCAATTGGTGTTATGTGCCATCGAGTCAGACCCAACTTATAGCAACCCCTCCTTGGGTTTCCGAGGCTGTATCACTACAGAAGTAGATTGCCCCATCTTCCTTATGAGAAGTGGCTGGCAGTCAAGTGCCTTAGGCACTATGCTACCAGATGGCACCAAATGACAGGAACTCTTTTCAGGAGACCTTGTTTTTTGGTCATGTACTTCTTGTAACTTCTCTCTTCTACGTCATTTTCAAAGTAATATCCCTTTAAGGGTTTGGATAAAGCCAGTAACAAATATCCTTTCCATCTCATTTCCACTTAATTCTCCCCTTTCTCCTTTCTCCTCTCCCCTTCACAAAATAAAAACACAAAACAATAACAAAGCAAAACAAAACAAAATCCTGCCTGACAGAAAAATCTTTCTTCAGTGGCCAAAGAATGTTAAGAAGGTAGCTTGAAAGTAAGGGGGGGGGGGTGCCTGGAAGGCTTTTCCTAACCAACTTCCTATTCATCATGGATCACCTTCTCAATACAAGTCAAGGTGCTGAGATGCGGAAACATCTGGCCCGGTCCCTAATATCTTGGAACACAGATATTTTTATGATGAAAATGCTACAGTAAGCTGGGGGACCAGAGTGGGTCCCAACCAGTAATATTTAATGCAAACGCTTCTGCTGACTTGATTACAAGGAATTCTTTTTTGTGTCTAAAACCAAAGAATTTGGGGGTTAAAATCCTACTACTCACTTGACAACTTAATACTTAAGGGAACAGGAACTCTGTGGTCAGAACTCTTCCCCACACTCTCTTGACTAAGAAAATGCCAGAGGCCTTTCAAGTGTGAGACTTCGGATGAGTAATTTTTCTTTTTTAGAAATTTGTTCAAGGCCACAGACAGTTGGTGCTTAAGTGTCTACAATTCAAACTTTTGCTTATCTTCTTAGGGCTGTCATCTACCAATGCCACTCAGGACAAGTCCCTAAATAATCTCTGAACAGAGAATGACAATCCTCTCGGAAGATGTAACCGGAATGAACCACCGTGCGGACATGCAATTTCCACAGCTCCGATTTCGTTCATTGCGCCCAAGTCAGATGGTGCAGGTTGCTGGGCCACGGTCTTCTGCGTGTTTCTCTTTAAAAGAGGCACCAACAGCAGGTGCTCTGTCTCCTACCACGGATGTCGCACAGATGCGTGATTCCCAGGTTATCAACATCCGATGCTCCAACCCTGTGGCCAAGAAAAATCTAAACCACGCTCAGGGCTTACTGTCACCATAAATCTCCTTGCCCCTCGGCGGCGGTCCGTTTGTCCTTCGCATGTTGTTCGCACCTCTCTGCATAAGCCTCCCCTTGCTGCGTCGTAATGGACATTCTGCGCAGTCTGGACGGGTTCTGCAGTGGTGACAGGGTCCGAGCCGTGCGCCCTGCGCCTTCCGGGCCCTGCTGGAGCGCCGCGTCCTCCTTACTGGGCCGAGCAGGAGGCGTTTGCTCTGTCCGCGATCTCCCAGCAAATCCGGTTCTCCGCGTTGCTCCTTGTCGCCGGGGGTCAGAGTACCCTCCGGCCCTGCCGCCTCCGCGGGACCCAGGCGCCTGGGCAGTTCCGCCCAGAACCCGCGGCCAGGAGCAGTCGTCCTGGCCTCGCCACGCCTCCGCCCGGGGACCGAGAAGCACTTGCCTCCCTCGGCCTTGTCGCAGATCTTACTGCAGCGCGACACTGAGGACAGAAAAGGCCACCTTCTCCTTGGCTCCCCTACGGCTTCCCCTGGCTTCAGCCGCCTTCCACCCAAGAGAAATTTCACATTCGATGGGGTATTTGTATCAATCCTAGCATTTACCCCAAGTGTTTAGTGACCTTAGTCTTTAATTATGCTACAGGCCCTTAAGGGCCATCTCTTCCCCCTTTCCTAGTTGCCTATGGTTCCAAGTTTAGACTTGGAAATTTTCTTTCTTTAGAATGATATTCACAGGATGGGGCACTGGAGGAGCTTTTGATTTACAAAGAGAAGTCCTGTGACTGTGGGGCCCAGGCTCTCTCTTTTCTTTTCTGAACCTGATCTACACCTATAAAATCAAATTTAAGAAAAATCATATGGCATCTCTCTGAAGGTAGAGTAGTGTTTGAATGACCTTGTGAAGTATCTTTCAAGATCTACTGCTCTCTGGTTTTGTGGCCTGTAGGTTTGAACTTTAGGCTTTGAAATTTACTCTCTTAAGGCAGTGTGTGGCCAGCATCATCTGTGAATCAAATCTCAGACCCAGGGGGTCTTTTCCCTTGTCCCCTCACCAGGTGGGGCAGCCTTGGGATTGCCTCACTGAATGTCAGTGTCAGAAACACAATGTCAGAAAGTCAAATATGTGGGGGTCCAAGTAGGTTAGGGCTCTCTGTGCCACTAATACTGGTAATACTATGCTATTTCTGCATCTCCAATTTCTTCTTGCCCCTCGTTTCAGTCCTAGGCAGAAAAAAGCCACAAGTTTTCATCTTGAAAATACAGAAAATCAACCCCTGCGATCAGTGTGGAAACCTACCACCGAATCCTTCCCGTGTCAAATCTCTGCCATTGCCCTCCACTGTGATTAAAATTGGAGTGTTTTGAAAAATACCGTTTCAAGTTCTGCGAGGAGGCAAAATCTTCCTTTCCTTCCTCCTTTCTTTTCTCTGTCCCTTCCTTCATTCTGCTTTCTCCCTCTCTCCCTCCTTCTCTCTCTTCCTTCTCCTCTCACTCTCTTCTTCCCTCCTTTTTTTTTCTCTCTCTCCCCTTACCACCTCACCCCTGTGCTTTCTCTGCTGCCCTCTCTCCCAGTCTCTCTCTCTCCTTTCTGACACAGAGGCATCTCAGGGACATCCCCTTATGTCACTTTGATGGAGGAGTTTTTGCAGACCACATCTTTACTCCGGCTGAGCTGACTGAATACTGACTTTAGGTGTGGCCAATATGGGGAATGCGGGGCAGAGCCCTCAAAAAGAACTTGAAGTATCTTTACAGAACGAATCACCTTTGTTTACATTAGTGAATCATTTCATATATGTTGTTGTTGTTGACCCGCCCTCTTGCTGGGATTCGGCGCCAACCTCCTGTGCCAGGGGGAGGAGAAGAAGGAAGATGTGTGAGCTCCCCCTGCTGCTCTGCTGTGTTCAGGCTCACTGGAAGGAGCTGTGAGGAAACCAGTCTACACAGCCAAGGGAGGAAAAGTGATCTAGATTATTTCCTTCTAAAAGACCCTTTCCCAGGCTGATGAGCAGAGCATTTCTGACCAAGGGCTCCAGGCTTTTGGCCTGAATTCTGTATGTCTCCTTGCTGCCTTTATTAGCTAATGCCATTTCTGTCAAGAGTCAGAGGAGGAATTCTCGACCTGTTAGAAAACAGGTTTACAAAGCAAAATTTGAAGTGCGGATGTGGCTGCTATCCTGAGGAACAGATTAGTCTCAGAATCAATTTTTTTTTTCCCCCCAGAATTTCTCTCTTTTTTAGTCTGGAGTTACTCATTTGGATAATTTTCACACACCACTCTACATGTGTGAAGACATCACATACATCATGGGGTTCTAGTTTGAGCTGACTCCACCGCCTGTGGGCCCTTCATTCCAGATCCTTACAAGAGGGACTGTGGTGGTGAAATAGTTAAGCACTCGGCTGCTGACGGGTGGCGGTTAGAACTGACCCAATGGCTCTGTGGGAGGAAGACCGGTGATTTGGTCCTGTACAGCTTACAGGCTAGAAAACCCCTGTGGAGGCAGTTCTACCCTGTCACATGGGGTTGCTATGAGCTGAAAACTGACTCAGGGTACCTAACCACAACAACAGGTGAGAGTCACTTCTTTCCTGACAATTCTCGCCCGCACAGCCTGCTCCTTTTTCTAACTCTTCCTCTGCTTATTGTTAGCACAGGCAAACTTTTCTTATAGAGAGCCCTGTACTCTAATTTGCAGTGTCTGCATGGGTGTGCTCCCTCTGACTTGGAATCAGAAGTTTCATGGAAGAAGGTAATGACTTATTTCTTTTTTGGTGGCGTAGTGCCTAAGGCATTTGACTGCTCATCAAAAGGTTGGCAGTTCAAACCCACCAGTCACTCCTGGGAAAAAAGACTGGGCAATCTACTTCCATAAAGATTTA
Organism: Orycteropus afer afer; assembly: GCF_000298275.1. NCBI lineage: Eukaryota > Metazoa > Chordata > Mammalia > Tubulidentata > Orycteropodidae > Orycteropus > Orycteropus afer. The sequence goes on along the minus strand of NW_006921616.1, from coordinate 14,415,801 downwards.
CCACCTCAGAAACCCAAAGGGGGTCACTATGAGTTGGAATCGATTCAATGGCAGTGAGTTTGGTTTTTGGTTTTTGGTATCTTCGTGAGACTAAAGAGTGTTTCTATCTTTGAATGTTTATTCCTTGGCTGCCATCAAGTTGGCTCCTGAGTCACGGTGACCTCACGTGAAGCAGATCAAAATGCTGCCTGCTGCTGCTCCATCCCCAGGATCAGCTGCAGGTCAGGCCACTGTGAGCAGAAGGATTTTCAGAAGTAGATTGTTAGTCCTTTCTTCCTAGTTTGTCTTAGTCTGGAAGCTCCATTGAAACCTGTTCAGCCTCATAAACCAACAAACAAAAAAAACCAAAATCCACTGCCATCAAGTCGATTTGACTCATAGTGACCCCTTCTGAGGTTTCTGAGGCAGTATCTCTACAGAAGTTGATTGCTCAATCTTCCTTCTGAGGAGTGGCTGGTGGGTTTGAACCACCCACCTTCTGGTTAGCAGTCCAGTGCCTTAGGCACTACGCCATCAGAGCTCAGCTTCGTAGTTACCCACAGACCTCCACAGACAGATGAGTGGCTGCCCAAGAGATGCATTGGCCAGGAATAGGACCCCTGTTTCCTGCATGCAAAGTGAGAATTACAGTTGTCTGTTAAATAAGAAATAATAATCCCGAAGGATATTTTAAATCTAATTTTGTTTTTAATTCTATGTCTCCTAAATGAGAAATTGTCAAATTAAGGAGTTATTTCTAGGACTTCTAATTATATATCAGTTGTGTCTTGCTTCTACCTTAAAAGGGCTTAAAATACTATCAAAACTGATAAGATAATCAATTCTTGTCCCTCTAAACTCAAAAATTACATCGCTTCTAGGTTCCGTTTTGAACAAGGGAGAGGCTTCTTTCTTTCTTTTTTAAATGAAAGATGTACTTTATAATATTTTTCATTATCATGTAAGGAAAAAAAAACAAAATCACAGATAAAAAATCTCAGAAATATTTTTGTGCCTTCTTTGCATATCACACACATCTACACACACATACATACATACACACTCGCACTAGAACTGTACTGGCAGTGAACATGGGTTGTTTAAAGTATAGCTATTCAACTGTCATATAAAGTGAAATCTATATTTTCTCTCCCTATATGACTATATATTTAAATCTCTATGCATATGTGTGTGCATACATATGTATATGTTATATACACACACTCCACGTTATTATTTCAAAGGGAATTTGCTCCTTCTGGCTACCAGCAATAGCTAGTCAATATTTACACTCTTGAATATCGATGATATCGTGCATACACAGGAAAGCTGTGGAAAACATCTCCATTTTCAAACAGACTTTTAATTATTTGTAAAGACTTCAATTGTTCACCATCTAATGGCATGGATTGGTCCTCCCTGTGTGAAGTGCAACTGTCCGGAACCCCCACAGTATTATAAATAGGCTTCTAAAGCCAGGCTGATTGATGTTTGGCATAAATGCTACTCCTCTGAGCACATATATTCCTTCTGTTCACCATCTTCATAGAAAATGAAGGGCTTATTTTTCATTCAAATCTCCAATTTACGCAGGGTTTAAACTATTAAACACTTAAAGCCTTTTCCAGATCCTTTCTCGCTTTTCTGTTAGGTAGGTAACTAAATCTTTTGCTTCAACACAAGTAAGAATTGGAGATTTAGCAGATTCCTGAGGGGGAGAGAAAGGGTTTATTAATTATATTGAGAATCAAATAATATGCTTCTTTGACACTAATGTTCCATCCTTCTCCACCCCAAGTATCCTACGGGACAACTTTAAAGCCTCTATCAGGGTCTAGATTATGGCATTTATGGTTCCTTAGAATAAGGAATTTAATGAATGGCATTCTGAGTTGAGAAAAGAATTTGAAATGTTTTAACACTTAAGCTGCAACAGTGAAATGATTTTTTCCCCCAAAATATGTTGCAGGGATTGTAATATAAAACATCAAAACAAAATAAATATAATAATGTAATTTTTCATGACTTTCAACAAATTGTTAATACTGATGAGATGTGAATTTCCCTTTCATGACCCTTATCTGGGTTTGACAGGTCCTACAGAAAATTTTAAGTACCCATTTAAAGCAATTGACAAGATTTTGTAGAGATTCCCAGGAATAAGGAATGATAAGTGATCTTAAATATTTTTACATTAACAATATTAAAACCAAGTGCCTTATCAGGATTCAACTGGATTTGGCTAGTTTCTGTATTGTTACCTTTATAAAGAGGTCCCCCTGTCCCCATTTCCTTCTAGGTTCTACATTAAAAACGAACCTTGCTTAACTTTGATTCTGAAACTACAATTACCAGATGGCAAGCACAAATTTTATATATTTATATTTATATTTATATATATACATATTTATATTGTTATGTGCCATCAAGTCAGCCCCGACTCACAGTATTTATTACATATCACAAACTATGCTAGGCATATTCTACATTATTATTGCACTGGGTTCTTACAACTGCTCTGTAGAGGAGGTTAACATCATTATCACCACTTTAAAGAAGAAAACTTTGAGACATAGGGAGTTAAAGTAATTTGTCCAAAGTTACCTGCTCAATAAATAGTGAAGATAGGACCTGGACCTGAGTAGATTGACTCTACTTACCCATTATCCACAGACTCAGCAAACGTTTTCTGTAAAGGGCTAGATGGTAAATATTTTAGGCTTTGCAAGACCTACAATCTCTGTTGCAACTATTTAACCCCACTATTATAGTGCAAGGAGCTCTGGTAGCATAGTGGCTAAGGCACTTGACTGCTAACCAGAAGGCTGGCGGTTCAAACCCACCAGCCACTCCTCGGAAGGAAGGT
>NW_006921616.1:14404936-14411804 GCF_000298275.1 Orycteropus afer afer | reverse complement strand
GCCAATGGAAGCAGCAGTCAGGACATTAGATGACGTGTAGCATTGGGAAAGTCAACCGTGAAGGAACTGTTTCAAGTGCTGAGGAGCAAGGATGTCCCATGAAGACTAAGGTGCGCCTGACACAAGCCATGGCATTTCCAATTGCCTCTTATGCATGTGAGAGCTGGACAATGAATAAGGAAGGCCGAAGAAGAGTTGATGCTTTAGAATTGTGGTGCTGGCGAAGAATGCTGAAAGTACCATGGAATGCTGAAAGAACTAACAGATCTGTCCTGGAGGAAGTGCACCTGAAATGCTCCTTGGAAGCGAGAATGGCCAGACTTCGTCTCACCTATTTTGGTCATGTTGTCAGAGGGGACCATTCCTTGGAGAAGGATGTCATGCTTGGTAGGGTGGAGGGTCGACGAAAGAGTGGAAGACCTTCAACAAGATGGATTGACACAGTGGCTGCGATGATAGGCTCAAGTATAGCAGGGATTGTGGGGCTGGCGTGGGATCAGGCAGTGTTTTGTTCTGCTGTGTATGAGGTCACTATGAGTTGGAAATGACTCGATGGCACCTAACAACAACAACAACATAGCCTTGGAAACTTACAGGCAGTTTTATTCTGTCCTATAGGGTCACTGGGAGCTCTGGTAGCATAGTGCCTAAGGCATTTGACTGTTAACCAGAGGCTGGTGCTTCAAACCCACCAGCCACTCCTTGGAAAGAAGATGGGGCAATCTACTTCCATAGTGATACTGCCTCAGAAACCCAAGGAGGGGTCGCTAGGAGTTGGGTTCGACTCGACAGCATGTAACAACAACAACATGAGTTGGAACCTACATGATGGTGGTGAGGTTTTTTTTTTTTTTTTTTATAGCATCGTTATGAGTTGGAATTGACTCCATGGTAATGGATATAGTTTATTGTAATGCAAAAGCATCCATAAATAACATGTAAATGATTGTTGTATGGCTGTATTCCAATAAAGCTTTATTTAAAAAATTGGCTGTGGACAATTGTGGTAGCTAAGGTGTATTAACTTGACTGGGCCTGATTTTGAGTGGCTGGGCAGCTGGATGTAGTTTCTCCCCATGATAAGACAGGTAATCAACTCCATGTTAGAATCTACTGTGAGCAGCTGAGTAGCTGCCTTAGGGATGTGGTCTGCTTCCAATACATAAAAAGAAGCATTGAGAAAGATCTCTCCAACTTTTTCACACATTTGGAGTCTGCATGTAGCTGAGTCTTCATTTAGCAGCCTACCATGTTTACTGCTGATTTTGGTACTGTCTCTGGACTTGAACTAGTGGCCTGCCACATTGTTTGGTAATCTTGGGACTGTACCATTTTATTTGTTGACCTTGGATTTGTCAACCTCAGCAGCCAGCAGCTACTTGAGCTAAGAGAAGCTCCTAGCATCAGTGGGCCAGGAGCAAGAGGCAGAGCTGAAGTCGAAGGTGAAGGGGACTTCATCTAGCTCCTAGACATGGCATTTTGAACTCAGACTTCTAGTCTCCAACACTGTAAGAGAATAAATCCCTGTTTGTTCAAATCACCCATGTGTGGTACATTCCTGTTAGAGTGGCACTGAGGTAACCAAAACAACCATAGTTTGTTGATCCCTCCACTATCCTATTCACCTGGCCTTCTTGGTGCAAAGATAACCCACTAAATACATGAATTTGGAATAGGCAGCTGCTCTCATTCTGAATCAAACTTCTGAGTAAGCAAAAGCAGTGTGAACTGAGGGCTTCAGAAACTTTCTCCCATCTTGGCACTTGACCCTACACATCTCAAAATACATGAGTCACCACTATCTCTTTGAAAGTCTCCACTTAGAATTCATTTACAGATTGGAGGTCTTCCATCAATTTATGAGCCCTCATTATTATTGCATTGTAAATTGTAGTCAACTACAGTCAAACTGGTGTCCAAGACTGCCTGGATTCCTGGTGGTCGGGGGTCACTTAGTATCACTTAGAAGACAACATCATTTTATTCACTAGGGATTACTGGAACCCCAAATGACTCTTACTGCAGACTCTCTTTTGTTTAAATAGTCTTTTAATCAATTCCTCTGGATCTGTGTTGCTGTGTTGGTAACTCACTAGTTAACCAGTTCACTTAGTCCTGGAGATATGTCTGTCTTACACTTTCAAGTCTCCTAGGCAGATGGTCCAAGGACTAAATCCTACCTACCTGCTGACTGACTTCTTTTGCTGCTGCTGCCTCTCTAGAACTCTATTTTCACCTGCTCCTAGACTGGCCATTTCTACAGTGCATTCCTGATCATGTCTTAAGAATTAGGTACCACCTTCCCTTTGACAAGGCCAGCTCCATTGCCCTTTCCATGAGATACTGGATTAAATTGGACTTCTCAGCCACCGAACCTCACCAATGACTTCCTGTCTTGGGTCCTCTCAGCTGGTTCCATCCAATGGTAGGTTATCAGCCCATGTTTGGCCATGAGGTCAGGGATAGCAACATGGGGTAAGGCACAGAAAACAAACTCATCTACTCTACAACTTTGCCTAAAGTAATACTTTTCATTTCTTTCATACGAAAGAACTAGTATGGCCATAAAAATATAGTTATTATTAAAAAGTTACACAAGGATTGGGCTGTATATTCCCCTGAAATAGTAAGATAATGGAAATATATTCTTGGCCTCATTGTCAACATTGCAGATGCAATTGGGTGAAAGAAAAATCAAAATGTTACTTTATAATTAAGAAGACCCAAGACTAAACTTCAGATATCATATGAGTAACAATATTTTCTCTCCTCCTCCCATTAAAACATTTTTTAAAACTCAGTTTTTGTCATAAATCTCAGTGATGATTTTTGTATTAAAGAACTAAGTGGAGTTTTTAACTAGGAAGAAATTCTCTGGTGTTGGATTTAATCCTTGAAATCAATCAACAGTTTTTAAAAGTCCTTTAAATCATCATGAGATGAAAAGACTTTTTGGGTTCAAAGCCAAAGAAATAATCCCCTGTCTTGTGTGTGGCCCAAAAGAATGATTGTAAGCAATGATCCCTGCTCTTAAGTAGATTATAGTGTCATTGCAGAGATAAAACTAACACATAAGAGACAATTAGAATAATTAAACAGTATAGTGCTCATGGTCTTTGAGTTTAGAGTAGAGAATGACAACTGAATACTGGGGTAAGCGGTTTGCACAGCAGGTTGGGTTTGCAGCAGTTAATATGAGGGTACTGATGACAGTTTTTGTACAGTGGCATGACTTGAATGTGAATTCCTTGAGGACAAACCAAAAACCAAACTAGTTTCCATTGAGTCAATTCTGACTCATGGTGATCCCATGTGTGTCATAGTAGAACTATACTATATAGGGGTTTCAATGGCTGATTTTTAGAAGTAGATTGCTAGAAGCTTTTTCTGAGGTGTCTCTAAGTAGACTTGAACTTCCAACCTTTCAGTTAGTAGTCAAGTGATTGATCATTTGTGCCACCCAGGCAACCTTCTTGAAGACTGAGGCATCTTGATATTTTTGGGGAGCTCAATTACAGGACACAAATCCTTAAGAAAAGTTTATTTCATATACAAATGGGATTTGAGGAACATAGTGTGCAGTGTAGCTTATGTGTTGGAGATATGTGGAATCAGGAAAAAGGGATGATAATTCCTTTGATGACCAGAAGTATACCTTGAGTTTTAAACCCTAACACTCCAATAGATTAGTCCTGGATATCTACTAGTAAGTGTTTCAAGCCTTTTTAATACTTTAAAGAATATGACTTTCAAATTTAATGCAAAGAAATACATTCCCTTCCTTGTTGTTATGTGCTGTCAAGTCGGACCTGACTCATAGCGACCCCTCCTTGGGTTTCCGAGGCAGTATCACTACGGAAGTAGATTGTCCCATCTTCCTTCCAAGGAGTGGCTGGTGGGTTTGAACCTCCAGCCTTCTGGTTAGCATTCAAGTGCCTTAGCCACTATGCTACCAGAGCTCCCTTCCCTTTCTTGAGTGAAACCTTTCTTGGGTGAAACCAAAGGAGGAGGCATAGTGAAAAAACTTACAGGCTTAAGAGTTAGATCAACATCAGTAGCTTGACCACACAGATTGTTTGTATGTAGGTAGGTGACCTTTAGTAGTGCTATTGTTCTGTGCCTTGGTTCTGTAATTTGAAATATAGGGAAATAACATTTATCCCAATGGACTGTGGTTAGGATTGTTGTTGTTATGTACCGTTGAGTTGGACCTGACTCATAGTGGCCCTTCTTTGGGTTTCCAAGGTGGTATCACTATGGAAGCAGATTGCCCATCTTCCTTCTGAGGAGTGGCTGGTGGGTTTGAACCATCAGCCTTCTGATTAGCAGTCAAGTGCATCTATAAACCATGCCCACAGACTCTGGCACAGGGTAGACCTTCCACAGTTCCATAGATGCTAATTTCATTTTCCTTTCTCCTTCTGTAGACTCAGATTGAAAGACAGTCTGGATTACGCTGAAGCCTGAGTGTCCTGAAAGTTCTGAGATACAAAACTAGAGCACCATTGGCCACTAAGTATCAGAGATGTGGACGTCACCAGTATGGAGGTGATAATGTGGCCCTAAACAGTAAGGGACTTGGGGAATGAGCACACAGAGAAAAGAAAAGCTCTGAATACTAAGTTACCCTTAACTTACACAATAAATAATGAAGACAGTAGTCAAAACAACAACAAATTATGTATCAGATAACTTAAGAGTAATGGAAAGCAAAATAAATTTTTTAATAACCAATAGCCGGTAGCTTTCTCTTATTATTGCTTTAGTTATTTCATCATACACTTATGCATTAACTAGCAAATTCGGGCCCTTGTCAAAAGCTTAAAGTAATCAACTAAGAAGGAGTTCTTTGTTCCTTGTGGAGAAAAGAAGAATGAATCTGTTTAATTAGGGAGAAAAATGCTGGGAAAAATTGGGGTGTGTTTTTATGTCTGCCGGGTAGGAGCAAGTTTACCGAAGTGTGCAAAGCTATGTCTCCATACTCTAAGGAGAAGTATCTGAAGCCTGGGTATTTTCCGTAGTACCTTCCATTCAGTGGCTGACAGTCTGTTCTCATAGACAACAGTAGATGAACAATTGACCAAAGTCTAAGTAGATAATGGAGTTCCAAAGAGCATACCTTTTCACTGCTTTTCCATTTATTCTCTTTCTCAACCATCTCTCCCAGAGAACTTTGCCTTTGGGTGCAGTAGTACTGAGGAAAGAGCTGTTGCAGAAGTTTGTAGAGCCCTCGGGTGTGCTATGTATTGGTTCATCCTTGCCTGGCGTAACCTTATACTGGAAACATCTGTGTAGGCTCTTCCAAGCCCAGAGGCCCTAATGCAGTGCATTGGAACCCGAGCTTTGTTTGTCTCTGCCCACATGTGATCATCTATTCATCACTATGATCACCTTTGTCTTAAAAATGAAGCCACAGAATAATGTGCCATGGTTATATGGAATAACCTATAACAGAGCTGGGATTAGAATAAAGGTCTTAAGTCTCCAGGAGTTTTTTCTGTGGGCAGTGGTCATCAGCAGGCAGACGAGACAGCTCCTCCATGTCTTCAGCTTCTACCAGGTTGACACATCATAATTTAGGGGAAGGAAGTGTAGTTTGGGAAAACATTCAAATCATTCGAAGTACCTGTTGTTTTCACAACCAAACCACCAAAATAGTGCTATTCAAAATCTTCTTGGTTAGTCAATGAGCAGGTGGCACAAGTAACCTAGTGACACAGGGACAAATACTTCAGAGACATGAATGGAAGTGAAGCCTGAGTAAAGCTCCCTGGATTTGTCAGGTAGACAGTTGGTAACCTCCAAAATCCTACTTTCAGTACAGTGGTGAGAATGGAAGCCAGGTTACAGGGGATAATAAAAGCATGGGTAAGGAGAAAGTGCTGATTGTGCATGAAACACAGAAGTAAAAGTATGGAAAAAAGTTGAAGTGGAACTTTTAGCAGGATCAAGTCTCTGTCTCCTGAAAGACTATATCAGGGGCCCCCATCTCTGTGTCCTCCATTCCCAATCGCTCTGTCTCTTTCATTTAATGTGTGCATTGCTTAGAACTTTCTATGAAAAAAGGTGGAAAGATTATATTTCAAAGTATATTAATAGATGTGCTTTGCTGTCCCCTAAGGTAATTGAATTTCTTTGCTTATATCCTGGGGATATTCCCTTGCTCTCTGCAATCCTCCTCTCCCTCATCCCAGGACTAGACAACTAGACATAAATCATCCCAAATAAGGCTGAAAGTATTTGAAAATCCTCTGGTCTTTGTATAAATCAGAAATATTTGGATGTATGCTTGTTGAACAAGTTTTTCTGCCTTCAGAAATTAGTCTTGTTCAGGAATTAAAGATCTCTAGGGGCAGCTTATGAAGAGGGGGAGAAAATGTCACAAGAAATGGGAGTGGGAAATGAAGAAACTACATGTATGTCACTGAGCTATGTGGAAGCCTACTTAGCATCCAGTTGTCCACTGCCAAATAGTGAGGACCATCTTTGGGCAGCCTTCAATATGTCACACCGGAGCTAAGTTTACGCATTCCCCAAGACCCTACCCAGGCATTGGGTGACTTACAGTAATCCTAAATGGTGGGATTCAAGGTAGTAATAACAAGAAAAGGAAGCCTCTGCTCCTTTCCAAGGTGATGTTAGATGGAGCTAGATGGAAGTCTTCCATGAAACAAGGAAAGTGGTAGTACTCATTATCGCATTATGTAAGTATGTGTTCATGGGATATCCTTGAGGATATGGATCATTACATTTTCACTTCTGTGTATGCAACACCTGGGTAGTACTTGACACAAATGTTAATGAATATTTGTTGAATGAGTGTGTTAGACTGGGTTCTCTAGAGAAACAAAACCAGTAAAGCTTATAT
>NW_006921616.1:14390598-14394991 GCF_000298275.1 Orycteropus afer afer | reverse complement strand
TTGTTTCTCCTCACCTGTACCTCCTTGGGTACTGGTACTCAATAAATTCTTTTGCTTTCCTGCTTCAACCTGTTGAATCATTGGCTCTTTGTGACAAAGGGTAAGGACCTTGTTGTTCCTACAACAGAATTCTGGTGTCCTTGGGTGGGCTTTGCCCCCCTAAGATGTGGTGGCTCCATCTCTAACTGAGGTATGCGTGATCTGCTCTAAATAGCCACTGGGATTTTCTTTTTCCTGTAAGACTGCCCACTACCTCTGTCTGCAGGTGGCACTACCAGTCCATTATGGGTAGAGAAGGAAAAGCAAAAGGACAATTTCAGGAGCCGACTTTTGATGAGTCCCTGACCGCTTTTCCTCAGTGCCACAGGACTGGAACGGAGGAGGCATAGAAACTCACCCTTAGTCACTATAATACTGCTCCTCTGTGGGAGGAGGACAGGCTTGATTGACTATCCCATGGGGGTATCTGGCCTTGTATCATTCCTCGGAAGAGGAAGGCTGACTTGGCTTAGGGGGGAACTGTTTCAGGATCACAGTCTCTGGAGTGTCTGGTGCATGAGTGTGAAGTTGTCGTGTCTGAATAGTTTGTGTGTACTTTTTTATGTATAAAGTATAAATTGTCCATTTGTTATTATTATTGTCATTATTATCCTCACTACCTCATGTCCTCACTACCCCTTAATAACTAGGAAGCCAGCATAGCAAGTGCATGCTGCTAGTTGCTGTCCTTGCCAAGAATTATACTTAAATAACTCTGGTTCATTTGTCAGAGGGGCTCTCATGTGTGGAGTGAGAAATGGTTAAGCTCCTGTAAACCAGTGCTTTTTAACAGAGCTATTTGTACTTTACCCACTCTCTCCTTGGAGGTTCATACTTGGGTCCCCCTTTTCTTTTCCTCTTATTGGTTCTACAAGAAGTTTAAAGGGGAGAGCAACCTGAAGCCCCATTGAACTCACTTGGTGACAGCAGTCCTGGGTATTCCTTAGTGTTAGCCTTCCATATAGAGCTTTTCTTGCCTCAGCCCATTTGTGATTCTATAAGCTGTGTAGAACAGAACCTGGACCCAGTTTCATGGTTGCATTTTCCTGGCTAGTCATCCAGGGGCACTGTTTAGTGGCCAATCCATGGCCATCAGGGCATGGGAGAATGCTTGCCCCCCCCCCCCCCGGAGATCTCTCCAGGGAGCCTTCCTTTGGCCTGTGACCTGGTGGATTGACTTGGCCTGGATCTAATAATGTCTCCTTGAGAGGCAATGAAGGAACCTTGTTTCAGGTAAGCTTACGTTTGTTTTGATCAGAAGTTTGAATTTGTGTTTTGATCAGAAGTTTGAGTTTGTAATCTGGTTGTTATTTGCCAACCCTGAAGTTACTCAGCCTGAGTTGAGGGTGACAGCACCCAGTATCAGAGCAGGTTGTCTGTGTTGAAGGTGGCAGCATCTGGTATCCAAACAAGGGAAGTGAAAGCAATATTTAATGCTGTAAGTGTTAAGACCATGAAACTAACCTGTCTGTTTGGTGGCTTTTCTGCTCTGATTTCCTGATTCTGTTTCTTTTGTAACCAGTTTTGAGATGGGTAACAGGCAGAGTATACCAGAGTACACTTCTTTAGAATGTATTTTAAAACATTGAAACAAATTTGGTTATGATCCCATAAAAAAGAAAAGGCTGGTCTTTTTAAGCACAGTTGTGTGACTGCAATATGAATTTGGAGACCAAAAATTCTGGTTGCCTTATGGGTCAGTAAATTGTAACACTATTTTGCAATTGGATTTGTTTTGTTCCTGCATTAGCAAATAAAACAAGAAAATATATAGAGAGAACTTTATGTGTTTATACAATGACAGGGAAACTCAACAAGCTTGTAAGATTTATGTTCAAACTATTGCTAAGAGCAAGTAGCCTTCAGCTCCTTCCCCAATATTAACTAATGGAGAGGATCCTTATGAACCTTTCAGTTCCTTAATCTCCTCTCCTCTGTATCCACCAGAACCAGACCCTACTTTTAAGTGGGAGCCATGGAGGAGAGGTGAACCTGCAAGAGGCTTCCTAACTTCCTTTTCCCACACCCAGCAGGTTACATCCTATCAAGGACCTGATTTGATCCAGAAAGGGCCTGAGGTTGGGGCAGGCCATGTGGCTAGGGGCCAATACCCACTTTGCCAAATTCCCTTAGGGGGAGAGATGGTTAAGGTGAATGTGCATTTTAGCACAGCTGACTTATACAATTGGAAGAATTATACTCCAGGGCACCAGAAAAATACAGGCAAAATATATGAACTGCTGACTTTTACTTTAACTTCTTTGACCAATGTGGACTGATTGTCAGTCACGCCTGATTACTTTGTTAACTCCAGAGGAATGGAGATTGGTGATGAGCCATGCCTGAGAGGAAGGAGAGAGGTGCAGAGATGCCCAATCACAGCAGATGGCAGGTCCTTTGGGAGATGACTTGCCACTACAGAACCCCTGGTGGGACCCAAATGACAGAGAATATTATGCAAAGCTTTTAAATTATGGAGATTGTATTTCAATAGGAATTAGTGATGGAGCTTCCAAACTTAAAGTGTCAATAAGGTATAGAAGATTAGGCAAAAGAAGGATGAGGATCCATCTACCTTCTTACAGAGAATTTTCAAAGCCTTCAAACAGTATACAGATTTGGATCCTGAAAGCCTAGATAATACTATGTTTATTAGATGAGTACTCCTGACAGTAGGAAGAAAATTCAGAAAACTGAAGCAACCATAATGGTAGGCACTAAACTTTTAGTGAAGTGCTATTGAGTCTTTTAGACTAAAGCCCAGACAGTCCAAAAGGAAATGACATATTTGAGGCTTGTCATCAACAAAGGAAAAATGAAATTGCAACTGGAGAGAAAGCAAGCCTTTTACCAGCTAATCAAACCACAAACATGGAAATAGAGTAAAGGATTCCTAAATATGGCAGGATTTTTGTCAGAATTCAGTATCTAGTTCTGGACTTGTAACTTAACCCTTGTACTCCCTCTGGAAGGAAAAAGATACTGACCCCTTTCTGTGGGGGGGAATTAGAGAAGCAGACCTTTGATAAATTAGAGGAAGCCTTACTAAAGGACCCTGCCTTAGGACTGCCAGATTTATATAAGTCTTGATTTGTTTGTGCATAACCATCAAGGTGAAGCAGCTGGAGTTCTTACCCAGTTCCTGGGATTTTGGAGAAGACTGGTGGCATACTTTTCCAAAACTTTATATCCAGGGACACAGGGCTGGCCTGCCAGCTAGGAAGTGATAGGAGTAACAGTGAAGATGCTAAAAGCTGCTGACAAGCTAACCTTAGGACAGGCCATATGGGTTTACACTGCTCATTCAGTCCTGGCAGTCCTAGACCAAAGAGCCACTCACTGCTGTCCTGAACAAGAATTTCTCAGTATCAGGCTTCTTTAGCAGACAATCCAAGTGTGCAGATCTAGCCAGATACTAGCACAAACCTGGATATCCTATTGCTCACTTTGTCCCGAGCAGACCCCATTCATCATAATTGTGTCAGAACCGTCAACTGGTATACACCAAAGACCAGATCTCTCTGACCAGCCACTGTGTGAACCTGATCTCACTTGTTTCATAAATGGGAGTAGCTTCATGCAGAATGGTCAATGGAAAGTGGGCTATGCAATCATCACCTTACCAAGGTCTTAAAAGCACAGACACTCCCTTATGGAACATCAGTGCAAATGGCTGAGCTAATTGCCATGATCTAGGTAGGCACTGAGAATAATGGCACAGTGTCAGAAGGTGACAGTATACATGGATTCAAAAGGCCTTCCCCTGCCGGATTGAGAAAACCATGGAAGTGGCTAAAAGACTATTAGGAGAGATTATTCCTAGGTTTGAAATTTTCCAGGTGATTGTGGTCAGTAAGGGAACCCATTTCACTGGCATTATAATCCAATTGGTGTCTCAACATTTGGGTATTGAGTGAAAGTTTTATGCTTCTTGGAGACCCCAATCTAGTGGTAAAGTAGAAAGGATAAATCAAACTTTAAGGACTCACATAGCTAAATTATGTCAAACAACTAAATTAAACTGGGTTATTTTTAAAAAAATCCTCCCCATGGCCCTGTTCAGATTCAGAGTTGCCACCAAAACAAAACTGAAGGTAAGTCCCTTTGAGATAGTGTATGGGAAAAACCTAAATACCACCAATTTAAATTTAATCAATGCTAAAAAAAAAAAAAAAAAATCCTGACTCAGTCACTTACTACTAGCTTCGTGACCTTAAGAAAGTCACTAAATTTCTCTGTGATTCACTTTCCTCATTTATGAAATGAGGATAATATCAAAACTCCAAATTCACTGTCGTCAATTTGTATCTGACTCATAGCGCCCCTCCTTGGGTTTCCAAGGCAGTATCACTAC
>NW_006921616.1:14375946-14390498 GCF_000298275.1 Orycteropus afer afer | reverse complement strand
GGGTTTGAACCACCAGCCTTCTGGTTAGCAGTCAAATGCCTTAGGCACTACACCACCTACCTTATAAGAGAATTATGGAAATTAAATGTGTAAATATTTATAAAATGTTTTAAAAATTATATAAATGCTGATGTGAGTTTAGGGGCTGGGGATATTAATGAAATAAGTAAACTATTTGTAAAACAGTATTTACAGGTAATAGGGCAGACTTTACAGACCCTATGGAAGGCTAGTGCTCTTTCTTAGCTCTACACCCCCTTCCCGAGGTCCCTGTATACACGGCTGAGCCTAGAGTTGAGGCTATGTGAAGGCCTGGAATACTGAGGACCTCATAGAAAAGTGGAAAGGACCTTATGAAGTCTTGCTGTCTGTGCCTACTGTGGTGAAAATGAGTGGCAAAGGAGCATGCCAAGATTAAGACCACACCAAAATTAAGACTGCCCCTGCACTGGAGATCACTCAGCAGAGCCCATCTGGTGTAGTCCCTCAGAAAACTGGGAGGCAACTCCATTGGAAGAACATAACTGGCTTTACAAGAAAAGCCCCACCAATGAATAAGTAGACATTCCTTTAGATTGATGTTGGACTTGCTCCATTTTATTTGTTTTTGCCATTTTATGCTTTGTAGCTTAGTTTGAATTTGTAAGTAGACATTGTTTTGTTCAGAGGTAAATAATTTCCTTTTTATTATGCCTTACAGGGACCCATTTTGTAGAACAATGTATTTTAGGTTTCCTCATCTTCCTTACTTGAACACACTCAATTTCCTACATTTTTCCAGAAGCCCAGGTCAGGCAGAAATGATACCTTTTTTCTGTAAACCCTGCATCATTAAAAAAGACCCACTGCCATAGAGTCGGATCCGACTCATAGTGACCCCTCCTTGGATTTCTGAGGCAGTATCACTATGGAAGTAGATTGCCCAAGCTTCCTTCTGAGGAGTGGCTGGTGAGTTTGAACTACCAGCCTTTTGGTTAGCAGTCAAATGCCTTAGGCACTATGCCACCAGAGCTCCTATCAAAACCAAACCAAACCAAACTCACCACCATGGAGTTGATTCTGACTCATAGTGACCCCTCCTTGGGTTTCTAAGGCAGTATCTCTATGGAAGTCGATTACCTAGTCTTCCTTCTGAGGAACGGCTGGTGGATTTGAATCACCAGGCTTCTGGTTGGCAGTCAAATGCTTTACACACTCAGGAACAGAAACTAATCCAGTCTTAGACAAGGCTGGATTTCAGTGGTATTTTTTAATGATTATTTCCAGTTTAAGAATTAGGCATACGGAAATGTTTATTCAAAATTTATCAGACACCATCCGCCTCCTGGTCATGGGCACAGAGAAGGTCATCCGAGCCCAACAGGTCTTTCTGAACTCCTTAGGTGAGGTTGTTTCAAATTACCATATCGCCTTTTCTTTTTGCCAAATATGGTGGGGCATCTGGTATTATAAATAAGCCATGCTGTACTTGGATAAATACTTTTGGGGGTGTTGAATTAAATTGGAATGGAATCGATAAAGTTACTGAATGGACAGAACCAAGGGCCTGGGACCAAGGAAATGGATGGATGGAGCTCGTTTGAGAACTTATTTCTCAAACTGAGCTCTGGGCTCACCCCCTTAATGACTTTGCGCCTTGTCGTGTCATAATAATCATATGTACTTAAGTCCCATGCTTGATGGAAGTAGCTTCTAATGGAATGTCCAAAACTCTTGAGGCTACTTGTATATTTTCTCTCTTTAAGAGACCTAATACTAGTGAACTTATACAATGCGATATTATTAATTTTTATGTTTTTCCCTTCAAGGAATTGACCACTCATTGCCCCTGTACAGCAGGAAGTAGCCTGAGGAAGGAGAACACTGCCCCATTTCCTGTGGTTGTAAAACCTCAGAAATAGGGGGACTGTGGAAGGCTAAAGTGGAAGGCTGAAGGGGCCCCTCACTGAAAATTGCAGAACTTTAACAGACTAGCAGGCATGATTAAAGTAGACATTAACCGTAGTGACTAACTTGCTATTTTCCCCTCCCTTCTGCTTTCTTTTAAGTAAATAGAATAGCCAACCTCTTTATGCACACTGAGTTCTTTAGATTTGTTATTTTCAATTATGCATTCTTCTAAGCATAAACCTCTCCTATGACTAGTTTTGGCTGAGAACCATAGCCTATGAAGGAAAACAATACTGGGAAGAGGGATGCTGAGTCCAGAGTAACCAGGGAAGAGAAGAACGGAGACATTCCTGGGAGTCCAAGGGACCTTCAGCTCCCTTCCCATCTCCCTATAGAATCAGGTTTACCCCTTCGCTTGAGAAACAGATATTTTAGAGAAGTGATTCTCTCTGTCTCCTTGGGTATTGGTATTCAGTAAATTCTTTTCCTTTCCTGCTTCAACCTGTTGTGATCATTGGCTCTTTGACACAGGAAGTAAGGACCTTGTTGTTCGTACAACACTAGGATTGACTACTGCCTCATCTCCAGGCTACTCTCAGCCTAGGCCCTATCTAGAATCCAGATTCTAGTGTAGACTGGTACTCCAAAGCTCTGTTTAGTTCTTCCTAGCCCCTTTCCCAGGAGCTTAGATCTTGCTCCTCCTTTGCCCCCCTCTGCTTCCCAATTTCTCCCTCCAACCCCTTAGACCATCCAAGACCAACCTGATGTTGCTCTCCTGACCTAAACTAATATAACTGAACCTTATGTTCTGGATTGACCTCAATTCTTACACCACTTAGTCCCCAGTGTTGTTCAATTCAAGTCTGATTAGCCATGATCTTTGGACTCTGGCCTAGGACTATGTGATACCCTTGTTTAGGGTCATTCTTTGAATCTAGACTGGATCTTCTTCTCCCTCCTCCTCTCAGCTTCCTCCTCCTTCATGAAATCTCTTGTTTTGAGGTCTCCCAGCATGGCCCAGCCCAAAATCTATCCAAGACAGCCCCTTCCCCCCAACTTTGCCAGAGCTCTTCCTCCACATTGTCACAATTCTTCATGAGTATCTCTTTTCAGCAGAGAAACTTCCTTTGGATTCCTTTCAGAAGGGAAGAATGAGTCCCTGCTTTTGTCAGGGCTGGCTTAGGCACTGGGATAACCTGGACTGATGGGCCCAACAGCATACTTCCATGTGGGAACTACAGGAAGACTAGTGAAATAAGAAGTGCTCTGTTACCCATTCATTAACTTCACCACGGGGAAGTCACAACTCTCATGACCACTTCAAGGGAAATTGTAAAACTGTAGATTAAATAACTTGCTGAAAGATATATATACATATATGTTAATGGGAGAGATAGAAATGGAAGCCAGTGTTTCTCAACCTCTTATTTTACCCTCTAGGCCAGATTAATACATTTTTACATGTAGTTTTCAGTGTGAGAAGATATTTAATTTAGAGTATGCCTAGATTTAAGGGAAAAATATTCTTTATGTAATATAGTATTTATTTTAACTAAGCTTTGGGAGTCTTATATTTCTGTCATCACACTAATTTTCTTATTTGCCTCACAGTGCTACATTTTTTCAGTGAAAGAATAACTGTGGAAAGAAAAATTTCCCATTGTCATTGGCAGTCCCAACTCATGGTGACCCTATGTGTGTCAGAGTCGAGCTGTGCTCCTTAGGGGTTTCAATGGCTGATTTTTCCGAAGTAGATCATCAGGGCGTTCTGCAAATGTGGAAAGACAACACAAAAAAGGAGAGAAAAACCTTCCAACTTTTGGAGGCAAGTGAGCTACTTCAAAATCAGAGGATGGCCATCTTAATTTTGAATCTTCAAGTCCATGAAAAAAAGCATATATTTTTTTAAAGTAGGCAAAAATAACTTCTTTCTTGTACACAGAATATCATTGAAAAATTTAAATTTTGAGCTGAAGGAATAAATAATTGTGTTTCATCAGTTTGTCAAACGTCAACATCAGCTCAAACAAATTTGAGCTGCCTTTTCGATGGGTTTCTGATAGCTGGAGTAGCAGACATCATGAGATAAAGAAGACTGAATTGGGGGTGGGTTGGGATGGAAGCCACAGATCTATTCCTAGTTTGGGATGAATGACATCTTGCTGCTAAAACAAGCCTCACCAGCGATCATTAGATCGATGACTTTCCTGATACCCAGGAGATGCTTGCATAGGAATAAATTTCTCTGTTGAAGCATATGACAAACCTTAGTTCCTGATGTCTCACACTCAAGCCTTACTTTAAAGTCACATCTGTTAGTTTAAAGCATTTTTAGGTTATTGAAGAAGCCTTCACAAAGAAAAAACAGATGATGAAAATCTCATCTGTCAAAACTGTTATTAAAACCAGTAACAGTGTGAAATTTTGTTTAAATTGAAAGCATCATTTATTTTTATCAAACATTTTATAAACAATCACATTTGAGAAAGATTTGGGGGACCTGGAGAGCCCTCAACAAAATGCAGCTCATTACGCTGCTTTGTTTAACTTGCGGCTCAGAGATAGGCTGGGGCTGTTTCCCTTTATCTCTGTGTGAGACCAGAGGGGTGGGGAAATTCCGAGGAGGCAGGGGTTCCACCTTGAGGAGAGACAGTGAGCAGGAAAAGGGACTAAGCCTAAAATGGAGGCCAGAAAGCAATACCGTGGTGGCAGACAACGGGGATACCTTATTTGCCCTTTTCTGGTGGAGTATGTGGGGCAACTTGAATTTCACCTCAAAGTTCCTGAGACCTCTTAGGAAAAAAGAAAGGGGAAGAAGTAGAAGACATTCTTGGAAGAGATGGAACAAGACTTCCCTTCTTTTCTTCAGTGCAGACAGTTGATTTCATGCTAAGATCTGCTACTGATATCAAAGGGTGTTTCACAGCCAGAAGGAATAAAAGACACTCTTAGAAGAGAAACAAGAAGAACATCAAGTTCGTTTAGTCAAATCTTCATTCAATCCAGATGTTTGGCAATGTGGAGACAAAACATCCGACACTTGGCTATTGTATAGACGCAGCCTTAGAATATACAAAAGATTGAGTTTCATGTTCCTCATGGTGTCTCATACTTCTCAGGCTGTTTGGTATTAGCAGCTTTGAAAAAGAAAACATGTCCAAGGAAGTAGAACAATGTAAATCTGAATTCTCTGTCCAAGTGGTGACCTGTCTTTCCTTTCTGTAGGCAATACTGTACTTAATTTTGTCACATTTTGAGATCTTCCACTGGGAGCAGGCAAAGGCTGCCCACAGGGTAGGCACACAGTGTTAAGGGGCTTGCCAGATCCTCAGCTTTCATCTGCACTCTTTCCTGAAGCTGACGGGTCTAATGAAAAATATGTCTGGTGTTCCTTTCATACCTCTCCATTCTCAATCCCTCCTTCTTCCACTTTTAAAAGAAAATCTCTCTTCCTCACCCTGGATCTTGCTATGGAGTTTTGCTCCAGGGTGTAGGAACCCCGAGAACAACAAATAAAGGAACTTTTAGGATCTTTGAATCCTACTAAAATTAAGATATCGGCGCATTGATGGTTCAGTGGTAAAAGTCTGACCTTCCATGCAGTAGACCTGAGTTCAATTCTTGGCCAATGTACCTCATGGGCAGCCATCGACTGTCTATCATTAGGGACTTTAGTGTTGCTACGATGCTGAACAGGTTTTAAAGGAGCTTCCAGACTAAGACTAGGAAGAAATGTGTGGTAATCTATTTCCAAAAATCTATCAAAGAAAACCCTATGGATCATAATGGTCCAAGTTTATCTCATTGTAGGGATGGCACAGGTACTGGCAGCAGTTTATTCAGCTGATTGGATGGCAGAGAAAACCAACAACAAAACCAAAATGCCAGTCTATGTCTCGATGGGTTGTTTTGCACAATATCAAAAAAGGAGGATTTGAGAATTTCACGTACACTTCCAAAATATCAGTATTATGTTTTCTAGAAGGACTGTATGTTAGTGTTATGTTAATGTTTGTATTTTCCTGAACATGCATTCAGGGTCACAAGAAGAAAACTATTTTCATTAACTTTTGCCAAGTGATTATATATTGTAAACATCCATTTTATTATTAATGTAAGCACAAATATCCTGTTTCCTACTGACCTCTTCTCTGCTCATTTATTTATTGTTGCCATGTTCTCCCACAGGAATATCTCATAGGTTCCACTCATAAAAATTTTATTTAACAATGCTAATTAATGCACCTTTTTTATGTGTGTGTTGAATTTCCTGTGGCCCAATCCTCCCACTTTTTTTTTCCTGCTATCTTTCTTCTGAACACTGTGTCATTCTAGCTGTACATTATAATGGAAATATGAACTAGTTGTGAGAAAAAAAACCCTATCGTTTTCATGAAAAGATGCAATACCAATAAATAATTATTTTCAATGATTTTAAATAAAAAATTTATAATACAGTCACATTGTTTGATCAATTACAGATTGATAACTACCAGAACCAGTTCGTGGGAAGTTGCCTCAGACTGAAGGCTACCCTGTGTGGGTGGGAGCACAGCTGTGCTCTGGGGGGTTTTCAAAGGCTGAATTTTGGAAGCAGATAACTATATCTTCCTTCTGAGGTACCTCTCGGTAGAGTCCAACCTCCAGTCTTTCAGGTACCAGCTGAACGTGCTAACCATTTGCACCACCCACAGACTCCATGGATTGGTCTGGTATGACAATTTGGTATGGAACCAAATGTTTATAGTAGTTAGGGACTATCATTTATTTTTATTTCATGAAGTCACATTAATTAAAAAGAAAACAATGTATGCTTTTAAATTTACATACTGAGTTTATATGCTGAATAGAAGTGATGAGAGTGGACACCCTTGCCTTATTCCTGAGGAGTGCATTCAGTCTGCTGGCAAAGAATTCTCTCAGTTTTTTTTTTTTTTAAATGCATTTTATTGAAATAATAATTTATGTACAGTGAAATACACAAAACTAAAGTGACATGGGGCAATGCTTTTTTTTTTTTTTTTTTTTTTGTGTTTCCTCCTTTCTCCCCCCCCCCTTGGGAACCAACAAAGAAAATGCCCTTCTTTATATAATTCTTTCCTTGACTTTTTACAATAACAGACTAATACTATATTTGTCCTTCTGTGATTGACTTATTTCACTCAGCATAATGTCCTCCAAGTTCATCCATGTTATGTGGTGTTTTGCAGACTCTACATTATTCTTTAGTGCTGCATAGCATTCCATTATACGTATGTACCAAAGTTTGGTCATGCATTCTTCCACTGTAAATCTTAGAGATAAGTCCCCTGCCAGATATGTAATTATTGGAAAATATGAATTTGTTGCTGTCATTTTTTGTTACGTACTTTTTCGTGGTGTTGCTTTCTTCATTCCATATAATTTTCTATGATGAGCTCATTTTGTTTATGAATTGTGTTATCACTTCATTGTTATTGTTTTAGTATTTGCTGAGTATTTATGCTGGGCCTCTTTTTTTTTTATGTAAAGGTTTATCATTTTTCTATGAGGTTACCATGTGATTTATAATTTTCTTCCCAACTTTAGAACAGTCTGTTCTATCTTGTAGTTGTCTTGACTTCCCTACCATATAGAAGTTCTGTAACGACACAGTTTTTTCCTTCTTTTTTGGTTTGTAGTTGTCCTCATTTGTCAATTGATGTCTCTGGTTCCCTGTTTACAATCTTGTAGGCTTATTTATTTACTTTGGATACTTCCATAGCTGAGTTGGTTTCTGGGTTATGTCATCATGTGTGTTAATGGTCAGTTGTTGTTGGCTGTTGCTGCTTCTCTGTGCAAAGGGCTCTCTTTAGCATCTCTTGTAAGTCTGGTCTGGTTTTAACAAATTCCCTTAATTTCTACTTACCTGGAATTGTCCTCATTTCATCATCATATTTGAGGGAAAATTTTTCTGCGTACATAATTCTTGGTTGGAAATTTTTCTCTTTCAGTGTTTTATATATACCATCCCATTGTCTTCTCGCCTGCATGGTTTCTGTCAAGAAATCCAAGCTTAGTCTTATTGGTTGTCCCTTGTAGGTAACTTTTAGTTTTTCCCATGCTGCTCTCATGATTCTTTATTTGTCTTTGGTTTTGGTAAGTTTGATGATGATCTTGGTGATTTTCTTTTGGGGTCTATCCTGTTTGGGGTTCATTAGACTTCCTGAATGGATATATTTTCATCTTTCATCATACCAGGAAAATTCTCTTCCAACAAATATTCAACAGTTTTCTCAGTGGTTTTATTCATCTCTTCCTGTTCTGGAATTTTGATTACCCATAGGTTATTGCTTTTGATGGTATCTCCCACGAACCTTAGGCTTTCTTCATTTTGTTTTGATCTTTTCTCTGATTTATCCCTTTCCAAAGAAGTGTTCAGGCATTTGCCTTCAATCTCACTAATTCTGTCTTCCATTGATTCAATTCTGCTCCTTTGACCATTCAATGTCTTATCTATTTCTGAAAATTTAAAATTAATCTTCTGGATTTGTGTGTGCAGATTTTGTATCATTTCTAATTTTTCATTTATTTTGTCATTTTGTTCTTGTATTGTCTTTCAAAATTGTTCTAGGATTTTCTCTGTGTTTTCCTTGATCTTTCTCTGAATTTGTTGAAGATACCTAAATATAATTCTTTTGGATTCCTTATCAGGGAGTTCCAACACTCCTTATCCCTCAGGGATGTGTTTTGGGTATGTATCCTGTTTCTCCTGCTTTATCTTGCTTCTTTGTGTGGACTGTGATGCTCTGTTGTCACCGAGGCATTGTGACATTTTTGTGTTTATATTTAATTGGTGATTGTATGTTGGAGTGACTTGCCCATGATTTTCATTTTCTTTGTTTTGTTTGTATGTTATTTTGCAAACAAGGTACTGTGCTGTGCTCCTCTATTCACTAGTTGACAGAACTTATACACTCACCACCTGTCTCCTTTCCTGTTGTCAGCCTCTTATATGTCCCTGCCAACCTTGGCAAACAGACCCTATTCTTAGGTCTTGTTTTTGCTCAGGTTTTTCCATCAGTTGGTACCTAATGCACTTCTGCATAGTTCCTTTCAAAGCTCAGGGCTCCAGGATTATCTTCTGTATCTCTGTCAATTGGTTTTTCTTTTCTTTGTTGAAGAGGGTCTGTGTCACTTGTCTGCCTATTCCTCCACCTTACCAGAAGTTCCCAGTTTTTGTTTTTCTTAAAGTCTTTATTTCACCATTATTTCTGTACTATATTATACTGTGTATAACATTCTAGATTGACAGTCTTGTCCTTAACTGTTTTTTGCCTTTCATAGTTTCTGACAAGAAATCTGATAACATTATTATATTTAGTTCCTTTATTGATAATGCAAATTGTTTTCTTCTCATTGCTTTTAAAAACTTTATCTTTGCAGCATTTTACAGTAATTAAATTGCAATACTTCCTGATGTTTCATTATTTTTTGTTTAATTATTTTATTTATTTTTCTCCCTCTTGGGTTTTTTCAAACTTCTTAGATTTGTGGGTTTCTAGCTTTCATAGAACTTGGGAATATTTAAGCCAGTTTTTTAAAAATATATATTTTTTTCCAGTTACCTCATTCTACTTGCCTTCTAGAATTCTGATTACCCATATATAGAGTACTTGATGGGAGCTCTGGTAGTGTAGTGCCTAAAGCACTTGACTGCTAACCAGAAGGCTGGCGGTTCAAATCCACCAGTCACTCCTTGGAAGGAAGGTTAGGCAATCTACTTCTATAGTGATACTGCCACGGAAACCCAAGGAGGGGTCGCTATGAGTCAGGGCCGACTCGAGGGCACATACAACAACAACAACAGACTACTTGATATTTTCCCTCAAATCACTCAAGTTCTATTTCTTCCTTTTTTTTTTTTTTTTTTTGGCTTTTTCTTCCTCAATACTTCCTTTAGTATAGTTTTTATTATTATATCATCAAATTCTTTGATCTTTTGTTTTGCAATGTTGAATCTACTATCAATCTCACCCAGTAAATTTTTTATTTTAGATCTTGTAGTTTTTATGTCTAGAATTTCCATTTGTTTCTCTTCTGTATCTTCTGATTCTTTTTGTGGGTGTGGCAAGAGCAGTCAAGACATCAGATGATGTATTGCATTGGGCAAATTTGCTGCAAAAGACCTCTCTCAAGTGATGAAGAGCTATGATGTCACCTTGAAGATTAAGGTGCACCTAACCCAAGCCATGGTATTTTCAATCACTTCTTATGCATGTGAGAGCTGGAAAATGAATAAGGAAGACTGAAGAAGAGTTGATGCTTTTGAGTTGTGGTGTTGGTGAAGACCACTGAAAGTACCATGCATGGACTGCTAAAAGAACTAACAAATCTGTCCTGGGAGAAGTGCAGCCAGAATGCTCATTGGAAGCGAGAATGGCCAGACTTCATTTGACTTACTTTGGTCATGTTGTCAGAAGTGACTGTTCTCTGGTGAAGGATATTATGCTTGGTAAAGTGGAGGGTCAACAAAAAAGAGGAAGGCCTTCAATGAGAGGGATTGACATAGTAGCTACAATGACAGACTCAGGTATGGCAAGGATCATGAGGCTGGCACAGGACTGGGCAGTGTTTTATTCTGTGGTACATAGGGTCACTATGAGTCAGGGATGACTCAACGACACCTAACAACAACAACAATTGGTTTTGTATTGTGTACATATTTTTATTTAAATCCTTGAACATGTTACATGTATTTTTAATAGCTGCTTTAATGTCCTTGTCTGCTAATACCATCATCTCTGCCATTTCTGAGTCTGTTTCTATTGACTAGTGTTTCTTCTAGTTATGGGCCACATTTTCCTGTTTCTTCACATATTGTAATATTTAATTTGGTGAGAGCCATTATGAATTTATATTTTTGAGTATGAATTTTGTTGCATTCCTTTAAAAACATTACACTTTGTTCTGGCAGGCATTTGAACTTCTCGTAGTTCAATCGGGTCATTTCAAGACTTGTTTATAAGATTTTTATGTGTGTGTGTGTGTGTGTGTGGCAGGGGAGAGGAGAGCTGATCTAGATTAGTCTGTATTCTAGAGTTAATTCAGTCTTATTTCTAGGGCATGACCCTTTGTGTGTCTCTGCTGAAGGATATTTTCAGTGAGATGTTTCCATTCTGACCAGTGGGAAATCAAATAATTTTTGGCCCTATGTGAGTTCTGGGAAATTTTTATCTTATAACTCCCTCGTAGTTGTTTTTTTTTCCAGAAAATCTTCTTGCCCTAAGTTGGGGAATGCCATCTTATACATCCACAGATTGGTATTCAGCCAAAGACTTAAGAAGACCACTAAGAAAATTTTTGGAGCTCTTTCTTTGTGTAGCTTCTCCTCTCTGATACTCTACCTTGCAATTATTATTTGCCTCAGCCTCTGACCTGTGATCTCTGTCTCTTCATTTCAGCAGTATTGCAGAACTCTACTTGATTTCCCCTCCCTGGGCTTGAAGTTTGCAAATTACTTCCAGGCAGAATGCCAATGCCATTCAAGGGCTCACCTTATTTCTGCCCCTGCTTTCTTTTCAAGATTACAGACCTGTGGTGCCAATTGTCAAATATCTGAAGACAGTTGCTTCATATATTTTGTTCAGTTTTCTAGTTGTTTATGGCAGGAAAATAAATCTGGTTCCTGTTACTCCGTCATGGCTGCAAATTAAAGTCCTATGTCATCTTTGATTTCTCTTTTTTTCTTTTCTTCTACATCCAAATTATTGCTGTTTCCTCCCAAATTCTATCCCTGAAAGTCATCTCCATTTCATTTCCGTGGCCTCACCTAAGTCCACAGTTACCTGTTTTGAAAGGTCTTGTTATCTAGTCTTCCTACTTTGGAACTCCAGCCCCTTCAGTCAGTCATCACTCTATTTCTATTGCTAAATGATTTTCTTAAAATTCTTCCAATTGTAGTTTTAAAATCTCTTTAAAATCTTCAGTGGTTTTCTCTCGGCAGCAGAGTAATTAAAAACTCTTCAATTAAGTAAATCACTTTACAATCTTCTCTTATGTTTTCTTTTATTTATTTATTTATTTTCTTAATTGTAATGTGGGTGAAAGTTTACAGAGCAAATTGGTTTTCCATTCCTCAATTCATACAGGTTTTGTTTTATGACCTTTAGTGCAATCCCCAGAAGGTAACACTGCTTTTCCCACTTCTTCTCTGCATTTCCCATTTCCCTTCATCCTTTGCTATCCCTTCCTGCTTCCTAGTTTTATCACTGGGCAAATGTTGCCCTTTTAATCTTGTATGGTTGACTGTTCTGTTGTTGTTGTTGTGTGCCGCCAAGTTGGCCCCGACTCATAGCGACCCTTCCTTGGGTTTCTGAGGCAGTATCACTATGGAAGTAGGATTGCCCAAGCTTCCTTCCGAGGAGTGGCTGTTCTAATGAGTGCATATCTTTCTGGTATGATTGTTCATGCTATAGGCCTGTCTATCATTTGGCTGAATTTGAGTCATAGGGGTGAGTTCAGTTCCCAGCCTGAAAGTTGTCTAAGGGCCGTAACCTCAGAGGTTCCACCAGTCTCCATCAGACTAGTAAGCCTTGTCTTTCTTATGATTTTGAGTTTTGCTCCACATTTTTATTCCACTCTGTCTAGGACCTCCCATTGCGATCCTTTTCAGAGAGGTCAGCAGTGGTGGCTCAGCATTATCTGGTCCTTCCAGTCTCAGGGTTGTGGAGGCTGGGGTGTACATGGCCCATCAACCTTTTGGACCAATGTTTCCTTACATCTTTGATTTTCTTCACTCTTCCTTGCTCTGGATGGGGAGAGACCGATTGATAGTGGCACATTAGATGATCGCTCACAAGTTTTTAAGATCCCAGTTGCTGCTCACCAAAGTAGGATGTAGAATATTGTCTTTGTGGACTATATTATGCCAATTGACCTAAGTATTCCCTGAGACTATGGTCCTGAGCTCTCATGCCCAGTAACTCATTCCCTCAAGATACTCAGTTATGACTAAGAAGTTTTCAGACACTTGACTGCTAACCAGAAGGCTGGTGGTTCAAACCCACCAGCCACTCCTTGGAAGGAAGGTTGGGCAATCTACTTCCATAGTGATACTGACTCAGAAACCCAAGGAGGGGTCACTATGAATTGGGTCTGACTTGATGGCACGTAACAACAACAACAAGAAGAAGTTTTCACAACTTTTTCTCTGTATGCTGTACTATATTCATGGATGTATTTGCAGCACATGTAAATACATATGTAGAAATGTCCTCTCATAAACCTATAAGTGTGCTCCCATTTGTCTTTCTACCCTATTCAGCTTGAGTATCTATCTATATATCTAAGTAGATTATTGTTATTACTGTTACTGTAGGATTGTGTGTGTAATAGTATCCACTTTTGTTGCGTTTAATTCTTGGACTCCTCCCAGCATCTTCCCCTGCCTTGAGCATCTTGTGCTGAACTCCCCTTTATTATATATTGTGTTCTCTTCACTTAAGTTAATAGGTGTTTACCCTCTTGTTAGTGATTACCTTTCCTTCTCTTCCTACCCCTGGTAAACTTCAAGTAATGGTTTTCTCTGTGTCTAATCTTTTCTTGACTTTTTATAGCAGTGTATCATATAATATTTGTCCTTTTGTGATTGATTAATTTCATTCAGCATAATGTCCTCTAGGTTCATTCGTGCTATGAGATGCTTTGCATATTTATTCTTTAATACTGTGAGTATTTCATTGTGTGTATGTGCCATAGTTTGTTTATCCATTCATCTGTTGATGGGCACTTAAATTGTTTCCATCTTTTTGCTATTGTGAATAATGGTGTGATGAATATGGGTGTACATAGATCTGTTCATGTCACAGCTCTTATTTCTCTAGGATATGTATTTAGTGGGGTTCCTGGATCATGTAGTTATTTCTGTTTCCAAGTCTTTAAGGAAATGCCATACCATTTCCACAGTGGTTGTACTGTTTTACAGTCCCATTAGCAGTGTATGAGGGTTCTAGTCTCCCACACCCTCACCAGCATTTGTTGCTTTTTTTTTTTTTTTTAACTTTGCTATTAATGCTGGAGTGAGATGATATTGCTTGCATTCTTCTTTTGATTTGCATCTCTCTAATGGCTAATGATTGTGAGCATTTCTTAATGTGTTTGTTGGCCACCTGCATGTCTTCTTTGGTGAAGTGTCTGTTCATATCCTCTGTCCATTTCTTAACTGGATTTTCTTTTTGTTGTTGAGGTATTGAAGTTTTCTATAAATGTTAGAGAGTAGTCCCTTGTCTAATGTGTTGTTGTCAATCTTTTCCCCCCAGAGTGTAGGTTCACTTTTTACTCTTTTGGTGAAGTCTTGTGATCCATGTGTATTTAATTTTTAGGAGTTCCCATTCGTCTAGTTTATCTTCTGCTCTTTTGCGGTTTAATTATGCTTGATAATGTATTGATGCCATGTATTAGGGCCTCTAAATTTGCCCTGATTTTTTTCTTTGATGATCTTTATGGTTTTAGGTTTTACTTTTAGAAATTATTGCCTAGGTTAACATCCTGACATTTAAAAGTCATCTCTTCATCAGGCTCATTGCCTTGACCCCAGGACAGGGGCTAGTGCTGACCACTCAACTGGGATAGGATTTAAAAGCAACTCTTTTGCATCAAATAAACATTTGATATCACATATATCATTAATTGTATATATTAAA
>NW_006921616.1:14371431-14375356 GCF_000298275.1 Orycteropus afer afer | reverse complement strand
AACCTTCCTTCCGAGGAGTGGCTGGTGGGTTTGAACTGCCAGCCTTATGGTTAGCAGTCAAGTGCCTTAGGCACTATGCTACCAGAGCTCCTACATATTTGTTTATTCTTCTTTAATATTCTTCCCCAGCACCACTATTCAAAGGCTATTATTCTTCTTTGTTCTTCCTTTTTCATAGTCCAGCTTTTGCATGCATATGAAATGACTGAAAATACCATGGGTTGGGGCAGGTACATCTTAATCTTCAAAGTGACATGTTTGGTTTTTAACACTTTAAAGAAGCCTTGGGCACCACATTTGCCCAATGCAGTACATCATTTGATTTCTTGACCACTGCTTCCAGGGACAATGATTATGGATCCCAATAAAGTGAAATCATTGACAAGTTCAATCTTTTCTCCATTTATTATCATGCTGCTTATTGGTCCAGTTGTGAAGAGTTTTATTTTGTTTATGTTGAGATATTATCTATACTGAAGGCAGATCTTCATCAATAAATACTTCAAGTCTTCTTTGCTTTCATCAAGCAAAGTTGTGCCATCTGAATATCAGAGATTGATAATGAGTCTTCCTCCAATCCCAATGCCATATATTTCTTCATATAGTCCAGCTTCTTGGATTATTTACTCAGCATGTAGATTGAATAAACATGGTGAAAAGATACAACCCTGAGGCACACTTTTCCTGATTTTAAACCATGCAGTGTCCACTTGTTCTAGTTGAATGACTGCCACTTGGTCTATATAGAAGTTCTGCATGAACACAATGAAGTGTTCTGGAATTCCCATTCTTTCCAATGTTATCCATAATTTTTTATGGCCCACATAGTCAAATTCCTGTGCACAGTCAATAAGATGCACATTTGCTATTTCAACATTTTTCACATGTACAGTTCAGTGACATTTGTTACAGTTATTAGCTTGCATAACCATCACCACTATTCCTTTTTCAAATCTTTCCATTTTCCCGGTAGAAAAGGAAGCTGGGTGATATGTAAGCAGTGATTCTGCTTTTCACCCTCTAACGTGCCCCTGATAACCTCCAATAAATGTTTTCTCTATACTTTGTCTATTCTAGTATTTTATATAACTGAGACAACAAAATATTTGCCCTTTTGTGACTGATTTATTTCACTCAGCATAATGCTTTCAAGGTGCATCTATGCAGTTGTGTGCATGAGGACCTCATTTCTCTTTGTGACTGCAATATCCCATTGTATGTATTGACCACATTCTGTCAATCCATTCACCCAAGAACCCTATTTTTTTTTTTGATACTGACATGGGCCGCCACAAACTAAGGACTCAATAAATAGAAATACATATATACACACACATATATCTATATATAATGCATGTTTTCAGACAGTGCTCAACATGTATGCATTATATACAAAGAAATGAATGTAAAAATATTTGGTTTATTGAAGATTAGCTGCTTCATTTTAGAAAATAACTTTAGAATATTAGCTATAATATGTCTGGCAGATATCTGATAGGGAGAGAGACTTTAGTTTTAGCATTTCAAATTATGAATATTCCATTTTTGCTCTAGAAAACACTTATATTTCTCCCAATTTCATTATCAAAAATCTTTCCCACATACTTTGTCTAAAATGACCTTTTCTTTGTTTTAATTATACAGCTCAAATCAGTTTTCCTCATTAGTATTATCAATGCATCAGAAAATTAAAAGCATAGAAGCACATATTAGAACAAGGAATACATGAGAAATGTAGCCATGCATTTTCCTCCTCTTTGTGTATGTAACTGTGACATCATTGAGATGAAGTATATTTAATTTCAGTCCAGTGAATGACCACATTCATAATTTGAGTTCATTTGCCTTTCAGGCTGATTTCTGTAAAATGTGATTTAATATATGCAATTTTTCTTTAATCATGCATTGGATGTCTACTTTCCCTTGAACTTGTTTTCATCTAGGGATGGAGAGAAAAGAGTATTAACATTAATTTTGTATCGACTTTTCATTCATGGATTTTTTTTTTTTTTTTTGCGCTTGACACATATTATCTTATTCAGTTCTCCCCACAATCCTGAGAAGGTGGGACTATTATTTTCATTTTAAAGAGGAAAAGCTGATAGCCAGAGATTGATTAGGAGCTCAAGTGGTGTACTGGTTCTGGCATTTGCCTGCTCACCAACAGGGTGGTAGGAACCTATCAGCCACTCTGAGGAAGAAAGAGGAGGCAGTTTGCTTCTGTAAAGATTTACAGCCTTGGAAACCTACTGGTGGTTATTATGAGTTGGAATCAACTCGATGACAATGAGTTTGGTTTTGTTTTTGAGAGATCCATCAACTTGCCCACAATTTTTGAGTTAGGAAATAGCAGAGCCAGAATTCAAACAAAATGATCCCTTCCCATTTTTTTTTTTTTTTTGATACTACATTGTTCACAGCCAATGATTTTGCAAAAATTCAAGGAAGTTAGAAAATTATTTATCTTTTAAAATGTGGGTTTTTCTTTGGTGTGAGTAACACATTCTCCTCTCTGTGTGTCTTTGTGTATGTGTAAAATCCATGTGTTAAAATGCTTATCAGAACACAGCATTTGAAGAGGGCTTCTTGTTAGAATCTTGAGATGTCTCAGAATTTGCTAAGGCACCAGGGTAGACTTCAAAGGACAGCTTTCCGAAACCACATGGTGAAATCATTTCTCTCTATGTGAGCTCTCTCTCTCTCTCTCCCATTTTTTTTAGGACAGTGATAAATTGATCTTTAATGCCTATTGAGACTAAACTAGGTAAAAACCATCTGTGCATTTCCCGTCACCCACAAGTGTGTTAGGTCCTGGGTGACAATAATGGAGAATGTGATCACATTTATTTTTGCTCCCAGCAATTTTACTTCATCTTACGTCCCACAGGTTTCCCCAAGAGTCTTGCTTAATTGAGTTGTCACGTGCCCTTCTGGAGTTATTAAAACTCAAAGCATCCCAATGAGAGACTGTAATTGTACAATGAAATTATACTTGTTGTTGTTGTTGTGACAACACCATAACAAGTGTGAGATCATATATTGAGAGCAATGGTATTGGCTCCAGAAATGAGGAATTTTAGTCTCAAGAACTATGTGAACTCAGTCAAGTTACATAACCAGCTCCAGTCTTGGTTTTCTCATCCATAAAATAAAGCGGTTCCACAACAAAATCACTAGTGGAGTTATTTTTTTAATTAACATTTTCCCCCAAAGGAAAGAGTAATAAGTAAATTTAGTAAAAAATGTGAAAATGATACAAAAGGAAATAAAAAATAATTCCCTCCTTCCAGCTTCTTAGTCTTTTTTCTTAAATACAATTGCTATCTACAGATTTTGTGCACATTGACATACATTTTCTATGCAGGTGTAACCAAGTGTGTAGGTATATGAAGGTGTATGTGCAACTTTTTGGGAGCTCTGGTAGCATAGTGCCTAAGGTATTTAACTGCTTACCAGAAGGCTGATGGTTCAAACCCACCAGCCACTCCTTAGAAGGAAGGTTGGGCAATCTACTTCTGTAGTGATACTGCCTCAGAATCCTAAGGAGGGGTTGCTATGAGTTGGGTCCGACTCGACAGCACGTAACAACAACAACAACATGCAACTTTTTTCTAACCTAAAAGATAGCCTACAACGAGTTGCAGCTTTACAAAATGACACAAATTTTGGAGATTTTTCCATATCACCATATATGGATCTACCTCATTATTTTGAAAGTTTGCATACCATGTCTTTGTATGGATATGCCACAATTTATTTAATCAGTATTCTATTAATGGATGTTTAAATTTGTCATGGGGACAGCCTCCAGGCAGCAGGGAGCAGCGGCAGACAGGGCCAGCAGGAACAGGTAGGGGGAAGCCCAGGAAGTGAGCAGAGCAGTTGGAACAGCTAACGGAGACGAACTTGTCTGTCGGTTTGTTGT
>NW_006921616.1:14361958-14370136 GCF_000298275.1 Orycteropus afer afer | reverse complement strand
TCATTAAAAAGACAGGAAAGGGAGGAAAGACCAAAATGGATGTCAGAAGAAACTCTGAAACTTGCTTTTGAATGGAGAGTACCTAAAGACAATGGAAGAAATGACAAGTTAAAGGAGCTAAACAGAAGATTTCAAAGAGCAGCTCAGAAGACAAAGTCAATTATTATAATGAAATGTGCAAACATGTGGAGTTGGAAGGCCAAAAAGGAAGAACACAATCAGCATTTCTCAAGCTGAAAGAACTGAAGAGGAAATTTAAACCTCAATTTTAATATTTAAAGATTCTATGGGCAATATATTGAATGATACAGGAAGCATCAAAAGAAGATGGAAGGAATATACACAGTCACTGTACCAAAAATAATTGATTGATGTTCATTCCTTTCAGGGGGTGGCAAACCATCAAAAACCAATGGTATTGAAGGAAGAAGTCGAAGCTGCACTGAGGGAAGTGGTGAAAAACAAGGCTCCTGGAATTGACGGGATACCATTCAGATATTTCAACAAATAAATGCCGCACTAGAGGCACTCACTCAGCTATGCCAGGAGACTTGGAAGACAACTATCTGGCCAACTGACTGGAAAAAGTCAATATTTGTACCCATTCCAAAGAAAGGTGATGCCATAGAATGTGGAAATTATCAAACAATATAATTAATATCGCTTGCAAGTGAAATCTTACTGAAGATAATTTAAAAAATGGTTGTAGCAGTGTATTGACAGAGAACTTCCAGAAATGTAAGCTGGATTCAGAAGAGGATGTGGAACAAGGGATATCATTGCTGATGTCGATGGATATTGGCTCAAACAAAGAATACCAGCAAAATGTTTACTTGTGTTTTATTGACTATGCAAAAGCATTTGATTGGGTGGATCATAACAAATTGTGGATAACATTGAGAAGAATGGGAATTCCAGAACACTTAATTGTGCTCATGAGGAACTTGTATATAGACCAGAAGGCTGTTGTTCAAACAGAACAAGGGGACACTACATGTTTTAAAATCAAGAAGGGTGTGTGTCAGGGTTGTATCTTTTCACCAAATTTGTTCAATCTGTATGCTGAGCAGATAATCCAAGAAGCTGGACTAGATGATGAAGAATGTGGCATCAGGATTGGTGGAAGACTCATTAAAACCTGCGTTATGCAGACGACACAACTTTGCTCACAGAAAATGAGGATGACTTGAAACACTTACTGGTGAAGATTGGTGACTACAGTCTGCAGTATGGATTACACTTCAATATAAAGAAAACAAAAGTCCTAACAACCGACCAATAAGAAGCATCATGATAAATAGAGAAAAGTTGAAGTTGTCAAAAACTTCATATTACTTACTTCTACAATCAATGCCAATGGAAGCAGCAGTCAAGATATCAGATGTCATACAGCATTGGGCAAATCTGCTGCAAAGGACCTCTTCCAAGTGCTGACAAGCAAATTAGTTTTCTTGAAGACCAAGGTGCACTTGACAAAAGCCATAGTATTTTCAGTCGCCTCATATACATGTGAGAGCTGGACAATAAATAAGGAAGACCGAAGAAGAATTGATGCTTTTGAGTTGTGGTGCTGGCAAAGAATGCTCAAAGTACCATGGACTGCTAAAGGAACTAACAGATCTGTCCTGGAGGAAGTGCAGTCGGAATACTCCTTGGAAGGCAGAATGGCCAGACTTGGTCTCACCTATTTTGGTCATGTTGACAGAAGGGACCGTTCCCTGGAGAAGGATGTCATGCTTGGCAAAGTGGAGGGACAATGAAAATGAAGAAGGCCTTCAACGAGATGGACTGACACAGTGGCTGCAACAATGGGCTCAGGTATAGCAAAGATCATGGGGCTGGGACAGGATCGGGCAGTGTTTTGTTCTGTTGTACATGAGGTCACTATGAGTTGGAGACAGCTCGACGGCACCTAACAACAACAAGAAGTTTGTCATAATGAACATATTTTAAATTTTTGTTTATATACTTGTGTATATGATATTGCAAGCATGTATTTGCAAATATATATGTAGAATGAATTCTTAGAAGTAAAATTACTGGCCCATATTTGCTTTAAAATTAACTTTATAATAATATACACCTGATTGTTTTTTGTCATAATGATGTCACTGGGAAAAAAAATTATACATGTATATGAAAATCCGAGGAATACAGAAGAATCAAAAGAAGAAAGTAAAAATCATTTCAATTCCCTGCCATCAAGTAATTGCACCAGAGGAACATCATGGCCCATAAACCCATTGGTGTTGAGGTGATTCTGACTCACGGTGACCGCATATGATAAAGTGGAGAACTGCTCTCTAGAGTTTTCTTGGTTGTAATCTTTATGGAGCAGACCACCAGGCCTTTTCTCCATGGCACCACTGAGTGAGTTTGAACTGCCAACCCTTTGGTTAGTAAGTCAGCACAAACCATTTGCACCACCCAGGGACCTAAAAAATCATCTATTAATGCTTATGTAGAAAGGATGCTAGATGGAGATAATAATTTTGTAAAAAAGAAGAAGATGATATACATAGTAATTTAAAAAGCATATTACATTTAATTTTTATTTGTATCTAACAGAAACAAGGTAAAATGGAATGAATCCTTTAAAGTGGTTGCACCAATATGCAGTCCACCAACAGAGACTGTGTAAAACTAAACTCACACTTTTTAGTCACTGCCAATCAAAGAGGTAAAAATGTGATTTCATTGCTTCAACTCACGATTCTTTACTTATGAGTGTGGTTGGGTGGAAACTTGTTTTCTTTTTGATTTGTAATAGCTTTTTATCTAAACTGGGCTCTTATGTTGAGTTTTTCCTTTGGCTTTGATGATGATATTTTTGTTGGTCATATTTTCTAATTTTTATGCAGCCAAATCACACATCTCCCTTATATTCCTGTGTTTTGTGACTTGCAGGAGTCCTTGGGTGGCACGAAATGTAAGCCCTTGGCCACTAACTCAAAGGTTGGTAGTTCACACCCACTCAGAGGCACTGGTGTGAAAGGCCTGCTGATCTGCTTCTGAAAAGTCATGGCCATTGAAAACCCTGTGGACCGCAGCCCTACTCTTACACTCACAGGGGCGCCTTGAGTGGGGATCCACTTGACAGCAATGGGATTGTGAATTGCTTCGAAAGACTGCTTCAATCCCAGATTTAAAAACTATTTCCTGAAGCTTAAAAAAACAGAGTCTTAACTGCAGCTCCCTGACACACACCAGTACCAATGGCCAGGGAGTCACTTCTGACTCATGGTGACCCCACCTGTGTCAGAGTAGAACTGTGCTACATCGGATTTTCAGTGGCTGATTTTCCAGGTATGGGTCATCAGGCATTTCTTCCAAGGTGCACCTGGGTGGACTGTACCTCCAGTCTTTCCATCAGCAGCTGAGCTTATTAACTATGCAAGCCATTGTGGGACTCTTGACACACATTTGCTCAATCTGAATCCATGGGCAAGAGATGTAGAGTGTGCATTTGAAAAAGCTTTTCCCTGGTTAAGAATCATTGAACTCCTTAGTCTCTACCATGCCTTCCGGTATCTGGGAAGTGATGCTTCTGAAGTAGGAAAATAACTCTTCAAAATGTTATGAGGACAAAAATGCATCACAGGAATGAGTTTTAAAAAAAAAAAAAGTTACATGCCTGTTCAGAGCTTTATAACAGACCAATAATTATAAATTTCTTCTTATCATTTAGAGGAAAACAGTAAAATATAATGATCTCTCTTGTTAAAGGGCTTTATTGACATGAGAAAAGGGAGCATAGCTACACTCTTTTCACCAAAAGAAAGAAAAAAATACTCTCTTTCATAATGTTAATAAACATTTGGAGAATAACATGCAACAAGAATGGGTTCTTTCTGGATTGAGAGCCAAGCAGATCAAAGGGACTAGAAAAGAAGAAGGGAAAAGATGAATATTTAGAGTAGCGCTATTGTCACTGTTATCACAGAAACACATTTTATCAAAGGGGAAAAAGAAAAACTTGTTTGAATTATGACAAAATTGTGTCACCCCACCTTCTGAAGTGACTGTTAGAATATCCCGTGTTATCGAGTGTGTTTCATAGACGGGATATCTTTTCTGTTCAAAATGATAAGGTGGAGAAAATGTAGCCAAGTGAAATTATCCAAGTGGCAGAACATTCACATGTAAACTAATTTATAGTTCACCATAAATGCTGTTAAATCTGGGACGTGTACAATGCTGAGTTATGAATCCTGCCCTTGTTAATGTTTCCTTTGCAATATGTGGTGGGAAACAGCTATTAAAAATACTAGCGTCACTATTTATTCAAAGGTTCCACATCACCAGAATAAATTGCCTGAGAGGAAACATCTTGTTCATAATGATTTGGAATACAGAGCTTAAAGTTTCATGCACTGAATGTTTAGCTTTATAATAAGGAAGCATTCATAATATATGCGTGATATTTGTTAGTGCTAAAGATATAGCTAAATGTTTCATGAAAGAGCTATTGTACACTTGGTTTTACAATAAACAGTTAAAACTCCTGGAGTAGACTTGATGCAAGTGGAATGTTTACTTAGATTTAGCAAAGAGAAATACTGTAAATAATTCATGGGGTGTAATTTGACTCAATATTTTCCCTTGCCTGTGAGATATATGGACCTACTTTTTTTTTTTTCCCCCTTGTAGCTTTGCCCTCTTATTCAGGTAGCCTTTCCTTTTGGTTTGCAACTCAACTCTGGGGTCAATGTGAAATACATTCAAAAGAGCAATGAATGGAAATGAATAGACCAGAGAGAACCCAATGCTTTCTTTGTTACATAGTCTCCAAAGCCTTCAGAAATGCCACCTGCAACCTCCTTTGAAAAAGACAATGTAAAAGAAGACAAGTAGGAGGGTTGAACTCAAGTATCCCCTATAGGTTCCTATTCTTTAGTGGCAAACATCTTTGCCTCTGACTTCTTCCTCCGGTAGGACAAATGTACTTAGGTGAGAGGTTTAGAGGTTTAAAGCAAAACAAAATCAAAAAAGAAAAAAGAAAAAGAAGAAGAAAAAGGAAAAATCTGATGACTTGGGGCATTAAATGGCATAGGGTTATTTAAATAAGGAGCTCTGGTGACGTAGTGTCTAAGGCATTTGACTGCTAATCAGAAGGTTGGTGGTTCAAACCCACCAGCCACTCTGCAGAGGAAGATGGAGCAATCTACTTCTGTAAAGATTTACTACCTCAGAAATGCAATGGGGATCACTATGAGTCGGAATCAACTTGAAGGCAGTGAGGTTTTTTTTTTTTTTAAACTTGAAATATGGCACTCAGGGTCATCCCTAGGAGGTACATTGTACTCCATGCCCCTTCCAGGAAGTCATGTTAAGGTAAAATCAGGTTTCAAAGAATATCAGGAGTAGCCTTGGAGGGAAAACAGAGACGGATGTGAGGAGGAAGTGCAACCACTTTTCTCAGTGATACTGAAGATTTTATACAGTCTTATGATTACCAACATTACTTTCTTCTCACTCATGAACTTTATTTGAATACAATTCTTGGCCTTTATGTGCCTGAAATGGTGAAGGGTGCACTGAAAAGTGTTATTTGGGTCAACTTGAACTCTTCCCTCTTCATTTTTCTTATATATAAGCTGATAGAGCTGGTTAAAAGTAACTCTAAAACCTCTCCATTGCTAATGTTCTGTTGTTCAAGTTGAGTGTTTCTTGGTTTGCTGTTTAAGGCATATCTGAAATGGGCCAGAACTGAGCTATGAAATTCCAGTGGAAGAACATTATATTCCTCATAATATGAGCAAAAAGGAAGTGTTCTCTCCACTTAGATATGAGGCTGCTAGAACCTGAGGCCATGAGTAAGGATTCTGAGGAGGGAAGTCCAAGGGGAAGATTTCATGTAGGAACAGGGTCTGGAAGAAGGAATAGCTGATTAGTTATGGATTTTCCATCATCAACTAATATGTCACCTGTGATCCCAACATGACTCCCTGATAAACTGATGACTTCAGGGACCCTTCAGAGAGTTTGATGCACCCTGGAGGGCCTGTGGCTATTTCAGTTACACCAAGGACTCTGAAAGACCTTTAATATGTGCATCATAATATTACCATAATGATGCAATATCATGTATGTCATATGTCACATCATATCCCAGCATGAGGGCTTCATAGACCATAGAATTATACTTTGCTCCTTTCACTCCATGAGTTCATCACCCTAGAGACATGGACTTCAAATATGTTGACCTGCAGACCACTTCATCTTGACAGTGTCACCCTTCTCCTCTCCCCCAAACCATAAATGACAAGTTCATATAAGTCTTCCTCCTCACTTTTGACTCCTAATTACTAGAACAAAACCAGTCAAACCAACCCATCAGATCAAGTCCAAATTTATTTGAATGAATGGGAAATAAAGGACGTTTTAGATGAGAGACTAAAAAGAACCCAACAGTAAGACTTTCGTCTTATGCTGTTGTTGTTGTTGTTATATGCCATCGAGTGAGACATGACTCATAGCTACCCCTCCTTGGGTTTCTGAGACAGTATCTCTACAGAAGTAGATTGCCCAACCTTCCTTCCGAGGAGTGGCTGGTGGGTTTGAACCGCCAGCCTTCTGGTTAGCAGTCAAGTGCCTTAGACACTATGCTGCCAGAGATCCTTTATCTTATACTAGGAGCCATAATTTGTTGGTGGTAGAAGTGTTGGTGTTAGGGGCCAACGAATATGAATTTCTGACTCACAGTGACCCATGTGACAGAGAAAGAATGCCCCGTAGGCTTTTCTAGACTGTTACTTTATAGGGGAAAATCACCATATCTTTCTCCAATGGAGCTGCTGGGTGGGCTCCAACCTCCAACCTTTTGGTTAGCAGCTGAGAACTTAACCATTAGGCCACCAGAGCTCATAATCAAAAACATAGGCATGGTATATTATAAACACTAAGTCTAAAGGCTAGCTTGAGGACCCTTGTGAATACACTTTGAGATCTCTCCCCTTAAGGCAAGTTATTTGTCCAGATAGAGTCATTGGCAGAACTGTTTTATTTTTTCCCCCTCCCAGTTGCCAGGAACTTGGGTTCTGAACTCTTTCAGTGGCTCACACACCTCTTTGTGAGTCACTGCTTTCTAAGACAACACACTGATTTTCCTTGGAGCATGTCCATTCAGCCACTGACCAGGATTGAACCTATTTAGCTTATAAGACCTGACAGCTTCATAGCCAAAGGTGGGTTAAGAGGCAGTTCATCAAAGTTCAAACCACGATAAGAGATCCAGCATGAAATGGGAGACTGGCCTTACCATAAAGGGAGGTATTATTTTGGGAAAGGTTGGCATGTTTATGATTCTTGAGGTTATTAAGCTCAGTTTTTCCCCTTAAACATCTGCCACAGGTGCTGGGGAAACACTGCTTGTATTTTTGTATGAACATGGTGTAAATAATGTCCACTTTTAATAAACTTTTAAAACTAAAACAGATTCCACTTGGGGTCCAAAAACAACTTGTGACTTCCCGTGAGCCAGTCTGAGATGACCTTATCATGAGTCTTTATTTAAAAATGTTACCCCTCCTCCCACCCTCAACTTTGGTCCATAGCCCTATAAAGTTCATAGCTCTCGACTCTGTTTTTCACAAATACACAGCAATGGTTTTGAGAAATAAATGAACCCCTTGTCCTGACTTCTCGGAAGAGTGCTGAAGCTGGATCTTGTATCCCTATCCTGCTAAAAACACCCCTTTGCTTTATGATTTTTTTTTTTTTTTAATCTTTTTAAAACTCTGGTGCTCAGAGGGCCTTTTAAAATGTGTGTGACTGTCTCTGTTTTCTGTGTTGTTTGCTATACGTTATAAACCACAACAGTTAGGGCTTTATCTTCTAAATGCTTCTATGATTCCTGAAGATCTGACCTAGGGCAAGGCAGCAATCTATAAAGTGTCTGCATGTCATAAATATTAAGTTGGGGTTTTCAGGCATTTGTACATGTTTTCTATCTTAATCACACAGGATTTTCTTTGTACAATCCCAATAGATCCAAAAGCTGAGAAAGGCTTTCCTTTTATGGAACAGCAGGCTCTTGTCACATCCTGGGAGCAGATTAATACCATCCAAGAGACAATGAGCTCTGGTAGCATAGTAGCTAAAGCACTTGACTGCTAACCAGAAGGCTGGCGGTTCAAACCCACCAGCCACTCCTTGGAAGGAAGGTTGGGCAATCCT
>NW_006921616.1:14360822-14361593 GCF_000298275.1 Orycteropus afer afer | reverse complement strand
CTTTCTCCCATAATTGTTCTCTCCAAGAAGTGTATCTACCTCAGGTAAATGTTCAACTCATATGTTTGTCTTTTGCTTGGCTGGAAGCCACAGGTATGGGTTCAATTCCAGACCTAAAGGGCAGCTAGGGGCCATAGTCTCAGTGGTTCCACCAGGCTCTATCAAACCAGTAAACCTGGTCCCCCCCCTTTTTTTTTCCAAATGATTTTGAGTTTTGTCCACATTGTTCTCCCTCTCTATCCAGGATCTCCTACGTAGATCCCCTTCCAAGTGGTTGACATGGTAGCCAGGCACCATCTAGTTCTTCTGGTCTCATAGTCATACAGGTTGCAGATTGGATGGTGTACTAGTCACTAGGACTGATTGTATCCATAAATTTTTGGTTTTCTTCATTCTTCTTTGCTCTGGATGAGGAGAGACCCATCGTAGCATCTAGATGGCAGCTTGCAAGCTTTGAAGATCCCAGTCGCTACTCGCCAAAGTAGGAGGTGGAACAACATTTTGTGTAGTATGTTATGCCAATTGAGCTTGATGTCCCCTGTGACTATGGTCCTGAAAACCTGGAACACTTGCATATCATGGGGCCTTTGGGATAGAGGGACTCTTCATAGCTGCTAGATTGAGTTGTTGAGCGAAACCTTTCTTGTTCTGTTCCCTACTAAACCTTGGTCTAAATTTCTGGTCTTGATGATTGGGGAATGTGAGGCCTTCTACTTTGTTCTTTAATATCGCTTTGCTTATCTAGAGTCTCTTTTCTTTCCATATAAAGTT
>NW_006921616.1:14357496-14359312 GCF_000298275.1 Orycteropus afer afer | reverse complement strand
TCCATTTATCATGATGCTGCTTATTGGTCCAATTGTGAGAATATTCATTTTCTTTATGTTGAGATGTAATCCATACTGCAGACTGTAGTCTTTAATATTCATTAGTAAGTGCTTCAGGTCATCCTTACTATCAGCAAGCAAAGTTGTGTCATCTGTATATCACAGGTTGTTAATAATTCTTCCTCTAATCCTGATGCCACATTCTTCATATAGTCCACCTTCTTGGATTATTTGCTCAGCATACAGATTGAATGAGTGTGGTGAAATGATACAACCTGGACACACTCCTTTCCTGATTTTAAACCGTGCAGTGTCCCCTTGTTCTGTCCAAATGACTGCCTCCTGGTCTATGTACAGGTTCCTCATGAGCACTATTAAGTGTTCTGGAATTCCCATTCTTCTCTATGTTATCCATAATTTGTTATGATCCACACAATTAAATGCTTTTGCATAGTCAATTCCTTGAATCCTTTGTTTTCACAGCCAAGATCCATCTGACATCAGCATTGATATCCCTTGTTCCACATCCTCTTCTGAATCCAGCTTGCATTTCTGGAAGTTCTCTGTCAATATACTGCTGCAACCATTTTAAAATTATTTTCAGCGAGATTTTACTTGTGTGTGATATTAATGATATTGTTCAATAATTTCTAAATTCTGTGGGATCATCTTTCCTTGGAATGGGTACAAATAGGTATCTCTTCCATTCATTTGGCTAGGTAGCTGTCTTCCAAATTTCTTGGCATAGAAGAGTGGTTGCCTCCAGCCCTCCAACATGTCAACAGGTATTCTGTCAATTCCTGTAGCCTTGTTCTTCACCAATTCCTTCAGTGCAGCTTCAACTTTTTCCTTCAATACCATTGGTTCTTGACATATACCACCTCTTGAAATGGATGAACATCAACCAATTCTTTTTGGTACAGTGACTCTGTGTTTTCCTTCCATCTTTTTTTTGATGTTTCCTGGATCATTCGATATTTTGCCCATAGAATCTTTCAACATTGCAACTTGACGCTTGAATTTTTACTTCAGTGTTTTCAGCTTGAGAAATGCCATGCTTGTTCTTCCCTTTTGTTTTTTTAACTCCACATCTTTGCACACTTCATTATAATAATTGATTTTTCTTCTCAAGCTGCTCTTTGAAATCTTCTGTTTAGCTCTTTTATCTTGTTATTTCTTCCATTTGCTTTAGCTACTCTCCACTCAAGGGCAAGTTTCAACCT
This sequence comes from Orycteropus afer afer, assembly GCF_000298275.1. Lineage (NCBI taxonomy): Eukaryota > Metazoa > Chordata > Mammalia > Tubulidentata > Orycteropodidae > Orycteropus > Orycteropus afer. The sequence continues at coordinate 14,358,089 of NW_006921616.1, read as the reverse complement.
CTTCTGACATCCATTTTGGTCTTTTCTTCCTTTCCTGTCTTTTTGGTGACCTTCTGCTTTCTTCATGGATGATGTTCTTGATGTCAACCCACAATTCATCTGTTTTTCAGTCATCGATCTTCAATGCATTAAATCTATGCTTTAGATGGTCTCTAAATTCAGGAGGGATATAATCAAAGTCATATTTTGGCTCTTGTGGACTTGTTTTAATTGTCTTCAACTTCAAGTTGAACTTGCATATGAGCAGTTGATGGTCTGTACCACAGTCAGCTCCTGGCCTTGTTTTGGCTGGATATTGAGCTTCTCCATCACCTCTTGCCACAGATGTAGTTGATCTGATTCCTGTGTATTCCATCTGGTGAAGTCCATGTGTATAGTTACCATTTATGTTGTTGAGAAAAAGTATTTGCAATGAATAAGTTGTTGGTCCTACAAAATTCTGTCATGCAATCTCTGGCATTATTTCTATCACCAAGGTTGTATTTTCCATATACTAGTGATTCTTCTTTGTTTCCAACTTTTGCAATCTAATTACCAGTAATAATCAACACATCTTGATTCCATGTTTGGTCAATTTCAGACTGAAGAAATTG
>NW_006921616.1:14355444-14356616 GCF_000298275.1 Orycteropus afer afer | reverse complement strand
ACAGGCAAGTGGTGGTTTGCCAGTATAGACACCTTTTATGGCGTAGTGCCTAAGGCACTTGACTGCTAACCAGAAGACTGGCAGTTCAAACCCACCAGCTACTCCTTGGAAGGAAGGTTGGGCTGGTGATATTGTCTCGAAAACTCAAGGAGGGGTCACTATGAGTCGGATCCGACTCGACGGCAGTGAATTTTTTGATTTTCCTTTTTTGCCATATTGCTCTGGCTAGGACTTCTGACATAATATTTAATAGAAGTAATGATAAATGGCATCTTTGTCTAGTTCTTGTTCACAAGTGGGATGTTTTCAGTCTTTCTCTGTTGAGAATAATGTTTGCTGTTGGTTTTGTGTATATGCCTTTAATTATGTTGAAGAATATCCCTTCTATTCTTGTTTTACTGAGCATGTTTCATCAAGAATGGATGTTGAATTTTGTCAAATGCCTTTTCTGCATCAATTGACATGTTCATGTGGTTCTTTTCCTTTGTTCTGTTTAAGTGGTGAGTTACATTAATTGATTTTTCTAATGTAGATCCATTCTTGCATACCTGGTATGAATCCCAGTTGGTCTTTATATATTATTATTATTATCGATATGTTGTTGAATTCTATTGGCTAGGATTTTGTTGAGAACTTTTGCATCAGTGTTCATCAGGATTATTGGTCTATAATTTTCATTTTAGTGATGTCTTTGCCTGGTTTTGGTATTGGGTTTATGCTTGCTTCCAAGAATGTGTTCCAGAATATGCTGTCATTTTCTATGTTGTGGAATAGTTTGAATAGAATGGATGTCATCTCTTCTCTGAAAGTTTGGTAGAATTTGCCAGTGGAGCCATCGGGATCAGGACTTTTCTTTGTTGGGAACTTTTTCTTAAATGACTTTTTCCATTTCTTCATTTGTGATGGGTCTATTTAAAATTGTCTACTTCAGATTGTGTTAGTTTGAATAGGTAGTCTTCTTTGTCAGAGTACAGTTCTTCAGGGTACTTTGTTATTATCCTTTTTTTTTTTTTATTTTAGTAGGTTCTGTTGTGACATTACCTATTTCATTTATTTTTGTTATTTGCATCTTCTCTTCCTTTGTTAAATTTTCCAGTGGTTTGTCAATTTTATTAATCTTTTCAGAGAAGCAATTTCTAGTCTTTTTAATTCTCTAATGTTTATTACTTCAT
>NW_006921616.1:14340955-14351089 GCF_000298275.1 Orycteropus afer afer | reverse complement strand
GTGGGTTTGACTGGCTGCCAGGTGAGTGGAGGTGGGAAGGAGAAGACAATTTGTTTTAATCTGTATTTTAGAATTGTGTACTTAGTTCATGCCTTTCAATCCATTCTTACTTTTCATGAAATCCCAAATGAGACCCATGCTGGTAATTCTCCTAAATGCTGATATGTAGTGCTTTTCTTTTCTTTTTTTTTAATAGTATTTCATTGGATCTTTGATGGAAGTTTACACAACACTTTAGATTCCTATAAAACCATTTCTACATAAAGTGTTCAGTGACATTGGTTACATTCTTCATAATGCATAAACATTGTCATAGTTTTCTTTCTGGCTCTTCAGTTTCCATTTATCTCGTTTCCTTTCCCTCATATTCTCATCTTGTTTTTAAGGAATTGTTGACCATTTGATCTCACATAGGTGATTTTTTTTAAAGGAACAGAGCACTTACAGATAATATTCATTATGTTTTGAGCCAATTTGTTATTTAGCTACCACGTGACCTTACAGTCTAGCTTCAGTTCAAGATTTGAAGAACATCTCAGGGCAATAGTCTTGGGAAGTTCTTCAGTCTCAACCAGTCCAGTAGGTCTGTGATACGTAGTGCTTCTAGTGTCATCACTTTGTAACTAGTTTGTAATATTAATTATGCATTTCTTTTTACTGCAAGGTTAATTTAGATGTTTTTAAATTTCTAGTTGCTGGATTTTATTTTGGCCATTTTTTGTTGTTAACGTGTAGTTTTATTGCATTATGGTTGTAGACTATAGTTTGCATGATTTCTAGTGAAAATATTTTTGTGGTCTAATATTTCATTAGTGGTATAAATGTTCCATGAGCATTAGAGAAGAATGTTTATTCTGCTTCTTTTGTTACAAGCTTCTCCATATGTTTATTAAATCAAGCATGTGAGTTGTACTGCTAAAATCCTAATTTTTTGTCCGATTCTCCTATCAATTTCTGGATAGAATTATTAAAATGTCCTATTATGATATAAGATTTGTTCTTTTTTATTATTCTAATCAGATTTTTTTTAAATGTAATTTGATAGTTCAATGTTAGATGTACTGAGCTTCTATCTTTTTTATGGGTCATACTGTCTTTGTTTTATTTAATACCTCTGGCCTTGACCAAGTGTAATGTTGCCATTCCTGCTTTATTTTCTTCTCATTTGTCTGCTACAGCCTAATCTAACCCTTTACATTTGATCTTTCTGAATCATTTTGCTCTTGGAAATTGACACACTTGAATATCCTTTAAAGAAAATCTCATCTGAATTCTCCTGATTTTTAAAATTAGGAAATTTATCCTATGTCATTAACTGAGAAAACAGAAATGGTTGGTGTCATTCTGACACCCCTGTTTGAGTTCCTATTTTTATATAAATGAATTTTTGTCCTTTCCTGGGTTTATTACATTTTCTTTATTGTTATTTTTTTTTTGTTGTTTACCAGTTTGAAGATTATATATACTACAACAATTCATCAAGTGATCATGCTTATTTTTTAATAACATATTTAAACATGTCCTCTTTTATCAGTCTCTAACATTAGTGACCATCTTTTACCTCCTCCTTAAACAAAGCACAATTCTGTGAAACTTTATTTACCTTTTCTCTCCTATCTACACCAATGTCTCCCATGTGTTACCATAGTCAGAAATTTTATTTCAATGTTCAATTGATTTTTTTTATATCATGCCTCTTTTTTATAAGGGATTATTTCTTAACAATTGCATTAAGTGTAAATGAACCAACTTGAGTAATTATTTTTGGATCTAATTGCAAGTTTTATGCTATTGTGAAATTATCATTTTGTCATGAATCTCATGTCTTTCTCCTATTTGGAAATGTTTTTAATTTTGCTGGCATACATTTATGGCTAAGTTTATTATTATTATTTTTTTAAATGTTATTAATGTATTTTTAAGGTTGAAAATATGCATAGCAGAACATTCATCAATTCAACAATTTCTGCATGTACAGTTCACTGATACTGATCATCTTCTTCAAGTTATGCAACCACTCTCACACTCCTTTTCCGAAGTCTTCCTTCCCCATTAACATAAACTCACTTGCCCTAAGCTTCCTATCTAACCTTTCGAGTTGCTGTTGTCAACTTGTTTCCATAGAGATAATTCTTTAAAACAACACAGTGCTCAAGGCATATTTTACTAATTAAATCGAACTATTTTTGGTTTAAAGATGAAAAGGAACTCTGATGGTGCAATGCCTAAGCCTAACCAGATGGTTGGCCGCAAAGCCCCCAGCCTTTCCACAGAAGGAAGGAGGGCAATCTGCTTCTGTAAGATTTACCACCTAAGAAACTCAATGGGGGTCATTATGACTCAGAGTCCAGTTGATGACAGTGGGTTTGGTTTGGTTGGTTTTGGAAATATTTTTGGCTTAAGGATTGAAGATTCTATTAAGGCTCACCCAGCCTCAATGGCTACAGAAAGTCAAGATTCCATGACAATTTGAAATCATGGATAGGTTTTTAGAAAGGCTTAGTGGGTGGCAGTTTCAGAGCTCTTTAATGTCCATATATGGCTTTGTTTTGCAGTATTCCATAGAGTTGTTAGACTTAGAATCAGAGATTTCAAATCTTTTTTACTTCTAAACTTTGAAAATATTTCTCCACTATATTTTGGAATTCCAACTTTAATTATTTTTTGAGTGAAAGAATGAAAGGTAGTGCAGTCTAGCTGATATATTTTATTATATATTGTCTACCTAATATATTCTAGGCACAACATTAAAAAAAAAAACAAAATCAGAGATTACATTGATCCATAAACAAATGTCTGGGAGAGGAAGAAGAAAAGGATGATTGAATCAGATTACATGGAATTAGACTAGATTAGAATTAGGAAGAATTTGAAATAGATCATAAATATATTTTCTCTTGAATATCAAGAAATCTTATTCTTGTTATATAAATGTTTATTATTCCTCTTATCAGATTCTCCAGGTTAGGAGTTTGGCAAACAAAGGTCTGCCACCTGTTTCTGCAAATAAAGTTTTATTGGAACTGCTATACTCGTTTGATTGTCTCAGGCTGCTTTTGTGCTACTCAACCAGAGTTGAACAGTTATGACCAAAAGTGCATGGCTCACAAGGTCTAAAATATTTATTATCTGTTCCTTTATAGAAAATGTTTGCTGATCCCTGCTCTGTGACATGCATTAGGGCTCATGAGTGGGCTCCTAAAAGCCAGCGTAGGCAGGATACAACAACAAGTCTTAATTTCCTTCTGGTGTCTAATGACTATATTAATACAAGGTCAGAAACCCACTTTGCCCACATGTTGTATTGAAAGAAATTGAAGCTTATTCTTAATCATGTACAATTGTCAATAATGACTTGCCCTTTAAGTGATTTCCTTCTTACGTTTTTGTTTCTTTCTCCTTGTGTTCCTGGAGTTGTGCAATTCAGCATTGCGGTTTTCATGACTGTGTGATGGGAGGGGAGCTGGCGTATTTTCTACTGTGCTGTTGTGTGGGCTCCGGCTGTTGATTGCTTTTGGCCTAGGTGCCATGCAGAGTTCCAACATTTGGCTTCATGCACATTGCCTGGCAAAACGGAAACATTTTGTGAAATTTCACAAATGTCATACACACCCGCACACACATACATTTTAAATTGCAAAATTCACCACCTTGGCACACAATTTTACCGAGGTTTTTGTTCTTCTCAATAAATCTTTAACTATCTTCAGTTTGACAATCACTTTAGTGGGATGGCTGTCTTTTTGCTTTGATAAAACTTGCCCCGAAAAGCTTCTGGGTTGCCAATGTTCTTTTTTGTCTTCTCTTTCTCAAAAATTTAATGGGATATGCTATTCCAAAGAGAAAGCAGCATTATTCCAGGCCCAACTGTTCCCTCAGACAAAGATCTCTACTCTGATTCTCACGAATGCCTATTTCTCAAGATGGGATCCATGGAAACTCACCTCACTGTTAAACTTCCTCAACCCAGAGTGAGAAAGCAAGGAGAAATTCTGAGAAAAATTAGCTGATTAAATTACTTTTTGTTCTGTGTATGAGTTAAAACATCTAAGAAACTATTGCAAGAGTGCTTAAGATCTCAGTAAAAATGTTTTTAGGTATATTTTAGTAGCTTTTCCTTCATGGGTAGCTAAGAACACTTTACAAATGACTCATTGATGACCTTAGAGGGAGGGGACAGATATTATCGCCCCTGTGTGATAATTTGTGGATGGCCTTAAAACATCGAGAGGTAAAACCTTTCTTTAAGGAGTCAAGTTGTCCGTGGAGGCCAGGCAGACTTTATTTTGCAGTTGGGGTATCTGTTCTGAGCATTCTGCCAATTTCAGAATGGGCTGCTTGTTTGACAAAATTCTTCCAGTTGGACTCCCCAGTTTGCATCTCTTTCTGGACTTTGAGCTGTGCTTTATTGTTTCCTGGCACTCTACTTACTCACACTTGACTTCTGATGATGAGTCCACCACCTCACCCTTTAGCTTGTCTCCTGGGTCACTGTACCTGTGAGCTGCTGCCTCTGCAGCCTTGATCAGGAGGCCTTGCACTGAATAGTCCCTTTCCCATGTTCAGAGCTTTAGGGTCTCTAGTGATGGCTGTAAGTTTGGGCAATCCTACCTCGGAAGCCCAAGGAGGGGTCGCTATGAGTCGGGGCCGACTCGACGGCAAATAACAACAACAACAACAGTGATGGCTGGGTAGCCTCTGGACCCAGGGTGTGCAAGAGCAACTGGGCCAACAGGACAGCCTTAGCTACGCTGTTTGAAACACAGCCTGTCTACTGGAGAGATGACTATACAGCTGTCTGAGGGAAACTTTGAAGAGAAAATACAGTGTCTTTATGTTGTCAGGAGTTCTGGATGGTGCAACCGTTAATATCCTCAGCTGTTAACCTAAAGTTTGGAGGTTGGAGTCCATCCAGAGGCCTGGCAACCTATTTCTGAAAAATGAGCCATTGATAATCCCATGTAGCACGGTTCTACTTTAACATACGTGGGGTCACCATGAGTCAGAGTTGACTCCATGACAACTTTTCAGGTACAAATCTGGTTTTACTTACAAGCCTCTAGCTCTTGGGGGTGAAAAAGAAAGTAAAGATTCAATTCAAGAATTTCAGCAGTACCTTTGGGTACTGCTCAGTATTTCAGTATCATTGCTCCGGATCTCTCAATATGTGCTTTAGAGGTGGACTGCCTGGGTTTAAACCAGGGCTTTGCCACTGAGTAGCTCTGTGACCTCGGGCAAGTTATATAGCTGCTCTGTACCTCAGTTTTCTCACATGTAAACTAGAAAAAATCTACCTCTGTTCTATCTAATTCTGTAGCCATTAACCACACATGGGTGCTTAAATTTAAATTTAAAGTAATTAAATTAAATGAGGTTAACAATTTCATTCCTCAGTTACACAGGCCACATTTCAAGTACTGAATAATCACATGTGGCTAGTGGCTGCCATATTGAAGAGCACAGAATAAGATACTTCTGTGATACATTTCTATTGGATTGCACAGTGAGGAATAAATGAGTTAATGCATCTAAAGCAGGGCTTTGAACCACTTTGAACTGGTTCAGTCATGGCCTGTGAAGTGAAACCAGACAGACCTGAACTTTTAAATTTTGTGTGATCCAGAAAACTAACTAGAGAACAGGAAAAAATACAGGTTGAAGCCCTGTAATGGAAGACTCAGAAAAGGCATAGGGAGCCCTTTCAGGAGACTGATGTGTGGAGTTGGATTATTATCAGGACTGTAGAGAACAAGACACATTTAAAGCCATGCAATTGCCGGCATCTTGGAGCTGGACACCACTGTTTTCAATAAAGCTGGTCAAGAAATTTAGTTTCTACGCATCTTGCACTCTGCCCTTGTTTCCTAAGAGGGAGATCAAGTTGCTAGAAGGGCTTCAACTAGTCATTTTTTTCTGTTCTGTTTAGTGTTCCAGTTTACCCACATCTTAAAAATTCATGATTGTTACAGTGTCATTTTGATGGCCATGACTAAACGGGGCTGAACCAGCTTGAAGACCTACTCTAAAGCGATGAGAATAGAGCCTGGTACGTAGTAGACAGTGTCCAATGTGTTTATTATTATTGTTATTATGTTGTTTTGTAGCCATAATTATCATCTATCATCATCATTTCTATTCCCATCTTACCCCTCCTCCCCTTTTGCAGCTTTTTGTCAAAATGGTATCTGGGTCTATAGGGTAAGGGTAGGGTTACTGCAATTTCTGGTTAATAGTATTTGTACAACTTTTATGAATGCCGATTGTGGAGCTAAATAAAATGAAATCCTTGACAATGTCAATATTTTCTCCATATTTCATAATGTTGCTTACTGTTCAAAAAAAAGCAAACTCACTGCTGTTGAATCAATTCCAACTCATAGTGACCCCTCCTTGTGTTTCTGAGGCAGTATCTCTATGAAAGTAGATTGCCCAATCTTCCTTCCAGCAAGTAGCTGGTGGGTTTGAACTGCCAGCCTTCTGGTTAGTAGTTAAATGCCTTAGGCACTATGCCACCAGAGCTCCTCTTATTGGTCCTGTTGTGAGGAGTTTTGTTTTCTTTATGTTGAAGTGTAATACTGAAGGCTGTAACAGTTTTTGATCTTCATTGGTAAGAGCTTCAAATCCTCTTCCCTTTCAGTAAGCAAAGTTGTATCATCTTATGTTGTTGTTGTTATTTTGCCATCGAGTCGGCCCCAACTCATAGCGACCCCTCCTTGGGTTGCCAAGACAGTATCACTATGGAAGTAGATTGCCCAACCTTCCTTCTGAGGAGTGGCTGGTGGGTTTGAACTGCCAGCCTTCTGGTTAGCAGTCAAGTGCCTTAGGCACTATGCTACCAGTAGGTTGTTAATGAATCTTCCTCCAATCCTGATGCTATGTTCTTCTTCATATGATCCAGCTGCTTTGATTATTTGCTCAGCATATAGATGGAATAAGTATGTGAAAGGTAGGACTCTGATGCACAGCTCTCCTGATTTTAAACCACAGTGTATTCCCTTATTCTGCCTCTTGGTCTACATACCAGTTCCTCTTGAGACAATTATGTGTTCTGGAATTCCTATTCTTTGCAATGTTATCTATAACTTGCTATGATCCACACAGGCAAATGTCTTTGCATAGCCAATAAAACATAGATAAACGTTTTTCTGATATTCTCTGCTTTCAGCCAAAATCCATCTGACATCAGAAATTATATCTCTCATTCAATTATCTTCAGCAAAATTTTACTTGCATGTAATATTAATGCCATTGTTTTATAATTTCTGCATTCTATTGAATCACCTTCCTTTGGATTGGGCACAAATATGGATCTCTTCTAGTTAGTTGGCCAGGTAGCTGTCTTCCAAATTTCTTGACATAGATGACTGAGCACTCCTATCATTGCATCTGTTTGTTGAAACATCTCACTTGGTATTCTGTTAATTACTGGAGCATTGTTTTTCACCAGTGCCTTCAGTGCAACTTGGATTTCTTTCTTCAGTATTGTTTGTTCTTAATTCCTGGAATGGTTGAATGTTGACTGATTCTTTTTGGTACAGTGACTCTGTATTTCTTCCATCTTCTCTTGAAGCTTTCTTTGTCATTTAATTTTTGCTCATAGAATCTTTTAATATTGTAACTCAAGGCTTCAATTGTTTTTTCTGTAGTTCTTTTAGTTTGAGAAATGTTGAACATGTTCTTTCCTTTTGGTTGTCTTACTCCAAGTTTTTGCATATCTCATGATAATGATTTACTTTGTCTTCTCAAGCTGCCCTTTAAAATCTTCTCTTCAGCTCATGGCTTCTTCCTTTCACTTTAGCTAGCCTGTGTTTAAGATCAAGTTTCACGTCTTTTAACACCCATTTTGCCCTTTGTTTTTCCTTTTTTGTCTGTTTAATGACCTTTTGCATTCTTCATGTATGATGTCCTTGATGTCATCCCACACGTCATCTGATCTTTGATCATTAGTGACTTATGCATCAACTTTATTCTTGAGATTGTCTTCGTATTCAGGTGGGATATACTCAAGGTTGCACTCTGACTCTCATAGACCAGTTTTAATTTTCTTCAGTTTCAACTTGGACTTGCATATGAGCAATTGATGGTTTACTCCTCAGTCAGCCCCTTGCCTTGTTCTAACTGATGATATCAGTTTCTCCATTATCTCTTCCCACAGATGTAGTTGACTTGATTCTTGTGCATTCCATCTGGTGATGCCCATGTATATAGCCACTATTTATGTTGTTGAAGAAATATACTTGCAATGAATAAGGTAGTCTTGCAAAATTCTGTCATGTGATTGCTGGTGTCATTTCTTTCACCCAGGCCATGTTTTCCAAGTATTGATCCTTCCTCTTTGTTCCAACTTTCACATTCCAATTACCAGTAATTATCAATGCATTGATTGCACATTTCATCAATTTTAGATTGCAGAAGCTGGTAAAAATCTTCAATTTCTTCATTGTTGGCATTAGTAGTTGGTGCCTAAATTTGAATAACAGTAGTATTAACTGGTCTTTCTTGTAGGTGAATGTATGTTATCCTGTCATTGACAGAATTATATTTCAGAATAGATCTTGAAATATTCTTTTGGATGATGAATGTAATGTTATTCCTCTTCAATTAGTCTTTCCCAACAGAGTAGACCATGTTGTTGTTGTTGTTATGTGCGTTGAATTGGACCTGACTCATAGCGACCTCTTCTTGGGTTTCTGAGGCAGTATCACTATGGAAGTAGATTTCCCAACCTCCTTCCGATGAGTGGCTAGTGGGTTTGAACCGCCAGCCTTCTAGTTAGCAGTCAAGTATTTTAGGCACTATATTACCAGAGCTCCCAGAGTAGACTATATGACTGTCCAATTCAAAATGGCCAAGGATTTCATTTTACTTTCATTTACAATCAACACCTATGGAAGCAGTAGTCAAGAAATCAAAGGATGTATTTCATTAGGTAAATCTGCTGCAAAAGACCTCTATAAAGTGTTAAAAAGCAAAGGTGTCACATTGAGGACTGAGGTGTGCCTGACCCAGGAATGGTATTTTCAGTAGGCTCATGTGCATACAAAAGTTGGACAATGAATAAAGAAGATGAAACAAGAACTGATACATTTAAATTATTGTGTTGGCAAGGAATATTGAATAGACCATAAACTGCCAGAAGAATGAACAAATCTGTATTAAAAGAAATACAGACAGAGTTTGCCTTAGAGGCGAGGATGACTAGACTTTGTCTCACATACTTTGGACATGTTATCAGGAGGGACCAGTCTCTGGAGAAGGACATCATACTTGGTAAAGCAGAGGGTCAGTGAAATTGGAAGCCCTTTAATGAGATGGTTTGACACTGGCTGCAACAATGGGCTTAAAGGTAACAATCATTATGGGGACAGGGCTGCAAGCAGTGTTTTGTTCTGTTGTGCATAAGATTACTATGAATCAGTACCAACTGGATGGTTTCTAACAGTGACAACAAAGTATTTGTACTAATGCTTGATTTCCTGTTTTATATTATCAATTTACATGTGGCAGAAACCTGCTGTATTAGAGGGACATAGTAAGCAGGATGGCTACGAGTGAGGGCTTTAGAGCCAGACTGCCTTGTTGTGGCTCCTAGTTGGGCCTCTTGGTAGAGGCGTAACATAAGGCAAATTATTCACCCTCTCTCTCAGTTCTCATATATGTAAAATGGGGATAATAATGATAATACTTCCTTCAAATGTTGTTGGGAAAGTTAAATGCATTAACATATGTAAAGGACTCACAATGGTACCTGACATGGTAAGTCCTGAGAAAGTATTACCTCTCATACATGGGCGGTACAGACAACAAAGATGACCCTTTTGCACATACAGTACTGTGTTGTCAATGAAGGCAAACATGGGTATATGGGTGGATAGATGGGTGGACAAGGCTGAACTATTAGGTATGTCTACAAAATGGGGAGTGTATCCAAGAACATGTATAGGGTTGGCAGACAATGACCATATAAGTTTATGTGAATGATCAGAATTCCCAGGTGTATAGTAGGGCTGACAAGGGGCAAGGTTGTGGTAACTTCTTGGTCACAGCCAGCTACCTAGAGGGACTGAGTATTTGAACCTGTGGGCTTGGGACCATAGTCGCAGGGGACATCAAGCTCAATTGGCATAACATACT
>NW_006921616.1:14322031-14340313 GCF_000298275.1 Orycteropus afer afer | reverse complement strand
TAAACTGTGGTCAATGACATGAGACAAAGTGTCTGTGAACTGCTGTATGGAAAGTGAATTTGCTCTGTAAATCTTCACCCAAATCACAGTTAAAAAAAAAAAAAAAGTATTACTTCTCATTAATATTAGTATTCCTGCCCTATCCTCAGCTTTTCTATTGACATTGCAGTGGAAGCAAATGGTCTCCTGGTGGGTGAGGAGTCAGAGTGGTGTACCTCATCTGGTCTTTGGGAAGATGCCCCTTTGTCCATCTGCTCTCCTCTGTGGATGAGACTACCATTGATTTGAATTGTGGTTTAGCAGTTCTCAGCTTGATTTGGGCCCTACATATGGCCCTTCCTGGCTGCCCTGGCTTTTCCTTGGCTCTTTTTGGGAGAGATCCCGTGTGTCTCTACCATACCTTTCCACTGATCTCTGGCGGGGCAGTCCACCCCAGCCTTCACTGCTGGGTCTCATCTTCATCTCATCGTGGGAGGTCTCTAGCATTTCACTCTTCTCTAATAACCCTTCTTGGAAGGAGATTCAGCCTTCCATTTCTATTGGTTGACTTTGAGGTAAATATGCCAGATAGATCTTAAACAGGAGGCAGGGCAAAAGTCTCTGTCTTCAGCACTCCCTTCAATTTGTCCAAATACCAAAACTTTTACCCAGAGATTTCAGGTGGAAATTACCCCTATTTCACCCTGGTAGTGTGTCTCAGCCCATTTGGATTCTATTACAGGATGAGGTCATCTAGGGCAGGTTTCAGAGAAATAAGAGTTCTCATCCAGACAAGAATGACAGATATTCCAGAGGGTCCTTGGGAGCCTTTGGATCATTGTTTCCACTCTGGGCCTGGAGATTCCTTGGTAGTGACTCCACTACCCATCACTTAGTCATGACTCCAAGCTGGACAAGGGTTTGTGCTTATTATCTAGACATGGCAAATGACATTATGCCCATGAATTCCATCCTTAGCTGGTAATTGGGATTCTGAACTAGGGTGGTGGAAATGCCCGTGGTGGAGGGCAGGATATAAAGGTATCAGATACTGTGGAAGTAGAGGTAGTAGGTTTAGCCAGTGAGTGGATACGGGAGGCAAGGAAGAGAAAATTCGTATTTGACTTCAAAGTGTTAATCCTAGTGTTTTGGTTACTTTGTGCAGCCCTAACGATATGTATCACAAATGGGTGGTTTTAAACAAACAGGGATTTATTTGCTTACACTTTAGGAAGCTAGAAGTCTGATTGCAAAGTGCCAGCTCTAAGGGTTGGGTGAAAGCCCCTCTACCTTGGGCTTCAGCTCTGCCTCTGGCTCCCAGCCCACTGAAGCTAAAGGCTTTCTTCACTCAGGCAGCTGCTGGCTGCTGAGGCTGGCAAACCCAAGGTCAACAAGTAAAAGGCACAGTCCCACATTATCAAACTACGTGGTAGGCCACTGATTCAAGTCCATTAACAGTCATGAGACTGCATATGATACGCTAAGGAGCTTTGGTGTCCTAGTGCCTAAGGCATCTGACTGCTAACTAGAAGGCTAGTGGTTCAAACCCACCAGCCACTTCTCAGAAAGAAGGCTGGCCAATCTACTTCTGCAGTGTAACTGCCTCAGAAACTGAAGGAAGGGTCACTGTGAGTTGGATCTGGCTGGAGGGTAGTGAGTTTGGTGTGTTTATGGGAGCTCTGGTAGCATAGTGCCTAAGGCACTTGACTGCTAACTAGAAGGCTGGAGGTTCAAACCCACCAGCCACTCCTCGGAAGGAAGGTTGGGTAATCTACTTCCGTAGTGATACTGCCTCGGAAACCCAAGGAGGGGTTGCTATGAGTTGGGGTCTACTCGACGGCACACAACAACAACAACAACAACAACAGTCATAAGCTTGACAGACAACATGACAGGCTGCTGGACAATGACCCGGCCACACGCAGGATTCAAATATGTCAAAAACTGCAGAAAATTCCTAAAACTTCTCCTTATATACTGGGAGCAGAGCCTCATAGCAGATTCCACCATGGAGTTGATTACTAGTCTCATCATGGGGAATACTACATCCAGCTGTCCAGCCACTTAAAACCAGGCCCAACAAGTTGACAAATAACCTCAACTACCACATCTGGTATTTGGGAAAACCAGAATGAATTTATATATTGTCTTCCCAGTTGCATCAAAAGTTCCTGAAAGTTAAACTCCAGGTTTATCTCTGTTTTATACTCTTGTTGATGATGCACTAAAGGAATTATTTGTTTACAAATAACTGAAGAGGCAAGTCCAAGGATAACCATATGCTAAAAGACATGTTGGCATTTATGAGACTGCATATGATACGCAAAAACAACTGGATCAAAAATGATAATATTCAGGTAATAATTTGGATATCTTATCTATATCTTCAGTAGTTGAGTTTTCAAATGCGGCCATATATAATTCAAAGTAAGAAACAACAACAACAACAAAAATGACTCTCAGGAATTATATGTATCTATTTTTCCCCAATAGATTGATGATACGATGCTGATGCTTATATTTCAGAAAGGGAAGTTGTCTTTCCCCTTCTTAAATTTGCATGGTATTTAAGATTTTAGGCACTGTCACAGAAGAGTAATATGTCCCCAGGTGCACCATGAATATTATTTGATGATGACAAGCACTTGATGAATAATTTTCAGAGTGTTGTTTATAATTACTTGGGTAATAGTAATTATAGATCCAAAAGCAAAAAAAAAAAAAAAAAAAAAAGAAGCCTTAATCTCTTCTGCCTAACTTTTTTGTTTCTTGGTGAAGAGAAAGGTGAGCTGAGTGGTAGACTTTTGCCGGTCCGGAGGCGCTGCCATGTTGTACGTTTAAAGAAAAAAAAAAAAAAAAAAAAAGCCTAACTATCGGATTTAAGAATAAGAGGTGAAACCTCATAGAAAAGTGATCATTTTTAACGGTTGCAGAGAAAATGTTAAAATGACTAAAAGAACATATGGGGAACTACCAGCAGACCAATTCATGTGTTGCAGCTATTTAACCAAATTACAAATGCAAAATGCATTCTTTTCCCAGTTTCATTCCATTTAAACCCAAATAGCTATGTAAAATGGTGTCATACACCTGGTGAAACGCTTTGCTTTTTAAAAATCTTATCGCTTCACCAAAGTGCCTGGTGTTGAACCAACAACAACATTCTTTCTATATTTTTTAAATGAGTTTAACCACTTTCCAGACTATTCACTTCTCTCACGGAAAAAGTAAGCATCGATAGAATTTTAAATTAACCTTTTTTTTTTTTTTTTTTCTCCTGGTTCTGTTGACATCAACGAGGATGCCAGTCCTTTTTGGGAAAGCAAATGAAGTTCTTTTCCCCCCTAAATCCAGGAAAAACAAGGAGTAAAAAAATCATTTTTTGTTGTTGTTAGAAATGGAAAATTATGTTGTAAAACAGTGAAAGCACTCTTCCAAACAACTAAGGTTGTAACCAAGAATGGAGGATGAAACCTCATAAATGAAGAGCTTTCAAATATATGAGACAGCACAACACAAAGAAAAATAGAATCAGCTTTTAGTTGAGGCAGAAAAATATGGAGCTTTCTATATAAAAGCACATTTAAAATAATGTATGATGTATTTGGGAGAATTAGTTATATTTAGTTACAAGCAGTTATGCAAGCTGGACATTGCCCTTGAGGTATATCTTGGACCCAGTTGTGTTTTGTTTATATTGGGAGCATTCACAGAAAAAATCCAGATTTGTATTTTTCTTGACAAAGAAAGGAACTGGCAGCACTGGGTCTGAGACCAACTCATGCCTTTACATGAGGCGTGTGCTCTCCAGTTTGTCCAGTCCCTGCCTCACCCTATTGCTTTATGATGCAATTGCTTTGCTCATTTATGTTACCTACCTGGTCTTTTTGGTCTTCTGAACTTGCAACCCTGCTAAGGGTAGGACATCAGTTCTACTGCCATAATATGATGATTCTTGTGTGTGAAATGCAAGGTCATGGTAACAAACCAAGAACAAACCCACTGCCATCCAGTCAATTCTGACTCATAGCGACCCCCACTGGGTTTCCAAGGTGGGAAACCTTTACCGAAGTAGATTGCTCCATCTTCCTTCTGTAGAGCGGCTGGTGGGTTTGAACCACCAACCTTCTGGTTGGTTAGCAGTCAAATGCCATAGGCACTGCACCACCAGAGCTCCTTAAGGCCATGATAGTGACATTAATACAATAATGGGGGCTAGTTGACAACCAATTCCAGGGAGATTTGGGTAACTTGGGGGAGTGAACCCCCATGTCCTGTTGTCATTTGTAGTACTTGGTGGCTATTGTCTGCTCTGACTTAAATATAAATGGAATTGATTTTGCTTTCCTGTGATTGGCCAGTACTATCAGGCCAAAGAGGAGCTCTGGTAACATAGTGCCTAAGGCACTTGACTGCTAACCAGAAGGCTGGCGGTTCAAACCCACCAGCCACTCTCTGAAGGAAGGTTGGGCAATCCTACTTCCGTAATGATACTGCCTCGGAAACCCAAGGAGGGGTCGCTATGAGTCGGGGCCGACTTGACAGCATATAACAACAAACAACATCAGGACAAAGACCAAAGAAAGCAAACTCACTGCCGTTGAGTTGTTTCTGATTCATAGTGACCCATATTGGGTTTCTGAGGCTGTAAGTCTTTACAGAAGTAGATCACCCAGTCTTCCTTCCATGGAGCAGCTGGGGGGTTTGAACTGCTGACGTCCAGTTAGCAGTCAAATGCCTTATCCACTGCGCCACCAGAGTTCCTACTTTCAGGATGGAGTTCGTGATTCTAGAGACATCTTGATTAGTTGGTGACTGTTGGTTGGCCTGGTCTGAGGAGATAGGGTCTGGAAAATATTAGTCTACCTTCTACTTCCTTTTTCAAAAGCAAGAACTTTAGCTTGCTCCTTGTTGAGAATGGGGACTCAGTGGAGGAGAAAGACAGTTACCACTGGTTTATAACCAAATTTTCATATACTGTATTATTACAAGGTTTCAAGTATAGAAAGGCACAATATATATAAACTATGAGATGGTGGATTAAAAAACTACCAAATGTGTTTTAATCAGCAGCCAAGACATTGTGAGATATAAAAAAGTTAATTTATATTTAAGACTTAAAGTGTCTTCCCAATAAGAGTCTATTTCACAATGGTTCTTATCTTCATTGTAATTAGGATTTAGTTGAGGAGCTGAGGCATATGTATAAATAAGCAGTAGTAACATTAGATAGCATGTATGTGCCACATCAATGGTATAGACAATAAGTGGTATAGGAACTCAGAGAATAGAATTAGTGTTGTGGGCTGGATAATTTGGACCAAAAACCCCCACTAACATGGAGTTGATTCAGATGCATAACAGTAGATTCCCCTGTCTTCCCTACGTGGAGCAGCTGGTAGGTTTGAACATCCAACTTTCTGGTTAGTGCCTTAGGCACTGTGCCACCAGAACTCCTTGACAATTTGGACAAACAAAAAAAAAAAACCAAACTCACCGCTGTTGAGTCAAATCCAACTCATAACAACCCTTTCTTGGGTTTCCAAGGCTGTATCTTTATGGAAGTAGATTGCCCCATCTTCCTTCCGAGGAGTGGCTGTGGGTTTGAACTACCAGCCTTTTGGTTAGCAGTCAAATGCCTTAGGCACTACACCATCAGAATTTATTAAAGTAGGCTGGTGTATTTGGATTACAGCTTTTGGTCAGAATAACCATCCAGTCCACATACAAGGAGCAACAGGGAGCTCTGAAGGCACAGAGACAATTTACGAGTATCGGTTGCTATGGAGTTGGCTGATTCCTGGTGCTTCGGTGTGTGTCACAGCAGAGCTGGGCTTCACAGGCTTTTCAATGGCTGATCTTTTTTGGAAGTGGACCATTAGGCCTTTCTTCTGAGGCACCTCTGGGTGGATTCGAGGTTCCAACCTTTTTTTTAGCAGCCAAACACATTAACTGTTTGTGCCACTCGATTTAGCTACCTCAATATAATGCAAGTGATTTACACTGATTAACTCCTCGATCAACTGAAATTAATGTTTAAAAAAAAGAAAGAAAGAAAGAAAAGAAAAAATAAACCAGCCAATCATTAGTCAAGAGTTCAATGCAATTCTCTGACCTAAGACTCAGAGGTTTTCGATTACAGACTGCAGGTATTGCAGAGGCCCTGGTCATCTTTCAACACCATCCTTTCAGATATGAGGAAATTGGGGTCCTCAGAGGGTAAGTGCCTTGTCTGAGGTCACAGAGCTCCCCCAGGTTGAGAAGCCCTGGGAGAAAGCGCATGGGGCGGAGCGGGAGAATTTATCTCCACCTCCAGAGAAGCTGCAGATGGAGATTCAGCCTCCTCCACAGCCTCTGAGCTGTACTCAGGCAATTTTGGAGCAAGAAGGAGCCCAGTCCTGATTCCATCATCCTCCCTGGGCCACATCTCCCCTCAGTGTCTGAGACAAGCCCTGCAGTCTAACTTAGCCACTAAGACACCCTGATTTATATAGATAGAGAGCTATTTCAACCTGCTCTTGCTTTTCTACAGGGAGATTTTTTCTCATTGTGGATCACCTTTAGCAATTCATATTATAAGTTCTTTTTGAAAGAATTAAACAATCTGATAATGTCATTTAACGGCTCTGTTCACAGTTTACTTCTGGACCCCATGCAGTCCCCAGGTGGCCTTTTTAAGCCAAACCACTTAATTACTTCCTACAACCTAAGGGAATGAGAAATTACAAATACAGCTCCGTTACTAAAGCACATGTTTGGTTCATAATTTGTACCTTTGGTTCAATTCTAGCCTGCAATGGAATATCTAGGGGTATGGAAGCACAGAGAACAAGGGAACACTAACTGTGTCACTGAAGCCAACTTTTAAATAAGATATATTCATTTATTCTTATTATAGAAAATTTGGAAAATGACGGAATGCATCGTAGAGTTCAATTTTATAATGTGGCTTCATTACTTATTTGAATAAGTTTCCAGAATGTAAAATACTCAGGTATCAGATATATATTACTGTAGAATCACCCACTATTTATATTGTTTTATCACTAGCTAATAATAAGCATGAGAAAGAGATGGTCAATTAGTATTATGAATTAATTGTCACTTAACCAGAGGGTTTACTCTGGTAATTTAACATGTTAATTGTCATTCTTTCAAGGGAAATTCTTTCATGGGAAATCGCCACTAAAACCCACTACCATTGAGTCAGTTCTGAGTCATAGCAACTGCCACTGGGTTTCCAGGGCTGTAAATGTTTACAGAAGTAGATTGCCTCATCTTCCTCCCACAGAGCAGTTGGTGGGATTGAACTGCTGACCTGGTTCGCAGCCAAATGTCTTAGCCCCTACACAACCAGAGTTTCCTTATGGAAAGCCCAGAAAATAAAAAATTTCAGACTTTTTAAAAGTGATTTTTGAATGAAGGAGGATTTTTTTGTTTAAATAAATTAAACTTTTTTATAAACCAAAATCAGAAATATTGCATTTTTGTGACCTTTTCTTTCATGAGTAACTCAGAAAATTTGATTAAAACTTCCCCAAATAAATTCTTCTTTGGCCTGAGACTAAAGTATAATAATTTTCAGTTCAAAAGTAGCTGTTGGAGGACAATTTTTTTGACAACAAGAGAAAAGAAAGAGATTAGGGCCCAAGTGGAGTGCTGGTTAACTGGCTTAATTAGGGAGCAGGGGCTGGAGCTCCACAGTTACTGTAAATGATGCACTCACATCTTCTCTGTGATTTAACTGGTGAGTTTTTTACTTCCTCTCCCCATAAAAGCAAAGATGTGTGTTCTGAACTGAAAAATTGTGGCCCATACCATTCCTTCATCTGTTACATAATTCGTTTCGATGTCAGCAACCACGCTATGTGTCTATGATTTGTCTATGACGGGAAGGACAGTGGTATGTGTGAGGACAACAGAGTATATGCCTTAAATCCTAATAAGAAGAGAGTCCAGATGGACAGGTTGGAAGGAAACAGGAGTCAGCAGGAGGTGAGGGAAAGGGGGGGAAGAAGGATGGGAACCCAGGCAGTTGTGGCCACATCGTTGCCACCTCCCCATGGACTACGATTCCATAAGCAAAGCAAACTGCTGAGGTTTCATAGACGGATGGCAATATAGGGGAAAGAAAAAACGGGGGAGTTTTCTGGAAGCTCTGCAAAGAAGGGGAAAAAAAAAGATTGGAAAATGTTACACGCATTCTGTTCATGTTGTATCACTTAGTGCAGTCTTGTCTCTCCAGCCCACTAGTCTGGAACAAAAGTCAGTCTCCAACATAACAACAGACACTGGGGAGCTCTCCAACAAAAGATCACCTCCCCAAGAACAGGATGGTGCTGATGACTGAATGCCAGCCCTAGGAAACAGAAATACGACAGAGGAACGCCAAGGCCCATAGTGTCTCCTCCTGCCTCTGAATGAACTGCTAAAAGACCAAGAACTGTGCTGAGAGATAAGAAGACCCGAGGCCCGGGCTGCAGGTGGTGGTTGGGGTGGGACTAGACACCCGTCTGGCCACCTGGGGCTGGCTACGGGCAGCAGGAACAGCCCCATCCTCTCTGCAGAACAGAGAGAACAAGATTGTCCCTCAGACCTACAAGCGGGTGGTGGAATGGTTTTCCCCTGGTGGTGAAGTGAACAGAGGGCACACTGGAGGAGTGCAGAGGGGTTTGTTATCTTTCACCTTTACACCATTTCCCAAAAATTGCCTCAAAATGATGGGCACTGGGAAGGTGGTTTGGCCTCCATTGACCACATAGTGCAGCTTGTAACAGAAGATTTGTCGTCTTTCTATCGTGGGGGTCCCCTTTCCATGCTTCCTTTCTGTCATTTATATCAGCACACTCTACTGAGCATCTGCCATTGCTGAATACTTTGTCAGACATTGATAGTAGATAAATTACACATGGCCACTACTGCCCTTGAGAGGCTCACTAGTGTGGGAACAAATAATTTCTATAAAGTATTGGCTAGAGGGATGAAGACCTGCTTAAGGTGCCCTAACCTCAAAGGAGGGACCCCCAGCCAGCCCGCGGAGGTGAGGAGGCAGTGACTCACAGAATCAGCAGTGGGCAAAGCAGGTGGTTAGATTCAGCTGTCACTAAAAAGTTACTTAACTCTCCAGTTCAACAGTACCAAGAAATAGTCTGTATTAGCCTTCTGCTTTACGTGGCCCTATTTTGACTCAATCAACATGATGAAGTCAGCACCAGCAATGTGATTTACCCCTGTCCCTAATTCACTTGCAATGACACACTCCCATCAGACGATTTACTAGCACCCTAAAGGCCTGGCGCCCTGCTTCCAGAATGACACAGCCTTGAAAACCGTATGGAATGCCGTTCTACTCTGACGCCCACGAGGTCACCGTGAGTCAGAAGCAACTCTAGGGCAACTGATTTTTTTTTTTTTTTTTTTTGGCTTAAACTAGGAACCTCAGAGACATCCGAACCCCTCCTTCCCCGTTATTCCTTACCTATTGTTGAGTTAATGAGCCACCAAGTCCTTACTCTAGTTGCAGATATCTTTGAATCTGCCCCTCACTTCTCACCAAAACCAAATCAAACCCACTACCATCGAGTTGATTCCAGCTAATAGCGACCCCCTTTGGGTTTCTGAGGCAGTAAATCTTTACGGAAGTAGATTGCCCAGTCTTACTTCCACGGAGTGGTTCGCGGGTTTGAACCTCCAAACTTTTGGTTAGCTGTCAAATGCCTTAGACACTGTGCCACAAAGCTCCTTACTCCTCATAGTCACTGTAATATCCACCTTGCCCCTAATTCATTATTTTGCATACATGCTGTTGCATCAGCTGCTTAACTGACCTCTGGCCCCACTATCACTGTTGCTAACCACCACCATGAAGGTTCTCTTCCTAGAACAGAAATATTATCATGTTACTCTGCCTAAGATCTATTGATGGTTTCCTATTGCAAACAGAATAAAATCCAAACTGTTTAGCATAATCTAAAATGTCCTTTCCAAAATATTTGGACACTATCAAATAAAATATACAGATGACAAATAAGCACTTGAAAAGATTCTCAACATTATTAGTCATTGTGGAATGACTATTAAACCACACTGAGAATATAAAACCATAAGAAGCGTGTGTGTCAAGGTTGTATCCTTTCACCACACTTAATCTGTATGCTGAGCAAATAATCCAAGAAGGTGGACTATATGAAAAGAATGTGATGTCAGAGTTGGAGGAAGACTTATTAACAACCTGTGATATGCAGCTGACACAACCCTGCTTGCTGAAAGTAAGACGACTTTGATGCACTTATTGATGAAGATCAGAGATTACAGTCTGCAATATGGATTACACATCAACATAAAGAAAACAAAAGTCCTCACAACTGGGCCAATAAGTGACATCATTATAAATGGGGAAAAGATTGAAGTTGTCAAAGATTTCATATTACTTTGTTCCACAATCAACACCAATGGAAGCAGCAGTCAAGGCATCAAATGATATACTGCACTGGGCAAATCTGCTGCAAAAGACCTCTTTAAAGTGCTGAAGAGGAGCTCTGGTAGCATAGTGGCTAAGGCACTTGACTGCTAACCAGAAGGCTGGCGGTTCAAACCCATCAGCCACTCCTTGGAAGGAAGATGGGGCAATCTACCTCTGTAGTGATACTGCCTCGGAAACCCAAGAAGGGGTCGCTATGAGTCGGGCTGACTCAATGGCACATAACAACAACAACAACAACAAAGTGCTGAAGAGCAAAGATGTCTCTTTGAAGACTAAGGTGAGTGTAACCCAAGACATGGTATTTTCAATTGCCTCATATGCATGTGAGAGCTGGACAATGAATACGGAAGATCGAAGAAGAATTGCTGCCTCTGAATCATGTTGGCAAAGAATACTGAAAAACCCTGGACTGCCAGAAAAATGAATAAATCTGTCCTGGAAGAAGTGCAGCCAGAGTACTCCTTGGAAGTGAGCAGACTTTGTCTCACCTACTTTGATCATGTTGTCAGAAGGGACCAGTCCCGGAGAAGCATATCATGTTTGGTAAAGTGGTGGGTCAGAGAAAAAGAGGAGAACCCTCAATGAGAGGGACTGACACAGTGGCTGCAACAATGGGCTCAAGTACAGCAAGAATTGTGAGAATGGTACAAGATAGGGCAGTGTTCTGCTCTGTTGTACATAGGGTACCTAGTCAGAGCAGACTCACACTTAACAACACCTAACAACAACAACAGCAACAACAACAAGAACTTATACCTATTGTTGTTGACTACCCTGCAGTCAATTCTTACAACCTCATGTGACAGAGTCGACCTGCCTTGTTGTTGGGTTTTCACTATAATAATGAAAATATGTAAGTGAATGAGCATTGTGGTGTCCCAATAAAACTTTATTCAAAATCAGATGACAGGCTGGATTTGGCTGATGGGTCATAGTCTGCTGGCACTTAGATAATAGACTCGAAGAGCTAATAAGGATAGAAATGTTCTTTTCTTTCCTTTTTTGCCACTGGTACATTAATAATTATTACATTTTTGAAGAATTGATTGCAAGTATACATGGTTGTTGTTACGTGCTGTCGAGTTGGACCCGACTCATAGCAACCCCTTCTTGGGTTTCAGAGGTGGTATCACTAAGGAAGTAGATTGCCCAACCTTCCTTCCAAGGATTGGCTGGTGGGTTTGAACCACCAGCCTCTGGTTAGCAGTCAAATGCCTTAGGCACTATGCTACCAGAG
This sequence comes from Orycteropus afer afer, assembly GCF_000298275.1. Lineage (NCBI taxonomy): Eukaryota > Metazoa > Chordata > Mammalia > Tubulidentata > Orycteropodidae > Orycteropus > Orycteropus afer. Next base: position 14,328,614 of record NW_006921616.1, on the reverse strand, counting down.
CTCCTAAGTATACATTATATTGGTGTAAAGATTAAAACTTGAAAGGATGTGGCATTTGGATAGAATCTATAAAATAATACTGTTAGAACTAAACCTTGAACATTATAGTTCATGTTTATTTGTGAAATCCCAGTGAAAGTTAATGCAAAATTTCTCTTGTATAATTCAAAATGCTATTATTTAGCATTTATTATTTGTACTGTGTTTTACTGTCAATTTCCCAGTGCTTACCTAGCTACTGGATAGCCTTCCTTTATACAGATGATAATGATAGTATACCTACTATTCATTTGATTCTCATTCTCCTATTCTTGGTTATCTTTCTAGAAAAATCTCTTCTGTTTAAGCTAAGAAGCCAGTTGCTATGCAGTTGACTCATGGAGACTGGCTCCATCTTTCAAGTCACCTCTGGGTGGACTTAATCTGCAACCTTTCAATTAGCAGCCATGCACACTGACTGTTCGCACTACTTAGGGACTCTCCTCTACTCCAATCTGCACTACTTCCATCTGCTGCAGAACAAAACTACAGGCAGTCCCTGGCTATGAACAAGATCCCTAACTGTGTCTTTAAGTCTTTAAGTGAATTTGTAAGTGAGTCAGGACAGATGCATATGGTTTTTATTTAGTTTTACTTTTAGCACAATGCCTAAGGCATTTGACTGCTAACAGAAGGCTGGTGGTTCAAACCCACCAGCCACTTCTTGGAAGGAAGTTTGGGAAATCTCTATTTCCATAGTGATACCACCTTGGAAACCCTAGGAGGGGTTGCTATGAGTTGGATCCGACTCGATGGCAGTGAGTTTAGTGTAAGAAAGGAGCTCTTGATGGCATAGTAGTTAAAACTTTTTGCTGCTAACTAAAAGGTCAGTGGTTCAAATCCACAGCTGCTCCAAGGGAGAACGATGAGGCAGTTAGCTTCTGTAAAGATTCATAGCTTTGGAAACCATGTAGGGCAGTTCTAGTCTATTTTATAGGGTTGCTATGAGTTGGAATCTACTTGATAGTCATGGGTTAGTGCAAGAAAAGTCTCAAAACTTTTGTAATAATTTAAAAGCTGCATGTGCAGCAAGTGAGGTGGATTGTGATGAAAAATTTGTTGCAAGTGGGGGTTGGTTAAATGTTTTCAAAATCAAGGCAAATTTACATAGCCTTAAAGGGCAAGTACAAATTGTCCCTAAGTTGGACCTTCATAACCTTTGCAGTAGAGGGATTGCCTCTACTGCAAAACTGGTCTTTCTGCTTCCACTCATGCTCTCATAATCCATTCTCTACGAAGCAGTGAGAGTGGTCTTTAAAAAGTATAAACTGACCATGTTGCTCCCTTGTTCTACTCCCCTGCATAAAACTCTCGTTTGGGATAAAATAAAATGCAAATTTGTTCCCATGGTTTTCAGGGCCCTGGCCCAAGCCTACAAAGAGCACATTTTCTAACCACTTGCCAACTTGCCCAGCAAACTTGTTCCAACGTGCCTCATCCATTCACTTACTCTTCTCTCTGCCTGGAGTGCGCAAGGCACATCTTTGTATAACTGGCTTCTTCTCTTTCAGCTCTGAACTTAAATGACACTTCCACTCAATTTAAAGTAGTAGTTCCCACTTAACCCTAAGCACAACCAGATCTACCTTTAAAAATATCTTAGCATGTAATTTTTCATGGTATAGTATTTTTCTTATTTACTTTTTTGACAATTTCTTTTTGTCTCCTTTTTTAAAAAAAGTAGGCTCCAGGAGGGCAGAGATCTTGCATGTCTATTGCTACACCCTCAGTACCTTATAAGAGCATTTGACGTACAAGGAGTCCTTGGGTAGTACAAACCTTGAATGCACATGGCTGGAGGTTTGATCCCACCTAGAGATGCCTGCAAAGAAAGGCCTGGCAATCTACTGCTGAGAAATCAGAAGCTATTGAAAACCCTGTGGTCCACACCTCTACTCTGACACACATGGGGTCACTGTGAGTCAGAGTTGACTTGACAGCAACTTTTTTTTTTTTCTTTTAGGTCTCGATAGCTATTTGGTGAATGAGTGAAATAAATATGGATGGGTTATAGAAGAGGTTGATAGGAAACAGAGAAATCTGACTGGATGTAGAAGGATTTGGGAGCAAAGACAAATTTAATACATTTCAAAGTTAGCCCTTGTTGTAATCCATATTCCATGCACTGAAAATCATCCTTCTAAAATTAGTCTCAAATACATACTTCATTTACGTACCTTAACTCTTTCATGTAAGTACCACTTACATTTTCTGCCTCTGACATTTCTTAAGAGGCTTTTTCCCACGTATAGTGTGTGCTGGCATTGGGATGTAGACTTATGTAATTGCATAAAACAGAAGGAAATTGGTCGGTGACATATTGCTGTGCAGAGAGGTTGTTGCATGAGGTGGTGCATCCTGGAGGAGAGATTGTGTAAAACTTTCGTCTCTTTGGGCTTCTGCACAGTGAGATAAGGCTTGCAAGTATATTTAATGTTTCCTGTATGTTACTGGGAAGGTGTGGTATTCGGGATTAGGTAATACTTAAGTGCATATTTTTTCTATGCCTCATCCCACATAATATTTATTAAAATTCATCATAAGTAGAACAAATTTAAAAAACATTCAATGACTCAGTATGAATTCTATTAACAGAATAAGAACATTATATTGACAAAATCTTACAAACAAAAAATAATTCAGTAATGAAAAGATTAAGTTACTATCAGTTGTTAGATACCACTGTTGATTAGTCTGTGCAGAAATGGTTCCGGAAGTTGGTGAATTTAAGCACATCTGTGGACCTATGGAGAATTGTGAAAGTTGTGTAGTTGACTTTTCTTCCTTCATTCATCCCCTTCCTGGTAGAAACAGTTATAATTTTTTTGTTGTTGTTGTTGGTATACTACAGGAAAATAAAGTTTTCATAGTGGGGGAATGACAGGCAAGGTCATGTCCTTCGTGAATCTGTCCTGTTTGTGAGGGGTTAAAGCTAACAAGGCCCTAAGTGGTGCAAACAGTTAACTTACTTGAGGACTCACTGAAAGTTAAAGTTTTAAGCCTACCCAGGGACACCTTGGAAGAAAGCCTTGGCAATCCATGTATGAGAAATCAGCCGCTGAAAATCCTATCAGTTCTACTCTGACACACGTGGGGTCAATATAATGGAATTGACTAGATGACAAATTGTAAAACTAACAACTAAGAAAATAAGAGAAGAGTGCAGAACAGTATATAGGAAATAGGCCCTGAACTTGTTTGTTCAGACTTGAAATGCAAAAGGAGGAGGAAAGAAAGAAAGAAAGAAAAGAACTCACGAAAAAGGAGAAGTTAGATACTGAAGCAAGAAATCCACAGAGAAGGAAGTTAGGAGATGTGAGCTATTATTGTAGACTGAGTCCTTGGGAAACTCTAGGGATACTGCATCAGATACTGGCCCACAGAGTCTTCCACATTTTGTCTGAATGGCTGGCCATTGTGCCAATGAAGGGTAGTTAAACTTTTTTACTGGGCTGTTTTTAGGAAGCTATTTTGCCATGAAGTCCATTTTTAAAATTCTACTCTTTTTCTTTTTGTTGGGAGAGGTCATTTTGCAAGTCACATAGCACCAGTTTTGATGGGCCAAATGAGGACATAAGCTGACATGGCACAACCACTGTCAACAGAAATGGACATCTGGACCTTCAGCTGTCAGATCTCCCAGTAACTGACCACAGCCAGTGATCCGTGGCATGATAGGCTGATAGGAAGAGGTGGAGGAGGAGCGGTGGTCTTCTGACACTCCATTTACACAATAATCAGCAAGACAATGCTTTGGTAGCTGGATATAGCTGGATGGTACGAGAAAGCTACTATGCCAAAATAGAGAATCATGATAATACAGGATAAAGATATCTTCACCTTGAAAAGAAACAGGAATGGTTCATCTGCTTGAACACTTCCTTAGGATATGGTTATGTGGGTAGCATCTCCACACAGAAGGAGTTCCTCCTGGCCACCAGTGCAATTAGCAGGCAATTGGAGGAAGCTGGGGTATTGTAGAAGAGGCTTCCCAGGCACTCTTTCCTCCCAACCCTAATCTTATTTCTCCTCATCTATTTTTAAATTACCGGTGGGCTCAAGGGAAATGCAATTTGCTATTCTCCGAGTTAATGGAAATTAGTAATTTTGACAGGTTAGGCTGTGGTATTAAAAGTTGTTACATAAAGCAGACCATTTAGTACAGATGTCATGGGGCGCAGGGAGGGCACTGGTGCCCAGATCCTTGGAAGCGCCGAGCTCAGGGTGGCACCCTGTTTTGCTGTTAATCCTTTTCTGGCGTCCTTCCACTAATGGCTTTCTTTAGAAAATGGGAAACGAGTTGGCTTCAGAAGCATAAATGACAGCCCAGATTGTCATTGCTCTTCACAGCCCACATAACATGCTATGATGCTATGTATTTTGGGTGCAGAGAATGATGATCATGGTTGAACAGTACCTAGTTTAGAAGTTCAGTTTTTTCACAAAAACCTGGACTCGTGTGGGTTCATTATTAAATGTTCATTATTCTCAATTATGTCCTTACAGTTTTTGGAATGTTGTGGCTATAAGGATATGATGATAGATGTGGAAACTGGCTGATGCTGTACCTCCAGTAACACTCCTCCTCTCTCTCCACCTCAGCACGTATTCATCGCAGAACACTTGGAAATATCAAACATCATAAAGAAGGAAATAAAAAACACGTGTTGTCCCTCTACCTCATAAAAAGTATTTTGGTGACATTCTGATGACTCAATAATCAGTTTTGTATCCTTTGAATAGTTTGTAGTTTATCTAGATGATAAATGGCTTTCTTGTCTAATTTATTTTGTGTTGTGCATCTATTATATTTCCCCTATTATACTGAAGTTCCTTAAGAAAAGGATTCATGTCCTATAACAAATATTGTATCTTATTTATTCAGCTAATTTATACATGTTGTAGTGGTTGCTAATTATTACTAAATATCCGTTCTCCCCTACTTCATAAATAAAGAATACTGTTGGGGACAGCAATAAGGACAGTTTTTCTTTTTTTAATTTTTTAAAAATAACTTTTTATTGTGATTTCAGTGAAAATTTACAAAGCAAATTGGTTTTCCATTCAACACATTTTGTTTTGTGACATTCATTGCAATTCCCACAGTGCAACACCACTCATCCCACTTCCTCTCTCTGTTTATCATTTCTCTTTGTCCTTCTTTCTTGTCCCTTCCTGCCTTCGAGCTTTATCCCTGGACATATGCTGCCCTTTCAATCTCTCATGGTTGATTGCCCTAAGGAGTGTGTTCTTCCTGGTGTTATTGTTCATCTTATAAGTCTGTTGGCTGTTTGGCTGAAAGTTGAGCACAGAAGTGAGTTTTGTTCCATGCTCTAAGGGCCATAGTCTCGGGGATTCCACCAGTCTCTATCAAACCAATAAGCCCAGTCTTTTTTCATTAGTTTGAATTTTGTTGCACGTTTTTTTCCCCACTTTAGTGAGGACCTCCTATTGTGATCTCTTTCCAGAAGGGTCAGCAGTGGAACCGGGGACCATCTATCTAGCTCTGGTCTCAGAAATGTGGACACTGGGGTTCACCTGGCCCATTAGTCCTCTAGACTAATTGTTCCCTTGTATCTTTGATTTTTGTCGCTCTTCTTTGCACTGGGAAGGGAGAGACCAACAGTTTCACCTTAGATGGCCACTCACAGGCTTGTAAGACCCCATCGCTACTCACCAAAGTAAGATGTAGAACTTTGTCTTTGTGGACTGTTACCCTAATAGAACTTGATGTTCCCTGAGACTACGTCCTGAGTTCCCTGGCCTGATGCCTCATACCCTCAAGGTGTTTGGTTATGGCTAAGAAGTTTTCATAACTTTGCCCCTGTGTGCTCTACTATATTCATGGATATATTTGCAGCACTTATCAATACATATGTAGAAATACTGCCTGTCGAACTGACATATATTTGTGAGTGTCGTCCCATTCATCTTCCCATTCCTGTTCAGCTTGTGTGACTACTTTTTGCATGCACTTGCAGATTCTTGTTATCACTGTTACTGCAGGATTGTGTAGGTAATAGTATTTGCCTCTAATGCCCTTAGCTCTTACGTTCCTCCCAGTGTGTTCCTTTACCTTGCTCACTGTGTGCTCATCTCCCTCCTAGTGTATAGTACCTTTCCCTTCACTCCAGTTAGTATGTGTCTACCCACCGGTTGGTAATTTACCCTACTTTTCCCTCGCATCCCTGTTGTTGTTGTTGTTGTTATTTGCCGTCGAGTCGAGTGTTTCTTTGTGCATATAATCCTTGTCTTGACTTGTTACAGTAGTGATCTCATACAATATTTGGCCTTTTGTGATTGACTAATTCCACTCAGTGTAATGACCTCTAGGTTCATCCATGTCAAGAGATATTTTGCAGATTCATCGTTATTCTTTAACGTTGTGTGGTATTCCACAATGAGCACATTAAACAATAACAACAACAACAACACTTTATATTTTCAAGCTTCCCATGCAGATTAATGAGCTGCTCAAAAGTAAAAGATCAAAAGGGGAGGATTTGCTCCGGGATAAAGCTCTGAAGGCGGAAATGGATGGGAA
>NW_006921616.1:14318889-14321756 GCF_000298275.1 Orycteropus afer afer | reverse complement strand
CAGAGGAGAACTCCCCCATAGGGTTTCCTAGGCAGTAACTGTTTTTGATTGTTGTTTAATCTTTATAGGAGAAGACTGCCAGTTTTTTTTTTTTTTTTTTTTTCTCCTTTGTAGGGACTGGTGGGTTTGAACCACTGACCTTTTGGTTAGGAGCAAAGGTTGAAAGCTGCTTAATGGGACCTAACTCAGGTGATAGGTATCTATGCTTTGCTCCCTGGCCCCCTTTTATTTTATTTTCTGCTTCATGTGTATTGGCTGGAATTCCAGCAGCTATTTTGAAACCATGAGAGAAAGAACATAGGAAATGCAAAGACTTTGGCCCTGACGTCCTGAACAATTGTTGAACCAACATCAGTAACTGTTACATGAGAAAAATAATCCCTTGCATACTTCATCCTCTGTATTTCAATATGTTACCAGCAGCTATATACAATTCTCAACTCACATCATCATATCACTTTCTTTCAAAAAATGACTTGAGAGGATAACCAACGCCTCATTATATATTGTATTTTTGAAAGCAACTAGCACTGTGTGTTTTTCTAGTGGTAAGTATTCTAGAAATGTTTGTTGGATGAACGCTAAATTAAAACACCAAACCCCACGGCCATTGAGTTGATTCTGACTCATAACGACCCTATACGGCAGAGTAGAACTGGCCCATAGTGTTTTCAAACTGTAAATCTTTATGGAAGCAAACTGGCACATCTTACAGCCACATTTTTCTCCCACATAGTGGCTGATGGTTTTGAACTGTCAACGTTTTGGTTAACAGTCAAGTGCTTAACCACTGTACCACCACAGCTCCTAAACTCTAGAGAAATTCCATTCACCCTCATCAATACATCATCTTCCTTCAACTCCTTATCCATATCAATTTCTTTAATGCAATACTCACTTCAATTTTTTTTTTTTCCAAGTAGAAACTTTGAATAGTTCAAACCTACAAAAGGCATTCATTCTGGAAAAAGTCCAACTAAATATTTCAGGAGAACCTCCCTTTTGTAGCTTCTGCTTTCTTATATTTTTATGTTCATTAAGTACCTACACCATAGAAAGAATACAATTGTTCAGCACGTTCAACTTATCAGAAGCTCAGTAACTGCTTTGTTCTCATATTTTATCCACATCCTGGCAAAGGATAAAAATGTGATTATCCTTACTTTATATATATATATATATATATATAAACTGAGAAACAAATAATGTAAATGACTTAGTTAGGTTCTAAAAATAAGGTTGAGATGAGAACTGAAACCTCTTACCTTTCATTGCTAACTAGTCTCTTTTATCAAGAGATGTCAATGTTCTTATCCAGTGTTCGAGCTCTGCTTAGTTGGTATTGCTGTCTAAAGTCTTGTGTTAAATAGGATTTTGATGACGTTGGGCCCAGTAGGCAAAAAGGCAGAAGTTGGTTAGTAGTACCCTGCATGGACATAAAGAGCAAGCAGGGAATTATCTGTGACAGTTCAAGTACTTCTTATCTGACATCCCCACATGTACACCAAGATAGATTTACTTATGCTGCCCTTCCTCCTCCCCAGAAAGGTCCATTCCTTACAAAATTCCTTACAATGAATCTCCTTAGTAAAATTTCAAAACTGGGATATACTGGATCCTAATCTTTCTCTTTTTCTTTTTCTGTTCAGTTAGATTTAGTCACAGTCTAATTTATGTGCTCATGTAATGTAATACACACACACACACACACACTTGTATTCCTGTCCTTTTTTCTTTCCTGTGTCCCAATTTAGATGCAGTTCCCTTGGTAAATCCTGCCTCTATTCCTTAAGTCTTTTTTTTTTTTTTTTAATATATATTTTTAATAGGATTACAAGGCAGTCACACAGTAGGCCAAGGTAAAGTTTTGGATGGCAGCATGCCTGTCAATTAGTTGGATATTGATCAGTGTAGTATGGTTTACATTTTCTCTTGCTTGGAAGGGAGGGGGTACTATATAGCATATTAAAGCCCCTTTTAAGTATGTAAGTATACAAAACTATAGGTCAGGTGTCAGAAAACTGTTTCTGTAAAGAAGATAGTAAATACTGTAGGCTTTACAGACCATATGGTCTCTAGCATAACTATTGAACTCTGCTGTTTTAGTTCTAAAACAATCATAAACAATATGGAAATGAATGTTGTTGTTGTTGTTAGGTGCCATCAAGTCATCATCTTTCTGGTATTCTTTGCTGTCAGCCAAGAGCTAGCTGACATCAGCTATGATAGCCTTCACTCCACGTCCACTTCTGAATTCAGCTTGCTTTTCTGCAAATTCTTTATCTGCAATCATTTTTGAATTATTTTCATTAGGATTTTACTTGTGTGTGATATCACTGATGTTGTTCAATAATTTCCACATTCTGTGGGATCACTTTTCTTTGAAATGGGTACAAATATGGATGTCTTCCAGTCAGTTGGCCAGGTAGCTGTCTTCCAAATCTCTTAGCATAGATGAGTGAGTGCCTCCAATGCAGCATCCATTGGTTGAAACATCTCAATTAGTTATTCCTTCAGTTGCTGGAGCCTTGTTTTTCATTTTTCGCCAGTTCCTTCAGTGCAGGAAATGAATGGATGTGGCTATATTCCAGTAACACAAAAGGAGGCTGCTAAAAGGACAAGGAGGCCACATCTTCTGACCTCCTGTAACTGCACAAGAGGAAGACAGAATCACTATCAGTAGCCCAAGGACTATTCCTGCAAGGCCAGACAGGCTGCCTCCCTCCAGCCCTTTCACCAACTGTTCCTCCCAAAGCACCCACCACTTCTCTCCTGGGTTTGATAATTCACTGCAGTGGCCACACAGAACTCACAGATTATGGGGTTTATTAGGGAAGCACCAGGCTACAATTCAAGTTCAGGAAAAA
>NW_006921616.1:14309700-14313534 GCF_000298275.1 Orycteropus afer afer | reverse complement strand
CCTCCTTCACCAATAGGGTGAAAAGGAGGCAATCAAAACACACTGGCATAGAACACTGTTAACTGCAGAGGGAATGAGAAGACTGTGATGGTTTTCTACAGAGTACTTTTGTGAACTTCAGTTTATTATCTCTGCATATCACAGGATTATCTAACATGGTAATGATGATGATGATGGTGATGATGATGATGGTGATGTTGACAGGGTTGTTGTGAGGGTTAAATAATTGATAAAGTGTACCTCTAAATAGTATTACATATCTGGCTGGACAGTGCACACCTCAGCTGATCGTTTGAATTTTTTGTTCTAGGAAGGATTTTACCCCATCCACTTGCAGGGCAGGTAGGTAGCACACGTGAGTGAAGTAGGCCAGGTGGAGATAAGTGCTAACAGGACAGTACATGTCTCATCTAAAAACTAGGCTGCTGCTTAGCTCCAGGCCACTGTTGTCACATAGGAGTGAGGTCTGGTAATACCAGTTCTTCTCATTCTTCATGAGAAAGCAGAAATTCACATATTAAGTCCAATTTTCCAATTTGCAAATCGTTAAATTTATGTATTATTATTATTATTTTTTTAATGTAAGAGCTAAAAACAGCCTAAGTAGAGAGCTGAATTAAGAGGTGCTCTGGTGGCATAGTGCCTAAGGCATTTGACTGCTAACCAGAAGGCTGGTGGTTCAAACCCATCAGCCACTCCTTGGAAGGAAGATGGGGCAGTCTACTTCTGTAGTGATACTGCCTTGGAAACCCAAGGAGGGGTCGCTATGAGTTGGATCCGACTTGACAGCAATGAGGTTTTTTTTTTTTTTAATTGTGTGCCGTCTGATACACTACTACCAGAGTCAAGATATTAAGTAACAAGCACTGCAGTTCAGAGTCACGTAAATGGGCTAATATGTAGCCAGACCTAGCTGAGTCTCCTTCCACACTTGATTTAATCATTATAGCAACTCAATTCAGTTCCTCAATATATGCTGACAGTGTATACTTTGCTCTACGCATGGTTCTACATCTAGCAGGAAACACGACAGAAAAGTTTCCCTGCTCTCACAGAGCTTCTACTCTGTGAAATCGTCGGGCTTACACTAATACACATGGAGGAAGTGGAATCACAGAATCGCATTTGGAGGAAATGAAGGAGCAGCATCATTTATTCTCAAAGTTGAAGAGGGTGACAGAACTCTCTGCAAACATATGAATGATTATATCAAGAAAACTAAATATGAATTACATTGAAAAGACACTAAGTGGCTGGGCTCTGTCTCCACTGAGAATAAAAAGGAGGAGACTTCATACATTTCCAAGGAAAAAGTTTAAGGGTGATACCAAGAAGAACTTCCTAACAGTAGGATTGTTGAGCAGAAATGGCTGTCTGAAGATATTTGAGGCATCTCTCCCTCTGGAAAACTTTAAGGATGAGATAGACAACATTGATCCAAACATATAGTCTCTCTTGGAGGCAGACTGTTGGACTGGAGCCAGGAATCTGAGTACTTTAGTGAACAGATTTACCTTCTTAACTTTCTTATTTTTGCTTATAAAGCCATCATTTTTTTTTTTTTTTTATTGTGCTTAGAAAGGTCTCTTCTTCTATAGATCAAGCTATACAGACGAGTTCATGTAAGGAATGTATTTTTTAATTTTAGCACTTTCTATAAATGGGTTTTCTAAACCCTTAGCTGAGGTTGTTACCGCAACAGGGAACATGGAGATAATTTTTCATTCTTTCATGCTATGCTGAATGTCAGCAGCAGAAGCTCCTAAAAATAATCATACCTTGTATTTATATAGCACCTTTCCCGGAGGTTCTCAAACTGCTTTGCCGACATCATGTAATTAATCCCTATAAAGCATTCTGAAGACACTAGTATATTATAAAGTTAATATTTTTCTTATATATAAAGGGTTTGAATTTTGTATTTTCTTATTATATTTGCATTATACTCTGTGAACTCTATATCAGGTATAGAGTTTGCTATCAAAATTTGCTTTTATTTTAATTTTGTTTTTGATTGTTTTTACTGCAAGATACTGTAAGCAGAAGTGATGGGCATCATTAGCTGCAGCACACAGGGAAAACAAGGATAAGGAGGCGAGAGCAATTTGGGCCTGGGCTGCTGGAAGTTTGTGAAAGTTCAGTTTATTTCTAGGGTTCATGGGGAGCTGTTACAGGAATACGAAGGGGCAGTGGAAGAGGTATTAGAACACCCCTGGAAAACAATACATGTCACTTATTTGAGTGAGTGGAAATGAAGGAGGGAGGGAAGGTCTGGAGTGAGGTAGGTGGGACTGTGCCAAAGCCCCTCTTTCTCAGCTCTTTTCTCCCTACTGTGACCCACCACTTCACCTTCAGACAGTTTTGTCTTCATCTCTCTCAACTCATTTCCTCTCCAAATTTATGTAAGATTATAACCAGGATGGATCTGCTGTCAGTCATAGCACTATAGTAGGAATTTAAGCTGGGCCAACCTCTGCCTAACATTTCGACACTTTAAACCTCATCTCTAATTTTCAACTCTATGAGTAACAGAATACTTGTTATTCTGACTCATAACAACCCCCACTGGGTTTCCGAGGCAGGAAATCTTTACCGAAGTATATTGCCCCATCTTACTTCCATGGAGCAGCTGGTGGGTTTGAACTGCCAGCCTTCTGGTTATCAGTCAAATGCCTTAGACACTGCACTACCAGAGCTCCTTTGAGTAATATTTGGCTGGCAAATAGTAAATACGTATGTAACTCATTAGTTGTTGTTATTGATACGTGCCATCAAGTCAGACCTGATTCATAGTGACCTTTCCTTGGGTTTCCGAGGTAGTATCACTACAGAAGTAGATTGCCCAACCTTCCTTCTGAGGCATGGCTGGTGGGTTTGAACCGCCAGCCTTCTGGTTAGCAGTCAAATGCCTTAGGCACTATGCTACCAGAGCTCCCTTTAGTAGCAGCAGTAAAAGTACCAGGCATTGTTGAGCGGAAGCAACAGCATATTGGTACCTGCAAACAATTTCACTCCCTTTTGAAAGTCAGACCACATAAGTAGCCTTCAACTCCATCTTTGCACAAAACTGGTCCTGGCAGAGAATACAGCAAAGATATTGTCACCATGATCCCTGCAGGTGACTGGAGAGTTGACAGAGAAAATAGAAAGGTTGGTCAAATTCAAGGAGCTTTGCCAGGCAGTGATGATAAATTGGATAGAGAAGGGAAAGGTGAGCAAAACTCTGAAGAAATCCCACCTTCCCAGGTTGGAGGGGTGGGCCTCCGGCTACTGTGGAGCACATCACAAAGGTTTGGAAAGGAGGAATGTTTACTTAAGCTCCGGCTTGCGCTTAGCCCAGCAGGCTGCCTGCAGGTTTACAGCTGAACATTATAATCATGGCACCCACCTCTGTGGAGCAGCCAACAGGAGACAGCGGCCAGGGACATTATCGCCAGCCCAGAGGTTCTGGTGCCGCCTTTAAGTGTTTTTGACTTGGCAGCAGTGGTCTGCTGATTTTCCACCAGCCAAGTCAATCTTCCATGCTCATGGGCCCAAAATTTAACATTTGTACTGGCTCCAAAGCTCCTTTCAGTTCTTCTGATAATCCCATAAAAACAAGCTGAAGATTTAGCATTAAATCTACTTCCAAGTGTGGACTGTGCCTTGAACATTCCAAGACATCAACCCTGAAGTATATTTTCTGTTTTCAGTTTATTCTACTTGAGGCACTTCCGTAAGTCATGGCTTACCTTAAAAGGAAGACACTCTTCAGCAGATGCCCAAGGCTATGAAATTCTCCACCATTCATCTGTCAGTTTGTCTGTACTGTGGTATTATAGGGAGCTCTGGTGG
>NW_006921616.1:14292315-14306420 GCF_000298275.1 Orycteropus afer afer | reverse complement strand
GACTATACTCATGGACTTCACCAGATAAAATGCACAGGAATCACATTGACTACATCTGTGAAAAGAGAGAATAGGGAAGCTCAATATCACCAGTCAGAACGAGACTTGTGCAGAACAAACCATATACAAGTTCAAGTTGAAGCTAAAGAAAATTTAAACAAATCTGGGAGAGCCAAAGTACTATGTTTAGTATATCCCAACTGAGTTTAGAAACAATCTGCCTCTTCTTTCTCCTTCTCTTATTCCCTTGTCTTCAACACAGGTGTCTTCCTCTTGGGTCATTGTCCATTCCTGTTTTGAAGCATAAGGTACCATGCAGAGCAATAGACTGACATACCCCAGGAGGAAATAAGGGTCTTGTTTCTATAAGGAGGAAGGAGGGCTGTGGGGCATCCTAGGACAAGAGACGTCTACTGTAAGGGCAGAAGTCAAGGTTTGCTTTATTATATTCTGCCAGCAGCTGCCTATGTAAGTAACTACCTGATCTTTGTACATTGAATTTGAGTCTTGCAGAATCATAACTACCTCATATGCCTACGTTCTGCACTGAGCTCAGTTGCAGCTCTTGAGCAGTGGAAGAATAAAGTGGCTTTTCCTAGAGAGTCACATTTCCAGTGCTTTATCCCACTCTAATGCATATTTTTTAAAATGCATTTTATTGAAATATAATTTATGTACAGTGAAATACATAACACTACATACATAAAATACATAAAGTGACATGGGTCAATGCATTTTTTTTTCAGTGTTCCCTCCCCTCCCCTACCACCCGTGGCAACCAACAAAGAAAGTTTTCCTTCATATATAAACCTTTCCTTGACCCTCCACAACAATGAACTTTAATGCATATTTTGATATGAACCAAGAGTATGATATAGATGGCTATTCTAGAACATGATTCCGATGTTTTGAGGAGTCTTGGAACTTTTGCATTGGAGAGTGAGCAAAAATGACTTTGTTTTGTTGTTTGCCTAGTAAAAGCTATGTGTGTGTGTGTGTGTGTGTGTGTGTGTATGGAGGTCTAGGCACAAGGCTATTCAGAATAAAGACTACATATTCCAGGCTCCTTTGCAGCAAAATGTGGCCTGTGGGATGTGGAGGAAGTCATGTAGGCACTTTCTGGGTCATAAGTCTTTGGGGAATGGCCATGAACTCCTTTTCTTCTTTTCCTATTCCACATATTAGAATATGGACATGGTAACACTCCTTCTTGGGTTATAAGCAGATGAGAGCAAAGCCTTTAGGATGGCCAAACAAGATAGAAGGAGCCTGGGACCCTGACTCCATGAAGCACATACCAGCTCCAGTTCTGAAGACTTCCTGGGGTAGAACCACTGCTTAGCATGGATAAGAGAATGAAGTAAATGAGAAAAAACAACAAACTTTAATCTTGCTTAAGCCAGTGTTATTCTGGGTCTCTATCACATGCTTTTAAGCCTGTATCCTAACTAAAACAGTGAACCAAAAGCTTTTATAGGAACATTTGCATCAAGCAATCCAGAAGGTGCAACAGCGAGAATTGGGCTAACATCTAAGAGAACTTAGATTATCTTAAATAATTACTTTCTTGACATTCAGAAAAAAAAAAATAACTGAAAAAAAATAGACAGTGATAAAAATAATTAATTGAACAGCCTGGGAACATGGCATTTAGTGTGTGTTATGGAAATTAGAGACTTAAGAAGTTTTTGAGCTGGAAGGAATAGGAAAGATCACCTGGGCCTGTCACCTGGTCCAACTACCTTGTTTTAGAGCAGTTTCTCAACCTGAGCACAATTCACTTCTGGGCCAGAAATTCTTTGTTGGGGAGGGGTTTGTCTTGTGCAATGATTTTCAGCATCCGTGGCCTCCACTCACTAGATGCTGGTAGCACCCCCTGAGACCAACTTAGGATAATCAAAAGTGCCTCCAGACATTGCCAAATGCCCCCTGGCAGAGAAAAATTGCACCCCAGTTTAGAAATACTTATTTAGAGTTGAGGTAATTGGGGCCCAGTCATGTTAGAGATTAATCCTTTTTTATGCTGCTCAACTATATATTCAACAAATTTGAAACATGACAGTTTATAATGCTTTCATTTATCACACTGATTTAGAACTTGGGGAAACTATTAAAAGAAATATTTTGAAATAAATGACAATGAAATGATAGCAATAGCTGGTATTTATACAAGTCTGCCTTCTTAGGTATCTTTTCACTTAACCTTCAGTGTAACTCTATGTTGTTGTTATGTGCCGTGGAGTCAGACCTGACTCATAGTGACCCCTCCTTGGGTTTCTGAGGCAGTATCACTGTGGAAGTAGACTACTCAAGCTTCCTTCTGAGGAGTGGCTGGTGGGTTTGAACCACCAGCCTTCTGGTTAGCAGTCAAGTGCCTTAGGCACTGGCTATGGATTCTATTTTAAAGTTGAGAAAACTGAGGTTGATAGAAGCCAAGTACACTGAGTCACATTCTTTGTAGCAGAACTAGAATCTGGACTTGGCTTCAAGCCTATGTCCTTCATCAGCTCTTTAATATATGGTGAATAATAAACCAAGTATTTGCCATATTTGAATCAAGTTATCAGTCAATGAAAGAAAGCTGAATAGACATGTTTGGATAAATTCACATTTTCTTTAATTGACATATATATTTCCTGATTCAATAAGCATCTATTGAATGTTGATTATATGCATAGCATTGAAGAACAGAAAATAAAAGGGTAAAACAAATAGTTCATTGCCAGACCCTAGTGTCAATGCTTTACATGTATTAATTCTTTGATTCCTATGACAACACTAAGATACTGGATCTATTATTACAATCATAGTACAGATGAGGAACACATTATAGATGTAATCTAAAATACTATCAATCTATGAATATAGCTAAGAGCACCTTAACTGGTTGTGTTTACAATTTAGCGTAGTATTTAAGTAACCTGCTGAGGGTCACACAGGTAGTAAATTACAGAATAAGCTTTCAACTCCAGGCAGTTTGACTTGTAACTACCATGTCATAGTGACTCTCTATAAGAATGATGAAGTCCTTGTCATTGAAGAGCTCACAGGAATACAGGAAATAAGGCTTGTACCCAAGTAATAGCTGTTGTTGTGTTATGTGCTGTTGAGTCAAACCCGACTCATAGCGACCCTTCCTTGGGTTTCCGAGGCAGTATCACTACGGAAGTAGGATTGCCCAACCTTCCTTCCGAGGAGTGGCTGGTGGGTTTGAACCGCCAGCCGTCTGGTTAGCAGGCAAGTGTCTTAGCCACTATGCTACCAGAGCTCCTGTAATAGCAGCAACACAAAAACTAGAATCATTTGTTCAGTGTCCAAGGTGGTGGTGGCTGTGTGCTGCTGTGCTGATTCTGAATCATAGCAACCTTATATGACAGAGTCAAACTGCCCCTGTTATATTTCCTAGGCTGTAACCTTTATGGAAAGGAGCCCTGGTGGTGAGATGTCTAAGTCCTCAGCTGATAACTGAAAGGTTGGTGGTTTGGACCCACCAGCAACTCTGTGGAAAAAAGACCTGGTGATCTGTTCCTGTAAAGATATTCAGCCTAGTAACCCTTACGGGAGAGTTCTACTCCATCATACAGGGTCCCCATGATATTGGAACCAAGTCAGTGGTACCTAACAACAGTCTTCATTGAACAGATGTCCAGGTCTTTCTCCCACAAAGCTGCTGCGTGGGTTCAAACCATTAACCTTTTGGTTAGTCACTGAGCACTTAACCATTGTACCACCAAGGTAAGGAGAGATAAAACTAATAATCCATGGATATTCAGAGAACATGCTGTCACACTTTCCATGTGAACATCGAGCTGATGATTTTCTGAAATGCCGTTTGCCTGGTAATTCAGGCCTCCTAACAGTTCTTGCCTGTTCTTTAATTTGCTGTGTAATTCACAATTAGGAGTTTCTTTAAAATCACTGTGTTCCCCTTGCTTTGCAATGAAGAATTGTAAGGGCTTGGCAACATTTTTCTTCCTTTGTGGTGAACAGGTCCTTGATCTCTGAGTTGTTCACATCAAATCTGCCCTGAGGGTATCCACTAATGACACTGTCGGTATTTTTCTGCTCAGTGGAGTCTCGGAGAGTCACCAGCTCCTATTGACTTTGGGACTGTGAAGGTGTGTTGGAAGTGCTCCTGATTTCGCAGGCTCTTCCTGAATCTTATTTTAGATAGTAAGAAGTAATTTTTCAGTGCAGTGCACGTGAAATTAAGCATGCAACTGCTATTATTAATGGGTATTGTGCATCTCATCCCACCCCCCACCCCCACACATAACATAAACACATATGGGAGGCTGAAGCTGTGCTACAGTTGTTCTATCAGAATTATAAAATCTGTGAACTATCCCTAGAGATAAATGCACAATTCATTTTCTCGTAGAAGGAAAACTGAGCATTGGTCTTGGATCTCAAAGGGCTTGCTAAAAGAATCTCTTCCTGGTGGTATTTGAGTCTTAGGTTTTGTTTTTAAAATATGCCCATTTCCTAACACGCTAAAAAAAAAAAAAAAATACCCACAACACTTTCTTTTGTAATTTTGTGAATTCGTTGTTGACAAAATTACACACAGGACCTCAACACACAAAGAATTAATACCCTCTTATTTATTATAAATCGCCGCGTTTCCATGACAAATGCTCATTCATGTTGCTTTAGTTCTGTGCCTCAATTAAGGAGGGAGATATTTCTTCCAGGGATGTAAATGTTTTGGTGTTTAATGCCTGAATTTTGTCTAGAAAAAAAGAAAATTGTTTTGACCTTTTTATTTTTTTCTCTTCAACTAGGACTGGAAACCATTAGTGGCCAGTAAATACTTCTGGTGACCTTGTCTGTTCTCACCCTGCCTTTGTTGGCCCAGTTTTGGTCAGTTTAGAGTTTGAGCAAAAGAAATCTAGACCAGTTATAGGGGACAAATGACATAGAATAAAGAAGAGAAAGGTGCAGAAATGACAGTTTTTAAGAGCAAGAAGCCAGTCAAATTAGCTGGCATAAAACATCAAATGACAAGGCATGATGGTACCACCTGTGATTTAGAAAGGGGGCTTAGTTACATTCCATTTAGCACTTCCGTGGGTTCTCTTGGCAAAGTTATTGATTATGGATGAAAGTGTACAGGTGAAAGTCATTAATTGAATTACAAACTTCAGTAACTCTTCACAGCTTAGTCATCCGGGCAGGGGTAGCTACCAGCTCTTTTGGTGGGAGCAGCTTCAATATCTGGAAGGCCAATAGTGTCATTAACATTGCTTGCAGCAGTTCTTTCCTTTGTTTTGTTTTCTATGTGTTCCAGCCTGACAATAAGTATGAGTGATGTAGGCTTGGTAAATAGAAAAATTGTAGAACAGAAAAAAAAAAAAAAAGTTCCTTCTAATTCAAAAAGGCTGGTTTGGTTGTCACCTCATAGAAAGGCTCCTTTTTTTCTTATCTTTCTTTCTTTTTTTTCCCACCTATCTTTTCACTTTCTTTTTGTTAAGAATCTAAACTTCAAAATATGTTGGATCGCAGAGTAAAATCCACCAACCAAGTCTCCCCAGCTGCCTTCGATGGTTTTGCAGCCGTTCAGTGAAGTCTCTATCAGCCTTGAATAACTGCCTAATTTGGGGTTGGGTTGGGTTCTGTGCCACCTCGTTTTGTATTTTCAATGTCACTTTTTAACAGACAAGAAGACCATGACATAGAACTGCAAACTAGCTTCTGGAAATAATATCGGCACTCTATAGACATAGAACCCTTATCTTGTGTGGCAAAAAGTACATCTGCACCATTGCCAGAGATTAGCACACAAGAGACAAAGCTAGCAGGGCACTAATCCACCTGTCACACTGTTCTTGTAACTCTTCCAGCCTGTTTACAACACCGTAGCCGTTCTGAAAGCCCTTCATAAAGAAAGCCATTGTTCCTTAAAAATGCAAGTTCAGATGTAGGAGAAAGTAGCATCAATCTAAGACCAAATTACTGAGCAGAATATGCTGGGTAGCCTTCCCATGCAGACAGCTGTGGAGAAAATAGAGTATTTAAACGAAGTTAGCAAAATAACAGTCTCCTGGGACTTTCCCTTCACCTTAAGTATGTGAAACAAAGCCTTGGTTTCATAGGCATATACAATTATTTACTTCCCAAGGACACTATTTTCTACATCAAGAATGTGTGTGTGTGTGTGTGTGTGTTTTTTTTTTTTTTTCTTTCCATTCAGAACTTTCTTTATTGAAGGTTTGTGCAATGGTTCAGCGAAAATTATGCAGCATCTTTCCTCAAAGAGAGCTGCATTAATGTGCCAATGCCCTTTATTTAATGCACTTTAAAATTCTGACGCGCCTTTTAAAAAGTATGAGTTGTGTTGGGAAAGTCTAATCACCGTTCTGCATGAGTGGAAATGTGCTATTTTTGCAAGGGGAGTGCTGGAGTTGGGTTTTAGCATAAGGGTGTCTATAGTACAGATGTCCGAAGACACTGGTTTGTTTCGATGCCCAAATCAACCAGCCAGAAATGTTACTTTTGTCAAAATTAGTTAGAGGAACTTCAACGAATCATCATTCAAACAATTTGGGACCAAAAGCGCTCAAAACTGTAGGGAATATTTAGAATTAATTCTATAGAAACTGAGCTTGAAGGGCCAAGTTTCTTTGCGCTCCGGAGCGTGCATCCACCCCAGAAGATTAGACTGTGCCTGTAATGACTTCATACAGATTTTTTAGAAGTCTCTTGGGATACTCTAGTCTTGGCTTGCTAATGGAATCCATTCCCCTTTCTCCTCCATCACGCACTCACCCTTTTCTCTCTGGATGCTTCTCTTTGGATCTCTTCCCGTTCCAATCAGTGCTGTCTTTTAAAGTGTTTCATTAAGGTTGAAGTTCCAAGGACATCACTTTCCCTCTTTGAATAAAATGTGCCTTCCGTTTTGAATGCAAACTGCCTGTGCCCTGACTGCACAATCAAAACAATGGGAAATACACCCAGTGCACTCACACAAAATTGGTGTGTGAGTCTCTTGGAAATATCTAGTAACAGGTGCAGTCAGATAGGCTGGCAAAGGATTCTAGTTTCATAACAATTACTAATAAGAAAATAAACGTTAGATATGCATTATTAAAATATTTTTGTGATTTTTTTTCTGCTGAAAAAAAAACAAGCCCATTCCACAGCCAATTCTATAGCATTCAAACCTGTAACAACAACAATGAAAAAAATCTGACTCTGTCTCTCCCAGTTTAAACCCTCCTCTGACTATTTTAATGAAATTTGCATCTAGATGTTTGTTGTTGTTGTTGTTGTTTTTAGGAAGAAGATATATATATATATATATATATATATAATTTGTTTTACCCAAATATTTGAAAATCTGTGTTATTCCAGTCAGTAGGAGATTCTTCTATCTGTGGTTTTTGACGACTATACAGTTGCATTTATTACATGTACTCCATATCGTAAAGGAGTTTCAATTATAACAAACCAATAGGCATGCATACATTTCCACCTTTTCAATAAAGGGAAACATTTGACAATTATTGAGAGGCTTTTTTGGTTCTATGAATAAGGGCCCTAGACAGTCTTGGGACTAGCTCCAAAGCACCTTGGTAAGGAAAGCTGTTTCAGAGTTCTTGGGGTGTTTGAAAGGAACTATTAGGCCTTTCCAATCTTTAATTTGCTTTCATGCATTCTGAGACATATATACATAAATGGAAGTTCGATAATTCAATATTACTTACTTTTGTTACTCAATGTTATTTGGTGCTATTGTGCTATCTTGTATAGAAATTGTAAAGAAGAGGAAATAGTTTCTTTTATAATCAAGAGAAGAGCTTATTATATATTAGAATCCAAGAACTTTTGTTTTCTGTTAGGTTTTGAATTTCTGCATATGAATTTGGTGTACAATTTTGTTCTCTCCAAAGCCGAAATTGTCATGTTTTGTATAAAAGAGGGGATGGCTGTATTATTAAGATTTTTATAAATTGAATCCAACAGAATTTCTTTTGAGGTGCAACAGTAGAGTACTTGCATATAGCAGGAACGTGGGGGAGGAAGAAACAGGGAAAACACAGAAGCAGGGAGTGAAGAGAAAATCTATATACTTCAGCAAAAATGTCTAAGAGCCTTAAATTCTAATGAATGCACTGAATTAACTGTGTGGAAATATAAAAATGTATTTGTGGGAATGGAGTTCTAATTTGACACACTCTATGGGATTTCCAGAGATTAAGGTTGAGAAAACTTGAAAATGATGTGAGTCAGTTATCATCAATGTACTAAAATAGAAAAATGACCCCAGG
Organism: Orycteropus afer afer; assembly: GCF_000298275.1. Classification (NCBI taxonomy): domain Eukaryota; kingdom Metazoa; phylum Chordata; class Mammalia; order Tubulidentata; family Orycteropodidae; genus Orycteropus; species Orycteropus afer. Next base: position 14,298,150 of record NW_006921616.1, on the reverse strand, counting down.
CAAGAGGAAACCATCGATTCTGATCCTACTTTGAAAGGGAAAAAAAAAAAAAACCTAAACAATTGTTTCAATTCTTTTCGTTCATAAAAGCTCTAACCACTCCCTACTTTCTCCCAAATATTCACAGTTATTTCAATTCTGAGAGGCTAGGGCTGTGCTGAGCCAGAGACATTAAGCTGAGAACAGGGACCAAGCTCCCTTTAGGCTAGTCATCTGTTAGGTTTGGGATCCAATGAAAGTTGAAAAATTACTCTCCTCTCAAATCATGTTTGAAATTCCTTAGCATTGAGGACTAAAACTGTTGCAGGGTATATATGTGTGTGCATGTGAGTGTGCATGTTTGTGTGTGTGTAGTTCCTATGCATGTGTGTGAGAGGCCAATGAAAGATAGGACCAGGGAGAGGAAGAGAAAGAGGGGAGTTGTCAACATGAATGAAACTGAAGAAACATTTCCCCAAGGAGCTTATAGATTCACATATTAAGGAACCTATGTGGAAGTATATAAATGGAACTTAAGTATTTCCAGTCACGGAATTCAAAACACATACACACATATTGTTTGTGTGTATGTATGCATGTGTGTGTATTGGTTTCTTTTTTGTTGTTGTTGTTAGTTTTTTGGAAGGAAAAAGGAAACAAGTGCCATTTTACCAGTTACCTAATTGTATTCACACCACTGACCCCCAACTCTCCTGATTACACCAATTAGCCTTCTTTAGCTCTTCATTACCCACATTGCTGGGCCAGCTTCTGTGCATAATAGGGTTAATCATAATGCAATGAAATGTTTGGATTTTATTAGTTTCTTACACAGCATATCTTCTAGAATCCTCACCAATGCCAGAACATCAGGGAGTGCTGTTTGTGCCCTAATTTTTGCTCCCTCTGGTGGTTGTCTTGGAGGGAAGGATAAAAATACTGGGTCATATTGTTGTTTGGGAAGACATACACACACACACACTTATCCTTGGAGAAGTAGTGCCATTGCTCTGAGAATTAACCCTGTGTTCTTCTGACATCAACACCAGAACATTTTCTACCCAGAATGCCGTGGTCACCAAAGGAAGAACGCAGAGTGAAGGCTGGAGTAGGAGACAGGAGCCACGTTATACTAAGGCTTAGATAAGCACATTCCGTCCACCCCATGAGCTTATTTCATCTTCGTTACCTGTGCTTTCTGTTAAGTTCCTAAAGGGGGGTAGGAGAGCTTTATCCTGAGAGTCTTCAGGATAAGACATGAAAAGCAGTTTGGTTCCACAGGACTAACTGGACTCAAGACAGGGGGGCATTGGATGAAAGAGTATGTCCCGTTATTGGAATCCCTAGATTCATGCCAATAGGAGGAAATTTACACAAAAGGCATAAAGTTAAAAAGAACAAGAGTTACTTTTTAAAATGTACTGGAAAATTTGAAAGAAATTAGGGAAAAATTCTGAAAATGTAGTTTTGAACCATGGATAAATTGTCATTAAGAAGATAACTCCATTTAGTAGTAAAAGTTGTTAAATAGACAGCTAATGTTCCAAACATATTTTATTTCATCCACAAATCTAGACATTAGGGAAAGTCAAGCAATTATGCTGGGCTAGAGTAGGTTAACCTAACTTATCACGTGTTTTTTTTTTTTTTTTCCTTGAAATTAGGGGAGACTATCTTTCTCTCAGAGGTACATAATATTATTCCCCACCCTTTGTGAAAAGATTAAGAGAGCTACATCGTAGCTTGGGCCTTGGAACCATAGTTGAGGAGTGGCTGGTGGGTTTGAACCACCAGCCTTCTGGTTAGCAGTGAAGTGCTTTAGGCACTATGCTACCAGAGGTCCTTGAACCATTTAAGAGATCTAAAAAAAGAAGAAGAAGAAGGAAGGGAGCAAGAAAAGAAAGAGTATGGAAGAGAGAATTACTGTCTAATGAATAAATCAATCTGAATTCTTTAAGTTTCTTACCATACGCCATCATATGACATAGAATTTCACTGTTCTTTTCTCCTACTCAATTACTTTCTTAAAAAGAGAGCCAGAGTAAAAAATGTTGAGGTAGATAAAGAGGGTAAGTCTATAAAAATCTGAACCAATGAAAATTTATACTTTAATGTGAATCTCCTCCAATTTTTCATGTTTGTTATATACACCCACATACCTGCCTGACCTGGACATTTAATGAATTGCTTTGGTATCAAAACATACTCTCTTCCTTTTCAAATCCAGGCAGACCTTACTTGTCCTTCAAAAAAGAAGGCATCCTGTTTTGGTTAATGGGCTTAAAAAAAAAAAAAAAAAAGTAAATTGTGATAGCAATTAGGCTTCTCAGTGAGCATGCTCAGTGGGTCTTTCATGGTTGCTAGGCAACCAGCTGAAGGTGTGTGGCAGGAGAGGGCCCCAAATGTAAAAATATAAGCACCTTTGGCATAGGTTTGTCCTAGTCGAGAGAGCCATGTTCATGTATTTAATTAATTGCAGTATATTCTTGGGTGATTTTCATGATACTCTTTCCACATTGTGGGGGAGAGGTTGGAGGGAAAGGAGATCTAGCAGGGTGGGTTCAAGAACCATAAAGAATACTTTCAGAAACAGCATTGTATTTGAATTGAGCTGCAGTTTTATAGTGTGTGTGTGAGCGCTTCAATTTATTTTTCGTTTTGGGAGTTGCAGCTAGCTCTTAAGGACTGCGCTTGGGCGGCTCAGTATGTCACGGCATCGTTCTAATCCCACCCTGGATCCGCGGAACGGCATACATCGGAAATTTAAGCCTGTCTAATAAATCCATTTCACATACTCGAGTCATATCACGAAAAATTTCCCGTTAGACCGCATGCTTAAATGAAAGGTTGCAGCCTGTATCCACAAGCCCGTTCGCACACTCCAGGTTCTGTTCAAGAAGCATTTACAGGAGTTGAGAGAACGATGCAGGGAGAAGTGAAAATGTATCAACTTTTAGAAGCTCCCAAAATGCTTTGTGCCTTTGGTAAGCACAGTGCCATCTCCATCAGCACCTCTAAGTAGAAGCCTGAGCAAACACCTGGTTGGGTCCACAGTGACAGTGTACTGTCTCTCCAGTGGTAACAATTTAGACGCAGGATGCTAAACAAAATATATACATGATATCAAATATTGGCTGCACACATCTAAGCCAATCACTTCTAAATAAATTAACCATGGCACTGCCTAATACGATCCACCTGCTTGCTTCCTTGTGTTGTTCCAGACCCTACCTGAACCCCCCTTTGATTAAATGTCAAAAGCTTGCCTTGTGCCTGCAGATTTCACTGAAGGCGGATAACAGAAAGGTTCCTCCTGCGACTCCATAAAACTGAAATAAATTCCACTGGCATCTTGTAAATTTTTATTTTCTACAATGACTGCAGGCCCCATCTGCGGCCCAGCTGTTATTAGAACGGAAAGCGTTGGCCCTTCTGCATTACAAAACAGCATAGAACAGTAATTGCCAGTAGAAGAGATTAAGTGTAGACACTAAAAATGTTTACTCGCAATGAATATGCATAACGATGGGTAGGAAGCAGCACTGGAAGATTAAAAAGAGAGAAGGGTTTGTTTACAAGGCTGGGGAAAAAAAAAAAAGAGTGGAATGTCAGTTGGCCCCGAGCCTGAAATAGGAACGAAAAACCTTTGGGCAAGGCATTAGGGAGAAAAACAGATGGTTTGTGAACCTTTTATTAGATAGAAAAATCATTAATCAAGCCCAGGCTGGAAATGGCAGGGTTTTTGGTAGTTCATATTTTAGTTTATTTTTTCTTAAAGTGACAGTATAGTTTTTCTTTTTGGGATAGTCATCTATGGCTTCTCTGTCAATAGGCATAGCTTTAGTACAACATCCCATATTAAAGCCCGCTTACGTTTATGTTACCATTAGCGCTGATTTGTTCTACTGAAAAAATTTCTGCAAAGGGCTTCATGTTTCAGCACCTGTTTTGTCCATATAGCAAACAGAAGAAATTGCAGGTTGGAATATACGTCCATATATATAATTCATGTAGCATGCTGCCACTTGTGAAACTTGGGGAAGAAAATGGAGAATGGGAAACTTCTGCATGTAAGTAAGACTTGCTGACTACATTGATTCATAGCAAGTTAGACAGAACTACATACTAACAATAATTACAACTCGATTCATCTCCCAAGAGGGAATTCACACTATTTCATTGGAAAAGAAAATCAAGAAGGTGGAAGTATCCCATTTGAAGCTGTGCCTCCCATAAGACTAATCTGTGCCTTTTGGGCTTGAAGAAGTTGTATTTTACACTTTGGCTTTTAATGGGTAGTGACAATCTCAGGGAAGGGTATGTTCTAGAAATCAACAAAATCCTGGAATTAATGGTCCAAAACCCATCATCAAACCCTATGATAAGCCCGATGCCAGGAGCATTATTGTGTAAATGAAATGCACATAATATTCAAACACTCTCTCACACACATACACTGTGTTTGTATGTGTGTACATAAACATATAGATATATATGCACACATAGCTATACACATATATACACATATTTTCAAGACTTGAAACATGATTGCTGAGTTACGACTGTGCTGACTTCAGGTGCAGGCTGACATGGTGGAAGAATGTCAGAATAAAATTGCCCAAGGCTGGACCCAGGATTCATCTTGACTGTGCAGTCCTGGAGTTCTGCTGTGGTCCACCACGTGCTTATTTTCAATAGCCTCGTATGCATATGAGAGCTGGACAGTGAACGAGGAAGACTACAGAAGAAGTGATATATTTGAATTGTGGTGTTGGTGAAGAAAATAGGATGGACCATGGACTGCTAGAAGAATGAACATACCTGTTTTGGAGGAAGTACAGCTAGAATGACACAGAATGACAAGAATGGCCAGCCTTTGTCTTTCATGCTTTGGTCATGTGGTCAGAAGGGACCAGTCCCTGGAGAAGGCAAAATAGAGGATCAGGAAAAAAAAAGGGGAACACTCTCAACAAGTTGGATTGACATAGTGGCTGCAGCGTGGGGCTCTAGCATAGCAAGGATTGTTAGGAGGGTGCAGGACTGGTCAGCGTTTCCTTCTGTCATACATAGGGTCACTGTGAGTTGAAACTGATTCAATGGCACCTAACATCACCACCACCACCACCATGTGCTTGAAGCTGGTAGCTCATTTTTGTGTTTGCAAGTTACCCGTAAGCTAAATTTTAAAGTGATTCTATCCCTGTTTAGTACAATTAGTAGTAGGATGGGGGATTGACTTCATTTGAGTCTATACTCCTAGAATAGCGTTGTTGATGTAGGTTTCCCATGAATACCAGTGGGGCAATTATTTTTAAGGAATTAGAAGGTACTTGTAAAATATCTTATTCATGTTTCCACTCTTAGTGAAAACTATTCTTCTCAGTTTTTAATAATGTGCAACTTTATTCACTAGTAACTTGCAGCAATTCATTAAACAAACAAACAACAACAACAAAAAACCTCACTGTGGTCAAGTTGGTTTGACTCACAGCGACCCCTCATAGGGTTAGCGATTGTATGGCAAAAAGTGCTCATAGATAGCCCATTGTTTTATTTCCTGATATCTCACAAAAGGAATGGTGGAAGTCAAGGCCAAATGCAGATACTAAGTCATCTGTATGCCCCCTGGTGATTATGTCTGTCTTTGATATTAAGAAAAGGAGTCATTGAAATGGTCAGCTTAAAATAAAAAGGAGGGGAAGGTTTTCTAATTCCAGGTCTCTGCTCTGATATCATTTCCATCTCCCTAACTTTAGTGCCTAAGGCACCTGACTGCTCACCATTCTGGTTCAAACCCACCAGCCACTCCTCGGAAGGAAGGTTGGGCAATCTACTTCCACCTCAGAAACCCAAGGA
>NW_006921616.1:14282980-14292215 GCF_000298275.1 Orycteropus afer afer | reverse complement strand
AAAAAGGAGGGGAAGGTTTTCTAATTCCAGGTCTCTGCTCTGATATCATTTCCATCTCCCTAACTATAGTGCCTAAGGCACCTGACTGCTCACCATTCTGGTTCAAACCCACCAGCCACCCCTCGGAAGGAAGGTTGGGCAATCTACTTCCACCTCAGAAACCCAAGGAGGGGTCGCTGTGAGTCATAATTGACTCAACGGCAGTGAGTTTGGTTTTTTTTGGTCTGATGATTATCCTCCTGAAAATCCTCATTCCCTCCCTTTCTTGTCCCCCTAGTTTCCTTTACCAACTTATTAATCTTCATGCAATTTGTTTGGAGTTAATGTCATTGTCAGTAAAAAAATGCCAAAGAGGGACAAGATCAGCAGTGGCTTCTGCACAGATTCTGAAGCCTTGCTAACCCACCTCTGTGTCCTGGTCTGACTTATTGGAAAAGAGAAGTTCAAAGACATGGCTGATATGGTCCTTTAAAAATACTTGTACAACACAGTTAACAATCTTTATTTTCTGACTTTCTTCTTCTACAGAGATGCTTAAAGCAAAAAAAAAAAAGAAAAGAAAAGAAAAGAAAAAAGTTTCCTGCCACGAAAATGACATTGATATTTCGTAAATCAAGAACTAAGATAATGTTTTGGCTGCTACAGAGACGTTTACCTTATGTCGTTTATCTAAATGGTTTTTGATTAAAACATGACACAATTTTTGGACTGGCTTTACCGGAAAAAACAATTCCAAGAACTTTCTTATTCCAGAGCCTGAAATGCTTTAGAATATTCCTCACCAGAATTCCCTGTGGAATATACAGCTTTTAGCTCATTGAAGAAGATTTCTGAAACAATAAATCTTTAACAATGATCATCCGTTAGTATTAAATCAAACACTTTACTAAAAGTCAGGAAGAAACCTTCAAATGAAAACCATACAAGTATGTTTGTAAACTTTTTGAGTAACTACAATGTCAACAACTCTGTTCCAAAGATAAAATACTTTCCTATATTGACCTTTTAAAGAATTTGATCTGTTGTAAGAACAGATTATTTTTCTGTAATAGAAAAAAAAAAGCAAAATAAAATAAAAACTTCATAAGGTAATTCTTGCGTGAGCATCTGCTAGAGGAAGGATTAAAATCACAGAAGTAGTGATGAATTTCAAAGCTTTTTACATATTTGAGATACAGGGAAAAATGAGGTGTTGGAGGTAGGACAGCAGGAGAAAAATCTGATTTTCTGGTAATACATTCAAACACTGGATTTTTTCCTTACCAAGTTGCTCAAACTTAAGCATTTTATTTCTGACCCTTTATTACCCCATCTTATTTATGATGAATGCATTTTTTTTCTTCTAGAACCTTAAGGGTTTTACCAATTGATTTCAACACGTTAGATTTTGGGAAGGAAAACACACTTGTGGAACAGCTATTTCAAAACCTCCAGGAGAATAACAGTGACAAAAAAATAGCAATAAGATTCTGCCATAAACCATTCAACAGCAAGCAGAAGACTGAAATTAAGGCCAAGTGGCTTCTCAGGGGAATTGCGAAGGACAATTTCTTTTCCGACTGTGTCTACCACAGAAGAACTGCCCACAGAGTTCCTATGCCTTCGACTAATGACTCTGAAATGAACTTCCTGCAGCAGATGCGCCCCCTCAAGGGTTGCCAAGGGCTGAGGCTGGCGGTGGGGTGGCTGGGAGAATGGAGCGTTGAGGAGAAGCTGACCAGAGAGTGCACAATGGTCCCTGAGAGAAAGGGTAGATGGGATTGCTAACTCTGCATATGTTGTGGCACTTCATTAATAACAAAGATCAAAAGAAAAGAGGCTGTCTTAACAGCTGCATTAAATTAGTATGGAAATAGGCATTTTGAAATGATTCAGGGATAACAAAAGAGCATATACGTCTGGAACAGGTCACAGTGGAAGGCCAGAGAATAGTTCTCAAAGGTAGAAATGGTGGGTTCAAGCAGAGATTCCTCTTTCTTGCATTTATTATCCCTTCCATTTAGAGAATTTATAGAAAGATATTCTTCACCACAGCTCCTGAATGAAGTAAGATGCTTTAACAAGATTGGATTCCCTGGAACATATGGGAAGAAGTTAATAAAAATAATAAGTAAATACCTTTCTAAGAAGAGTTGGGTGAAATATGATGACCATCTATGCTTCCATCTTAACAGTAATTTAAATATTATTAAAGTCCAGTTCTGAAATGAAAATTTTTATCATGGAATCAAAAAACTTTGAGACAATTTGATTTTGACTTGAACATTTTGGATCATCAAAAAACAAAGTGCAAATGAGAGACTACTCTGTCCTTTCATGGAGAAAAGTACAAGGTAAAAAAAAAAAAAATCATTTGGAGTTGCATAGCATTGTTGTTGTTGTTGTTAGCTACCATTGAGTTGTCTCTGATTCATAGAGACTCCAGGTACAACAGAACAAAACACTGCCCAGTCCTGTGTGAGCCCTACAATCCTTGCAATACCTGGGCCCATCATTGCAGCCACTGTGTCCATCCATCTTGTGAGGGCCTTCTTATTTTTCATTGACCCTCCACTTTACCAAACATGATATCCTTCTCCAGGGAATGGTCCATTCTGAAAACCTCACCAAAGTAGGTGAGATGAAGTCTGGCCATTTTCGCTTCCAAGGAGAATTCCATCTGCACTTCTTCCAAGACAGGTTTGTTAGTTCTTTTAGCAGTGCATGGCACTTTCAGTATTCTTCGCCAACAGCACAACTCAAAAGCATTGACTCTTTTTGAGTCTTCCTTATTCATTGTCCAGCTCTCACATGTGTATGAGGCTATTGAAAATACCATGGGTTGTGTTAGGCACACCTTAGTCTTCAAGGAAACATCTTCGCTCTTCAGCACTTGAAAGAGGTCTTTTGCAGTAGATTTGCCCAGTGCAATATGTCATCTGATGTCTTGACTGCTTCTTCCATTGGTGTTGATTGTAGAACCAAGTAATATGAAGTCTTTGACAACTTCAATCTTTTCTCCATTTATCATGATGCTGCTTTTTGGTCTGGTTGTGAGGATTTTTGTTTTCTTTATACTGAGATGTAATCCATACTCTGGTAGCATAGTGCCTAAGGCACTTGACTGCTAACCAGAGGCTGATGGTTCAAACCCACCAGCCACTCCTTGGAAGGAAGGTTGGGCAATCTACTTTCATAGTGATAACGCCTTGGAAACCCAAGGAGGGGTTGCTATGAGTTGGGTCTGACTCGACGGCACATACCAACAACAACAACAACAATCCATACTGCAGACTGAAGTTTTGATTTTTATCAGTAAGTGCTTCAAGTCATCCTCACTTTCAGCAAGCAAAGTTGTGTAGTCTGCATATCTCAGATTGCTAATGAGTCTTCTTCCAATCCCGATGCCATGTTCTTCTTCATGTAGTCCAGCTTCTCAGATTATTTGCTCAGCACACTGATTGAAGAAGTATAGTGAAATGATACAACCCTGACACACTCCCTTCCTGATTGTAAACCATTCAGTATCCCCTTGTTCTGTTCAAATGACAGTGTCCTGGTCTATGCACAGGTTCCTCATGAACACAATTAAGTGTTGAAATACCTAATTTTTAATGTTTTCTATGTATTCTCTTCATCGACAATAATTAATCTATTAATCCTTTTTTTGTGGGATTAAAAGTCATGATTAAGTCATTTTATAGAAGTGATAAAATTGATATTTTTATTAATTGTCAGAGTATCTGGTGAAAAACAAAACAAAAATACAAACAAGAAAACAGGTAATGATGTGAGTGTTTGTCTCTGAAAATCAAACAAGCATCCATTGTTTTCCTTGTTGTACAAATGTTCTGGTCTCGGGTGCAGATCTACTTAGACATCTTCACATCTTTTTTTTTGTCAAATTTTTATCATGATTTGGGTGAAAATTTTTGGAGCAAATTCACTTTCTATATAGCAGCTCACAAACACTTTCTCTCATGACATTGACTGCAGTTTCCCACAATGCAACAACTTCCCTCCCACTTCCTCCCCATAGTTACCTCTTCCCTGTGTCCCTCTCTCCCATGAACTCCTGCCCTCCGAGCTGTCTTCCTATGCATACACAGCCCTCCTGTTCTCTGATGGACATCTTTACTTCTAAGAAGCTTTGATAGGGCTCTTCTCAAAACTTGAGAATGGTGGACAAATGCATCACAATTGCTTACTAGTACCCCTCCCCCCCCCACACAAAAACCCAAAATCTTCCATGAAACACTTAAAACTTCTACCTTCTACAAGAAGAACATTGTAAATTGAATTTTTACTCTTGCAATAAAACACAAAAGGTAGTAAAAGGTAATAATAAAAGGTCAGGCATATCCTTGATGCAGACTTGAAATGGATATTAGTTGACTGAAGGGAAATGATATTTTCAATTTGGATGACCTTTATTTTAATGACTATTTTGGGAAGAGAAGCCTTCTCTGGTCCTTTTTCACAATTGTTGTTGTTGTTGGTTGCCTTTGAGTTGATTCCAACTCATGGCAACCCCATATAATGTGCAGAGTAGAACTATTTCATGGGACTTTCAGCAGTGTCACCTTTAGAGCTCAGATCGCCAGGCCTGTCTTCTGAGGAACCTCTAGGGGATTCAAACTGTCAACCTTTCAACTAGTAGTCAAGCACTCCACCATTTGTGGCACACAGGAGCCCCAGTTGTTGTATACAATTTAGATGCACCCATAATTCTCTCTCCTAACTCATTGCTAGAGTATAAGAAATTTGCCTTTTGGAACATTACGTGAAAAATCGTCCCAAGAACATTCCTGAGGGCCAGCTGCCATCATATCTGTTAGGACTGCTTGTTATCACAGTATTGTCTTTGGGACAGGAAAAGAGACAGTAGTGCAAGTGAATTGTAGAAGCTGTCCCTACATTGCCTACTATGGCCCTCTGCTCTAGCTTGTCACCCAATTCCTGCACTTCTTTAATATACAAGTCAATAAACATCTATATAGCTACAATGAATTCAACCACCTTGCCTTTTCAAGGGTTTGTAAATTTAACTTTGAAAGTGTGCAAGAGCTGAGTGGAGTGTGCAAGAGCTGAGTGTTGATAAATACTTAGCCTTCCATCAGTATTTTTCAGTCCTGGATACATAGTAAAATTAAAAAGCAAATATTCTGCTGCAGAGGCCTCACACCAACTGAATGAAAATATGGGCATGGGGCCCAGGCTCCTGCATTTTAATAAAGCTCTACTGGTTATTCAAATGCATGGCCAGGTTTGAGAACCACTACTTATATAGTTTTAAGAACCAGAATCTATACACAACCTGCAAATATGGGAGAGCTGCCTTTTTTTGATGCTTTCATTCACCAGTTAAGCTTGAAACAGTCATACAGTGAATGGTACACTATCAATCAGAAAGAATTAAGACAGTTTTAAAAAAGCACAGGTTATTCTCCAGGAATAACTTAAAGACCCCATCATCCTAAGCTCCTGGAACAAGGGCACAGTTGTCAGAATATAGATGAGTATTTAGTAGATATAGTGGGAATATTCAAAATGGCTTTGCAATATGTCCAAATGGCTTTGCCCTCTTGACACCATTTACTGTTTTCTGGCCCTAGTTTGAAGATTTAACAGGTGCTTTCTACAACTCACCTTCCTCATCATCAATGGTGCTTTGGTCCCCGAGGAATCATTGGAGTCCACAGAACTGCTGGGGCTGCGGAACTAAAAACTGGATGGCCCTTTAAAAATGCTACACGCACCTTCAGGTCAAAATGTCTTTCATTCACATTCTGCAAGAGGTTGCACTTCCATTCCAAGAACAATCTTTAATTTTTTTAAAAGTATGTTTCCACAATGGGAAAAAAATGTGGAAAGATAAGGTCTTCTGGGGGAGGAGATCATCCCTGGAAATGACTTGGAATGAGTTTTCCTGATGAGTTATGGGAGCATGAACACATATCCTGTTTTGCTTCTCAGTTTGGAGAGGTTTTCACATAGATGCCTATTAGCTCCAACTCATTCATTCTGTTTGCACTTCTTTTTCTGAGACATTTGAGAGGAACATTGGCTCAAAGGTTCCATCCCAGGTGTGATGAAGATTTCTGGAAGGACAGTTCTTGTTGAATGTTATTACTGTCTGCATTTAGTTTTTCCTTTCTAAGGAATTCCAAGACGAGTGATCTCCCCTCCACATCCCAGATGTTGTAAACTAGAATTTTGGAACATTTGAATTAAAATACAATTCCCAGAAGTTTAGCTGAGTCCCAGATCTCAAACCAAACATTGACAAAAATGTATTTTTGTGCAAAGGGTCACATGACTGCCTCAGTACACTTTTCCTGGGCTGTGTGACTCGGTTCCCAAATGAACTGACACATTGTTTTGTCAACTTTATAACAACCAAACACCAGGATGCAAGAAATGAGGGTCTGGGTCTCTTTTTGGACAGACTAAAGCTCTGGAAATATCCTTTAATGTTGGTTTTTATAAGACCCTTAAGCTATGTGGTTTAAAAAACTCACCCCCAAAAGCAAAAAACACCTAAAAAGTTAAAGTCTGTTAAAAAGTTTCCTACATAGAATTGGCAATCCTTTAAGACTATTATTTTGAAGAGAACACATGTCTGAGGGGATAGGGATTAGTCATTATTGTCTCATTCAACTTCAAGCAGATCATTTAGGAAAACGTAAACATCCATGATTTAAAAGCAGGTGAGAGGCCAATATATATTTAATAAAAAATGCTTTCAAAAGTTTATATGCAACCTCCCAATGTTAGATTTTAATACGTACAAATCTTGGTTTTCCATTCCTCCTTCTGCCCACCATTCACCTGTGTTTGTATAATGGGAACCAGTTACTACAGCTCTGGTTACACATCTGTTTCACGCATGTGTGGTTGCAAGCCGTTTTAGGAACTAGTAAAACTACAGGTGTCTGGGTTTTAATGTAACCATTTTAAAAGAGCAGTTCATGGGCCTCTGATTATTATTTTTTATAGCTGGCAATGCTTCTTCCACCGTCTGCCAGCTCAAGGGTTAAATGTACCTCCCTTGCTCTCCCATCTGGTGGGATCTCTAAAAGCCAATTAATTTGTAAATTAATTTTTTAAACATAGGATCCACACTGTCCTGTGCCATCATCATTGTATTCTGTACAGATAGCTCCTTCCTCTGCTGCCATGCTTCCAAGAACAAACCGACTCTTAACTGGGCTTTGGGTGCTAGATGCTAAAGTCATTAAGTATGTGTGTCTGTCTGGCTTGCTTATTCCCGTCGCATCATGGAGACCACAATTATCATCACATCACTGTCCTAAATAATTTTGACACATAGTTTCATAACAGCTATAGAATATCTAAGGTGGTGCAGTTGTTAAAGCATTTGGGTGCTAACTGAAAGGTTGGTCGTTTGAACCCGCCAGCCGCTCCACAGGAGAAAGATGAGGCAGTCTTGTTCCATAAGGATTTACAGCCTTGGAAACCCTATGAAGCAGTTCTATTCTGTCCTATAGGGTTGCTATGAATTGCATTCAACTTCATGGCAGTGGGTTTGGTTTCGGTTGGGCAATGTCTATAGATGTTCTAAGGGAGTTCTGGTGGCGTAGTGCCTAAGGCATTTCACTGCTAACGAGAAGGTTGGCGGTTCGAACCCACCAGCCACTCCTCGGAAGGAAAGTTGGGCAATCTACTTTCGTAGTGATACTGCCTCAGAAACCCAAGGAGGGGTGGCTATATATAAGTCAGATCCGACTCGAGAGTATTGGATAGCTGCTCTGATGATCAGAAGTTCAGTTCTGTGTGAATGAAAAATTTGAGTTGGAGAATTGTACATTTTTCCCTCTGACCATTTAAACATGGCAGGAAAGATGTGAAGTTGCAGAAATTATTTTACCAACTACTGGAAGTCATTAGTTACTAAGAACATATGACAAAAGCACATTTATCTGTTCTCAGAAGAGAAAGACATCTATGTACCAAAAAAAAAAAAAAGAAAAGAAAGAAAAAGAAGTGGTGCCCTCTAATTTACAGATTAACCTAATTAGATCCCATTGAGTGCAGGTGAAATCCTTATTTTTGAAAAATGCTGTCCAGTGCCACCCAACTCAGCATACATGGTATGCAGAAGTCAAAATCAATTACAAATTTGACTTTGCTGCACAGTAATAGAAACAGGTCACACTTCTATATTTAAGGCTCTGGTGACATTTCTATTACAAATATAAGCATCATTTTCCAGGGATTTATTACTCAGCCATAATAATTTTTAGACAGGATCATTTATGAAATTCTAGGATTTGGCTCCCCAGCCAGATATTTTTATTTACTTCTTTTAAATTAGAAAACAGAGTTGAAATATTCTGGATGAATGAAAACAAATTAATAGAGAGAATTGTGAAAGTTTCCTTTGTTAAATAAAATTTGGCCATTTCACAGAGGCATTTGAGACCCAACTTAATGGCTTGGTAATATATTTTCATTTGCCCTTTATCCATAATAACCTGATGATGTTTCTGTGGCAGAAATGGAGCCTAGAATTGATGGCACCCTAAATGTTTTAATTCTTCATATGCTAATTAGTTACTCAAATTAGGGAAAGACGTTTCCTTATATTTTATGGTAGCTTTAAAACAAAAAATAAATGAAAAAAAAACTTTCTAGAATATGTGAAGAATTTGAAGTGTTATGTCCAACATTTTAAGCCTGTGAAACCCCTATTAGAGTCCTCAGTCTCCTCAATATTGAGAAGACCACTGTCTTCTCAATAAAGTCCTAATTTGTGAGGTGCTCCAAAATCTGTTCCTAGCTCACTTTTCTTATCTGAGTTTTCAATACTTCTCTTTATAAATTCTACTCCCTTGCTGATCAGTCATTTCTCAGACATAGCCTGATTTACCTGCCATTTTGTCTGCTCTTGTAACCCATCTGCCTTTATCCAAATCCTTCCTATTCTTCCAGACCCAGTTCAAATATCATTACCTTCAAGAATGTTTTCTTAGAATAAGTTATTCTCCTTGAACATTGAACTCTTGTGGCTTTTACATTAGAAACTTATGTATAGTTTAGATCTGCAGCAAATCTATATATTCTGAATAGGGACCATGACCTAAAAGATAAAAGAGCTGAACAGAAGATTTCAAAGGGCAGCTTGAGAAGGCAAAGTCAATTATTATTATGAAATGTGCAAAGACCTGGAGTTAGAAAAGCAAAAGGAGAGAACACACTCAACATTTCTTAAGCTGAAAGAATTGAAAAAAAA
>NW_006921616.1:14280084-14281840 GCF_000298275.1 Orycteropus afer afer | reverse complement strand
ATTTCATATTACTTGGTTCCACAACCAACACCAATGGAAGCAGCAGTCAAGACATCAGATGATGTATTTCACTGGGAAAATCTACTGCAAAGACCTCTTTAGAGTGCTGAAGAGCAAAGATATCTCCTTAAAGACTAAGATGTGCCTAACCCAAGCCATGGTATTTTCAATCTCCTCATACACATGTGAGAGCTGAACAGTGAACAAGGAAGACTGAAGAAGAGTTGATGCTTTTGAGTTGTAGTGTTGGCAAAGAATACTAAAGTACTATGGACTGCTGAAAGAAGGAACAAATCTGTCCTGGAAGAAGTGCAACCAGAATGCTCCTTGGAAGTGAAAATGGCCAGACCTCGTCTCACCTACTTTAGTCATGTTGTAAGAAGGGACCATTCCCTAGAGAATGATATCATGCTTGGTAAAGTGGAGGGTCAGTGAAAAAGGGGAAGGCCGTCAAGAAGATGGATTGACACAGTGGCTGCAATGATGGGCACAGGTATAGCAAAGATTGTAGGGCTAGCACAGGAACAGGCAGTGTTTTGTTCTGTTGTACATACGGTCACTATGAGTTGGAGCCCACTTGATGGCACCTAACAAAAACAACAACAAATAGGTACTGAATAAAGCTTTGTTGATTACATAAATGAGAGGTTGTACAATCTATTTCTGTAGTGATACCTCCTTGGAAACCCAAGGAGGGGTCACTATGAATTGGATCCGACTTGATGGCAGTGAGTTTTCTTTTGTTTTTTCATTCAAGGCTCATCTAGTTTTGGATTTCTGTTTTCTCTTAAAGTCAGGCTTAGATAATGAGCAGAGTATAACATATAAATATGTATCATGAAGAATTCTTAGCACAACAGAAAGTAAATAACATTTCAAACAAAAGCATAATGAAGCAAAACTGGTTTACTTCAATAGGTCACCTTCCTTTCATTCACCAAGGCTAGAAATACTATCCTTATCTCCTGTATCAAAGCCTTTCCCATGGTGATGTCTCTGAAATGTCATGCATATGTGCTCCTGTCCCTCCTACCCTATTTCAGGTCTACACCATCTCTTGACAGTAAAACATTTTCCTAAGAGGTTTCCTTGATTCTGAAGTTATTTTTCGTGGGCTGTTAATAGGATCTTCCCTATCTGTTTACAGGTAAGAGTCTGTCCATCCTCTACTAAGAAAAATCTTTGATAATTCACAAACTGAGCTTCTGATGGTCTGCAAATAAAGTCCAAATATTTTAAGCTGGCATTCAGTGCTCTCAGTCACCTGCTTCCCTGTGCCTCCCAGCTCTTTTCCTCCCACCTCCTACCATATGCCCTATGCTCAGGCTCATGACAAAATTCACCTCACCTCGAGCATGCCACAATGCATCCTTCTGATGGGCCGGAGCATCTTTCTTCCTTTTCTACCTATCAAAGACCTCCTATTGTTCTTGGCTCAGCTCCAATGCTGCATTCTCTGCTAAGCCTTTCCTTGTCCTTCCAGTGAGAATTTATTGCATTTACTTGTATCTTTGTTATAGCACCTGGTCGCCAGTGGTCAGAATTGTTCCTCTATGCGGTTATTTCCTCTATGCAACTAACCACTACCACAGCACACTTATGCTTATTAATTTACATTTTCAACCTTACTAGATTTTATAATTATATGGAGTTGAATAGGAGCTTATAGTGCCTAAGGCACTTGACTGCTAACCAGAAGGCTGGTGGTTCAAACCCACCAGCCACTCCTCGGAAGGAAGATGGGGCAATCTACTTC
>NW_006921616.1:14274913-14277914 GCF_000298275.1 Orycteropus afer afer | reverse complement strand
AAGGCTGGCGGTTCAAACCCACCAGCCACTCCTCGGAAGGAAGATGGGGCAATCCACTTCTGTAGTGATACTGCCTCAGAAACCCAAGGAGGGGTTGCTATGAGTTGGGTCTGACTTGAGGGCACATGAAAACAACAACAACAACAATGTGCCTAACAAATGTCTAATACCAGATTTTGGCAGAGGGTGAAGGTCTGTTGTCTACTGGCTTACAGATGGAACAGGACTACCTGATGGCATTGGAGGTGAGGGTAAGGGATCCTCATAGCTAGACAATCCTGGAAATTTTGGATGATGGCATGTGGTGCTATGGAAATGTGCTCAACTTACAGAGATAGGAATACGATATCCAGAGAATGGAAATGACTTCTCTAGGCAGGGGCAATCTAGACCAGGAGTTGTAGTTTTCTCCATTCCTAGTTTATTTATCACTAGTCCAGTCTTCCCACTGTTATAGATTTGGGGTTTTCCTCCTTGGTAAACATTGTGATCTATTCCTTTAATTGATTTTGTTCCCTTCTGAGCTTAGCAGCAAGTTGGAGACAAGCACAGCTGCGTGACTGCTGAGCTCGCTTCCAGATGCTTTCAGATGGAGACAGAAGCTCTTTTATCCCGTAAGCTCCAGCTGAATCAGGAGGCCAGAGGTCAGGACTACCTGTAAACATTTTCTTTAACATCACCAGCTGGCTTTACTGACAGAATTGTACGCCTCCACATGTCCTAATTCAAGAGAAACTTATTTAGCAAGAAATACCTGGTGAGGAATAACATGTTGAGAGTACCTCAGTTGTGAGACTAGTTGCCATTGTGTTGATGCCCAATCATGGTGATCCATGTGCGTCAGAGTAGAATTATGCACTTAAGGATTTTCAGTAGCTAATTTTTCAGACCTTTCTCCCAAGGTACTTTTGGGTGGACTTGAACATCCAAGCTTTTAATTAGCTGCCAAGAGCATTAACTATTTGATCTACTAGGAAATCTAAAAGTATCTCAAGCTCTATAAATGACTCAACTAGGCTTTATTTAAAAAAAGGTATTGCTTTGAATATTCTCCACAATAGTGCTGTCCAATAAAACTTTCTATGATGACAGAAAAGTTCAATATTTCTGCTGTCCAATATGGTAGCCACTAGCGACACGTAGCTGTCGATCTCTTGAATTGTGCTTGGTGTGACTGAGGAATAAAATTTAATGAAAAAATTATTTTATTAATTTGTTGTATGTGCTCTATTGGGCAGTGTGTTCTGTTGTATGTGCCCTGTTGGGCGGTGTGTTGTTGTTGTTGTTATGTGCCGTCTAGTCGGACCTGACTCATAGCTACTCCTCCTTGGGTTTCCAAGGCAGTAGATTGCCCCATCTTCCTTCTGAGGAGTGGTTGGTGGATTTGAACCACCAGTCTTCTGGTTAGCAGTCAAATGCCTTAGGCACTATGCTACCAGAGCTCCCATTGGGCAATGTAGCTCTGCATTTAATATGTGGTTTAAAATGTTGTAGGGACAAAAGCTTTGCAAGTGATTTATAGGTAGTTGCACATTTTTCTCATATTTAATAACTATCTTTTATCTTCTCATTACAGGTGCACCTGACCCAAGCCATGGTGTTTGCAATAGGCTCAAATGCATGTGAAAGTTTGACAGTGAATAAGGAACATGGAAGAAGAATTCATGCATTTGAATTGTGATATTGGTGAAGAATATAGAAAATACCGTGGACTGCCAGAAAAATGAACAGATCTGTCTTGGAAGAAGTACAACCAGAATGCTCCTTAGAAGTGAGAATGGCCAGGTTTTGTCTCACATACTTTGGTCATGTTGTCAGAAGGGATCAATCCCTGAAGAAGAATATCATGGTTGGTAAAATAGAGGGTCAGTGAAAAGGGGAAGACGGATCTGGGCCAGGCTCAAATTGTTTTGGTACTAAGCTGCAGGTTAGTTCAGGCCTGCTGCATGTTTCTGACACACTCCTGATTTCTGTAGGCCAGTATGGGCAAGTTATTTGCACAATGATGGCGGAAGTGCAAAAGGACAAGTTAATTACACACCAGTCAAGCCTCTGTTTGTGTCATATCTGCAAATATGTCACTGTACAAATCAAGTCACATGATCAAGCCCAACATCAGTGGAGCTGGGTACTATATTTTTCCCACAGAGGTGCACGGAGGAAGTGAGTATTTGCCAAACAAGTATCTAATCGATTGACCACATTCTCCATAATCCCATTTCCCCAAACATGTTAGCATCTACTACTTGATAAACTCAGTGTTGATTTTAAGATGAAAAGGGTAGTCATAATAACTGCCTTAGAGTATTATTTTGAGGATTGATTAAACTTCTTGACAAAAGCTTTCTAAAAAGTTAAAATACATCAAGCGAATACATTTTAATTTAAAGAATGTTATCTCCCATCATGTTTTTGTTATGTGCCGTTGAATCAGACCTGACTCATAGTGACCCCTCCTTGGGTTTCTGAGGCAGTATCACTATGGAGGTAGATTGCTCTATCTTCCTTCTGAGGAGTGGCTGGTGGATTTGAACCACCAGCCTTCTGGTTAGCAGTCAAGTGTCTCAGGCACTATGCTACCAGAGCTCCCATCTCCCATCATAGTAACCACTTTACAAATAAGCCAACCTTGTGAAAACAAGTCTTTAATCCAGTCTGGATAAAGAAATTTAACTTAAACTCTTCCATGGCTAATCAAATAACTCACCCACTGACATTACTACTAGAGTGGATATTCTGGATGACTCCGCAGCAACCATTCTATACTTTCTCAGTAAGAGAGAGTGATGAGGTTGGAGGGTTTGATTCCTGCTTAAAGAATTACCTGGTTGATCTAAGAATAGTTCCATCCCCTTTTCTAGGCATTTATTTAGGAATGTATCTGGTGGAGTAGTGCCTAAGGCATTTGACTGCTAACCAGAAGGTTGGTGGTTCAAACCGTCAGCCACTCCTCAGAAGGAAGATTGGGCAATCTACTTCTGTAGTGATACTGCCTTGGAAA
>NW_006921616.1:14271905-14274633 GCF_000298275.1 Orycteropus afer afer | reverse complement strand
TGACTGACAGGTCTTATATGATTAAATTACTGGCATTTTATTTTTCCTATTTACATTTTAACTAATTTAAAACTGGTTGCCGTTACATCAGCTCTGACTAATGTTTTTCTACTCTTGAAATCCATTTTCTCTTTCTCTCACTAAAGGAGAATAAAGAAATAAGTTGTCTTATTTGCTTCTGGCAGGTATCCTGTAACTTTGGGTCGATACACTGAGGAAGGCTGAGCTAAGGGAATCAGAGGAGTAGCATTACAGTCCTGATGGGACCTCACCTGAAGCCTGTACGACCTGTGCACTTTGAATTATGACTCATTGATTGTTCTACTTCTTAAAGCCTCTCTGAGTCAATGTTCTGTAGTCTTTGTTTTCTTTTAATTATTCATAATATTTCATCATCATTCATCCATTTGTTCATCTAATATGATCATGTGAAGGACTAAAGTGCATAGCTCTTACTAGGCATTGGGAAAGATGCCAAATATCTTTAAGAAACATATTTCTAGTGATTGTGTATTAGCTCAGTGAATTTATGCTTTATCAAATCCTGTTTCAAATACAAATGATATTTAAGAAGACATAGACAAAATGATATAATTAGGTACAAAAGTGAAGTAAACGTATCTCTGGATCACAAATAAAACAAGAACACAAAGTGAGCAGGGATGAAACCACAGGTTTGCTGGACTAGCACTCTGAAAGCAAACAATGAAAGCTTGGTATGTGCTCCATTAAGACAGAAAGAAGACCTGACTAAGCTTACAGCTTGTAGTCAGAGATTGAAGTAGCCTCCTGTTTCCTGAAATTTGAAGAAAATCTAATGCTGACTCAAAACCTGAAGTTATGGCTTTTCAGGATCCTAGTAGGACATCTACTTCTGTAAAGATTTATGGAAAGTGTTGGAAACCTAGTGGGGGTTGCTAGGAGTCGGAAATGACTTGATGGCAGTGTTTTGTTTTGTTTTTCCAGTAATTAAGAGGACAGAAACACTGCTTCACAACAAAGAACTGAGCCAACCCATGTGATGGCTGGATTTAAGATATCTCTTAAGTCATGGTGGGGTAGGAAAAGCAATACACTTGTACATGACCTGGATATAGACTAGGTTTCAACCTCAACAACAGACTGGGAAGGGTGAACCAGGAAGATAGGCCAAAAAAGAAAGGGAGATGGGAACAGACAAAGAACAAACAGATCCTGCAGGAAAAGAAAACCCAGAACAAGTAAAGAAATTGAATACTGAAAAGAAACAAACAAAAAAAACAATAAAATCAACAAGAGTAAGAATTAATTTAATAGTACAGTCAGAAAAGACTAAACTGAGAATGCTTAGAATAGTTAAGAAATAAGTGAAAAGATTATAGTCATGAAAAAGAAAAATAGATTATGAAACAAAGACACACAGACTGAAATAGGAACAGATATAAGTGAAGACAATAGGAATTTTGGAAATAACATAGCAATTGAAACAAAAGAAAAGCTCAATGAATAAGATAATTTCTAGAAACAGATAATTTTTGTGTTGGGTGATAATATTAAGTAAAACTCAGATCCCAGCACCAAAACTTTATGAAACAGATGTGTCATAACTTTCTTACACACTCTATTTCAGAACATAGGAAAGGAAGAAAAGTTATAACTTTGGTTAAAAAAAAAAAACTTTAAAAGAAAAGTGTACAAGAAATAAAGATTAATCATACTAACAAACATAGTTGCATGAATTCTCAAAAAATACTATCAAATTATCCATAATAATGTATTGTCAAAATCATGAGCTAGTAGAAATGATCCCAGGAAAGTAAAAAGAATTTAACATCAGGAAGCATATTAATGTAATTCCTATTATAATCAGAGAAAAAGTATGTGATTATCTTCATAGACACAGCCAAAAATTGATGAAATTCAACATTCATTTGTAATTTAAAAACAAGAGCAAAATACAAAAACAAAAACAAAAAAAAAAAGGAAAAATTTTCAAACCTAAAAAAGTGGACTGTGAAAATCATTGAGCAAAATCACATCTGTGAACCACTAGAAATAGTCTATTATGATCAGGAAGGAGACAAGAATAGATGTTCACTATCAACACCATTCAGTATTTTAGTTTTGATCTTAGCCAGTGTAATAAGATAAGAAAAAGAAATTAAAAATATACAAATGTAAAAGAAGAGACAAAATTGTTATTTTTAAAGATGATATAATTTTTCTACATAAAAATAAATAAATTGTATAGATAACTCTTTAGAACTAACAAGAGAATTCAAAAAGGCTGTCAGACAAACACCAATATAAATAAGATGAATAATATTTCTCTCAACATGAAATGACCAACTGAAATGTAATTAAACCAGAGATATGTTCCCAATAGTGACAAATACTATCAGGTTCATAGAAATAAATTCATCTAAAGATGAGTAAGATCTTTCTGGATAACCTTACAAACATTATTGAAAGACACAAAAGAATGCCAGAATGGTAAAATAAACTAAGACACTGGATGAGGAAAGTTAATATTGTAAAGAAATTAATCCTTCTCTTAACAAGTGATTAATGAATTTGATGTCATTACAATAAACAGCTCTCATCAGATAATTCTAAACTATCACCGAAAAAAAGGAATCAAGAAAGGTTAGTATAATTCTGAAGAGAGAAAAGTTAGCATAAATCTGAAGAAAATAAAATAGGGGAAATAGCCCTACTAGTTCAATAAATAAGACTGAACAGTTAGTTT
>NW_006921616.1:14263848-14271061 GCF_000298275.1 Orycteropus afer afer | reverse complement strand
TCTAGTCGGCCTGACTCATAGTGACCCCTCCTTGGGTTTCTGAGGCAGTATCACTAAGGAAATAGATTGCCCCATCTTCCTTCAGAGGCAGTCAAATGCTGTAGGCACAATACCACCAGAGCTCCTACTGTGTAGTAATGGGTCAGGTATGTCATTCTCTTCAACTTTACCAGATATTAGCAAATTTCTCTCCAAAGTGCTTTAGACAAGTCCTGAAACTTCCTGCTGCCTCACTTATTTATCAGTCTTTTTTACTAATCTGGTTGTTTTTATTAAAAAAGTTGAAGAGAATGACATACCTGACCCATTACTACACAGTAGGAGCTCTGGTGGTATAGTGCCTGAGGCATTTGACTGATAACCTGAAGGCTGGTGGTTCAAACCTACCAGCCAATCCTCAGAAGGAAAGTTGGGCAACCTACTTCTGTAGTGTTACTGCCTTGCAAATCCAAGGAGGGGTTGCTATGAGTCAGATCTAACTTGGTGGAAGTGAGTTTGGTTTTGGTTTAGGTAGCACAGACACTCACACTTTTGCACAGGGAACACATTCAAGAATATTAGTGCAAAAAAATAAAAGAAATAAAAGAATATCTGTGCAACATTATATGTCACTAAGGTCTGCCACTTGGAGAATGGTTTTTAAAATATTGTCTTTTTATACAAAAGAAGGCTTTATAATTCTTAAAATGAATGTTTCAGAGTAACATGCATCTAATGATTAAATTTAAAAAAACATGATAGGCAACCAAAAGAATAACATAATATATACAGCATGATACCATTTATATAAAATTTGACAAAATGCAAAAGAAGGACTGTATATTGTTATTGAACACATATGAATGGAAATGACAAACAAAAGATTGAGATTATCCAGATTAAGATCAGTGGTTAACTCTGGGAAGAAAACAGCCAAATGAGGTGAAGAAACTTTATCTAGGCAGGAGTCAACATTTTGAAAATTGTCATTTATATTATTTCTTACAAATATAAGAAGCATGTATGCAAAAATGTTAAGGTTTGACAAAGCTACTGGGGAAGATGGATACATGGATGTTACTTCTGTTAATTCTCTTTATTTTTGTTTCTGATAAATTTCATGGTAAAGCATGATGTAGACAGAAAAGGATGGATAAGAGTGAGATATCCAAGATGGAATGATGATTATGGATTTATGAGTGATGAAGAACACATTGGAGTTCAATCTTGTAGACTTAATGTCTTCTTCACCAAGTGTGCTTTTCAACGCCCTCTCCCTGTCCTCTACCTCCAACCACTTCCAGCTTAATATACACTTCTGGATTCAGACAAGTGGAGACAGAAAAGTAGCATTTCCTGGCTCACTCTAGGGTGTGTGTGACTGGAATTCACTTTCCAAGATTATAGAAACAAAAGACATTTTCAGATAGTAACTGATTGTGACCTTAGAGTCATGGAGTTCTGGGGTTCACAATTGGAGGTCCACTGAGGTGGTGATAGGGGCAAAAATCTGTTTGGTTGCCGTTGAGTCATTTCCAACTCATGGCGACCTCCTGTGCACAGTACAGAGCTGCAATCCAGAGGGTGTTCAAAGTTATGACCTTTTGGAAGCAATTCACCAGGTTTTACTTCTGAGAAACTTCTGGGTGAGGCTGGACCACAAATCATTTTTTCAGTGAGTGCTTAACTGTTTGTGCCCCCAAGAGTTTAGAAAAATGGTAAACGTTTAGGTTGTTCTGGTTACCTCATGCCACTCTGACAAGAATATACCACAAATGAGATGACCTTAACAAACAGGAATTCATTCTCTCACAGTCTGGAGGCTTTAAGTCCGAGTTCAAAGTGCCAGGCTCTAGTTGTTGTTATATGCCATTGAGTCGGACCCGACTCATAACGACCCCTTCTTGGGTTTCCGAGGCAGTATCACTATGGAAGTAAATTGCCCAACCTTCCTTCCAAGGAGTAGCTAGTGGGTTTGAACCGCCAGCCTTCTGGTTAACAGTCAAATACCTTAGGCACTATGCTACCAGGGCTCCTGCCAGGCTCTAGGGGCTATGTGAAAGCCCCTCGACTTTGGGCTTTAGCTCTGCCTCTTGCTCCAGGCCCACTGAAGCCAGAGACATCTCTGCACTCAGGCAGCTACTGGCTGCTGAAGCTAACAAGCCCAAGATCAACAAGTAAAATGGCACAGCCCAATGTTACCAAACCACACAGCGGGCCATTAATTCAAGTCCATTGTAAGTCCCACAGTTGGCAGAGCATGGCAGGCTGCTGAACAACGACACAGCTACATGCAGGGTCTATGCGTACCATAAGCTAGAGACCATTTCCAAAGTGGTTTCTTATATACAGGAAGCAGACCCCATATCTGAAGGCAGCTACTCAGCTGCTTGTTGGAGATCCCACCATGGAGTTGATTATCAGTCTCATCATGGGGAATACCACATCCAGCTGCCCAGCCATTCAACCAGGCCCAGCCAAGTTGACACACAAACTGAACTACCACATAAGTAATAGGAGCCCTGGTAGCGTAGTGCCTAAGGCACTTGACTGCTACCTAGAAGGCTGGGGGTTCAAACCCCCCAGTAACTCCTTGGAAGGAGGGTTGGGCAATCTACTTCCATAGTGAGACCACCTTGGAAGCCCAAGGAGGGGTTGTTATGAGTCACGTCCGACTTAATCGCACATAACAGCAACAACATAGGTCGTATGGTATTTTTCCATATTAAATGACATCACACTATTACTTTATCGAATATATTCAGATCTTTGGCATTCTTGCTCATTTTCTCAGGAGAAAATCTTAATATTTGCATTTCTGGGCCAAAATATATGTACATTTTAAAGGTTTTTTCATTCAGGGTGCTCAATTAACTCCAGAGTGATTTTCACCTTCTATTCCCCAATAGGACTAAGTCTTTTTCATTTTAAAATTCCCTTTGTATGAAAAAGTAAAAGGGAGATGAATGCTCTGCATAGTGTCTTTTGTTCTGGTCTTTACATCTTAGAAGTTATCCCAAGACTTCCTCATTTCTGGTTGCTGTTGTTATCTGCGGTGGAGTCAGACCCGACTCATAGCGACCCCTCCTTGGGTTACAGAGGCAATATCACTACGGAAGTAGGATTGCCCAACCGTCCTTCCGAGGAGTGGCTGGTGGGTTTGAACCGCCAGCCTTCTGGTTAGCAGTCAAGTGCCTTAGGCACTACACTACCAGAGCTCCTCCTTTCCTGGGTATTATCCCTCAATCCGGAGTTCCTGGGTGGTGTGAACAGTTAATAGGATCAGCTGTTATCTAAAAGTTGGGGGTTCGAGCTCACCCAGGGTGCCTCAGAAGACCTGATAATCTACTTCCAACAAAGTCATAGCTCAAGGATAAAGCACGTGGGGTCACCATCATTCGGAATTGACTCAATGGCAGTGTTTTTTTTTTTTTTAGATCCCTCACTTCCTTCCCGCTCTGTGTTTGCTTCCCTCAAGTACTGAGCCCTCATACCGCTCCTTCTCTCCTTCGCTGCTCAGAGCCTTTCACAGAACCTCCACCAGGCCTCCTTCCATTCTCAAAATGCTCTTAGGCCTTTATTCATCCCTGTATTTTTTTCTTCCATTGAAGTTGTAATGGCCACAATGAAGGTTTACTTCATCTGAAATGTAGGGAGAAAGTTTTCAATTTAGCTAATTCACACTAAACTGTTAATGTCAGATAGGTAGCTTAATAGGTTAATTCTCCAATAGGACCTTGGTAAAGGGTTTCAGAAGACAGTCTTTTTGGTGGAGGATTTCTAACTTCCAGTTCTGGGTAGCAACTGCTAGGTATACAGCAAAGCCTGGTTATAATTCTTTTAGAATTTGCCTTCATGTCATTACTTTATCTTTTGACCTACAAAAGCATATTTTAACATTTTCCTTTCTGGGTGGCTACTTGGTTTGTTTGATGGGCTAGTACAGCCCTAGTCTATAAATAAAACACTGCTTACTTGAAGCAAGCTTTATTATATGGATACTATCATCACGATTATTATTGTTGTTCATTAGTATTGAACTCCCATTATGTATGTGATAAAAATTAAAAAAAAAAAAAAAAAAAAAACTTTCACTGCCATTGAGTCTATTCTGACTCATAGCAACGACCACATGACTTCTAAGGCTGTAAATCTTTAGTGGGTTTGAACCGCCAGCCTTCTGGTTAGCAGTCAAATGCCTTATCCACTGCACCACCAGGCCTCCATATGTATGTGATAGTTTATTGTTTTTTTCAACAAAACAAAGAAAATGCAAGCTAGCATTCATGAAATTTATAATTCAAATGAAACAACACAGACAATATATACAGAAAACAGTATAGGAAATAAGTTAACTATATTCAAAGTTGGGAGCTCTGGTAGCATAGTGCCTAAGGCACTTGACTGCTAACCAGAAGGCTGGCAGTTCAAACCCACCAGACACTCCTCGGAAGGAAGGTTGGGCAATCCTACTTCCGTAGTGATACTGCCTCGGAAACCCAAGAAGGGGTCGCTATGAGTTGGGTCCGACTCGACGGCACATAACAACAACAACATATTCAAAGTTAACATATATAACACAATTGCCATGTTTTAGAGACTGAAGTGCATATTGACTGTTTCTAGGTGTGAAAATGCACGCTAGTACAATTTACTTAATTATATCAAGCTTGCTTCCAGGAATGCAAAAATGAATGAACACATTTCTTAGTATTTACTTTCACTAGTTTTTAGGTAAATGAAATTAAATAAGATTATCAAAGGGGACTGTAATCTTATTTATATCCTGAATAAAACATGGTTCCTAGTAAATCTGACATATATACTAACACATATGTCACATCTGACAACCTTACATGACTTTGCAAAGACTTTTAAGTAGCTCTGTTCTTAATTGCTAAGGAATCCATTAGAGGATTTAACTTTTTGCTGTATTTGGTAGATTTTTTTCCCCAAGTATTGTTTATTAAAAATGATTACTAAGGGATCAACCTAATCAAGCATTTTTAACTTTGTGAATTCTGCTGTGTCTTACCTGGGTTAGAGATAATAAGAAAGTTTTATGATAAAATATATCATATCTCTGTTGACTCATTATGATAAAACAACCAATGAGAAGAGCACATAGAACTTTCACATATACTTTGTGGACTTTTAGAGCACGTCTAACAGCAGTATTGCTGTTAATATCATGTTTCATTAAAGAAGCAAGCTACAGATTGTGGTAGCAGTCGTAGGATATTAATACAGATCTTGATATCTACCTGTAAGTGGACTGCTCAGTTGAGTCTGTTTTTTTTTTTTTTTGCTTAATATGATGTTTTTGTGATTTATCCATGTTGACAAGTGTATCAATAGCTCTTTTATTATATTCATACAATGGAATTCTACCCTACAATGAGAAAGAATGAGCCACTAGTACACTCAACAACATGGAATGAGCTAATGATGCAGTCAACAGTGTGTATGTCCATGGGAATCCATCTCTTACTGATGGTCATTTGTGATGTTTTAGTTTTGGCTAAGGAGCTGAGGTGGTGGAATGGTACAGTGTTTGTCTGCTAACTGAAGGATGGGCAGTTAGAACTCGGCTCTGAGGGGGAAAGGACTTGGTGACCTGCTCCTGTAAAGATGGCAGTCTAAGGAAATCTATGGGGGCAGTTCCACCCTGTCATACAGGGTCACTGCAAGTCAGAATCAACTCACTGGCACTTCACGAGAATTTTTGGATATTACGAATAAAGCTATTCAAAACATTCTTGTTCAAGCCTGTTCTGGACATATGTACTCATTTATACTGGGTAAATACCTGGGATGGAATGCATATATTTTTAACTTGTTTAAAAACTGCCAAGCAGTTTTCAAAAGTGGCTGTACCATTTTATACTCTCACCAAAAATGTATGAGAGTTCCCATCGAGATACATCCACACAAGCACTTGTTATTGTCAGACTTTACAATTCTAGTGACGCATAATTTTAATTAGCTATTTCCTGGTATCTTGTCATGTGTTTATGGGCCACTCAGATGTCTTCCTTGCTGAAGTGAATACTCAAGGGTTTTGTTCCTTTTAAAAATTTGGGTTATCTTCTTAGTATCACTTTGTTTTTGTTTGTTTACATATTTTGGATTTAAGTTCTTTGTAAGATCAATCTTTCTCTATATATATCTATCTAGACAATATTTTCTGTGGCTTGCCTTTCATTTTTTTTGCTACAGTTTTTCAATATTTTCTTTAATAGTTTACAGATATTTGTACTTGTCATAGTCCAACCTAGTAGTAACTTCATAAATATACATATGCTTTTATTAGTTGGTACGACACATGGGAAGGAAGATCAGCAGTGATTTTTTCTGATAGACATTTCTCCGCTAGCTGTTATTCCCCCCTAAGAGCTGATTATGAAACAGTTTTCTACAATTCATACATTAGCCATTTATTTATTTATTTCTGATGATCTTGGTTGTAACAAATGATCACCATAAAGCCTTTTTGTCTCTTTGTTTTTGGTTGATTGGTTGTTTGAGTCCTTGGTGAATCATTCAGGATTCATGATCACAGGGTTATCTCAGCTGGCTCTGGGCATTTTAGAAATCATGGTTTCAGATTTTTTTCTCCTTCTTTACCCAAAACAAAACAAAACAAAAACTTGAAAAGTAATGCCCAGTAATTGAGCAACTTCATTTTTTATCTTCTGAGAGTCTGAGAGACAGAATTTAGTGATGGTGGTGGTAGCATCAGGAATTAGCACATTATCCGTTAAGAACCCCTTAATTCTATGAACATCAAATTGTTAAAGGATGCTCTTGGGACTTCTGAAACCTCGCAATAATTTTCCTGGATGTGTGCTTTCTGGTTAACAGAAATAACCTGATCTCATATCAGGTAAATACTCCTGGAGAAGTTTATACCTGTGGCAGAACAGAGAGCAGTTGAAATTGGAAATGTGACCCCATCAGGAAAAAATGTAGCTATTTTGGGATTCTTGATGCTGTTATGTGAACATCCTGTTTTCTTCCATGGTGATGTTGTCTTGGAATAAGAGAACAATGACTGCTATAGAGGCAGAGTTCCAGGAGGAGGAAAAGGAAGAGGAAGAGACTATGGGTGATAATGCAGGTAGTTAATAATGATGGCAAACACGTAAGGATGTTGAATGAATTAAGAGTTCAAATTGTTAAAGTAATTTGTGTGACTTTATTTTCTTTTTTTTTTAAATTGTGATTCAGGTGA
>NW_006921616.1:14254881-14263448 GCF_000298275.1 Orycteropus afer afer | reverse complement strand
GCCATAGTCTCAGTGGTTCCATCAGGCTCTATCAGACCAGCAAACCTGGTCCCCTCTTTTTTTTTTTTTTTTAATGATTTTGAGTTTTGTTCCACATTGTTCTCCCACTCTATCCAGGATCTCCTACAGAGATCCCCCTCCAAGTAGTTGACAGTGGTAGCCGGACACCATCTAGTTCTTCTGGTCTCATAGTTGTATAGTCTGAGGATCGCATGGTGTATCAGTCACTTGGACTAATTGTTTCCGTGCTTCTTTGGTTTTCTTCATTCTTCTTTGCTCTGGATGTGGAGAGACCCATCATTGCATCTAGATGGCTGATGGCAAGCATTTAAGATCCCAGTCGGTACTCGCCACAGTAGGATGTGGAACAATGTTTTGTACAGTATGTTATGCCAATTGAGCTTGATGTCACCTGTGACTATGCTCCCAAGCCCAAGGGTTCAACTATTAGCTTGCTTTTGGTAGCTGGCTGTGGACAAGAAGTGAGTATAAACTTTTCCCTTGTCAGCTCTACTATATACCTGGGAATTCTTATAGAACATACCAATACACTTGTAGAAATATTGTCTGCCAACTCTATGCATGGTCTTGGGCACACTCTCCCCTGCATAGGCATATCTAATAGTTCAACCTGTACACCCATCTATCCACCCGCATATCTGTGTTTGCCTTCACTGACAACACAGTACTGTGTGTGCAAAAGGGTTCATCTCTGTTGTCTGTACCTCCCATGTACTTCTCTATGTCTTCCTCTTCCTCAATGCCACCATGTTGATCACTCACATTTGGCACATTGCCTTTCTCTTTACCCCAATGAATACTTGTCTCCAACTATCCTACAGTGTTTCCTCCCCCTCACCCCCACCCCTGGTGTTCTGGTTACCTAGTATCGCTCTGAAAAGAATATACCACAGATGGGATGGCTTAAACAAACAATGGTTTATTCTCTCACAGTTTGGAGGCTTTAAGTCCAAATTCAAAGTGCCAGGCTCTAGTGGCTGGGTGAAGGCCCCTCAGCCTTGGGCTTCAGCTCTGCATCCTGCTACCAGCCCACTGGAGCTAGAGGCTTTCCTTCACTCAGACAGCTGCTGGCTGCTGAGGATGCCAAGCCCAAGGTTGTCAAGCAAAAAGGCACAGTCCCAATATTACAAAATCACATGGCAGGCCATTTACTTAAGTCCATTTTAAGTCCCAAGGTCAGCAGAGCATGGCAGGCTGCTGACCAATGACACAGCTACATACAGGGTCCAAGCATGCCATAGGCTAGAGACCATTCCCAAAGCTGCTGCTTATATACGGGAAGCAGACCACATAACCAAAGCAGCTACTCAGCTGCTTATGGTAAATCCCACCATGGAGTTGATTGCTAGTCTCACTATGGGGAGTAACTACCACCAGCTGCTCAGCTACTCAACTAGTCCCAGCCAAGTTGACACACAAACATAACCACCACACCTGGTAACCAATTAAGAAAATTTCCTTCCATATATAAATCTTTCCTTGACTTTTACAATAACAGGCAAATACAGTATTTGTCCTGTGATTGACTTATTTCACTCAGCATAATGTCCTCCAAGTTTATCCATGTTATGTGGTGTTTTGCAGAATTCTGCTTTATTCATTAGGGTTGCATAGTATTCCATTGTATGTTTGTACCATAGTTTGGTTAACCATTCTTCAGTTGATGGACACCTAGGTTGTTTCCATCTTTTGGCTATTGTAAATAGTGATGCGATGAACATGGGTGTGCGTATGCCTGTTCTTGTCATGGCTCTCACTTCTTTAGGATATATACCTAGTAATGGAATGGCTGGATCAAATGGTATTTCCAATTTCAACATTTTTAGGAATCACCATATTGCTTTCCACAGTGGTTGTATCATTTTACAATCCCACCAGCAGTGTATAAGAGTCCCAATCTCTCTGCATCCTCACCAGCATTTGTCATTTTCTGTCTTATTCAACTTTGCTACTAGTGCTGGAGCAAGATGGTATCTCATTGTTGTTTTGAGCTCTGGTGTAGTGCCTAAGGCACTTGACTGCTAACCAGAAGGTTGGCAGTTCAAACGCACCAGCCCCTCCTTGGAAGGAAGGTTGGGCAATCTACTTCCGCAGTCATACTGCCTCGGAAACCCAAGGAGAGGTCGCTACGAGTCAGGTCCAACTCGGTGGCACATAACAACAACTTTTGGCTAATGATCATGAGCATTTCTTCATATGTTTGTTGGCCACCTGAATATCCTGTTTGGTGAAGTCTTTATTCATTTCTTCTGACCATTTTTTAATTGGATTATTTGTCTTTTTGTTGTTGAGGTATTGGAGTTTTCTATAAATTCTAGAGATAAATCCTTTGTCAGATATGTCATTGCCAAATATTTTTTCCCAATCTGTAGGTTCTCTTTTGACTCTTTTGGAAAAATCTTTGGAAGCACATGAAAATTTAATTTTGAGAAGGTCCCATTCATCTCGTTTCTCTTCTGGTGTTTGTGCATTTTGGGTTATGCTTGATAGTCTATTCATGCCATATATTGTTGTTATGTGCTGTCAAGTCAGACCTGACTCATAGCGACCCCTCCTTGGGTTTCTGAGGCAGTATCACTACTGGGAAGTAGATTGCCCCATCTTCCTTCCGAGGAGTGTCTGGTGGGTTTGAACCGCCAACCTTCTGGTTAGCAGTCAAGTGCCTTAGCCACTATGCTACCAGAGCTCTTAGGGCCACTAAATTTACCTCTAGTTTTTCTTTGAGGAACTTTATAGTTTTAGGTTTCACATTTAAGTCTTTGATCCATCTGGAGTTAGTTTTTGTGTATGGTGTGAGGTTCAGATCTTGTTTTATTTTTCTGCAAATGAATATCCAGTTTTGCCAGCATGCCAGCACCATTTATTAAACAGACAGTCTCTTCCTCATTTAATGGATTTCGGCCCTTTGTATTTCTGTGACTATTTTTGATAATCTGAAAATCTAGTCTCCATTGCTTTTTTGATTCCAAGTTGTTGGGAACAAGTTTGCCTTAAATTAAATGGCCTGATACATTTTACTCTTTTTTTTTTTTACATTTTATTGGGGCTTGTGTGAAAGTTTACAGTGCAAGTTAGTTTCCCATTCAACAATTTATACACATTTTGTTTTGTGACATTAGTTGCAATTCTCTCAATAAAACATCATGCTTGTCACTTCCCGCCTGGTTTCTTCATTTCCATTTGTCCTTCTTTCCTGCACCTTCCCGCCTTGTGAACTCTGTATTTGGGCAAATCCTGCCCTTTTTGTCTTGTATAGTTGATTGTTCTAAGAAGTGCACTCTTAACAGGTGTTTTTGTTCATTTAATAAGCCTGCATATTGTTTGACTGAAAAGTGATCTCTAGAAGTGGGTTCAGTTCCAGGTTTCAAGGGTGTCTAAGGGTCATAGTCTCAAGAGTCCCAATAGTATCTATCAGATGGTAAGTCCAGTCATTTTTACTATTGTGAATTTTGTTCTTTGATTTTCTCCTCCTCTGTCCGGGACCTTCTCCTGTGGTCCCAATCAGAGTAGACAATAGTGGTAGCCAGGAACCATCTAGTTCTAGATTCATCTGGTCCCTGAATTCATCTTTATCCTCAGGATATATACCTAGTGCTGGGATCGCTGGATCATGTGGTATCTCTAACTTTGAAAGGAAATGCCATACTGTTTTCCACAGTGGTTGTACCATTACAATCCCACAATCAGTTTATGAAAGTTCCCATCTCCTCATACCTTCTCCAGGGTTTGTTGTTTTCTGATTTTTTGATCATCACTATTATTTTTGGGGTGAGATGATATTTATTGTTGTTTTGATAATGCATCTCTCTAATGGCTAATGATCATGAACATCTCTCCACGTATTTGTTGGCAGCTGGAATGCCTACTTTGATGAAGTGTCTGTTCATATACTTTGCCCAAGTTTTAAATGGATTGTTTGTCTTTTTGTTGTTGAAGTGTTGAAATTTTCTATAAGTTTTAGAAATTAGTCCTTCATCAGATATGTCATTATCAAAGTTTTTTTTTTTTCTTTTTCCTGGTCTGTAGATTCTCTTTTTACTCTATTGGAGAAGCCTTCCTCCCTACCCCCAACCCCTCCCACTTTGCTAACTCTGTCTCTGGGCAAATGCTGTCCTCTTGATCTCATATGTTGATTGTTCCCATGAGTAGAACTTTTGGAGAAGTCTTTTGATGCACATATATATTTCACTTTAGAAGGTCCCAGTTGTCTAGTTTATCTTCTGCTGTATGTGAATTTTTAGTTATCTTTGATAGACTATTTGTGCCATAAATTAGAGCCATTAAGTCTGCCCCTATTTTTTCTTCCATGATTTTTATAGTTTTAGGTTTTGCATGGAGGTCTTTGATCCATCTTGAGTTAGTTTTTGTATGTGACGTGAAGTATGGATCCTGCTTCATTTGTCTTCAGATGGATATCAAGTTTTGCCAGCACCATTTCTTAAAGAGACTATCTCTTTGCCTTTTATTGGACTTTGGCCCTTTGTCAAAGATCAGCTGTCCATAGATGGATGGATTTACTACTGGGTATCAATTCTGTTCCATTCATCTATGTTTCTGTTGTTGTACCAGTACCAGTCTGTTTTGACTACTGTGGCTGTGTAGTAGGTTCTGAGATGGGGAAATGTAAGGCCTCTTACTTTGCTCTTCTTCAATAATGCTTTGCTTATCTGGGCTCTCTTTCCTTTCCATATAAAATTGGTGGTTAGTTTTTTTCATCTCTTTAAGGAATGCTGATGGAATCAGTATTGGAATTGCATTATATCTGTAGATGTCTTTGGGTAGTATTGACATTTTCACAGAGTTAAGTCTTCCTATCCATGAGCATGGAATGTTCTTCCACTTATGTAGTTCTCTTGTTTCTTGCAGTAGTGTTTTGTAGTTTTCTTTGTATAAATCTTTTACATCCCTGGTTAGGTTTATTCCTAAGTATTTAAACTTTTGGATGGTTATTATAAGTGGTATTGTCTTCCTGATTTCCTTTTCAGAATTTTCTTTGTTAGTGTAGAGGAATCTGACTTTTTTTTTTTGCATGTTGATCTTGTATCCTGCCACTTTGCTGAATCCTTCTACTAGTTCCGCTAGCTTTCTTGTAGAATCTCTAGAATTTTCTATTTATAGGATCATATCTTCTGCTAATAGGGATAGTTTTAGTTCTTCCTTACCAACTTGGATGGCTTTTATTTCCCTTTTTGCTCTGGCTAGGACTTCCAGTAAAATACTGAATAAGAATGATGATAAAGGGTATTTTTGTTTGGTCCTATTCTCAAGGGAAATTCTTTCAGTCTCTCTCCACTGAGAATAATAATGGTGGTGGTTTTCTGTACATGCCCTTAATTATGTTGAGGAACTTCCCTTGTAATCTTATTTTGCTAAGAATTTTTTATCATGAAAGGGTGTTGAATTTTATCAAATGCCTTTTCTGCATGAATTGATATGATCATGTGGTTCTTTTCCTTTGTGTTATTTATGTGGTGGCTGTTGATTGATTTTCTAATGTTGAACCATCCATGCATATCTGATATGAATTGCAATTGTTCCTGATGTATTATTTTTTGATATGTTGTTGGATTCTATTGAGTAGGATTTTGTTGAGAATTTTTGTTGTAATTTTCTTTTTTGAATGATATTTTTGCCTATGTTTGGTATTGGTATTATGCTTGTTTCATAAGATGAATTCATGAGTATTCTATCTTTTGTAGGCAGTCTATTGATGGGTCATGTTTTCTTATCCATTTGTCCACTTAGTCTCTTAAGTGGTACATTTCATCCATTTACATTTGATGTAATTATGAAAACTCCAACAAAACAAACACACTGCCATCAAGTCGATTCCAGCTCATAACAACCCCTACTGGGTTTTTGAGGCAGTAAGTCTTTACAGAAGGAGATTGTCCCATCTTTCTTCCTCAGAGCAGCTGGTGAGTTTGAACTGCCAATCTCCTAGTTAGCAGTCAAATGCCTTAGACACTATGCCACCAAAGCTCTGCGTAGTTACCAATAAGTATGATATACTACTGTCATTTTGTTGTGCTTTTCTTTGTGTGTGTCTGGTGCTGATCAGTTATTTGCTCTGTGTACTTTTTTCTGCTGAGTTCCTTTTATTTATTGGTTTTTCTTTTAATTTTGTTCCTTGCTGTTGATCTATGCTTCTGAGTCTTTTCTATTTTGATGAGAAGATCTATCAATTTTCATTTTATGTTTAAAATAGTCTGTTCTATCATGATATTGCCTTAACTTTCTCTCCATATGGAACTTCTGTAATTACATCATTTATTCCTTGTATTTGTTTTGAAGTTGTGTTTACAGATTGATATCTCTAGATTCCTATTTTCAGTCCAGTAACTTTATTTATATTTCTTTATCTGAGTTGGTTTCTGAGTGATGTCATGTGTCTTAATTTCAGTTCATTGTCTGATATTCTTGGTTCTCTGTTTGAAAGACTTACTTTACTATTTTTTGTAAAGTTGGTCTGGTATTTATAAGTTCTCTTAATACCTGCTCATCTGGGAAATTTCTTAATTTCATCATTGTTTTTTGAGGGATAGTTTTGCTGGATATGTAATTCTTAATCAGCATTTTTTTAAAAAATAAAATAAAATTTTAGGCTTTTAAATATGCCACCTTTTTGCCTGCATAGTTTCTGCCATAAAATCAGAGCTTAGTCTTATTGGTTCCTCTTTACAAAAATTTCATTTTTCCTGAGCTGCTCTCAGGATTCTTTTTTTGTCTTTGGTTTTGAAGAGTTTGATGATATGTCAAGGTAATTTCCTTTAGGGGTCTATTCTATTTGAGGTTCACCGAAGTTCTTGGATGGATATCTTCGATCTTTCATGATATTAGTGAAGTTTCCTGCCAGCAAATCTTCAAAAAATCTTGCTTCGCTTTTCTTTTTCCCCCCCTCTTTCTGTTCTGGGATTATGATCACAGGTAAATAATTCTTCTTGATGGTGTCCTACATAACTCTTAGACTTTCTTCATTCTTCATTTTTCTTCATTGTTTTATCTTATTGTTCCACTAACAGATTAGTATCAAGGGATTTTTCCTCTATTTCACTGATTCTTATATCCATTGATTCAATTCTACTCTTTTGTCATCTCGATGCATTATCTATTTCTGAACTTTTAGTGTTAATCTTCTGGATTTCTAGTAGCTGTTTTGCATGGTTTCTAACATCTATTTATTTTGTCATTGTGTTCTTCTATTGTTTCCCTGAATTCTTCTAGAGCTTTGTCTGTGTTTTCCTTGATCTCTTGGAGGACTCTGTGTATTCTTTATCAGGTAATTCAATTACCATTTCTTCCTCAGGGATATTTTCTAGTTCTTTATTTCAGTCACTTGCTGGTCATCTTGTCTTGCCTCTTTAGATGACTTAATATTATTTGTTGTTTCTGAGGCATTAAGATATTATTATATTTATTTATTGGTTGCATATTGATTTGCTCTGCTCTGGCTTTTTGTTATGTTTTATTTTGGTGTATCTGGGCATGCAGGAGAGACATGCTTCTCTGGTTTCTAGTGTGGCTGCACTGGAGCACATGCCACCTGTGTCTGGGTGGGTGTGGTGGCAGCTGGCAATATGAGTGTGGCTCTGTTTGCAGGTCTTCAAGTGTAGCTGAGGGTGGGTTGAGTGGGCTTTAGCTGCTGTCTATCATCAGTCTAGTGGTGTAAGAGCAGGCAATGGCTCTAGATGAATGGATAGGCAGCAAGCATGGTGGTGTGGCTGGCTAGTGGGGGCATGGTGATTACCTCCTGCTGGATGATGGTGGTGAGTGGAGGGCCAGTGCACACACAGTTGTGCTGCTTCCACCTCTCTCATGGGGCAGTGGTTATAAGTAGTGGGCCAGTATGTGCATGGTTGTGTGCTCACAGCTCCTTGCTGGGCAAGGGGAACAGGAGGGGCATTATTCAAAAGAAGGAGGGAAGTAGCAGAAAGTGGCTTCTCACCATTTTGGGGGGAGGGAGGGAGGGAGCTCAGATGGACAGGTGAGTGGGAGGGTGGGGTAAGCAGCTGGTACCATGCCTGTGGGGGCTGTTACCATTTAACTGTGTCAATGGATGGGAAGGGAGGCATGAGCAGTTGGTGTCGCATGGGAGCCCCCTTCCACTGCTCAGTGGAGTCATCAGTTGGTGGGAAGGGTGGCGATTGGGGTTGTTGTTGTTGTTGTTACGTGCCATCGAGTCATTTCTGACTCATAGCAACCCCATGCACAGCAGAATGAAACACTGCCCAATCCCATGCCAGGTCCATGATCCTTGCTATACTTGAGCCCATTGTCACAGCCATCTCGTTGAAGACCTTCCCCTCTTTCGTTGACCCTCCACCTTACCAAGCATGACATCCTTCTCCAGGGAATGAAGACAACATGACCAAAGTAGGTGAGACAAAGTCTGGCGATCCTCACTTCCAAGGAGCATCTCGGTTGTACTTCCTCCAGGACAGCTCTGTTAGTTCTTTTAGCAGTCCATGGTATCTTCAACATTCTTTGCCAGCACCACAATTCAAAAGCATCAACTCTTCTTCAGTCTTCCTTATTCATTGTCCAGC
>NW_006921616.1:14234496-14253271 GCF_000298275.1 Orycteropus afer afer | reverse complement strand
CAGTAAGATCTTACTTGCGTGTGATATTAATGATATTGTTTGATAATTTCCACATTCTGTGGGATCACCTTTCTTTGGAATGGGTACAAATATGGGTCTCTTCCAGTCAGTTAGCCAGGTAGCTGTCTTCCAAATCTCTTGGCATAACCGAGTGAGTGCCTTCAGTGTGGCATCCATTTGTTGAAATATCTCAATGGGTATTCTGTCAATTTCCTGAACCTTGTTCTTAATTCCTTCATTGCTGCTTCGACTTCCTCCTTCAGTACCATTGGTTCTAGATCATATGCCACCTCCTGAAATGGATGAAGATCGACCAGTTTTTTTGGTACAGTGATTCTGTGTATTCCTTCCATCTTCTTTTGATGTTCCCTGCATCATTCAATATTTTGCCCTTAGAATCTTTCAATAATGCAACTTTAGGCTTAAATTTTTTCCTCAATTCTTTCAGCTTGAGAAATGCCAAGCCTGTTCTTCCCTTTTGGTTTTCAAACTCCAGGTCTTTGCACATTTCATTGTAGTAATTGGCTTTGTCTTCTCGAGATGCTTTTTGAAATCTTCAGTTCAATTCTTTTATCTTGTCATTTCTTCCATTTGTTTTAGCTACTCTCCATTCAAAGGCAAGTTTCAGAATCTCTTCTGTCATCCATTTTGGTCTTCTCTTCTTTTGTTGTCTTTTTAGTGACCTCTTGCTTTCTTCATGGATGATGCTCTTGATGTCATCCCACAATTCTTCTGGTTTTCAGTCATTGGTGTTCAATGCATCAAATCTATTCTTTAGATGATCTCTAAATTCAGGAGGGATATATTCTAGATCATATTTTGGCTTTCATGGACTTGTTTTAATTGTCTTTAACTTCAAGTTGAACTTGCATGTGAGCAATTGATGGTCTGTTCCACAATCAGCTCCTGGCCTGGTTTTGGCTGAATGATGAATCCAAGATCTCCAGGCCAAATGGTGGATTGTTTGCTCACAGACTCTTATAGTCAGCACAACAAGATCCTGATCCACAGTAGAGATGCAATTGGGGAGAGGTAGGAGTAAAGTGTTGAGCTTGTACCTCAATCACCAGCAGTTGAGGTTGTAGGGATGGAGAGGTTTGTGCTACTAATCATCAGGAAGATGAGAGGAGGAGGAATATGCTCCTGTGGTCACTGGATGAGATTGCTTGGGCTCGTCCCATTGGCTGCAGCTGGTGGCCAGGAACTTAATTCAATCTGAGTATGTCTACACAGTTATTGCATTCCTGTTAGGGATTCTGTGAGGTAGCCTTATGCATCTGTCACCCAAGACTGCTGCTTTCTTTGTCTCAAGATGGTCATGCAGCACCAGGCCAGCTGGCAGAGCCCCTCTGCTCTGTCTCTTCTTGTTCACTGTTTCAGTCAGTTTCTTCTTCCAATCAGTTTTCTATCTAGTTCTTTGCACTTTCACTTGGTGCTCAGGGTTTCAGGATTTTCTTCTGTGTCTGCCTCACTTAG
Organism: Orycteropus afer afer; assembly: GCF_000298275.1. NCBI lineage: Eukaryota > Metazoa > Chordata > Mammalia > Tubulidentata > Orycteropodidae > Orycteropus > Orycteropus afer. The sequence goes on along the minus strand of NW_006921616.1, from coordinate 14,251,795 downwards.
TTTCTCAAGTCTTTTTATAGAGGGATGGCATGATATATGTGACTAAGCCACCATTTTATCTGGAAATCCTTCATTTTGCTTTAATGCACCAAATATGTGAATGTCAGGCATTGTTTTCATGATAGTATGGTTTGTGAGACAGACATGTGTCTTGTCCTTGGAACTTATCTGTTGGGTGAGGCAATTAAACAAGTAACATGAACTAGAATGTCGGAAAGTGAATTCCCAAGTGAAGTGGAAACATATAGGTTGGATAGTTACATTAGAGTGGGGGTACAAAGAAAGCCTACCTACCAAAGATAGTGTTACTAACCGGGACTTTATGATAACTAGTATTTGGCCTGGTGAAGGAGGAGTGAGGGATAAGACAGTGCAGTGAAGACAGAGTTGATGAAGAATAAAAGGAGGGTATGTAGAGGGAAAATTTCAATGTTTCTTCAACTTTTGTGTATTCTTTTAAAAATTATATTCACATGGTGCATTTTAACATTCATGGAAAATCTATTATACAAACCAACTATTTATGGCAAAGAAACTTCACCCAAAGTAAAAAAAAATCCTTCAAATGTGTATGATAGTTTTTATACTGATGACTATTTTGGAATTACGGCCTACCATAGCTGGGTTCTTCTCAGCATACCTCTCTCCCCTGATTTCCCATGCAGTCAGTGTTCTCTACTGATTACTTTGCCCCCCCCCACGATTGTCAGTATTCCATTAGATTTTCCAGAACAAAGAAACATTAAGGCAAATTTCTTATATTATCCTTGGGATTTGTCAAAACAGAAGATGAAGAAGATGTTTGCATTACTTCCATTTTTTTTCAATACCCTTGGGTATCCTCATTCCAGAGCTAAACAGAGATACAACGTTACAGAAATCATATAAAGAGATCATTGCCATAGAAGCTTTATTATATTTGGTTTGACCTACACTGTATTTTATTTTGAATAACATGCCATAACTAATTCCCTTATATATTTTTTCTAGTCAGTAAAACCAACTTTACCTTAAATTCATCTACAGTATTTGTCCCTGAGATGATTACTGCTATTTCTCTGCATTGATAGCAAATCCATGCTGTATGCAACAACTTATCCCCCAGGAGTTAACATAGCACCTTTTATTCTGTGCAGTGACTTTTCTCCCAAACTACCATCTCATACTTTATTCCTTTTTTTTTTTTTTTTTTTTTTTTTAAGCTAGCAGACTTGAAACTGAAGAGCTTATAAGGCTCAACAGAGAATGAGAAGACTTTGTGAAAGAAGGAATAATGGACTAAGGTTTTGACTTGTGGAGATTCCTTTGTTGGTAGAAATATATCAATGTGTTGTTGTTGTTGTTGTTATGTGCCGTCGAGTTGGACCCGACTCATGGCGACCCCTCCTTGGGTTTCCCAGGCAGTATCACTACGGAAGTAGATTGCCCCATCTTCCTTCTGAGGAGTGGCTGGTGGGTTTGAACCACCAGCCTTCTGGTTAGCAGTTAAGTGCCTTAGCCACTATGCTACCAGAGCTCCTATATATATATGTCAGTAGGAATATTACTTCTTTAGGAAATGAACTCACAAATATCCATCATTTTTTTAAAAAACATATCTGGTTTGAATCTAAATCTTTAAGTAGCTTATATTTATTTGGGCTTCTATTGATAGATTTCATTTCACTGAGACTTTTCAGTAAATACTCATTCATTGTTTCCTAAGAACTTTTATAACTTGTTTTTTCTGTAGTTCTGTAATTCCTGTAAAACCAGAAATAAAGCTCTGAAAGTTGGAGGGTGAATTGAATCACTAGCCTAAAGCTCTGCTGATGTACTCCAGGAGATCACTGAAAAAAAAAAAAAAAAAAAATATATATATATAAAACTCAACTCACTGCCGTCGAGTCGATTTGACTCATAGTGATATAGTGATCCCTTCTTGGGTTTCTGAGGCAGTGTTTCTATGGAAGTAGATTGCTCAATCTTCCTTCCAAGGAGTGGCCAGTGAGTTCGAACCACCAGCCTTTTGGTTAGCAGTGAAATGCCTTAGGCCCTATACTACCACAGCTCCTACACACACACACACACAGCATTCCAGCTATACCTCTTCCAAGACAGATTTGTTTCTTCTTCTGGCAGTCTATGATGTATTCAATATAATACAATCAAAGTTAAAAATAGAAAAAAAAAAAGGTCAAGAAAACATCATCTATATCTGAATTGAAAAGGAGAAAGAAATTAGCTTCTCTTTGAGACCTCTTTTCCACTGGACATGCCTTTGGATTCTTGTTGTCACAATATATTGAACACGGTTCTTTCAGGTTTCTCCATCTAGGAACATAACAGACGGTAAAGAATAAAACCTTTGGGTGGACAAGAATGTGTCTCTTCTATGTAATGAGAATTTTTAGTTTAAGGAAAGTACCCATCAAGGTTGATAGTTCCACTTAGTAAAGATAATTTGGTCATTCTCTTTTCACATGAGTATTTGTGTGGAACACAAACATTGTATCCTTTTTGCCTGGGGCATAGAGCCCCTCTGAATGGAGTAGAGAAGACTCAAGATATCATGGAAACATACAAATTACTTCTCCTGGAAATCTGTGTGCACATAGCTCTCCATTATTCATGGGATGCTTCTTTAGATTTGAATGATCAGTGTCTTTGCCCTTCTTTCTTTTCTCTTCTGTTTCTACTGTGTTGGCATGTTGCTGCTCATTAACACGCTGTGGGAAGAAATAAGGGAATATATTAATTGATGATTTATCAATCAATTCACAAGTTGCCACTGGTATAAAAATTCTCAGGGCATTTTTAAAAAGGTGGATGCTGAAGGATAAACCTTGCTGAAGGATAAGTTGGAGGTGGGGAGTAAGTTGAACTGTCCACTTGCTTTTGGAAGGCATGATAACACTCCAAATGAACATTTATAGGAAAGAGAAAACATACAACTTTGAAATTTATATTTTGAAAGAGACATGAGATATAATTTGTTTTAGTAGAGTTAAAAAACACAGAGGTTTTAGATCTGTGTTTTGTATCTAACTTCACTATCAGTACTGTGAGAACACAGAGGTTGGTAGCTGCAGCTTAATGGCAAGATAAGGCACCATATCACCAAAATATTTGTTATAAACTGTTATGTTCTACTACAGTCTAAGAAGCTTTCTCATCCAAATAAAGCTGTCTATCATGTAGGCAATCTGAACCGTCAATAGACTGAGATCTCCATCCATTTAAAGTATGATTTTGGAGGGACTTACTACCCTGATTCAGATTGTTTGAGCACCATGCACTTCTGCCATTGCACAGCAGTAAATTTGGTACAAAACCTACTATGCATAGGGCACAATGTATTCTAGAAACACAGTGATGTATAAAGTACTTAGAATAGTCTATCATCGAGTTAAAGCAAAATATCAAACCCACTACCATCTATTGATGCTGACTCACAGTGACTCTATAGGGCAGAGTAAAACAGCCCCATAGCAATTCTAAGGATGTAAATCTTCATGGAATCACACTGTCCCATTTCTCTCCTGCAGAGCAGCTGGTGGGTTTGAACTGCTGACCTTTAGGTTAGCAGCCAGATGCTTTAACCACTGCACCAACAGAGTTCCTTTAAAGCAAATACTATATACATAAGTGTGTACATATATATATATATATTCTAAGGAGCTCTGGTGGTGTAGTGCCTAAGGCATTTGACTGCTAACCCGAAGGTTGTGGTTCAAATCCACCAGATGCTCGTTGGAAGGAAGACTGGGCAATCTACTTCTGTAGAGATACTGCCTCGGAAACCCAGGGAGGAGTCAGTGTGAGTTGGAACTGACTCAACAGCAGTGAGTTTGGTTTCTTGGTTTTATATACCATATAATAATCGTTGCACAACTTAAAGAATGTCATCAATGGCACTGAATTGTATATGGAGATATTGTGGAATCGGTGTATGTTCTGCAATACATTTTTTCAACAACAGCAAAAAGAAAATACATTTTTTAAAAAAAAGTGCCAGACTCAGCCAAACGATAGACAGGCCTACGAGCTGATCAACTACACCAGGGCGATACTCTCCTTAGAACAATCTTCCATGGGAGATCAGAAGGGCAGCATTTGCACAGGGAGAAAGGTAGGGAGACAGGAACGCATGGGCAAGAAGGACAAAGGGAAAGGGTAACCACAGGGAAGAAGTGGCAGGAGAGCTGTTACAATGGGGGGAATGTAATCAGTGTCACAAAACAAAATGTGTATGAACTGTTGAATGTAAAAAAAAAAAAAAAGAATCTGCTTTGTAAAATTTCACCCAAAACACAACAGAAAGTTAAAAAATGGACAATCACACACACACACAAACACACACACAGGAGATTTCTTTTTTTCTCTTTCAAAATCAGCAAAAGCTATATTCTTCTTTTGCTGATTGTGGCAGCAGCAATTATGACAGTGTGGTTTGTGAGAAGCCAGCCATTGACTGACTGTGACCATGCACAGCCCTCAAGTGGAAAACAGATCCACAGAGCATCCTTACTCAGTGTGCTAGATCCTAATGGCAGAACCAGTTTTCACTCTGGACTGTAACTCTCAGAACCCAGACTTAACCACTGCATTGAACCATCAGCATGTGACAGTTGTCGAAGCTTGAGAGGAAAGAACTACCCGGCAGGGATTACTTTATAGGACAAATTGCATCTTCATCTTTTCATTATTAATAATAACCATGGTGACTGTCTTGCTACCTTCTTTTTTGGCTTTATCGTCTTCAACACTCTTTCAAATACACGCTATCTCTTGATTCCCACAACAGCTCTGTGAAGTAGGCAAGAATTTTAAATTATAAAGTTATTTCTGGGCTCCCAATTATCTGTGCAATTAATCCTGGTTACATATGCAGTACTCTCATTTGTATTGTCATAAAAATTATAATGAACAGTTTTCGTTTCTCCCCCCCACCCCAAAAAAATAGTTTAAAATTCAGGACAGGTTGTTAAAATTCTCTCCAAGAGTGTAGGCTTATTTTAGCATTGCATTTTTCTCTGATTAAGAACCTCGGTTCCGCATCAAAATAAAAGCTTGGATGCCACGAAGAATCATTTAGAATAAGGCACTACATCTTGAACACTCCTTAATTACAGCTTGGTAAGGTGACAGACTTGGAGATCCTAGGAGAATAGGCAGGTGATCTGCTACATGTGTTTATTCATCTAAAACAATTTAGCAATTTACAACCGTATCAAGTCTGTTTGCCTGTCGTGGGGCATTTTCCAGGACTCTTTGATTTGGTTGACATTAGATTTTCTTTCACATCAACTTATCCTCCAAGCAGGATACTTTCGTTGTTCTTGTTAATGAGCCAAAAGTTACCCATACCCTTTGAGCACATTAAAGATAATTCTGTAGAATACATGCTTGAAATTCTGGTGTGCCACAGAGTAACATCATTGGTATGAAATTCAGCCCTCCTCTTATTAAACACTGTTAAATATTCTCTTCATTTTCAAGACAAATATGAACAGAAACACAACCAAACATGTACTGTATTAAAATCATTGATTCACAATATTTAAATTTTCAGCTAGCCTCCAATTAGCAGGCGTTCCAATATTTGAACAGAAGACCATTTTAATGTAATTACAAACACATTTTAGGCATCTAAATTTTTTGCATAATTAGTTCCCTATTAAACTATTTATGTAGCCCTTTTTCCATCAGAAACAGAGAAAGCAGAACAATTTTATTCCTTACTGTTACAATAATTAACTATGCAAGTAGAACAGCATATTAATAGAGTATAATTTGTTTACATTTAAAAGAAAATTGTGTTAGATTAGCATAGCAAAAGACTATTTCCATATCCAGGCAGTAATATGCAGGCCTAATAGCAATTTACAGTGTAGTTAAAGAATATTATTAATAAAGTAATACAGTGTAATTCTGTTTGCCCCCACCATATTTCACAATGTCCTTAATTACAGCTAATTCCGTTGAGACTAATTTGGGTGTTATATTAAGCAGTAGACAGAGAAATCTTAAATGCAATCTTTGCTAATAATGAATTTAGAAGTTACCACAGAACTTGTTCTTATTATACATAGGTACAAGATGAGCATCTGTATTTTCTCCCCGAGGTGAAATCTACAAACATACACATTTGTAATTGATATCTGAAAACAAGCTTTTCTGGATCCAATGCATTGTTAACCATGCAATGAGAGGTCTCTATTATAAATAAATATAGTTAAAGTGAGAGGAGATGGAGGATGGCAGTTAGGTGACAATTTGGATTAGCAATCTAGAATTTTCTTAGGTGAAAATTTCCACATATTAATGGCTTTGTTTTTTCAGCCAAGGCAAGAATGGAAGTGTCTCTAACACATGGTATGTTAGGTTTTCCCTGGAGGGAAGATAGTAAGGATAATTCCCACTTATTAAATACCTGCACTGCACTGGGCATTGTGCTGGGTACTATATGTATGTTGTCATTAGTCCTCAAGGCTGACCCTGTAAGGTAGGTAACATGCTATCTGACTTCCCAATGAGGAAACTGAATCTCAAAGAGTTTAAGGAAGTCACTAGAGGTTACTCCTCTAAGAAAGAGCCAGTGAAGATTCTAGTCAAGACCTAAGAAAAAACAAGCAAAGAAACAAAAAATCAAAACGCTTGTTCAGTTGATCTAACTCATAGAGACCCTGTAGGACAGGGTAGAACAGACTACCACGTCTTTCTCCCATGGAGTGGCTGCTGGGTTCGAAGCACCAGCATTTCTACTAGCAGCCAAGTGCTTAACCATTGAGCCATCAGGGCTCCTAGCCAAGACCTAAGTAAGTTCACATACAGACTTTACAAACATTGCATATGTTTCTCTTTTAAGAGATTTGTAACTCTCCTCTATTTAAAAGTGCCTTGAAAAAATTCCCCTAGCCTTTGTTGTCCTTTTAGTAACATTTAAGTATGTTCTCCTAGTTTTGAATAAAGTATAGATGCTGAACTAGATAACGACGAGACGTTCCACGGCAACTTCATAAAAATCAGCACAAGCAAAAATCTAACAATTGTCAGATTGCTCCTGTAGTACACTTGTCCATTAATCTCTCTCTCTCTCTCTTTTTTTAAAGAAAAAGTGAGTTAATGAATGTGAGTGAAATAAATCTGGCTAGAATTCCAAGTAGTGTGAATCCTAGTACCACTTTTGCTTCTTTTTGGCTAATTCAAGATTCAAAACTGGTCATTGATAATCTTTGAATAGTTGAGGCTTGGCACAGAAAATATCGAAGATTCTTTGGTGTTTAATTGACCAAGAGCAACAAATACATAATTTTCAGGTTGCTGGTGAACACACTTGAGATTCAGCTCTCTGCTTAGACGTTGCTTATTGGCTCTGTCACCCGACAGTCCAATTTATTCTATGAACTAGGATGGTGCTACCTTATTATGCATCCCCTAAGGTGGGATTAAAATTGGTTTGAGTTTCTCTGGTTGACATAGCTAACTAAAGGGCGAGGGAACTACATGTAAGATAGAGGGCAGGAAGAAGCTGCTCTGGGATTTGGCCTTTAGACTTGGGGTCAAAAGACCAAAGCATTGGCTCTGCCATCTACAGTCTATGTGGACTTGGACAATTCACAATCTCTTAGAACTGTGCTGCCTAGTAGAACATACTGCAATGATGGGAATGCTCAATGTGTACTATCCAACATGCTAGCCATTACTTATGTGTGGTTTTGAGCATTTGATATATGGCTAATATGACCAAGAAACAGAATACTGAATTTCAGTTACTTTGAATGAATATAAATTTAAATAGTCACACGGGGCTAATGGTTACTCATTGGACAATGTAGCGTTAGCACATCTATCACTTTGCTCATAAACTGTTGTTAAAAATAACTTTCCTAACTACTTTAGCTGTCTTTGGGTGGCACAAATGCTTCAGCCCTTGACTCCCTGTCAGAAGGTTGGTGATTTAAACCTACCCAGAGGCACCTCGGAAGATGGACATGGCAGTCTGCTTCCAAAAGGTCACAACTTTGAAAATCCTGTTGAACGGTTTTGCCTGGCACACATAGGGTCACCATGAATGGGAACTGACTTGATGGAGACTGACTACAACAACAAATACTTCAGCCTATAGCTGTGGACTTAAATAAGATCATATATGTGATGTTCTTTGTAAACTCTAATGCACCCTTCACATTGTTGTTGTTATGTGCCATCGAGTCAGACCTGACTCATAACAAACAACCGCTCCTTGGGTTTCCTGGGTGGTATCACTACGGATGTAGATTGCCCCATCTTCCTTCCAAGGAGTGGCTGGTGGGTTTGAACCACCAGCCTTCTGGTTAGCAGTCAAGTGCCTTAAGCACTATGCTACCAGAGCTCCTATAGGTCATTAATTATAATAGTAATAATGATGCCAAGAACAGTCACCGCGTAGACAAAGTAGAAAATCCTTATGCAAATCACAAGCCTGAACTTTATAATTGTCTTTTACTTTTCTGTTTTCCATAGTTGTTTTGATCTGTGATTCCTTGTTTCATAGGGGCAGATGGCAGTCATTGGGAGCTCAATTATGTATACTATGGGAGGACCAAACTAGATAAAAAGCCAGGGAGTTCAGAGAATTGGATTTTAATTATAACACTGCCATTGACTAACAGTGTAACCCTGGCTTCCGCTAAAGCTCCAGGAGCCAATTTTCTATCAGCTTTGACCAAGGAAGTTCTCTTAATAGTTTACAGGCTCATAAAATGTTTGCTAGAAAAAGAACCTCAGAGATCATCTCCACAAGTCTCTTTATTTTTCTAGGAGAGGAAACTGAGGCCTGGAGGTGGTCAATGACTTGCTCAAGGTGGCTTAATTAGATGTTGGCCGACCCAGGTCTAGGATATAGGTCTTTTTTTCCCACTGTACTCTATATTGCACAGTATAATCAATCAAGGGGTGGGTGGCCCTGTTGAATGCCATCGAAGATAGATAGCAAATTGGTGATCACGTATCCCCACAGGACTTTAATCCCAACTCTATAAGAGCTATATAAACCCTACTTTAATTAGCTTACCACCATGAGGTGGATTCATTCATGGAGCGCACATCCCATTAAGTAGCTGTGTGCAACTCCACTTTCACATTTGTAGAAGAATGGAGCTCCCAGGTCCCATTCAGCCCCAAAGACTCGTGCACTGAACTTTGAAAGTTTATAAATGAATTCCTATTTTATATTTGACAGTAGTTCCTACAAATATCTGAAGAGCAATGATACATATACGTATGAGTCATATTATCCCATCTGCAGATACTATTTGGTATATATATTGACCTGTAGGCTCCTTGTGGTAAGTCCAGAGTTTCTGAGGGGCTGAGAATCCCCAGGTTACTTCCGCTGGTATTAGAGGTCCTTTCTTTTGGGACTGTGTCTGAATGAACTAAGGTTATATTTACCTATTTTTGAATGATCACTTTGTCACATTTGTGTCATTTATTTTTTCCAAGCAAGTTATTATGGCTCTCTGTCATCACTTTTATATTTTTAATTACATTTAAAAAATAAGTAATAGATGCACAGGTACAAAATTCAGAGTTATAAAAAGGGTAACCAGTGAAAAGTAACTGCCCCCAGGCACTACTGTAAACAGTAGGGTGACCAAAAATCTGATTTTCCTGGAACTGAAGGGGTTGCTAAAACATGGAACTTTCAGTGCTAAAACTTGGAAAGTCTTGAGCAAATATAAATGCACCCAATTCCTGATGATCTAGAACCACCTTCCCAGTTACTGCTAACATGATTCCAAAAGACATGAAGGAACAGGTTTTCAACATTTTACTCCAGATGACATCTTGAAGGAAATAAAACTCACCACACAGAAGATGAACATTTCAGGGCCTTTGAATGTTTCTTATTCTATAGTTCTTAGAGGAAAAAGAATAGAAGTTGGAAATCAGACCAACTTATTCTTAAGGGAAACAGGACCAACGTGGCACCTGCCATGGTGCAACTGTTGTGGTTGAATGCCATTGAGACAATTGTGACCCATCGTGGTCCAGGTGACTGAGCAGAACTGCCCCGTAGAGTTGTCTAGGCTGTGATCTTTATGGAAAGAGATGGCCAGGACTTTCTCCCGTGGAGTCACTGGGTAAGTTCAAACCCTCAACTTTTAGGCTAGCAGCTGAGCACCTAAAAGTCATGCCACCAAGGCACCTACTGTGCCGCTAGTCATTTTAAAAGAGGCGAGGATATTTTATTCACCAGCAGAATTAATTATTGTTTGTTGACAGACCAGTGTCCTTAAAAAGAAAATCATTTGAGTCATTGAAAAATAATTTGTCCCAAGGCTTGAAAATAAACTCAAATTGACTTCTGCTTTTGGACACAATGAAGAATGTAATGAAGTAAAAATATGGAATTCACTGGGAGAAAAATAAGATGGCCTCATAGTTTCTTTCCACTTTTAATTTTTATAATTTTATGTTTGGTGATAATGTAATGCTTTCCACTTCTAAAGAGTAAGCTGCTAATTCTAGAATGTGGAAGATATACATTCATTAAGATTTTCCTCCCAAATGAGTTTTTCTGTCTACTTTTTTTGAATGCCTACTTTGTGAATGTATAAGCTTTTGTGCAACATAATGCATTTCAAATCTGTCTCTACTGAATTATGCAAAACTTTGTTTCCTTTGTAGCATTTTATCCAAATCAGCATATATTTACGGAGCACTTATTATATATAATGGAGCCTTGGTTGTGCAGTGGTTAGATACTCAGCTTCTAACCAAAAGGTTGCCAGGTGGAAGCCACCAGCCACTCTGTAGGAGAAAGATGTGGCAAACTGCTGCTATAAAGATTACAGCCTGGATAAAACGGGCAAAGGACTTGAATAGACATTTCACTAAAGAGGACATTCAAATCACTACCAAACACATGAAAAGATGCTCAGTGTCATTAGCCATCAGACAGATGCAAGTCAAAACCACAATGAGGTACCATTTCAATCCCATTAGGAAGGTGAAAAGTAAAAAAATAATAATAAAATAAAACCAGAAAATAACAAGTTGAAAAATTGGAACTCTTACCCATTTCTGATCGGAATGCAAAATGGTACAGCCCTTATGAAAAACAGTGTGGTGGCTTCTCAAAAAACTAAAAATAGAATCACCACATGACCCTGCAATTCCACTGCTACATATATACCCAAAAGACTTGAAAGCGGAATCTCAGAGACTTGTACGCAAATGTTCATTGCAGCACTATTCACAATAGCCAAAAGGTAGAAACAATCTAAATGTCCATCAACAGATGGATGGATAAACAAAATGTGGGTGAATGGAAATCTTGATACATACTACAGTATAGGTGGAGCGGGAAGACATTTTGCTGAAGGAAGTCAACCAATCACACAAGGACAAATATTGTATGACTCACTCACAAAAAGATAAGAAAAGGCAATACATAGAGAATAAAGTTCATTAGTGGTAGAGGTGGGAGGGAGGGAGAAAACAACGATGAAAAAATTGTGTTGAAGTTAGGGTTACCCAGCTGATTGTTGGAATTGCTGTCAATAAATTACACAACTTTTGTAAAAAGTTGAATTGGCAAAAGTTATGTGATAGATTATTTACAACAATGACAAAAGAAAAAAGCAGTTACTGAGGCTGCTTACATACAGCCAAACACCTCACGGGATTTCTTAAAAGCTTACAAGCAGGTATCCACGGCGTAAAAGTTGATCTCTGCTACTGGGAGCAAAAAAGGAAAAAGAAGAGTCAGGAATAGGAAAAGTATACGGAATGTGTGGCGAATTGCTTCTATGAACAACTGTCTCCTTTGCCATGAGACCACAAGAACTCGATGTTGTACAGCTATTACTACTAAACATTTTGATCAAAGAGTCCACGGAAGAATCCTGATCAAAAGAAGGGAAATGCAGAACAGAATTTCAAATTCTCCTGACTCTAGACTTTCTGGAGCCATCGATGAACCTCTCAAACTATAGCTCTGAGATAATATTTAAACCCTATAAAAAAAAAAAATGCTCCCTGAAATCATCTTAAAATTGAACAATACTTTGGCTTAACTGGTTAAAAAAAAAAAAAGGTCTGCCTTGAGCATCCTGATTTTTAAAAAACTGTCCATATGGCATCAAATTCACAGCAGCAACTCAAAATATTAGATTGGAATCTTAGGGGGCAGTTCATTAACATTAATGAAGGAGGGACAATTCAGAAAAGGAGGGTGAGGATGTAAGCTCAACTTGAAGAATGTTACTAAATTATATGTGTAGAAACTTGAACTGGTGTATATTGTGCTATGCATATTCTCAACAATAATAAGAAAATAAATAAAAGAGAAAAAAAAAAAAAAAGACACAGCCTTGGAAATCCTATGGGGCAGTTCCACTCTGTCCTACAGGGTTGCTAAGAGTCAGAATCAAGTCGCTAGCAGTTCTTTCTTTTTTTAATGTCTGAGGCACTATTCAGTGCTGTCAGGAATTTAAAAAGTGAAGAAGAGATACACTGCCCTCAAGGAGCATAAAATTAGACATGATGAGTTGAGTACACAGTGAACTGTAGGTACAGACAGCATCAAATAAATGCTGTAAATAAAGTTTATGAAGAAGGAGGGTATTGCATTTATCTGGTTAATGTTGTTGTTGTTATGCGCCGTTGAGTCAGACCTGACTCACAACGACCCCTCCTCAGGTTTCCTAGGTAGTGTTACTATGGAAGTAGATTGCCCAACCTTTCTTCCGAGAGGTGGCTGGTGGGTTTGATCTGCCAGCCTTCTGGTTAGCAGTCAAATGCCTTAGGCACAATGCTACTAGAGCACCTAACAACTGGTTAATAGGAAACGTTTTACAAGATGGAAATGATATTTGAAATGGGTTTGAATGATGACTAGATTCCCACAGTTGGAAACATTAAACTGTGAGCTTAGGGAACAACGATAGCATTGTTGAACTGGAGTATCTGCTGTATGTTGTTGGTATTGATAGTTGCTGTCCACGCGTGTGCAGAATAGAAGTGCTGCATAGGGTTTTCCAGGCTGTGACATTTAGGAAGCAAATCACCAGGCCTGTGTTTTGAAGTGCCTCTGGGTGGGTTTGAACCAGCAAACTTGCTGCTAGTATTTGAGTGTTTAACCATTTGCTCAGCCCAAGGATTTCTGTCTTGTATATAAAAAATAAAAATAAATAAAAAAAAAACCTCACTGTTGTCCAGTCATTTCTGACTCATAGCAACTTCCATTGGGTTTCCAAGGCCATAAATCTTTACAGAAGTAGATTGTCAGTAGATTGTCTCATTTTCCTCTCATGTGACAGCTGGTGGGTTTGAACTGTTGACCTTACTGTGTTGTTGTGAGGTGCCGTCTAGTTGTCTCCGACTCATAGAGACACTATGTAGGGCAGAACATAGTGTTTTGTGCCAGCTTCGTGATCTTTGCTATACTTGAGCCCATCGTTGAAGCCACTGTGTCTATCCATCTCATTGAAGGCCTTCCACTTCTTCGCTGACCCTCCGCTTTACCAAGCTTGATATCCTTCTCCAGGGATTGGTTCCTTCTGACAACATGACCCAAGTATGTGAGATGAAGTCTGGCCATTCTCGCTTCCAAGGAGCATTATGGCTGCACTTCTTCCAGGACAGATTTGTAAGTCCTTTTAGTAGACCATGGCACTCTTAGCATTCTTCTCCAGCACCACAACTCAAAAGCAATCAACTCTTCTTTGGTTTTCCTTATTCATTGTCTAGTTCTCACGGGCATAAGAGGTGATTGAAAATACCCTGGCTTGGGTTAGGCGCACCTTAGTCTTCAAGGAGATATCTTTGCTGTTCATCACTTGAAAGAGGTTTTTTGCAGCAGATGTGCCCAATACATTCCATTGTGTGATGTCTTGACTTCTGTTTCCATTGGTGTTGACTGTAGAACCAGGTAATATGAAATCCTTGAAAACTTCAATCTTTTCTCCATCCACTGTGAAGATGTTTTTGTACCAGTTGTGAGGACTTTTGCTTCTTTATATTGAGGTGTACTCTTCATTAGTAAGTGCTTCAAATCATCCTCACTTTCAGCAAGCAAAGTTGTGCTGTCTGCAAATCACAGGTTGTTAATGAGTCTTCCTCCAATTCTGATGCCACGTTCTTCTTCATATAATCTGCTTCTCAGATTATTTGTTCAGCATACAAGTTGAATAAGTATGGGGAAATGATGCAACCTTGACACACTCCCTTCTTGATTTTGAACTATGCGATATCCCCTTGTTCTGTTCAAATGACAGCCTCCTGATCTATTTACAGGTTCTTCATGAGTACAATCAAGTGTTCTGGAATTCCCATTCTTCTCAATGCTATCCATAATTAGTTATGATCCACACAATCAAATGCTTCTGCATAGTCAATAAAACACAGGTAAACAGCTTTCTGGTATTCTTTGCTTTGAGGCATGATCCATCAGACATCAGCAATGGTATCCTTTGTTCCACTTCCTCTTCTGAATCCAGCTTGCATTTCTGGAAGTCCTCTGTCAATACGACGGCACATAACAACAACAACAACAACAACCATTTTTAAATTATCTTCAGTAAGATTTTACTCGCATGTGATATTAGTGATATTGTTTGATAATTTCCACATTCTGTGGAATCAGCTTTCGTTGGCATGGGTACAAATATGGATCTCTTCCAATCAGTTGGCCAGGTAGCTGTCTTTGAAATCTCTTGGCATAACCCAGTGAATGCCGCCAGGGGGGAATTCATTTGTTGAAACATCTCGATAAGTATCCTGTCAATTCCTGGAGCCTTGTTCTTTGCCAATTCCTTCAGTGCAGCTTCAAGTTCTTCCTTCAGTATCATTGGTTCTTGAACATATGCCACCTCCTGAAATGGATGACCATTGACCAATTCTTTTTGGTACAGTGACTCTGTGTATTCCTTCCATCTTCTTTTGATGCTTCCTACATCATTCAATATTTTGCCCGTAGAATCTTTCAATATTGCAACTCGAGGCTTAAATCGTTTCCTCAGTTCTTTCAGCTTGAGCAATGCCAAGCGTGTTCATCCCTTTTGATTTTCTAATTCCAGGTCTTTGCACATTTTGTTGTAGTAATTGGCTTTGTCTCCTGGAACTGCTCTTTGAAATCTTCTGTTCAGCTCTTTTATCCTGCTGATTTTTCCATTTGCTTTAGCTACTCTCCACTGAAGGGCAAGTTTCAGAGTCTCTTCTGACATCCATTTTGGTCCTTTCTTCTTTTCTCATCTTTTTAATAACCCTTGCTTTCTTCATGGATGGTGTTCTTGATGTTATCCCACAATTCTTCTGGTTTTTCATCATTGATGTTCAATGCATCAAATCTATTATTTAGATGGTCTCTAAATTCAGAAGAGATATGTTCAAGGTCATATTTTGGCTCTCTTGGACTTGTTTTAATTGTCTTCAACTTCAAGTTGTACTTGCATATGAACAGTTGATGATCTGTTCCACGATCAGCTCCTGGCCCTGTTTTGGCTGAAGATGTTGAGCTTTTCCATTGCCTCTTGCCACAGATGTAGTAAATCTGATTTCTGTGTTCTCTATCTGGTGAAGTCCATGTTTATAGCCACCATTTGTGTTTTGAAAAAAAGCATTTGCAATAAATAAGTCATTGGTCCTGCAAAATACTATCATGTGATCTCCAGCATTCTTTCTATCTCCAAGGCTATATTTTCCTACTACCTGTAACTCTTCTTTGTTTCCAACTTTTGCATTGCAGTCACCAGTGATAATCAACACATCTTGATTGCATGTTTGGTCAATTTCAGACTGCAAAAGTTGGTAGAAGTCTTCAATTTCCTCATCTTTGGCTCTGTTGGTTGGTGTGTAAATTTGAATAATAGTAGTATCAACTGGTCCTCCTTGTAGGCGTATGGATTTTATACTATCACTGACACAATTGTAATTCAGGACAGATCTTGAAACATTCTCTATGATGATGAATACCACACAACTCCTCTAATTTGTCATTCCCAGCATAGTAGATGATATGGCTGCCTGATTCAAAATGGCCAAAACCAGTCCATTTCAGCTTACCAATGCCTAGGATATTGATCTTTATGAGTCCCATTTCATTTTTGACAACTTCCAATTGTCCTATATTCATACTTCGTACATTCCATGTCCTGATTATCAATGGATGTTTGCATCTGTTTCTACTCATTTTGAGTAGTGCCACATCAGCCAATGGAGGCCCTGAAAGCTTTACTCTATCCATATTGTTAAGGTTGTCTCTACTCTGAGGAGTCAGACCTTCCCCAGTCAAATTTTGAGTGCCTTCCGATGTAATGGGCTCATGTTACAGCACTATATCAGACAATATGTCAGGGTTATTCATAAAGTTTTCCAGTTATGTATCAGATCGTGTTTCACTGTTATTCATAAGGTTTTCACTGGCAAATTGTTTGAGAAGTGGATGGCCTCTTCCTTCTTCTGAGTCTGTCTTAGCCCAAAAGCACCACTGAAACCTGCCCACCATGGGTAACCCTGCTGGCATTTTGCTACACAGTGGTGTAGCCTCCGGCCTCATAGCAACATGTAAGCCACCACAGGATAACAAACTGACAAACAAGTTCATCTCCCTTAGTTGTTGCTAACCCTTCTTGTTAGCAGTCAAATGCCTTAACCACTACACCACCAGAGCTCCTTGTATAGTATATAAAGGGGCTCAAAATAGGTTGTAGCTGTAATAGAGAGAACCATGAAAGCAGTAACAAAGAGTTAGCAATTTAATTTATTAGGGAATGGGGTCCCATTGCAGAGTTTAGAACAGGAGCATGATGAATTCTGAGCTGTAACAGAAGAAGGTTATCCTGGTAATGGCTTATAGCTCAAATGAGAATGAAAATGGAACATAGATGGGAGATAGGAAATAAAATGAAAATTTATAAGAACCTCAACCAAGGTTGTTGTTATTGTTTTTAGGAGGCATCAAGTCAGCTCTGGCTCATAGTAACCCTATGTACAAGAGAAGGTCACAAGGTCCAGTTCTGCACCATCCTCTCAATACTTGGTATGCTTCAGCACTTCATTGTAGACACTGGGTCAGTCCATCTCATTGAGAGTTTTTGCTTCTTTCATTGATTCTCTACTTTACCAAGTGTGATATTTTTCTCTGGTCCTTTCTGATCAAGTGATCAAAGTAGGGGAGACTAGATTCTAAGGAGCATTTTGGCTGCATTTCCTCCAGCACAGATTTACTCATTCTTCTGACACTCCACGATATTTTCAATATTTTTCACCAACACCACAATTTAAATGCATCAATTCTTCTGCAGTCTTCCTTATTCATTGTCCAGCT
>NW_006921616.1:14228322-14232066 GCF_000298275.1 Orycteropus afer afer | reverse complement strand
TCTTCAATTTCCTCATCTTTGGCTTTGGTGGTTGGTTCATAAATTTGAATAATAGTTGTATTAACGGGTCTTCCTTGTAGGTGTATGGATATTATCCTAGCACTGACAACATTGTACTTCAGGACAGATCTTGAGACATCCTTTGTTATGATGAATGCCATGCCATTCCTCTTCAAACTGTCATTCCCGGCATGTAGATCACAAGATTGTCTAATTCAAAATGGCCAAAACCAGTCCATTTCAGCTCACTAATGCTGAGGATATCAATCTTTATGCATTCTGTTTCATCTTTGACAATTTTCAATTTTCCTAGATTCATACTTCATACATTCTGTGTTCCAATGATTAATGGATGTCTGCAGCTGTTTCTCTTCAATTTGAATGGTGCCGCATCAGCAAATGGAGGTATTGAAAGCTTTACCTTATCCACATGAGTAAGGCTGGGTTTACTCAGATGTTGCAGCTCTTTCCCAGTCCTATTTTGAAAGCCTTCTAACCTAACCGGACTATTCACAAAGTTGCACGGTAATGTATTGAACAGTGTTTCTTCGCTATTCGTAAAGTTTTCCCTGGCCAATTCTTTGAGAAATGGATGGCCTCTTTCTTCTTCCTAATCTGTCTCAGTCTATAAGCTGGGCTGATACCTGTGCACCATGTGCATCCTGCTGGTTTGAAACACCAGTGGCTCAGCCTCAAAACTCACATCAACACGTCACCATGGTATGACAAACCAACAGACAAGTTTGTCTCCCTGCTAGAAACCTCTCGTATCACCCTTACCTGGGTCCCTGTGGCTGACTCCTCCTCTGTCTGCATTCTTGGGCCTTTTAATCCTTTTTCTCCCACTCTCCCACCATGCTGCTTTGGGCGTGCCTGAGTTCTCTCTCCTCACCTGGGTCTCTGTGGCTGACTGCCCCTCTGTCCTGGTTCCTGGGCCTTTTAATCCCCTTTCTCCCACTCTCCTGTCCTGCTTCTTTGGGCATGCCTGAGTTCCCTCTCCTCACCTGGATCCCTGCGGCTGACTGCTCCTCTGTTCGGGATCCTGACTTTTAATCCCCTTTCTCCTGCTCTCCTGTCCTGCTGCTTTGGGCATGCCTGGGTTCCCTCTCCTCACCTGGATCCCTGCAGCTTGGGTTAGGTGCACCTTAGCCTTCAAAGTGACATCTTTACTCTTTAACACTTTATAAAGTTGTCCCTTGCAGCAGGTTTGCCCAGTACAACATGTTGTCTGATTTATTAACTGCTGCTTCCATATCTGTTGATTGTGGAACCAAGTAAAATGAAATCTTTGACAACCTCAATCTTGTCTTCATTTATCATGATGTTGCTTATTGGTCCAGTTGTGAGGATTTTTGTTTTCTTCATGTTGCATTGCAATCCATACTGCAGACTATAGTCTTTGATCTTCATCAGTAAATGTTTCAAGTCATGTTCATTTTCCGCAAGTAAAGTTGTGTGTTCTGCATTTCACAGGTTGTTAATGAGTCTCCCTCTAATCCTGATGTCATGTTCTTCTTCATGTAGTCCAGCTTCTCAGATTATTTGCTCAGCACACAGATTGAATAAGTATGGTGAAAGGATACAACCTGACACACATTATTCTTGTTTTTAAACCATGGACTATACCCTTGTTCTATTTGAAGGACAGCCTCTTGATCTATGTAAAAGTTCCTCATGAACATAATCAAGTGCTCTGCAATTCCCATTCTTTGCAATGTTATTCATAATTTGTTATGATCCACACAGCTGAATGTCTTAGAATAGTCAATACAACACAGGTAAACATCTTTCGGGTATTCTTTGCTTTCACCCAATGTCCATCTTACATCAGCAAAGGTATCCCTCATTCCACATTCTCTTCTGAATCCAACTTAAATTTCTGGAAGTTCCCTGTCAATATACTGTTGCAATCATTTTTGAATTATCTTCAGCGTTAATTTCAACCAAAATAGTAACACCAAAAAGGACTGGGCACAGTAGGAGGAATATTGTTATACAATCTTCATGAGTAACAAGAAGTGTAAGGTGACCCTAGGTTGAAGGGGGGGATCAGTTGGTGCCAGGGAACTGTTAGGGGAGAAAGATGAAGGTTGAATCCCTTAAAAAAATATTTCCATTTGTATTACTTGATGTTGCTATTTTCCTTCACAATTTTTCTAAGGTTATTTTCTCTTTCAATTTTAAAGGTGTTTTTAACTTTTCTTTCTGTCTTTCTTTCTTCTTCTTCCTCTCTCTCCCCCTCTTCTCATTCTTCTTTTTAAATTGCTAACAGCTTCTCAGACCCTTGAAGGTAGGAGTATGCTTTGATTCCTTTAGTACTTTCTACTGCACCGGCACTCAGAGCAGAGAGCTAAGCAGAGTCAAGATTTGTATTGCACTTTGTTGTACTCATTTATGGGTTTGTGCTCATGAAAACTTTCTTTCACTCCATACAAAATATCAAATAACTTCTCAGAATACCAAAGGAGTAGTCTAGGGAAGGACCCAAATCACAGATTTCAGTATTATGAACTTGTCATTCTGCTCCCTACTTAGTTTCAACAAACAGAACAGTCATCTAATGTGCTTTGGATTGGGTTAGTGTGAGCCTCATTGATACTGTGTCATCTACTAAGCTATTAAGGAGCCTGGTTATTGGTTCAAACAACACAGCAACTCTATGGAAGAAAAACCTGATGATCTGCTATGAAGATTACAGCCTAGGGAACCCTCCATGGCAGTTCTATTCTGTCACGTGAGGTTGTCATAAGTTGAAGATCTACTCGATGACACTGAACAACTGAGCTATTGATGCCATGGACTTTGCCAAATCAAACTCTGTAGTTCAAGTCAAAATGTTTAGGCTTTCCAAAATTCTTGGGAGCACAAGTAATTTTATTTCCCTTCTTCTCTTAAACTGATAAAATATTCCATCAGTTTGATAGCAAAAGTGTTGTCCCAAATAAAGGCGGGAATGATTCCCTGACTACAGCTATTACACTGAAATCCTATCACTCACAATGTGACAGGAGACTCAATAGCTTCCATCTTGAGTTAATCAAATTAGAAGGTGTTTGCCATTTTTTCCCTGGCTAGCAGGAAATTAAGTTTCTCTGTAGCATTTGGGTTATACCCTTAGTATCTAAGAATGACCTCCTTGTAAGTTAAGTTTACACTATTCAGTTGCTTTGGGGCATTACCTTTTGATTACTTTTTCTCATGAAGTGAGCATGTTTAAGGTAACTTGAATATTTTACACAACTGTTTCAGTTTTGAGGTCAGCATCGTTGTGAGTCAAGGGCTAAACCTGCAATGTCTCCCATATTGTCAGAGAAGAATCTGGAAAAAAAATTGTATGAATGTTTCCTCAAAAGTAATCAGTTTTATTCTTCAGGTGGGTATTGTTTTAACTGTAATAGCTAAACTGTAATAGTATCCAGCTCTGACAGGTATTAAGTGGCAGTGGCAAGCTAATCTTCAATCAACAGCAAGATAGATCTGCTTCTGGAATGATTGCTCTCGATAGCTTTTTTCCCCCTCATTCACTTTTTCTTTCTTTTCACCAGTTCCTTTCCTGCTCTTACTCAGCTCTGGTAAAATTCTTACTTGTTTTTATTTTTTAAGCTGGTGAGTCTCTTTGCTCACACTTTCCAACGACATCCCCCTAAAATTTGTATGTTCTGTGGAATTTTAACATATTTAGAAAAGAGTCTTACCATTTCCATGTGGTAGTAACTTGGAATATTTCATTCCAGAGTTAAAATA
>NW_006921616.1:14211517-14228062 GCF_000298275.1 Orycteropus afer afer | reverse complement strand
CGGCACATAACAACAACAACAACATATATATATATGTGTGTTTGTGTGTGTATATATATATTTATGAGTATGTATGTATGTATGTATGTATGTATAAGCAAATTGAAGGACTCTGGCAATTCTGCACTGAGAAAGTGTATTGGCACCATTTTTCCAACAGCATATGATCACTTCGTGTCTCTGTGTCACATTTTGGTTACTCTTACAATATTTAAAGCTTTTTCATAATGCTCTTACAAACTTAATAGACTACAGTAGAGTATAAACATAACTTTTATATGCAGTAGGAAACCAAAAAATGTGTGTGACTCACTTTATTGCGATATTTGCTTTAATGTGATGGTCTGGAATGAAACCCCCAATATGTCCAGGGTATGCCTGTATCTCTAGTTAGTTAGATAAATGACTTTTGAAGAATTTGAATAAGGTAAATATGTGTGTGTGTGTGTGCGTGTGTGTATAAAGGAGCATTCCACTTAACAGCTTCTTTCCAAGTTTATATTTCCTATCTCACATCTGAATGTCACACGGTTTTCATAGTCATTTGATTAAATTTAGAAAATTGTCCCACTGGTAGCATAATGCCTAAGGAATTTGACTGCTAACCAGAAGGCTGGTGGTTCAAACCCACCAGCTACTCCTTAGAAGGAAGGTTGGGCAATCTACTTCTGTATTGATACCACCTCAGAAACCCAAGGAGGGTTCGCTATGAGTTGGGTCTGACTCTACGGCACACAACAACAACAATCCCCCCAAAATACACCAGAAGGGAAAATCAGTAGCCCTCTCTCCTATTCACCGATCCATTTCCTCTTTCACTGTTGCTCTGAGAAAGAAGCTAATGAGTGCTTAGCTTTGATTTTAAAATTAAAATTCAGAAGAAGAAAAAATTACCTCTGTCTTGTATTGTACATCACTGAAGTTTTTCAGGTTACAGATCTCTCACCTTTGACAGTTGTGATCAGCACCCAATGTCTTCATATGGATTGTTTCCTACTGATTTTCCTAGATGTGACTCCCTGTAAAAGAAACAATCACTTGTAATGAAGCATCCATGTGAACATGAGACTTTCCGAAGCATGTGGAACCTACCACTCCAAGGGTTGCTGGGATGTCTGTACTCTCACTTTTATTTTTTTGCACTTTGCACTTTTCAGTTCAATTCAAAGTTGCCTAGTCAAGTGTAATCTTTATGCTTACAAATACAGTCAAACAGCTTGCTACTGTTTGTCACAATTTTCATTTGGGCCCTTAGAATCATGCTTTCTTTTTGTAAAAGCCACATTTTACTTTCATAAACCATTGCTTGTTGCTCATTTAACCCTGTTTCCCACGCTGCACTCCAAATGCATCACTGAGTGACCCCGCATGTCAGCACTATAGCATTGTACAGTAAATAGAGTGTTTTGCTTCATAAATCAAGCATAGAACTTATAGCCAACTTCAGCATAAAAAAAGTCACTGAAATAATATGGCCCAGCTGCAGGAGATAGGCATTGTATTCACAAAGCTGGCCTTAAATTACTGACATTTAAATCCAGATTTGACAAAGCTAGAACTATTTTGGAGGATTCTGAGTAATCCTCATGAAATTCCAAATTTTTCTTTTGTTGTTTTGGAGAAGATTCATTTTTAAAAGGAAAAAGGGCTTCATTTTGTCCTCACCATGGTACCTTTGATGGTATTGGAAAGGTGCTCGGGTGACCAGTTCTCCTAATTATGCAAGTCACTTAGCAAATCATGTTTCTTTTGGGAACCTGCTCCCTGAGGCATAACTCTCTTCCTTGATGATGTCCATAAGCAAGAAAATGCAGAGGTGATTTGGGGAACTCGGGTTTGGATTTCTCCCCCTTGTAAATCAGATTGAATATGAATGTCTTGTTGAGGGTGTCCACAGATAGAAACTACTTTTATCTGAAGCAGCAATTCGTATTTCTAAGTTGGGAAAAAAAGTTTAAAAGCCCAGCAATTGGCTAGAATTCCAGTTTTCCTTGTTCTTTTGTCTCCCTTTATAGGTAGCAATTTTAACATTCAAAATTTTGAAATAAACCAGAAGTACTCAACGTTTATAGCACCGTCTCCAAAAGAAGGCTTTGAAAATCACCTAGAATGGAAATTCCCTGTCAATGGAGAACTGTCAACATACCAACTAGTTTAGGCCATAATCTAATTTAGCTGGCTAGGTTAGCCAACACAATCAACAGAAATAAATTAGAATTGTTTTATTTTTCCATTGAAGGGCGCCCCCCCCACAACTCTGTCTTTTTTCAAAAGCACAAAACTCTATGTTTATAACAAATGTAATTATAAGAGTATAAGAATTAATGAGATATGGGAAAAGCTAATGTCTGTATATTATCTTTTATGCAAGTGGATTGAAACACATTACCACTTCGCTAAAAGCATTTATCTGGTAACTGCAAAATGAGTTTGCCTAGATATATTTTTTAATTTATTTAATGTTCTTACTTACAGGTAATTTCTTTGTTCACCCAAGATAGAGGAGTCCAATGGAATAATGTTCTAGCATAAATTGCCTTCTGGAATTCAAGTACTTCTTTTGGGAAGTAGCAATAGCTTCAAATTAACCTCACTTAACACGAATGGACTAAAAAATGTTCAATAATTTATGTAGTTCAAAAATTGTCAGATTTGTTGAAATGAATAACGTGTTTGGATTTTTGGAAGACCTTTACAAATTTTGAACCTCCTGCAGTTCCATTTGGTGTAAAGAATTATACTATAAACAAGGGGCTCCATCTGTACTTTTGAAATAACTATTCAGTGTTGCATTTCAGTACTCAGACAAATTGACATGGCAAACTGAAAAGCAGAAGTTAATGTTCAAAGAAGTTCAAGAGTAAACATTTAGTCAATTCATCTGCTCCGATGGACAGAAATTTAGCATATAGGAATGCATGGTTCTGAAAACAGGTTCTAGAAGGTGGTGAAGACTCTTTGGCTCATGGAGTTTTCAATAGAGTCAGGTTATATCCAGAATATGAATCTACCCATAGGGCCCATAGCATTTCTGGGCATTTTTGCACACATTGCTACATGTATAAGTGAAAAAAAAAATAATATTGAAATTTCTTTTGCAAACATTCGTTTTTTTTTCCTGGACTTTTTCATTCATTATTCATATCACTATTTGGTCTCCATACTTGGCAACGGAGAAAAGAAATCACACTTCTAAAAAACGGAATAAGATAATAATGGTTGTTGGAGACTTAGTTGATACAGCTCAACAACACAAGAGATACAATACTGTTTTTATTTTATTTTTCAATTCCATTCAACAGGATATATGATGTGCAAGGATTTCTGATCAGTTCTTAGTGATTCACTTATGGCAGGAGTTATCATTTTAAAACTCAAATCTAAGGTAAATATAAAGGTTGGGCACTAAAACTAGACTCATTCAGAACACTTGGTGCATACCACCCTCCTGATCTCAATTTTGTTTTCCCAATCCTTCATGTTTGTGCCTGCTGTTCAAGGATTCATGGCCTGGTTCCTGGCTCTTTCTCATTATGCCTGAGGGTAACTGTGTACCCCAGGCAGATGTTCATTCTCAATGTGTCTGCAGGAAGGCTTGCACACCCTCACTCTAGCCCACTGCCACACTACTTGCCTTTTCAGACATGTACTTTCTCCTCCTTTCCATTATTCCCACGTGCTCTCATTTTGCCCCAATGTATCCTCTCATTCTCAGTCATACCGAGGCCTACAGTGGAGCTAAGCTCCCCTCTGACTTCTGATAGCACGTAAGGTCTTATCTGTAATTTGGAAAGTATTACGAGTAGCCTAGCATTGTTAGTGATCTTGTAATCTGTATATTTTTCTTCCCAGTGAGTTAGTAGTTTCTGAGGAATTACAGTGCTCTTTGTACCCTCTGGCTTTAGCACACAGTAGGCTTTCAATGAAACTGGCTGACTTATTGATGAAATACTGTGTGGGAGTCTACAAAAGTTACAAGAATTGGCTTTTGCGCATTCCTGTGGAGGTCAGTCTATGCAGACCTGTGTTCAATCAATGTCATCAAACTTGTTGTTGTTGTTGTTATGTGCCGTCAAGTCAGCCCTGACTCATAGGGACCGCTCCTTGGGTTGCCAAGGCAGTATCACTATGGAAGTAGATTGCCCAACCTTCCTTCTGAGGAGTGCCTGGTGGGTTTGACCCCCCAGCCTTCTGGTGAGCAGTCAAGTGCCTTAGGTACTATGCTATCAGAGCTCCTACATCACTCTATTATTCTGTTTGAAGGACCCTTAGTCTGAGGGCATGGGACATCAGGACAAGTATTCTGGAGAGTATTAGTATGATCACCATTGAAGAGATCACATATGAAACTCTGAAGGCAAAGATTGGTTCACAGATTATGAGCGTGTGTATGTGTGTGTGTGTATATATATATACACACACACACACGGATACACACACACACACACACACATATAAACTTTTTATTGTGATTTGGGTGAAATTCTACAAACCAGATTTGTTTTATGTTCAACAGTTCATACACACTTTGTTTTGTGACACTGATTACATTCCTTGTAGTATTGCAGCCTACCTCCTACTTCCTCCCTGTGGTCACCCTTTTCCTGTGTCCTCTTTACTATACATTCATGCCTCCCTCCCTTTATCCCTGTACAATTGTTGCCCTTCTGATATCCCATGGTTGACTGTTCTAAGGAGTACATCTCCCTGGTATAGGTGTTCAGCTCATAGGCCTGTCTATTGTTTGCCTGAGAGTTAAGCCACAAGAGTGAGTTCAAATCCAGGCCCGAAGGGTAATACAGGGCCACAGTCTCAGTGGTTTCACCAATCTCCATCCACCAGCAAGCCTGTTCTTTTTTTTTTTTTTTATGATTTTGAGTTTTTTTCCACATTTTCCCCCAATTCTCCCCAGGATCTCCTGTTTTGATCCTTTTCTGAGTGGTTGGCACTGGTAGCTGGGTACCATCTAATTCTTCTAGTCTCTAGGTCATATAGGCTGAAGTTCTCATGGTCCATTAGTCCTTTGGACTAACAATTTCCATGCATCTTTGATTTTCTTCACTCTTCTTTGCTCTAGATGAGGAGAGAACAATTGTTGCCTCTTAGATGGCCACTCTCAAGCTTTTTCTACTCACCAAAGTAAGATGTTGTTGTTGTTGTTGTTGTTATGTGCTGTAGAGTCAGCCCCGACTCATAGCGACCCCTCCTTGGGTTTCCAAGGCGGTATCACTATGGAAGTAGATTGCCCAACCTTCCTTCCGAGGAGTGGCTGGTGGGTTTGAACCACCAGCCTTCTGGTTAGCAGTCAAGCACCTTAGTTACTATGCTACCAGAGCTCCTAAGTAAGATGTAGAACAATATTTTTGTGTACCATATTGTGTCACTGGAGCTTGATGTTCCTTGCAACTATGATTCCCAGCTTGTAGGCCCAGTGACTCACTTCCTCAAGGTACTTATTTATGGCTAAGAAGTTATCCTAACTTTGCCTCCTGTTATGTTTAAACTGCGTATGGACATTTTTATAGCACATACAAATACATGTGTAGGAATATTATCTACCAAATCCCTGTAGGATCATGGGTGTATACTCATTTGCCTGTCCATATCTGATCTTCTTGCCTGTCTACCTATATATACTCCATAGATTAGTGTTTGCTATTATTGATAATGAAGTATTCTGTATGCGTTAGTATTTGCCTTTATTGCCTGTATCTCATGTGCACCTCTCTGTGTCTTCCTTTTCCTTAGCTCTATTGTGCTAGCCATGCACTTTTGTTATATTGTTTTTCCTTTCACTCATATCAAACCTGCCTCTTAATTATCTATCTGTTTTTCCTCCCTTCCTCTCTCCTCCAAGCCCTGGTAACCAACTAAGAAAATTTCACTAGTGTTATCAATAGTGAGGGAGCTCTGGTGGTGTAGTGCCTAAGGCATTTGACTGCTAACCAGAAGGCTGGTGGTTCAAACCCCACCAGCCACTCCTTGGAGGGAAAACTGGACAATCTACTTCCCTAGAGACACTGCCTCAGAAATCCAAGGAAGTGTCTCTATGAGTCAAATCGATTCCATGGCAGTGAGTTTGGTTAGGTTTTTATCAATAGTGAAGAGCTTACATGTGAAACTCTGTAGGCAAAGTTTGATTCAGAGATACAATAAAAAACAAAACCAAACTCACCGCTGTGGAGTTGATTCAACTCATAGCAAACCCTCCTTGGGTTTCTGAGGCAGTGTCTCTAGGGAAGTAGATTGCTCAGTCTTCCTTCTGAGGAGTGGCTGGTGGGTTTGAACCACCAGCCTTACAGTTAGCAGTCAAATGCCTTAGGCACTACACCACCACAGCTCCCAGAGATACAATTAATATATTTTATGTTGTATCTGTGTATCTGGATTCCTCTGGTTTGGCTCTTGATCACTCTCAGGGTTTTTGGTTGTTTTGATAGTGCTGTGCTTTCATAGGCTTTTCTAGGGTTGTTGCTTTTCTTCTCTTTCCTCCTTTTTCTCCTTGTTCTGCTCTTTAAAAGTCATCTTTATTGTTCCTATTATAGTAGCTTTTCATTCTTTCATTTATCAACTGAAACGTGTATGTTTCATGATCTGATGGATGTGTGGATGGAAAGGAGAAAGGGAGCAAAGATAAATGCATGTAGGAAAAAATATCAAGGCCAGAGTGATAGAAATCAAACTTTCCCTTTGTTTACTTCTTCAGGTGGGTCAGAGATTCAGAGAACAAAGATTCTTCTTAGCTGTTGTGGGAGAGAATTCTCTGCAGATACTCTGCATAAAAAAAAGCTACCTAACCTTCCATGCCTTGAAGTTTAGGGCAGAGGACAAAGGCAGGACAACTTCCATCAAAACATAGATTTACTCTTTTTTTTTCTACCGCAAAACCAACCACCATGAGGAAAACTGTAGCTTATAGTAGGCCTTCACCGTAAGTCTTTATCTTTTTGTTATATTGAAGGGACAAGCAGTCAGGTCTTAACAAGACAATAGCAGGGTCCTGGTATGGTTTTGGACTTTGGTATTACCTTAAGCCAAAGAAAGTTTTTGTGGACCATTATCGTCTGAATTTACTTCTGAATTACCCTGTTTGCTTGGACTTGATAGGAAAACATTCTCTGTCATCTCCTGCTCTGCACCTAAAAAGAGAATGTCTCATCAAAATGCTATATTATAATGCAGGTTCATCAAGGAGTATACCCAATAACCAAGTCAATGCCAAAAATAATGGTCATGTTGGGCAACTCGGGACATTTTCATTCTGCTTAAATGCTTATAGGACAAGTCTTCTATGGACATGTTGAGGTCTTGTTTCTGGAGTAGGCTGGACCACATACTAGTTTTGTGACCATTTCTGAGCAGGGAGACCAGATGGCTGCTTTTGTTCCTCTGCTGTTCATCAGTCCATGTTGCTTTTTCTCTTCATATTTTCCTACTAATGTTTAAAAACCTTTGGGTATTTACATATAGCGTTTTAATGCTCATAGCTTCTGACTTTGACTCTAAGCTCCTTTAGATAGGAACTACCTTAACGTATTCTCCAACAGCACATAGTGTCAGATAGTTGGATTGAATTAACCCATCTTAAGATTTCCACTGTCTTTTATTTTATTCCTTGACACCTCTCTAAAGCCCATTTCCCTCTCAACTGAAGAAAGAGTTTCGGTGATAACAATTATTAAACATATCTCCACCAAAAGTTAGCAGACCAAATCCAGAAAGCAGCAAAAAGTGAAAGTTGTCAGAAAAGTACCAGGATGAAGAGGCTAGGTCTGAGCAACCAAGAGTCATATGAGACTGGACAAATGCTGGGGAGCACAGACTGGAAGGATGGGGTGCAGGGCTGACAGGAAGACACATCTTACCTTAAAAATAGACAAATGTGGTTGAATGTGCTTGAATTTATTTAAAAATACTTATTCCACTCTGTTGTTGTTGTTGTTATGTGCTGTAGAGTCAGACCCAATTCATAGCAACCCCTCCTTGGGTTTCCCAGGTGGTATCACTACAGAAGTAGATTGCCCAACCTTCCTTCTGAGGGGTGGCTGGTGGGTTTGAACTGCCAGCCTTCTGGTTAGTAGTCAAGTGCCTTAAGCACTATGCTACCAGAGCTCCTATAGTCTCTGGGTGTGCAAATTGTTAATGCACTTAGCTGCTAACTGAAGCATTGAAAGTTTGAGTCCACCTAGAAGGACCTTGGAAGAAAGGTCCGGGTACCTGTTTCTGATACATCAGCCATTGAAAACTCCCTGGAGAACAGTCCACTCTGACACACATGGGTTACCAAGCATAGGAATCAACTCAACAGAAACTGATTGGTTATATGTCAAGCACTGAGGGTTTACATCTGATAGACAAAAGAGATATCTAAACAAATGAGATCAATAAAATGAAGAGTGTACAGATTACCCTGTGGACACAGATGACTGATCAAATAATAGAGTAGACCAGGGAATGGTTCAACATGGAGAGGTCTGAAAGATACTCCCCTGGATATGGCCTGGGAGGACATTCTAGGTGACTATGTCTGCAGAAGGCAGGCAT
Source organism: Orycteropus afer afer (assembly GCF_000298275.1). Classification (NCBI taxonomy): domain Eukaryota; kingdom Metazoa; phylum Chordata; class Mammalia; order Tubulidentata; family Orycteropodidae; genus Orycteropus; species Orycteropus afer. Next base: position 14,219,518 of record NW_006921616.1, on the reverse strand, counting down.
GACACAGATGTTCTCAGCAGGGACTTGTAGAGTCAGTTTTTGCTAGAGTACAGGTGCTGGGGATGGAATAGATGTCGCAAAGTTTGGACTGAAGATTTGTGTGGGCAGAACTATTTATGAAGGGCCTTGTTAAATGGTAGCTAGAGTTGATGCATATTCTACCTTGAACTTGGAGTTCAACATGTCAACTCATAGGGCAAGAAGAGTGGGAAGAAAAGGAAAGAAAAAAATAAATAAAAGGAAGGCTCTGCCAAATTATCCAGATCCTCTAGTCATGCCAGGACCTGTGGCTTCTTCTTTCATTTCAATACCAATATCAATTTCAATGTCTTCCTGTGGAGGAAGGAAGAGGCCATGCACTTCTCAAAGAATTGGCCAGTGAAAACCTTATGAATAGCAGTGAAAAACTGGCTGGTACATTACTGGAAAACTTTATGAATAGCCCTGAAACATTGTCCGATATAGTGCCAGAAGATGAACCCTTCAAGTCAGAAAGCACTCAAATTATGACTGGGGAAGAGCTGCCTCTTTGGAGTAGAACCAAAACCACAATCAAAACTGAACACACTGTCATTGTGTTGTTTGTGACTCATAGTGGTCCCCATTGGGTTTCCAAGACTGTAAATCTTTACAGAAGCAGATTGTCCAATCTTCCTTCTGCAGAGAGAAGCTGGTGGGTTTGAACCAGTGACCTTCTGGTTAGCAGTCAAGCCCCTTACCTACTACACCACCAGAGATCCTCAGAGTAGTGCTAACCTTAATGATGTGAATGGAGTAAAGCTTTTGAGATCTCCATTTGCTGATGTGGCAATGACTCAAAATGGGAAGAAACAGGGGCAAATATCCATTAATGATCAGAACATGGAATGTACAAAGTATGAATCTAGGAAAATTGGAAGTTGTCAAAAATGAGTTGGAATGCATAAAGATTACTAAGATTACTAATGCATAAAGAGTACTAATACTAGGTATTAGTGAGCTGGAATGAACTGGTTTTGACCATTTTGAATCAGACAACTATGTGATCTACTATGCTAGGCATGACAAATTGAAAAGGAATAGTGTCACATTTATCATCACAAAGAATGTTTCAAGATGTATCCTGAAGTACAATACTGTCAATGATAGGATAATATCCATGAGCCTACAAGGAAGACCAGTTAATACTACTATTATTCAAATTTACACACTAACCACCAAAGTTAAAGATGAGGAACTTGAAGATTTTTACCAATTTCTGCAGTCTGAAATTGACCAAACATGCAATCAAGATGTATTGATTATCACTAATGATTGGAGTGTAAAAGTTGGAAACCAAGAAGAATCACCAGTAGTTGGAAAATATGGCTGTGGTGATAGAAATAACACCAGAGATCTCATGATAGAATTTTGCAAGGCCAATTACTTATTCATTGCAAATACCCTTTTTTCAAAATCATAAATGGCAACTATACAAGTAGACTTCACCAGATGGAGTACACAGGAATCAAACTGACTACATCTGTAGAATGAGATGATGGAGAAACTCAGTATCTTTAGCCAAAACAAGATCAGGAGCTAGCTGTGGCACAAACCATCAGCTGCTCATATGCAAGTTCTAGTTGAAGCTGAAGACAATTTAAAAAAGTCCAAGAGAGCCACAATATGACTTTGATTATATCCCTCCTGGATTTAGAGACTGTCTAAAGAATATATTTGACAGACTGAACACAAATAACCAGAGGAATTGTGGGATGACATCAAGAAAATCATATGTGAAGAAAGTAAAAGGTCATTAAAAACCCAGGAAAGGAAGAAAAGACCAAAATGGATGTCAGAAGAGACTCTGAAACTTGCTCTTGAATGGAGAGTAGCTAAAGCAAATGGAAGAAACGACAAGAAAAAAAGAGCTGAACAGAAAATTTCAAAGAGCAGCTTTAAAAGACAAAGTCAGTTATTATCATGAAATGTACAAAGATCTGGAGTGAGAAAACTAAAAGGAAAGAACACACTTGGCATCTCGCAAGCTGAAAGAGCTGAAGAAAAAATTCAAGCCTTGAGTTGCAACATTGAAAGATTCTATGGGCAAAATATTGAATGATGCAGGAAACATCAAAATAAGATGGAAAGAATACCCAGAGTCACTGTACCAAAAAGAATTGGTCAATGTTCATCCATTTCAGGAGATGGCATATATTCAAGAACCAATGGTATTGAAGGAAGAAGTCAAGGATGCACTGAAGGAATTGGCAAAGAACAAGGCTCTAGGAATGGATGGGATGGATACCCAATGAGATGTTTCAACAAACAATGCCATGCTGGAGGCACTCACTTGTCTATGCCCAGAAATTTGGAAGACAGCTACCTGGCCAACTGACTGGAAGAGTTTCATATTTGTACCCATTCCAAAGAAAGGTGATTCCAAAGAATGTGGAAATTATCAAACAATATTATTGATATCATCCCCAAGTAAAATCTTGCTGAAGATAATTCAAAAACAATTGCAGCACTATATTGACAGAGAACTTCCAGAAATGAAAGTTGGATCCAGAAGAGAACGTGGGATGAGGGATATAATTGCTGATGTCAGATGGATCTTGGCTGAAAGCAAAGAATATCAGAAAGATGTTTACTTGTGTTTTATTGACTATGCAAAATCATTCAATTCTGTGGATCATAACACATTATGGATAGCATTGAGAAGAATGGGAATTCCAGAACACTTAAGTGTGCTCATGAGGAACCCATAAATAGACCAGGAAGCTGTTGTTTGAACACAACAAGTGGATACTGAATGGTTTAAAATCAGGAAGGGAGTGTGTCAGGGCTGTATTCTTTTACCGTACGTATTCAATTTGTATGATGAGCAAATAATCTGAGAAGCTGGACTATATGAAAAAGAACATGGCATCAGGATTGGAGGAAGACTCTCTAACAACCTGCCTTATGCAGACAACACAACTTGGCTTGCTGAAAGTGAGGATGACATGAAGCACTTACTGATGAAGATTAAAGACTTCACTCTGCACCATGGATTACAACTCAACATAAAGAAAACAAAAATCCTCACAACTGGACCAATAAGCAGCATCGCGATAAATGGAGAAAAGATTGAAGTTGTCAAGGATTTCATATTACTCGGTTCTACAATCAACACCAATGGAAGCAGCAGTCAAGATATCAGATGACGGATTGCACTGGGCAAATCTGCTGCAAAAGACCTCTTTAAAGTGCTGAAGAGCAAAGATGTCTCCTTGAAGACTAACATGTGCCTAACCCAAGCCATAGTATTTTCAATCTGTTCATATGTATGTGAGAGCTGGACAATGAACAAAGAGGACTGAGGAAGAGTTGATGCATTTGAGTTCTTGGTGAAGAATACTGAAAGTACCATGGACTGCCAAAAGAAGAACAAATCTATCCTGGAGGAAGTGCAGCCAGAATACTCCTTGAAAGTGAGAATGGCCAGACTTCACCTTACCTACTTTAGTCATGTTGTGAGAAGGAACCATTCCCTGGAGAAGGATATCATGCTTGGTAAAGTGGAGGGTCAGTGAAAAAGGGGAAGGCCCTCAATGAGATGGACTGACACAGTGGCTACAACGATGGGCTCAGGTATAGCAAGGACAGTGAGGCTGGCATATGACCGGGCAGTGTTTTGTTCTGTTGTACATAGGGTCACTATGAGTTGGAGACGACTTGATGGCACCTAACCACAATAAGAAGCATTTATGGAACATTTACTGTGGGTACTGCTATTAAAGTAATGCCATGATTAGGAGATTATAGGTGTTGGTTCAGTGGGAGAATTCTTGCCTTCCAGGTTGGCTTCCTGGCTGATGCATCTCAAGCACAGCTACCATCTACCTGTCAGTGGAGGTTTGCATGTTGCTTTGGTGCTGAGCTATGATGTTATGATGTTTCCACACCAAGATGGACTAGGAAGAAAGGCCTGGCAATCTACTTCTTAAAATCAGTCAGTGAAAATCTTATGGCTCATAATGGTTTGATCCACAACCCATCATGGGCATGGTGCAGGACTGGGCAGCATTTTGGTCCATTGTGCATGAGGTTGTCAAGAGCTGGGGGTTTATTTGGCCATAAGTAACAACAACAACATGATTAGAAACTGGGGAAATTTAGAGAAGGAGGCGTTATTTTTAAAATTCAAAGACCAGAAAATCTACAAGAGAGGAAAAGAGCACATACAAGAAATAACTGAACAGTGATATAAGAAGGATAGGGTTAAACCCTGGTACATGCCCAAAATAACAAAATGGGCAGGGATACTTTTTCTCTGTAAGATGCCTTTGCAACTTAGCACAGTGTTACTTTATAAAACACTGGGCTGCTCCATGGGGTCTGAACCAAGGTGGTGATTTGTTTAATGAACACATCGCAGACAAGGGAATGGAATGCCATTAAATTTCATGGTATTGGTTTACTCATCTTTTCTATATAAGCAAGTAATCACATGTGGATGAATCTAGAGACTGATCTGGGATGTGGTCCAGAAAGGACATAAATAGTTAACAGTCAAACCTTGGACCTGCTCTGAACCTTTCGAGGCAGCCAGTAAATTGAATGCAGCAGTGAGAAAACAGCCGATTCTGCTCAGCCATGGGAACAGTGGAGCTGCCACAATTTGCACAAGGTGCAAGTAACAGATCAGCCTTCCGAGGGCCCTGCGCACACTGCACATTGCCACGGTCGCACCTCGGTCACAGAGCCTCTGCTTCACAGCTGGGCTGAAGGAATTAGCTTGCACACCAGAATGTTAATGTCAGCATCTTTTATCACATGGGCTGGAATTTGCAACCACTTGAAAAAAAAAAATCCACCAACTCTGCTCCTGATTATCTGTGAGTTAGAGACAGGGGCAAAGTTATCATTAAAAAAAAAAAAAAAATCTGTTATTGAGCACATTGGTGCCAGTCTCTGCATAGGATAATGTAAGCTAACATATTTCAAATGCTTTCTTATTTATAAGGAATCATGGCAACCTAAATACAAACCAGAAAGAAAAGAAAAGAAAAAACTCCAGAAGATGCTTTAGAAAAAGATAGAGTCAATAAAAAGAATGTGCCCCAATTCCACACTCCAGAAACCCTCCTCACTATGAACTGGATCTCCAGCTATGCACAGAAGTGTAACATTTCTTTGGATTGGGTGCTGCTATTTGGTGTATAAGAGTGCCTGGGTGTGCAAAATTGTCGGCAATTCAAATCGACCAGCTGCTCAGCGGGAGAAAGATGAGGCAGTCTGGCAATGGCTTCTCTGAGTAGATTCAAACCTCCAACCGTTTATTTAGTAGCCAAACATGTTAACTATTTGCACCACCCAGACCCAAAGCCCAACCCACTGTCAGCAAGTCCTATAGAACTGTCCCCATAGGGTTTCCAAGGTTGTAAATTTTTATGGACACAGACTGCCTCATCTTACTCCCGTGGAGTGGCTGATGATTTCAAACTGCTGAACTTTTGGTAAACAGCCAAATTCTTGAACCACTGTGCCACCAGAGTTCCTTGTATGGCATCATAGCGACACTCATAGCTCCACTGACAGACAGGTGCATTGGCTGGAGATCTAACCCAGGTCTCCTGCATGAAAAGTAAGAATTGTACCACTGAACCACCACTGCCTCTCATTTTCAGGAAGAAGCAGCGAAGACCTAGCCTTAGGTCTTACAAGCTCTTACTGTTCTGTTACTGAATCCCAAAGTCAAAACAATTTCTCTTCATGCTTGGCAGACCCTGTCAGAGGCTCCATCAAAATCAACGTGAAGCATGCTCTTTGTCGCTAGCAGTGACTGTTCTAAGACAGGAAGGTGCACTGAGAGCCTCACGCTCCCAGTGCTGGCGAAAGTCTGTTCCAGGCCAACGTAGCTTTCATAAAATTAAAACTCAAACCAAACCAAAAACCTCAAAATGAAATTCTAATATTTGTCTCATATGAATAATTCATTATTGAGATATTAATCTAGACAAACTATTGCCTTAAGTGTTTTTAAAATGTGATGTTTGGTGCTTATCATGGTAGACGTCTTCATTGTACCTCTCCACAACATCTACTAAGCCTATTTTTGCCTCTTTAGGTAGGAGTCTCCTTTCACTCTTATTCTTTATCCCTTTTATTTAACTTCATAGTAGCTAGATATATGATCTGCCTTATGTGGATGGCTCATCCAGCCTTTGAATAATATCCCACAGCAACACATTCCAACTTTTGTTCCCATGTGACATACATGCACAACAGATGACAACCATGTGGCCTGCCATTCCCACTGACGAGCTTAGATTATAGTCATAACATTTTCGAAGATGAGTCATCCTTTGTCTCATAGTGACTCACCATTGTGTTGTGGCATTGTGGTTGAAAATTTTTTCCTATTGATCTTCTATCATGTCAGCCAGGATTCATTTATGGGATGTTAATTGAGTATCTACTACATGTGGCAAACTGAGGATGTGGAGTTGAATAACACTTAACATCTACCATCAAAAAGCATTAGGTAAAGACTGGCACAGAAACTGTTGATTACAGGAAGTGCCATGTTAGTGATGTGCACAGATAGTAGACAGAGCTACAGAAAACACTGGGATGCAAATCCCTCTACTTGGTTGAAAAGCATCACTGTAGAGATGAGTAGGACTCTGCTGGCCTATAGACCAACATGCTACTGGGCTCTTCACTCCATCTTGCATAGTCCAGTGCCAGAAATTACTGACCCAAATGGTTTTGGGTTTTGATGCTTTTGAGTTGTGATGTTAGTGAAGAATACTGAAAGCACCATGGACTGCCAGAAGAATGAACAAATCTGTCCTGGAAGAAGCACAGCCGGAATGGTCCTTGGAAGCAAGAACAACCAGCCTTCTTCTTACCTACTTTGGTCATGTTGTCAGAAGGGAACATTCCCTGGAGAAGGATATCATGCTTGGTAAAGTGGTTGTTGTTGTTGTGCCATCGAGTCGGATCTGCCTCATAGTGACCCCTCCTTGGGTTTCCGAGACAGTATCACTACGGAAGTAGATTGCCCCATCTTCCTTCCGAGGAGTGGCTGGTGGGTTTGAAAAGCACTATGCTACCAGAGCTTGAAAAACAAGATGGATTGACACAGTGGCGGCAATGATGGGCTCAGGTATAACAAAGATTGTAGGGCTGGCACAGGACTAGGTAATATTCCATTCTATCGTGCATAGGGTTGCTATGAGTTGGAGCCAGATGATGGGACCTGAACAACAAAACAACATACCTCTCACTCTTGACAGTTGACCTATCTCCCAGTTTGCTAACCTATTCCAAGTCTCCATATCAAGATCACATTCTTTCTGTCTTCTCCAAACCCAAGAGTTTCTTGAACTGCTATATCAACACTTCTTCTTGTCTCAAAGGAAGGACACCTCCCCTTTCCAAGGCTAAATCCCTCTTGATGTCACTAGATTCTGCCTCTTTCTCTAAGAGCTTGCCCTTCAATTAGCCCATTTCCCCAAACCTTCAATCTGTTTCTCTCTGCTAGCACCTTTCATTTACACATGTACAACTTCCTTCACCTTAAAGTGCCCTTTCATGTGTAGAGGGTTATCTTTGCAAGAGTTTAGATTTAAAAAATAGTATTAATAACCAAATCCAAACTCACTGAGAAAAAAAAAAGAGATGAATTACGATTTTTCTTCCCCTTTAACTATACTCACTGCCATTGAGTCGATTCTGACTCATAGTGATCTCCACAGGGTTCCCAAGGCTGTACATCTTTATGGAAGCAGACTGCCTCATCCTTCTTTCACAGAGCACCTGGTGAATTTGAACTACCAAAATTTCAGTTAGCAAGCTGAGCGCCTGTGTTGGATCGGGTTCTCTAGAGAAACACAAAAACCAGCAAAGTATATATATATATATTTATAGAGAGAGAAAGAGAGAGAGAGAGAAATTTATCTTAGATAAATGGCTCACAAGCGTGTAGAAGCCGACAAGTTCAAGCTGAAAAGTTCGTCTCTGGGGGGGGATGGGGCCCAGGGCCGTCTG
>NW_006921616.1:14173344-14186684 GCF_000298275.1 Orycteropus afer afer | reverse complement strand
AAAAAAAAAAAAAAAAAACATTATAAAGGTAATGCACTCATGTTTATGAAGTCATTGAAAATGGAATAAAAGAATTAGCATATGTTCCACCATGCTAGTACAATCTCTGCTATGATTTAGAAGTACTTCTTTCCAGTCTTTTTAAAAATTGAAAATATAAGATTTTATACATCTAAAGATATTATAGGGAGCTCTGGTAGCATAGTGGCTATGGCACTTGACTGCTAACCAGAAGGCTTGTGGTTCAAACCCACCAGCCACTCCTTGGAAGGAAGGTTGGGCAATCTACTGCCGTAGTGATACTGCCTCAGAAACTCAAGGAGGGGTCGCTATGAGTCAGGACAGACTTGATGGCACATAACAACAACAACAACAACAAAGATATTATCATAGATCTTTTTTCTTGCTCTTTTTAAGTCAATATTATATCAAAAGCATTTCCCAAGTTTTTGTAACCTTCAAGTTTGAAATCACATTTTATCACATGGATCTACTGTTCTGTTTTAAGACGTTTAAAGATGGTTTCTACATTTTTGTGATTATAAATAATGCTTTAATGAATATCTTTGCCCATATATTTAAGATTATGTCCTCAGAATCAGTTATTAAGCCATGTTAAAATGTATAAACACTGTTGAGGATTTTATTAGTTATTGTCAAATATCTTTGTAAAAGATTTGCACCAATTCACAGTATCATCAGCAATGTTTGAGAGTGTCAATTTCTTCTGATTCTCATCATCAATGGCTATTAGACACTTTTAAAAATATAAATATAAAAGGCCAAACAATATGTCATTTATTTTAAAAAATAGATTTATTTTTAGTGAGAAAAGAAATTTTTCTTTCTCTTTCCTCTCCTTTGTAAATGATCTTTTCTCTTCATTTGGTCTCTTATTGATTAACTACTCAGATCAGTCATTTAAAAATATTTGCTTCCAATTTTTTTAAACTGTATAAAATGCATGTGTTCAATCTTATATGATTTGACTGTTTCTCTTTTTTTTTCATCATCTCAACTACCATTTTCCCTTATATTAGTTTAACTTAGTCCAAAATATTAACTCTGATGGCAAAGACAGCAACTTTTTCTTTTCTTTTTTATGAGGAGTTACACCTCTTTCTCTATTTCGTTTTCTGGATTTGTCCTCACATAGTGATTCTGTTTTGGACATAGTCTTTAGAATCTTGAATCACCACTTGTCAGTTTGTCATACTGTGGTCGCTATGTGTTGCTGAGATGCTGGAGGCTATGCCATCAATATTTCTAATACCAGCAGGATCACCCATGGAGGGCAGGTGCAATGGAGCTTTCAGACTAAGACAGACTAGGAAGAAGGATATAGCAGTCCACTTCTGACAAAAAAGAAAAAAAAAAAAGGCCACTGAAAACCTTATGGATAACAATGAAACACTGTCTGATAGAGTACTGGAAAACTTTATAAATAACAGTGAAACGTTGTCGATATAATGCCAGAAAATGAGCCTCTGAAGTTGGAAGATACTCAAAACATAACTGGGAAGAGCTGTCTCCTCAAAATAGAGTTAACCTTAATGACATGGATAAAGTACAACTTTTGGGACCTTCCTTTGCTGATGTGGCACAACTCAAAATGAGACAAAATAGCTTTAAACATTCATTAATTATTGGGATTTGGAACTTATAATGTATGAATCTAGGAAACTTGGAAGTTGTCAAAAAGAAATGGAATGCATAAAGATTAACATCCTAGGCTCTAGTGAGTTACAAAGGACTGGTATTAGCCATTTTGAATCAGAAAATCATATGGTCTATTATGCTAAGAAAAACAAATTAAAGAGGAACAAGGTCACAGTCATTGTCAAAAAGCACATTTCAAGATCTGTCCTGAATTACAATGTTGTCAGTGATAGGACAATATCCATATGCCTATAAGGAAGACCAGTTAATACTACTATTATTCAAATTTATGCATCAACTACTAAAATCAAAGATGAAGAAATTGAAGGATTTTACCAACTTCTGTAGTCTGAAATTAACCAAACATGAAATCAAGATGTGTTGATTATTACTGGTGATTGGAATGTGAGAGTTGGAAACAAAGAAGGAGTATTGGTAGTTGGTGAAAAAATTACCCTGGAGACACCAGAGACTACATGACAGAATTTTGCAAGACCAATGGCTTGTTCATTGCAAATACCCCTTTTCAACAACATTAACAGTGACTTAACACATGAAGACACAGGAATCAAATTGACTACAACTGTGGAAAGAGATGATGGATAAGCACAATATCATCAGGCAAAACAAGGCCAGAGGTGGACAGTGGAACAAACTATCAATTGCTCATATGCAAGTTCAAGCTGAAGCTGAAGAAAATTAAAACAAGTCCATGCCAGTCAAAATATGACCTTGAGTATATCCTACCTAAGTTTAGAGACCATCTGAAAAATAGATTTGTTATCTCATCCAAGTATTGATAGCAAAGTTCAACAACACAGAAAATAACAAATGTTGGTGAGAATGTGGACAGATTGGGACTCTCATTTACTGCTGGTGGGACTGTAAAATGATATAACCACTGTGGAAATCAGTATGGTGATTCCTTAAAAAGTTGGAAATAGAAATACCATTTGATCCAGCAATCCCATTACTAGGTATATATCCTAAAGAAGTGAGAGACAAGGACATGAACAGATATATGCACACCCATGTTCATTGCAGCACTATTCATGATAGCAAAGATATGGAAACAATCTAAGTGACCATCAACTGAGGAATAGAAAAACAAACTGTGGTACATACACACAATGGAATACTATGCAGCCCCGAAGAAAAATGTAGAATAAAAACAAAAGACCATTAGTGATTACCAGGGGTAAGAGGAAAGGGGAAAAGAGGAAGCTTTTGTTGTGGGACATTGACTTTACATTGACTTTATGATAATGGTGGTGGAATATTTTGGAAAAGGATAACAATAATGGTGGCACAACATGAAAAATTTCATCAATGTCCCTGAGCTATAAATGGGGGAATTGCTATGCTGTCAAATGTCTTGTGTGTGTTTTCACCGTAATAAGAGGAACGAAAACAAAAAGAAAGAAGAAAGAAATTAAAAATAGATTTGGCACATTGAACACCAGTGACTGAAGACCTGATGAGTTGTGGGGTGACATCAAGAACATCATACATGAAGAAAATAAAAGGCCATTAAAAGGACAGGAAAGGAATAAAGACTAAAACAGACATCCAAAGAGACTCTGAAACATGTTCTTGAACAGAGAGTAGCTAATGCAAAAGGAAGAAATGTTGAAATAAGAGTTGAACAGGAGATTTCAAAGGACAGCTGGAGAAGACAAAGGAAAATATTACGATGAAATGTGCAAAGACCTGGAATTAGAAAAATAAAAGGGAGGAATACCCTCAGCATTTCTCAAGCTGAAAGAACTAAAGAAAAAATTAAACCTCAAGTTGCAATATTGAAGAATTCTAAGGGCAACATATTGAATGATGCAGGAAACATCAAAAGAAGATGGAAGGAATACACAGTCACTGTACCAAAAAAAAAAAGAAAAAGAAAAATTGGTCGATGTTCAACTGTTCAACTGTTTCGGGAGATAGCATATGATCAAGAACTGATGATAGTTCTTGAAGGAAGAAGTTGAAGCTGCACTGAAGGAATTGGCAAACACCGAGGCTCCAGGAACTGATGGAATACTCATTGAAATGCTTCAACAAATGGATGCAGAATGGCAGGTGCTCACTCATCTATGTCAAGAAACTTGGAAGACAGCTATCTGGCCCACCAACTGGAAGAGGCCCATATTTGTGCCCATACCGAAGAAAGGTGATCCAGTAGAATGCAGAAATTATTGAACCATATCATTAATGTTACATGCAAGTAAAATTTTGCTGAAAATAATTCACACACAGTTGCACCAGTATATTGACAGGACCTTCCAAAAATTCAAGCTGGATTCAAAAGAGGATGTGAAATGAGGGCTATCATTGCTGGTCATGTTGTCAGAAGGGACCAGTCGCTGGAGAAGTCTCCCATGCTTGGTAAAGTAGAGGGTCAACCGAAAACAGGAAGAGTCTCAATGAGATGCATTGACACCGTGTCTGTAACCAGCTCAAGCATAGAAAAAATTGCGCAGACAGCACAGGACCAGGCAGTGTCTCGTTCTGTCGTACATAGGGTCACTGCAACTTGTAATGACTGATGGCACCTGCACCTAACATAACAGTGATTTTGTCTTTTGGCCATAGCCTTCAGAATCCTTGCCTGTCTTGGATTTTCTGTGACTTTTATCTACAGGACACCAATGGTCTAGTCTAGGATTATCTTCTAAAGTTTTGCAGAGCACTGCCAATCTAGAGTGACCTTCAGCCTAGTTTCTGACCCCAAGCATTAAGGCAAATGCCTCTGCAAGGCCATGGTGAATATTAAATCTTGTTTACCACATTAGATCTTCATCTCATGACAAATCATACTGACTGATGGGTGGAGAATATAATAACAAGAGAACAATGATAGTGGATGTGATTTTATTGTCTTGGCCACAGACTTTTCATTCCCAAGGTACACCACCCATATCTATTAGCTAAGCTCAGCAAAGAAATAATGAGATCCAGGTGACAGCCTTGAAAGCTTCATACAGCGAGTTCCCTGAGCAATTGACTACACTCCAAACCGGTGCCCTGAGCATGTGCAAAGGAAATTTAAAGGAGTATAAATGCAGCAAATCTATCCAAGTCATGTCTGAAGTGAAAGATGTATCACTCTGGGACAGAGAAAAGCCATTAGGGTGGAACAGGATCTGTGATTTCAAGAACTACAACCCATATCAATGCGAGAGCCTGCCAACCTCTTAAGGAAGGATTATGTTACTCTTCTCTCTCTTGGGACTCCCTCTTCAGTCTCCTAAGAGACTGTCAACTGCTTTCTTATATCCTCCTTAAATATATAAAAGGCAACAGAGTCAAGAAGAGGGTTCAAGCTTTGTGGCCAAATAGATATAGCTGTGTTGTTGCATGCTAATGAGTTGATTCTGATTCATAGTGACGCTATAGGATATAGTGTAACTGTCCCGTAGGGTTTCCTAGGCTATAATCTTTTGGGAGAAGATCACAGGTCTTTTCTTCCACAGAGTGACTGATGGCTTCAAACTGCCAACGTTTTGGTTAGCAACCAAGTTTAACCATTGTGCCACCAGGGCTCATTGTGGTCAGGGATAAATGACTCAGTCTCTTTGAAACTCAACAGCCTTGCTGTAAAATAGAAACAATAATCTCCCTGTCCAAGTTGTTGTAAGCATTAGAAACAATGTCTAAAGTATTTGAGGTAGAGCTTAGTAACTGGTATGTTCCAATAATTGCATTTTGATTACTATTTCTACTATTAATGATGTGCGGGGTTAGGTCTTAAGATGTGACCCTGCTATGCATTATAAATTACCCTGCACAGAACTGAGCTTGGATTCAAGCATGTGGAAACTGTTTATTCATGTTGCAGTTTTTAGCCTGAGAGTGAAATGGCATAGATTGTTCTCACATCAATGCTGCTTTCATTGGGGGGGGGGGGGACTTTCATTTTACTGTATTTTTTATTGTATTATATTTTTTTCAGATATCCTATTTTGATTATAAGTCAATATTTATTCTGGAAAGGAAAAAGAAGAGTTTGTTATATAGCTTCTTAGCTACTTGGGAGTTGAGAAGACAGAGATGGCTTCATATAATTTTGTACTTTTAGAAATAATAGCATTAATAAAATAATGAAGTAATGAGAAATTATGAAAAATTTCCTCCCTGTAAAAGTGATACACAATATCCCTTCTCTACATAAAATGTCTATTAATACATCTATAAACTAGATCTTCCCTGACATCCAAGCCTGACTTCCTAAACTTGGACTTGGAAAATCACTTAAATTCATGATCCAATTGCCCTCCCCACTACTGAAGCTAATTTCTTATACACATAAAATGCCCTAGGAAAGTGATAAGAAAGAAAAGACACTAGTCAGTTATCTCAATCTGATAATGTAAAATAAAATTTTGAAAAAAGATAGAAAAGGAAGAAATGTTCTGAAGTCCCTGCCATTGTCTCTAAAGATACATCATTGAGAAGAAATTCTAGTCAATGATGGTGGAAAACAGGGTGGCAAGCATAAATTAAAATTAAGGAGTTCGAATATGATAGAAAATCACTTATTCTCAATGATTTATGCTGGTTCTCAGATACAATTATTTACCAATACTTATGTTTATTGCTCTTTTGCCTTTTTTAATTACAGTAAACGTGAAATTCAATTATACACTCTAATATATATTCCAAGCAGTAGTATTGTAAATAAGAGGAGACCCAATTAATAATGTGCTTAGTCTAGCAAAGCTAAATCAAGTATAATATAAAACGTGGGGTAACTTGATCAGGGTTTGAAAGCTGTAGGGAGGATCTCATCTGGGTAAATTGGAAGATTGGAAGGTTGGAAATGATGGTTTCCTTTTTTTTTAAAAAAAAAAAAAGTAGGTTTTTAATGAGTGACTTCTAACAGCTTACGTAAATGGTAGTTTTTGAAAGTTTAAAGGCTGTTGAAAATATATATTTGAAAACTGCAACTTTCTTATCAATTATCAGGGATGTGGTTTTTAGGCAAAAACTACAATTTACGGGGTTTATATCATTTATCATCTCCCACTGGCGTATGCATTTGGAATGATATGGGCTGGTCCAGCTGTGTTTTGGGTTCCTTAAACATCTCACACTATTCTTCAAATGTTTGGGGTTTGACCAAACCCCAAATGCATTTGGCCAAGCACGTTTTCCCTTGATTTTTAAACACATGTGGGTTTTATGGGAAATTTAATCCATGTGTTTTTGATTCCTTTACACTTAACTCATCAAAATGTTGTTGTGTAAGGTCTCTTTGATGTCCAAGAAGCTTTTGCAGCCTTCTTTTACAGGATACTTTAATCCTTTTTTCTTAGAAACAGGAAGTTGCATGATGCCAAGAAAAAATAAACTCCCTCACCAGGATGGTGGTATTTGATTGAAACTTTAAAAACCCTAGGGTTCAATTTGGTTTCTAATTTGACTGCAACTACTCCTCTGGTCATTAATTTCTCATTAAATTTGTTGGTTCTTGGTGGTTTTTAAAACAATAAAATGTTTTATATTTCTTTGGGAGAAAATACAAAGGTGGGAGAAAGTAACAAAGGGTTTTAAATTAATGGTGATGTCTTATAAATGAGGTTGGCATTTTAACCTGCACACATGTGAACGCACACACAGAAACACACACACACATGCTATAAGAAGCTCTGCAAATTGAGGATAATTATGCCCTTCTCTATATACCACATGGGAGCCTAAGAAAGGGTATCTGGTTGGAGCCTACAGTGGAAGAGAAAACCCGCTGACATTGCTCAGCTCAGTCTTCCCAAATGTTGGGAGGCAAGAGTATAGATTTTATTAGCATTGCGTGTTTAAATGTGTCACAAAGAAATTAGGAAAATATCTCATGTGTGTGTAGAAATGAGGGGTTATATAATGAGAGAAGGGACCTTTGTGGCCCAGTGGCTAAATGCTAGGCTTCTAACCAAAATGTCAGTGGTTCAAACCTACCAGACTCTCTGCAGGAGAAAGATGTGTCAGTCTGCTTCCACAAAGATTCACAGCCTTGGAAACCCTGCGGGGCAGTTCTACTCTGTCCTACAGTCATTGTGAATGGAGTCTACTCGACAGCAACAGGCTTATTAATTTATTTATTTTGTTTTATGTAATGAGAAGTATGCCAACAGAGGAAGTAGCCACTTTGGATTTTACAAACTATGAATTGTGATTTGCACTCTACATTGAGAAACATCTCCTTTGTGCAAAGTGAAGGACCATTTTAAATGGTCAGGAAACGTTCTCTGAAGATGACACTTGAACACAGATCTAAATTTTGAGGTTATTGATGGGAAGAACCAAGTGATGACGTGATTTTGAGAGTGAGGATTCCAGGTGGAGAGGGTAGCGATTGCAAAGCATTGAGGCAGGAAGACAGGGATGAGATTGAGGTGCTAAGAAGCCATGGAAAGACAGCGTGGTTGGAGTGGAGTGGCCAGAGGGGGGAATAGGTTGAAAAGGTTGAAGAGGCAGGCTAGGGCCAGAGCATGCATGGCTTGGACACCATGGTTGTGTAATATCTTCTTTCCTGGAAGATTGTTTTTATGTCTTTTGTAACAAACAATAATAATAATTCTCCATGAATCAGCTCTAGATGGAGTTGAACTGGAACTATTCATATACGGACATCATCTCTCTGACCATTAGTATCAATCCAAGGTCATTCTAGAGAGGGCAGGCAGATTCTTGGCTGCCTTCTAAGATAAGCTAACAATGTCTGAAGTCCTGTCTAAACAAGCTAAAAGGAGTTGCCTCTGTTATATAGCTGTCGATCCATTCATCACTGGATCTTTCCTTCCTCCTTAATCTACCATAACACCCACTGCTCTAACATCAAAACTATGCAAGTTGTCAAATATGGTAACATTAAAATGAATGATATAATTATTTTGATGACCTGGAGAAAAATTGTATTCCTTATAAAAAGAGAGTAAAAAAGTGTATAACATCTGATTGTTAATATTCTCTCCAAGTTTTCTCTGCATTTGTGGCAATCTCTTGATTTTCTGCCATCAAGCGATAAAGTTCATGATCTGAACACCTCTTGATTTACTGGATCTTTGCCTTATTTGTTGTCACAAAAAAGATTGGCTTCTGAACTATAGTGTTGCTACTTCTGCAAAAGCTGTCATATATATATATATATATATAATAGGAGCATTCCAAAAGCAATAAGTAAAACTTCAGCCACCTCTCTCGATAGAGCTCTTCAAATCTTCTGTCATCCACAAAACTAAAGCGTACAAATTGGAATTGATTTTTATAAAACCTTCATAAAAATAAATCTAAACATTTGGAAACATCTGTTGGATGGCTCAGGAACTTTATTTTTATTATTTTTGAATGAGTCTAGCTTTGAAGATCTGGGACCAATTAAATCTGACAATGCACAAAATCCATCAGATATAATAGATACACAGGATAGGAAGGGACCACCGTAAAGGTGTTTCTGGTTTTGTTTTGTTTTTCTGTCGATCATATCCAACATCCAACATTGTACTTCAACTGGGTAACGCTGCAGGTAAGACTATGAACTTTGGAGACAAATAGTCCTGGTTTTAAGTCCTAACTCTGCCACTTATTAGCTCTCTGACCTTGGATAAGTTACTGAAACATCTCTAGTCTTCAATTTATAGATCATTAAAATGAGGATGATAATATTTCTACTATCCAAAATGATTATAAGGATTAAATGAGATAATTAAAATATAGGGCTTAACATAATGCCTCACTCACTTTAAATGACCAATAAATGTTAACAATTATCAATGTAACTATTATTGCTAATAAGATAAAATATTTATGACCCTAATTATAGTATTTTAAGTACTATAAGGACACAAGGAGCCCTGGTGGACTAGTGGTTAAGTGCTTGACTGCTAACCAAAAGGTCAGTGGTTTGAACTCACCAGCCACTCCACAGGAGAAAGATTTGTTGGTCTGCTTATGTAAAGATGACAGCGTTGGAAATCTTATGAGAAGTTATACTCTAAGATATACTCAAGTCCTGTGGACTTGCTATGAGTTGGAAATGACTCAATGGCAACAGGTTTGGTTTTTTTCTTTTGGTTTAGGGACACAAAGAAGAATTTAAGATGGTTTCTCTTCATTGATTGGAGCCCTACCCACACGGAAGGTTAACTATCAATGAAAGATCTAAGTACAAAAATTAAAGGGATTTAGGAAAAAAAGGGAATAATTAATTGTCAAATGATCTATACAATCAAATAAAGGAAACCACTGAAAATAAAGAGGTGCGGGAATCAAAAATGCTAAGGGGAACGGAGAAATATCCTGTTACTGTGTTTGCAGACTTCACAGTAACAAATAATTATATATTAAAGATTGCATCAGCAGAAGACTTGGAAAATGAAGAGTTGTAATTACCGAAAGTAAGATTTGGATGTAAAAATGATATGGAGATGGTTAACATCAGTTAACTAGATTAATTAATGTCAATTAAACATGCCGAGTTCATTGATGCCCATACATAGACTGAAACTTTTCTTTTCGTGAGACATTCTTACAATGGGTGGGAACGCTTTTGTTAGACGTTGATGACTTCTTTTACTCAGCAACTCCGATCTTGTTGAGCATTGTGATAAGGCTAGCTGCATCAGAAATGAGCATGTATCAGTATTGTAACACCTTTAGGTCTATCACCCCTACCAAACCCTTGTCACTTTGGTTTAATTGCAAATTCCCTGGAGAGCCTCTGCTAATGACCCATTTACATTAAAGCTTTTAAATTAGATTTCAATCTTAATTTCACTTGAAATGTTACCCTGGAGTAATCATTCCATTATAAATCATTTTATTTGATTTTATGGAATTGCTCAATTACAAGAGAAGTATTGAAATAAAGTGCAGCTAGATGGAGAAAAGCAGAGAGATGAAAGCAGTCGGTTTGACTTTGGGAAAATGTTATCAGTCAGGGCAAAACTTTGTCATTTATAAGCCATATAATGCCTTACAGTACTGAACTGCAGTCTATTTTGTAGCGTAGATAACTGGAGCGCTGTGACAGTTTGAATGGATATAAAGGCTTTAAACCTGGGAAGGGAACACAGGAGAATCCAAGATCATCCCAGATCAAGGCAGGGTGATTTTCGCTTTTGAGAAATTGCTGACCCTAACAGGCCATCTTTAGTGATTGAAAGTAACAACAACAATAATAATAAAAAGCACAGACCAGTTGCTATAAAGGATACTCTGACCCATGGCGACCCCATGTGTGTCAGAGTAGAGCTGTGTTCCACCAGGGTTTACAAGGGCTGGCTTTTCAAAAGCAAACCACCAGACCATCCTTCCAAAGTGCTTTAGGATGGGCACAAACCTCTAACCTTTTAGTTAGAAGCCAAGGGCATTAACGCTTCACATCAGCCAGGGACTCCAATGACAGAATGGCATTTCAGAACCTGAGTTTGTTTTGCATGGCGTTCTCCTACATTAGGTTGTAGTCTGGTAGTGTAGTGCCTAAGGCACTTGACTGCTAACCAGAAGGCTGGTGGTTCAAACCCATCAGCCACTCCTTGGAAGGAAGATGGGGCAATCTACTTCCGTAGTGATACTGCCTCAGAAACCCAAGGAGGGGTTGCTATGAGTCGGGTCTGACTCGACGGCACATAACAACAACAGCAACGATCATCACCACCTTTACTTATCTTTTAGCATTTGTTGGTGCTTCTTGTTCTCTGTTGAATTCTGTCCAATTTATCTTTGAGGGTTTACATTCTTCTTTTTTTTTCTTTTGGTGTGTGTGTGTGGATTTGGGAAGGAGTAAAGCTATATGCATGCATTCAGTATACTATATTTAACTTGAAATCCCTTAACTCTGTTTTAATTTGTTTTTGTTGGTGATAAGGTCTTAGCCAGCATTTGGATGGGTTGGGTAGAGTGTGCAAGTGTGTGTGTGTGTATTGGGGGGCAGGTGGAGGAAGAGTATTAGGATGTGTCCTTTCATGTCAATCCACTATGGCCTGTTCGGTTGTTATTAGGCACCATCCAGTTGGTTCCAACTCATAACAATTCCATTTATAACAGAATGAAATGTTGCTTAGTCCTGCACTATGCTTAAAATCATTGCCATGTTCGAACTTACTGTTAGAGCCACTGTATTAATACATTTAATTGAGGGTCTTCCTCCTTTCTACTAACCCTCGAAAGCAGAGGGTCAATTTGGCATATGTATTCTTTTACCTTTATTTCTTATCAAATCTTCCACAGTAGATATTATAATCTCTGCTTCACAGATGGGAATTTGGAACCAGGAGCTGTTAAGTCACTAGCCTAAGACAATAAAGTCATGCCAATTTGCAGAGCCAATATCTGACTCCAAAGAAATTGCCTATTATCAACTCTCTGTATGAGTAATGATTACTTAGTTAAGAAAACAAACATATCTGTGAACAATACATCAATTTCACTCATCAATGATCTGATTTTTGAAGTATAACTGTTTGTATCTATGTCCAGTCACCTTTCTATCACCTATTATTTGGATACTAACCCTGAGTATGAAAGTTTCACAACAGGTTTTGCCGTTTTGAATATAGACACAATCATATGCTTATAGAAGGCAATTTTTAATGAACTAGAACAGACAGTGAGAAATGATCTAACCAGTTCACTGTGGCTTGGTTCCATGATCTATCTGTATAACTAACACTTAGCTACGTCTGATGGAGTAATGCTTCTTTCAGTCTGTACTTCTTTATGGAGAGAACCAGGGACGTTCAGGTGCTCATTTTCTGTGTTCAGTCTCCATTTTTGCCTTTCTTTGCCTTGCTTTGTCTTTCCTTCCCTCTCCTTTTCTTTTCTTTCCTCTTTGTTTTTTAAACTATTCTTAAAAAATGGTGCTCAGGATAGACAGGTAAGTGTAAATAACTTGGAAACATTTGAGTCTTTACAAGAAGTTTACCATAAAACTTTGTGTAGATAGTGTAAGGGTTGAATACATTTTTGCTGAGTGAATGAATAAATAAATGGATAATTTTATATTTATCGGTGCCTTCTGTAATACAGAGTCTGCTCTTGCTGTTATGGAAATGTGAATAATCTATGTGCTGGTTTGTTGGTTTGTTTCATTTCAACCCTTTCCACCTATTCTAAGGGAGCTCTAGTGGTGTAGTGCCTAAGCCATTTGACTGCTAACCAGAAGGCTGGCAGTTCAAACCCACCAGCCACTCCTCAGAAGGAAGGAAGACTGGGCAATCTACTTCCGTAGGAATACTGCACACTGCCTGGGAAACCCAAGGAGGGGTTGCTTTGAGTCGAATTGACTCGATGGCAGTGAGTTTTTGTTTTTTTTTTTTTAATTCTAAGCAAGTTTCAATTATTAAAAGGCATTCATTGATCTGGGTTATAAATATATACATCAATTGAAAATAAATGAATACAAATACTACATTTTGAGTTGCTTAAGGTATGGATGTTATAAATATGTGACCTAAAAAGGTATTATGAAAATAGGGAATGGTGGGGACTATGGGAAACAATACAAGGGTTAAACATTGAAACTCTTTTTTTTTTTTTATTAGGATTTGGGTGAAGATTTACAGAGTAAATTCACTTTTCATACAGCAGTTCACTTATACTTTGTCTCATGTCATTGACCAAAATTTACAATGCAGCAGCTCCCCTCCCACTTCCTCCCCATAGTTACCTCCTCCCAGTGTCCATCCCTT
>NW_006921616.1:14171595-14172536 GCF_000298275.1 Orycteropus afer afer | reverse complement strand
CTCCATTTAGACATACCTAATTGTTTAGCTTGTTCACCCATCTATCCATCCCTATACCCATGTTTGCTTTCATTGACAACTCAGTATTGTATATGCAAAGGGGTTCATATTTGTTTTTTGTCCTACCCATGTAACTCTCTCTGTCTTTCTCATCCTCAATGCTGCCATATTGGTCACTCACATTAAACACTGAAACTCTTATAGGAAGTAAATATGTAAACTGCATTACTGCATGACATGTACCTCATATGAGTGCTCCTGCCCAATATTGCCCAATTGGAATGTAAACTGAAGACTGTCAGATATTATTTTCTAAAAGAAATCAGAAATTCAGGATTTGGGGGAAATCTTACAATTTTTAAAGGTTGACCACTTTATGAGTTGAACTGTTTAGTTGCAAACAACAGAACACCCCTGTGTTAGTTTAAGAAACAAAAATAATTTATTAAACAATGTATACGGACCAGACAACCATGCTTAGAGATAATATTGTGAAGGATAACCCCCAAATATACTGTGGGCTAGCCTGAAGAAGACTCTACTACTGTTGTCTCTGGGCACGGACATTGAAATTTACACCACTGAAGCTGGCTGCTCTGCTGACGTTGTCGCCACTGCTCCACTGCTGTCATTACCCCCATCGTCAGATAGGAACACTTGCAGTGCATATTTCTGAATTGAATTGAAGTGCATCTGATTGGGAGAGCCCATATTCTTTCTTCAAAGCAGCCTGGAGAAAGAATATTTGTCTTCGATCTTGGGGAGATAAAGACTTACTAACAGGAGCTCTGGTAGCGTAGTGCCTAAGGCATTTGACTGCTAACCAGAAGGCTGGTGGTTCAAACCCACCAACCACTCCTTGGAAGGAAGGTTGGGCAATCAACCCAATCTATCAGTAGGTGGTACCTAGTAATACCACCTCGGAAACCCAAGGAGGGGTC
>NW_006921616.1:14169522-14170594 GCF_000298275.1 Orycteropus afer afer | reverse complement strand
TCAGCCTCCTACATTGTAATAGAATAAATTCCTATTTGTTAAAGCCATCCTCTTGTGGTAATCTGTTATAGCAGTGCTAGAGAGCCAAAGACACTACCCCAGTGGCTAGAGTCATTTCTAATCTTCTCAGATCTGACAGCAGCACCATGTACACAATCATGACTTATCTTCTTGGCTTTTCATAGCCTTATAACAAAAACTATTTTGAACAATGAAATGAAATAATAATCTTCTGCCTAACTAAAATTTCTAAAAGATGTTGTTTGTGGACTGAAAAAGTTTTGCTTGAGCAGAAAGTAAAGATGGAATTAATAAACTGAAAATAGAATCAAAGCAGCCCTCTTATACTCAAGGGCACACTCTATCCCTCTTCTCCACTCTCCTGGACTTTTCAGCACAGTTGAGTTTTGAGCCCCATCCTTGTTCCATAGGAATCCTGAATGCACTTCTGGAAGCCAAGTTCTTTTTTAGAACTCCTTTTTGAAGCTATTGCCCAATAAATATGAGTCGTCTTCATGATTATAAGTTCCATACTATAAAATTAGTCCCAGGAAATTAGAGTGTGGCCATCTTGTACTTATTTACTTTACATTATTATATTATATTACTGAAACATCTTTGGGATTATGACTTAATTACTCTGGCATGGCAAATTGGGCTTTCCCATTTTGTGGTTGAACTAGTCCTATATCTACCCTGGAGGGAATTTAGGGCTTCTATATTTCAGAATTGACAATTTCCTCCATGTCTCAGACATTATCATCGTGTTTAGGAAGTAAATGGGTTTTGAAAGGAAAAGCATCGTGTCCACATTATGGTGAGGTTCCTTGACCTCACTACAAGAAGACTGTCACAGCCACTGACTAGCTCTAATGCTGAATTTCTCTTGACAGTAGGTTTGAATGTATCTTGATTTGTCTCTAGTTTCTGGTCTTTTATCCTATCCATAGTTCAAATGGGTGAAAAAGGATGATTTATAAGCAATAGTGGATTATTGTGGTGGTAGTCGGGATTAGCTTAAGACAGAACATTTTCCTTGGGAGGCAGTAACTTCTTACCTATAGTAAATATT
>NW_006921616.1:14139498-14140076 GCF_000298275.1 Orycteropus afer afer | reverse complement strand
TAATGAAAGTTTCCATTTTTAGGATGTCATAAATGGGCTTTAATAAGACCATATTTAGTAATATATAAGTCAAAACTGTCTAAAATATTTCTAAGCTAGAAGCATATTTCTTAAATCCCTCAATAGTGGACATTTGAAAAATTCTGCAGGGGCATTAAGTCCTTCCTTGCTGCCACATTACAGAAGAGGCACTCCCATAAGAAAAAGAAGAAAGAGATGTGTATATATATATATGTATATATATATCAGATTGAGTTCTTCATATTCTGTACTCCTCTTATCTAAACCACCAGTTACCTTAGAGTCCACTCTGACTCATGGTGACCTCATTCATGTCAGAGTAGAACTGGGTTTCAGAGACACCTATTTACCTGGCAGAAAAGGATGGAAGACAATCCAATTCCAGGCAGTGTGAATTGGATCATTCTTATTTATCTAAGACTTGATCACTTTTTTACTTGCCTATTTGCCTACCAAAATCTACCTCTTCCAATTTTTCAGTGTGTAATGGACATTTGACATTCTTTTTGGCTTTTCTGCATCTATCTTCCTATGGCCTATGCCCTCACAACAGTATT
>NW_006921616.1:14137489-14138928 GCF_000298275.1 Orycteropus afer afer | reverse complement strand
ATGGAACAAAAGCCTGTGGTCAGTTTAGATACACTGCTTGTTGTTTCTTATGCAATCATATAACCCATAGTTCCATTGTTAACTATACCCCAAGGAGTGTCATAGAATTGGTACAAGTGATTATTACTTGAGCAGTTAATGTTTGACACATTCATGGGAGGAAACACATTTCTGCCTCTTGTTGTTGGGTTTAACAAAACCCAAAGTGACATTCACAAAGCAATTTTTTTTTCCTTTTAACTTAACTCATGTGCACTTCAAAGGGAATTTAATCCACATGTTCCTAAGTCATTTGCACTTAATTCAGAAAATATTGTTTGGTAAGAGCTGTTTGATTTCCCAGAAGCCTCAGAACACTTTTGTTTATAGGATTTTAAAGGCCTTCTTTCCTTGGATTAGGGAGTCTCATTTTGTAAGGTTCTCAAATGAACTGAATCCGGGATCCCCCATCCTGGATTTCCCAGTGAATATCTCCCAGATGACTCAATCAAGATCACCCTTCCTTGCCTTCCATGCCGTAATGCAATGCTACAAAAGCGAGTGAACTCTATCCTTAATGTCATTATTGTTGTGGACACAGATAACTTCAGTTAAGGTTGGCCTCCTTGTCTTCAAAATGTGGTGCCCACAGACAGAAGAATCCACTATATAAGAAATAAAGTTGTCTGTGGGATTAACTACAAAACATCTTGTCCTTAAATCCATTCTCCATTTCTTTCACGTTTTTCCTAATTTTGTGCTCAAAGTTTGCTAGTAAGAGCTAGTCACGTCAATGTTCCACTTCAAATAGCAAAAATTATATCCCTTTCCTTTTCTTTCCTTGTTTTAGGATATCTGATTCTTAGCTCAAAAGCAAGAAAGAGAGTTTTAGAAGAAACTGTAACATCAAAAGCCAATCATGTGGTGATTGAAATGAACCTTAGATTTGATGAGATTGATCTCCAAGCTTAGAAGTCATTTCTCCAAGTCATTAACATTATTAGGAGAGTTCAGCTAGAGGAATTATTGATAGATTTCTAAACGTATTTGATGAAGAATAGGAAAATTTACCACAAGATAACAGGCTAGAAATAGAACTTCTCCTCTAAGGAAAAAAATAAGTAGCTTTGAAACAATATGTTCTCAAATTAACTTTTAGCATTTGTTGTTGTTGTTATGTGCCATTGAGTTGGACCCAACTCATAGCGACCCCTCCTTGGGTTGTGAAAAGAAGTCCCCTGCTTGTCGGCTAAATGGCAGTTTTAATAGAAATTCTCGCTGGGCCAGAGGGGAAGCACATGGATGGGGTAGGGTATAGCGGTTGGAAAGACTGCAATTTGTTTTCCTCAGGTGGTGACTTCAGGGGTTTCAGACTACGGTTTGCCCTATTATAGGAGAGTTATGCAAGCCCACATCCCCCATCCTTGGTACATAACCCGACACAATAAGGTCACATGACT
>NW_006921616.1:14112336-14137281 GCF_000298275.1 Orycteropus afer afer | reverse complement strand
GACCTGACTTATAGTGATTCCTCCTTGGGTTTCTGAGGCGGTATCACTACAGAAGTAGATTGCCCCATCTTCCTTCTGAAGAGTGGCTGGTGGGTTTGAACTGTCAACCTTCTGGTTAGCAAAGTGCCTTAGGCACTATGCTACCAGAGCTTGGGGTTTTTTGTTTTTTTTTTTCTACATATTGACATTTTTATTAATACAGCTGAATCTGATCAAATCTAACCACAGGCACATTGACTACTTCCTTTAGTGAGTAGTCCTTGGGTGAAAGAAGAGGGAAAAATTAAATCTATATCACTGAAAATAGCTATGAAAAGCAGCCGTACTGGTTTACAACATAAAAAGTCTTTCTCTTCCTCAAATAAAGGTTCTAAGGTAAGTCCAAAGTTCCTTAGAATGAAAAAATACACCTTCTGAAACAATGACCCCGTGGACTGCAAGGGACACTCAGTTTCACAGGAAAGTACGGTCACTGAGAAGAAAAGAGAGCCTTCACGAAAATACACTTTTATGAAAAATTACAACAAGCCCTTCACTTCGGTTGCTTTTAGCTATTTCATCAAACAGCAGAGAGAATCTGGATACAGTGTGTGATAAAACTTAGAAAAGTTTCTTTTTCCAAAACACAAACTTCTAACTCTTTTCCTCCTGCATCTCCTTCCACTCTGTCTTCACTGGGCTGAGGAGACGGTGAGCTCTTCTAGATGTTCCGTTAGATGCGCGAGCTGGGTAGGCTTGGAGCCAATCGGACTCTCTAGGTAGGTGGTACCTGCACAGGGTTTTCCCGTCACTGGATCTATGACTCTTCCAACCTTGAAAACGATCTCGGCCAGTTCGTGCTTCACGTGCTTGGAGCGTGGCGCAGGTAAGGCTTTGAGCAGCACAATGTCCCCGACCGTGCACTGCTGAAGGGCATCGTGAGCAAAGTAGGTCTTTCGCTTATTGTAATACTTTAGTAAGTACGGATCCAGAACAAGCCTGGTCACTCTCACTTTGGCAGTTTTTTGCATTGCTGTCCCAATCACCTTCCCCACGATCCATTTGGCACAGACGGATGAACGCACTACTGACATTGTGTGGCTTCGACCACCTCTGACAACAGCTGTCTGGAGACCCCACCAATCCCTCAGCCCAAACTTTTTTTGGTTTTAATCTTCACAAAAGTTATCATCACTCTCTGACTCAGTGTTGCTGATGAAGGAGACCACCACAGACACCTCATGTGAAGAGTTTGGCAGATACCTAGAATGGAACTGGAAGCATACATGTGTCATCATTTCTATTTATTTATTTACTTAAGAGTGCAAACAAAGTCCCTTTCTTGTTAGATTCAGTTGCTTAATCCACTGAGCCACACAGCTCTAGGAAAATGAGACCACAGAAGGCCAATTATACGTTCAAACACATGGATCCTCCTGCCATCAACACAACATTGCCCCTGACTTCCCAAGCCTGAAAGAGAGACAAAACATTCTGTAATTGGAGATTGCCTTGAAGTAGTTTTAATTTGATTAGTCATATCCCACAAGGCTACCCTAGTATATAGAGATTATGGACAATTAATGCCGTGATCAATTAGATCTAAATTGTTAGTCCATTAAGATGCACTAGCACAAACTCTGGTTTTCAAAGACTTTTTCTCTAATCCTCTTGTGCTAATGTTCCTAATGATGGCAGATAAAAACCCTTCCATGACTCTCATATTATGGCATGCATTTGGGCACACCCACTTGATTTTGTTATTTAGGAATTTGCAGCCAGATATCCTAAGGATAAATAAAGTTTTAAAAAACCTTTGCAAGTGCACTTTCTTTCTATCACCATTCATAAAAATCATAAAACCAATAAAAATAATCATTAGAATGGTTTAGCAATCTAGAGCATGCAGACCAGGTGTACTGTAAAGGGCCTATCATCTCTGGACAAATTAGCTACAAATGTCCTCAGATGGATTTGTAAAAGCTTTAGAATAGTGTCTTCAAAGGGCACTTGCACTTTAAAGATATGAAGTGAGAAATAGCGATGAAGAAAAATCCTGACTTCAAACTGCACATTATCCTCCCCACTGCCTCTCTCTCTCTCTCTTTTTTTTTTTTTTTTGGTAAAAAATCCATTATAAAAAATATGGTGGAGGAAGTTTTGAGAACATGTTTCTGATGGTCTCTGTTCAGGTCTTGTATATCCCTTCAGGGCAGGAATGTCTCAGTTATTCTGTCTCCTTTGCACGTGTGCTCATGTACTATACTTTATCCATCCAGTTTTCCAAGCTTTCAAGGTACAAGTCATACGCTACCTTTTCCAAGTTTCCACGTTCAACCCAGAAAATGGACCTCTGAATTCCTATAAGGAAAAAAGCCTGCAGATCTGCTTCTGAAAAACAATCCATTGAAAACTTTCTGAAGAACAGTTCTACCCTGACCCAGATGGGGTTGCTATGAGTCAGAACTGACTTGATGGCAAGTAGTAATATATATAACTACATACGTATATATGTGCTAGTGCAGTGCAGTGAATTACTTAATATGGGTCTTCTAGCCATGGTCTGTTTCTTTTTTGCATATGGATTTTTTGTTTCTTTGTTTGTTGTTTTATTGTGATTTGGGTGAAAGTTTACAGAGCAAATTCACTTTCCATACAGCAGCTCATGTATACTTTGTCTCATGACATTGACCACAATTTACCCCAACAGCTCCCACCTACTTCCTCCGGATAGTTACCTCTTCCCTGTGTCCATTCCTCCATGCACTCCAGCCCCCTGAGCTGTCTCCCTGTGCATAAACAGCCCTTCTTTCTCACATGATTATTCTCTCCAAGGAGTGTATCTACCTTGCTTAAATGTTCAACTCATATGCCTGTCTTTTGTTTGGCTGGAAGTCATAAGTGTAGGTTCAATTCCAGACCTGAAGGGCAGCCAGGGGCCACAGTCCCAGTGGTTTCACCAGGCTCTATCAGACCAGCAAACCTAGACATGGTCTTTGTGACACCCACCAGAGAACTAGGTGGGATTATGCAAATGTAAGGTGCTGGTGGCCCACCAAGGGGATTACATAGCTTGTTAATGATGTAAATAAGGTACCTGGAATCTTTGTTGGAGTGGGACCATGGAATAAGGTGTATGGAACCCTAACATGGGGATTGGTCAGTTTTGCCATCTCTCTAGGCTTAAAATGAGCCATCCTAGAGGCAGGAAAGGGGGGATTTCACTACCATCAAGAAAGAAGAACCAGGAGTAGAGCACATCCTTGGACCCAAGATCCTGGCAGAGAGACAGCAGAAAGAGTTGGCAGCAGCAGAGCCAGCAGAACTAAGAGACTGGGATGAGATGGAGCAGTGGGCTCTCTAGCCTACAAACTGAGAAAGCTGAATGCCTTCAGGTCAAAGTCTTGCTAGTGAAGTACAGTGCTTCTCTGAGCACCTGTACATAGAGCTAAAAGAGCTTTGTAACACTTGTCTGAGCAGAATAGAGGCTGGGCCAAGGGGCTGAGGGCCAGAGAAAGGAATGTCTATAGGCATGGTTGAGGGAAGGCTGTCCTATTGAAGAATTGTATAGTGAGTGTTCCTGAACCTGAACTGTAACCTATAACTTCCCTAACAAACTCCATAATTATGAGTATTGTCTGTGAGCTGTGTGCACCCATTGCAATGAATTATGGAATCCAGGAGAGAAATAGTGAGTTCTGTGGGAAGGGTGGTTTGTGTCAGAATTGGCAAAAGAGTTGGAAGGTGGTGATGTGTCTGACCTCTACCTCATAGGATTCACCTTTGGGCTGCTGACGATAGTCATCTTGATTCTCTTTCTCCTTTGTGAAGCAAGAGGAGATCAGATGCTGCTGCCTCATGCTGTTTTTGCAGTACATTCATGTATATGTATATGTTGTTGTTGTTATGTACTGTAGAGTTGGACCCGACTCATAGTGACCCCTCCTTGGGATTCTGAGGTGGTATCACTACAGAAGTAGATTGCCCAACCTTCCTTCCGAAGAGTGGCTGGTGGGTTTGAACCATCAGCCTTCTGGTTAGTAGTCAATGCCTTAGGCATTATGCTACCAGAGCTGCTGTATATGGATAAAGGTAAATGTTTATATATATGTGTCCTATAGTTGTTATTTTTCTCATGTCTTAGTTCATTTGCTCTCCTGAAGGGTAATAAACATGCTGTGAACTCTTCCACTGTCCATAGTACTTGGCATGGTTTCCTGAGCTCAGAAGGTACAAATAAACATTCATAGAATTTATAATTGGCTTACTAAACTCTTTCTTATAACTTGACTCTCACGGCCTTTAGAAGATTACATAAATTCTCTTCATTATTTTTCCTTAGTAACAATGGTCTTAATTTGAGTTTCATTGAGATTTAAACTTGTGACCTCTGACATATCAGCTAAGCATTTGGTTGCTCACTCAAGCTCACTGTAGGAGAGGTACCACACTCTAGAATAACAATGATGCTTTCTAAAGTTGTAATAAAAAATGGGAAATGGATTGTGGTGATGATTGTACAACACGATGATTAATGTCACTGAATTGTCCATGAAAAAATGCTGAAATCACAAATGTTTTGTTATATATATATATATGGCAACAAGAGTACACATTTAAGAATACACTCTTAGGTATGAGTTGATTTAAAGAAATTTACATAAACCCTTTGATACTTCATGAAATCTTATTATCAGGGCCAAAGCCTATGAATGTAAAATGTATATTTTGATGAAGTAGAAAACAAAAGATTCTCAGGGAATAATTTATGTTTTGTTACACATTGTATGAGACCAAAATGATTGTTTTTAGTGGCAACTGTACATCAATGAAACAAACCCAACAGCAAAGAGATTGAAGGTAATGGAAGATAGAAAGGTTGTTTGGCCATGGCTGTGATAGCATCCAAAATTTCTCTTTCCAGGTTCAAGAATATGCTTCTATTTGTTGTTGTTGGTGTTATATGCCATCGAGTCAGACCTGACTCATAGCCACCCCTCCTTGGGTTTCTGAGGCAGTATCACTATGAAAGTAGATTGCCCAACCTTACTTCCAAGGAGTGGCTGGTGGGTTTGAACCGCCAGCCTTCTGGTTAGCAGTCAAGTGCCTTAGGCACTACGCCACCAGAGCTCCTCTTCTATTTGATAGTGAATGCTTAATGAATGTTAACAATGATCATATGAATTACCTGAAGGGATCACCAACATGAGAGCAAGAGCAGCTTCAGACTAAAATCATAAGATCAGAATCTGGTTTATTATCTTTGTGAAATAAAGTAATACTTCCTTTTTAGTTTGACATATTTATAATAATCTAAGTGTGCATTGGAGTCCCTAGGTGATGCAAACAGTTACTGTGACCAGCTGCTAATGAAAGTCTAGAGGTTCTGATCTACTCATAGATGCCTTGTACGAAAGGCCTGGTGATCTCCTGATGAAACATTAGTCATTGAAAACCTATGGAGCACAGTTCTACGCTGACACACATAGGGTCACCATGAGTCAGAGCTGACTTGATGGCAACTGGTGTCTTATTACTGCAATACACTAGGGGAGGGAGACAAGCAGCAACCCCGATGAACCCACAACACAAGTCAAGAGGGAGGGATACTGGTTCAGAAAGAAAGATGTACCAGAAGAGAAGAATGCTGTGAAAGACACCAAAAGGAGGCCTGCATTGTACTCCTGACTTTGCCATGATATCTGGGTTGATATCACTCCAGTTAGAAGCCTTGACAGTACATTGGTTCAGCACTTGACCGTTAACCAAAAGGTCAGTTGTTTGAACCCATCAGCCACTCCATGGAAAAAAAACATGTGGCAGTCTGCTTTTGTAAAGATTTATAGCCTTGGACACCTGATGCAGCCATACTATAGGGTCACTATGAGTCTGAATTGACTCAATGTCACACAACAACATCACTCCACTTATTGTAGATTCTGTTTCCAAAATTCTGAAGTCTAAAGATAAATGACCAAAAGGAAGTTAAAGATAAAGTTAATGGGGAGGAATTATGAAAGATTTTGAGTTTACAAGAACCTTAGTAATAAGGTGGGTAGTTCAGGGGCCAGCAAACTTTTTCTGTAAAGAACCAGATGGTAAATATTTCTGGCTTTTGGGGCCATACAATCTCTGTTACAACTACTCAACTGCGCTGTTTTAGCGCGAAAGCAGCCATAGACAACACATAAACGAGCAGGCGTGGCTGTGTTCCAAGAGCATGTTATTTATGGCACTGAAATTTGAATTTCTTATAATTTTCACATGTCACAAAATATTCTTCTTTTGATCTTTTTTCAACTAATTAAAAATGTAAAAGCCGTTCTTCACTCACAGCCTGCACTAAACAAGGTGGATTTGCCTGCAGGCTGTAGTTTACCAACCCCTGGCCTCCTCCAATGTCCTCATTGTACAAATGAGACGACTGAAGTCCAGATGGGGAATGGCTTGCCTGAGTTCATACAGAAAGTGTTACGGCCAGTTCATCTTCTGACCAGACCTTGCTCTTTCCATTTCATTTTGAGAAAGAAAAAAGGAAAGCGGAAGAGTGTATTATTAAGAGAACAGGGTATTGGACTGTTGACATAGAAAACGTTGGATTGGAGCATAATTGTACATTCCAGGAAGTATTTGGGGTTATGGACATTCCAGAGAGTAATTAATTGGGTGTTCGTCTGATGAGGTAAATATTCACTTTGATAGGAGCTCTCAGCCACAAGAGCAGTCAGATTCGAAGAATTAGTCAACTTCATTGAGACCATGAAAATCTTTCAGCATAAAAACCTACATATATATTGCCAAGCACATATCAAATGTATTCTTCCTCTGTGAAAAACCCTCGACTTTGCCTCCTGAAAATAAGATTTCATAACTTATCAAATAGTTATATGCAATTCTCTCTAATTTTATGTGAATTCCTCTAATATTAAGTCCTATCTAGTGTTTGTTTTTAAACATTTACTCAATTATCATCTTAGAGAGCATTGCTCTCATCCATAGCTTTGGATGGGATATTTTTCTAATTCCTAAACTTTTTTGGAAAACTAGGGATAAAAAGTTACCCAATAGTGTGTGACTCAACAAGATTTTGGGAAGAGTAATGCTGGCTTGGTTTACTGTGGCTGTTAGGTGATGTTGAGTTGAGTTTTGACTCATAGAGACTCCATGTGACAGAGTAGAGTCGTCCCTTAGGGTTTCCTAGACTGTAATTATTTATAAGAGCAGATTGCCAGGTCTTCCTCCCACAGAGCTGCTGCGTGAGTTCAAACCATCCACATTCCAGTTAGCAGCCAAGTGGTTAACCCCTGAACCACCAAGATTCCTTGTGTCTTCAACTATTCCTTATTCAACCAACCCAGGCAGAACAGAAGCTGTTCCTCTAAGGCACCTTAGGTCACACATTGTACATTTCTTAGTCATGTGGGTGCATTCCTCACCATCAAGGGCATATAGTGCTGTCGTTGCCATTTTACAGATGAGGAAATTGAATGTCAAGGGCATGAAGTCTATTTTGTAGTTAGTGCCAGACTTGGGAAGGAATAATGGTGAAGAGGATTCTAATTTCCATGCAGGGCACAAGAAGTTAATGTGGAAGTTTCCTGATGACACTGCATTCTATTAATTTAGTGTTAATATCTCTAGTGTGAAACATTCTAATGAAGTGTTTATTGAATGAGAGGAGGAGTAGGGTGGAGCCCCAATGTTTCATACACAACACCAAAAGGATCAGAATTTCTCCTATTTAATTATTTGTGGAGCATCCAGCACTTCTGGGATGTACAGATGTTCTCTGTGCAAGAAAAGTCAATTCAAGGAAATGAAAATGTTTCATTTTGGAAGTAATTATTTGTGCTGCAAAAGAATTCTTAACAAAAGATTTACATTCTGTTTCCTTTAAATAGTAAATTACTTGCTTGCATTTATTGTCTGATTTTATCTATAAAATACTTGATTGACACATCTTCCAAATGAATCCATTTATTGATTATTATTTAATATACATATTTTCTATATATAGAAAGTCCCTGGGTGGTACAAATAATTGCTTGGCTACTAACGGAAAGATTAGTGGTTCAAACACACCCAGAGGAACCTCTGAAGACAACCTTGGAGATCTGCTTCCAAAAGGTCACAGCCTTGAAAACTCTATGGAGAAGTTCTGCTAGGTGCACGTGGGGTTGTCATGAGTCGGCTTTGACTTGATAACAACTAGCAATACACATCTAACACACACATGCATATATTCTACTGAATTGAAGCAAACTGATAGACCAAAAAATGATAGAAA
This sequence comes from Orycteropus afer afer, assembly GCF_000298275.1. Taxonomy (NCBI): domain Eukaryota; kingdom Metazoa; phylum Chordata; class Mammalia; order Tubulidentata; family Orycteropodidae; genus Orycteropus; species Orycteropus afer. The sequence continues at coordinate 14,129,015 of NW_006921616.1, read as the reverse complement.
GAGATGAAAGGATTTGAGAATCCTTTGAAGGTCTTTCCCTTCCTTGCAGGGCAGGGAAGCCCCTTTGTAGCAGCCAAGGCACAGAGATCCAGTTTTTGATGGAACAAGTCTCATTGGATAGCCAAGTTTTGATCTTTGGAAGCATCCATTTCATGCTTTGGGGAAATTTGCTGTTCTGACATCTCATTGCGTTTCTCGTTTTGCTGTGTGCAACCACAAAGGCATGTTGTGCTGCTTCCACTGATTACTCCAATAACTACACAAGGACAACTTCAACCCACCACCATCGAATCAACTCTGACTTAGTGACCCTCCAAGAGAGTAGAATCGCCTCACAGAGTTCCCAAAACTGTATATCTTTATGGAAGCAGCCTGTCTCATCTTTCTCCCATAGAGTGGCTCGTGGGTTTGAACTGCTGGCTTTCTGGTTAGTACTCAAATGCTTTGATCACTGTGCCACCAGAGCTTCTTGGAAAAAGCCTAGTTTTAAAAAATCAAATCCAGTTTATTTGACTGTTTCTCATAAACTTAGTTTCCTAACACACTTCTCAATTACATTTGTCCACTTCTGAAGAATTCTGATTTATCTCTGTCTGGTGGTTCAAACCCACCAGCCACTCCTTGGAAGGAAGGTTGGGCAATCTACTTCTGTGGCGATATCACCTCAGAAACCCAAGGAGGGGTTACTATGAGTCGGTCCAACTCTTTGGCAGTGAGTTTGGTTTTTTGGTATCCTACGTGTCAGTAACCAGAACTGAAAACAAATGTAATAAATGTGTTCTGAGGAGCACAGAGCATGGTGGAACTTCTCCCCATGATATGGACACTCTACTTGTGCTAATGCGGATGAAGAAAATTGTTCTTCAGGCCTTCAACCTCCACTCCTGAAGTTCAGTGACTTATACTTTTAGCAGTTACGAGCTAACATCACGATACTTAAGTACACATCTGCAAGAACTGTTTTCAATGAGTGACTGTTATGAAACATTTAATTTTAAAGCATTTTCTTTTACATTTGGTATTAATTCCAAAGAAAACAGGGGTCACAACAAATCAGCTCCGTTAATGTTTATATGCACATTACAACAGAGCCATGCATGTTTCCCATACATGGACCCTCAATTCATTGAGGGGAACAAGCTTAGGGGCACTTGCCCAATGAAAGACCTTGCAGTAAAGCAGACACCAGTTGATTGTTTCAATGTTGTGAACTGAAATGAAAATTCTGGTGATGAGAGACTTCTGTTCCTGGTGAAATTGGTCTGGGAAAAATGTGATTTCAAGATGACTTTTTGGTGGAAACCTGCTGTTTCCACGCCACTGGCTTCTAAGTCATATTTTAAAATGCTTCATGCTAGACAAGAGTTACATGCGTTCAATCACAAAAACTTAACAATTGTTAAGGCTGTTTTTACATCAAAATGTTTCAATAGCCAATGCCAAATTAATGAGATAAGAAGCATTAAAAATATCTGAGTGATATTTTAATGATAAACATATATCTAATATTTCTATTAAAGAAAAAATGACCTGGGCTTCCATGCCCAACAACATCAAAAAAAAATTTGTATCAAACAAATTTTAATTGAATTCAATAATGGAAGAGGGTATGTGTATGGGAAGTGGTGGTGGTGGTACAAATCATTCAGTCAACCTACAGTTGCATAAACTACATGGAGTCAAATGGCCACAGTCTGATTGTTGAACTACATCTACTGCAGAGAACCAGAACCCCAAAGCCAAACCCACTGCCATCAAGTCTGTTCTGACTCATAATGACCCTTATTGGGTTTCCAAGGCTGTAAATCTTTATGAGGTAGGTTGCCTCATCTTCCTCCTGCAGAGCAGCTGGTGGGTTTGAATCACCACCCTTCCGGTTAGCAGCCAAATGCCTTACTCACTACACCACCAGAGTTCTCAATCCCATGGGCCACCTACAAGAATGAGATCTCTGTAGAAAATAGGTTTCTATAGCTCTACTTTCCATAGTTCCTTTTTCATCACTATCCCTGCACTTTAGCCTGCCTTTGAAAACCAACATGGGCCCCTATCTCCTGGCCCAAGGTTGACATAAATATGTGGCTTTTATATTGGACTCATGGCAAACCTCCATAATCAGTCTTGGCTGGTGCTGTTACTACTGAGCCTGGATACAAGATCACATTCTTTCAACCTGGGGCTCTAGGTAGCTATACACAGAATTGATATTTGGCTATTCTTATTCTAATCACATCCAGAAAACTTATCTCTTTATAGTGCTCTCCCTCCTCTTCCTTTGGTCTCTGGGCAGAGACTTCCAAGGCATCTTTACTTAGATTAGGGCATTACTGTTAACTTTGATCTAAGGGCCTGAGGACTAAGTACAACTAGGTTAATAAGTGAAATATGAAGAAACAACGAGCAACCAGGGAATAAAGACAGCATGAGGGAACCTTAAATAATCCTAAACATCCTGTTATGTCATTATATATCTCAATAGCTCTGGTATTTTATTATCAGTGAGTTTGCTTAAGAAAGCAAATAGTTGGAACAGGGAGCCCTATTCTCTTTCAGAAAGTCTTTTTTTGTGCTTTAATGGAGTAAAAATATTAAAGCATGGCTCATCTTTGCAGAACTGTAGCCCATCAAATGCCAGCATATTAGATATTAAAGGACCTTGCTTAGAAGGAGATGTTATCAGTTAACCTTTCCCATCCCGATTCATTTTCATTTTTTCAAAGAATATTATTTATCTTTAAAGTTTGGGTACCTTTTTCAGTTCTGTCTCTTTCATTTCTTTCTTCCTTCCTTTCATTCTTTTCTTGCATACTTGTGAATTTCCTCCCACTTATGAATATTTGGGAAAAGTTAATCCAAATTAGGGATGACATTTCATGAAAATTACACCTAGTAAGACAAAACATGTTCTGTCCCTTTTTTGGATCCCAGAATTAGAACTAAGCAAATAAAAACAGGTGGGAGGTGACATTCACACAACAGAATTTACTGTACTCCAAACTTTATGTAATATAACTATCATTTTCTACATTGGGAAAGGCTTGGGAAATGCATCATTGTTGTCATCATCGTCATTTTAGCAACAGCTAACATGTACTAAGTGTTTATGTCAGGCCAGGCCAATTTTATGCTCTTAATCTCCAACACTATGAAGTAGGAACTTTGCAAATGTCCATTAGTGATGGCAAACTTGAGACTTAGAAATGTTAACAGTCTTGTTCAAGTGTCACAGTCACTAAGTAGTGAATTGGGATTTTAAACCCAGGTTGGCTGGCCACAGATCCTGAGTTCTTAATCATTGTGTTTTTAGTTCCTTTATGGAAACAACAGTAAAAAAGATTTCTCCTTCATCTTTATCATAAATAAGCTTATTACACAGTTTATTATAGTTACCTGTAAGAAATGTGATACATAATAACATGAATAAATTAGCTCAAGTGCATTTGACTCCAAATTGAAAGGTACAAAGCATTACTGATAAACTACCAGCCAATCACCCTAATTCCACATTTCCGAAATAGTATGAAAAAAGTTACAACATATTTTAAATCTCTGGGTGTGCAGGATGATAATTTCCCAATAAACCAAATTCTGTTACTATCAGAAGATTTGAAGATTTCTAACGATTATTACCAATGCCTCTCAACAACATGGATTGGTGAGAACCAATCAAAAGCCTTGGATGGGTTATGCTGCAGTTTTATTTCCAAAGGGTAACTTAGAAGAAATGGAGTAACTGTTCATTATTTTCTGTCATTTTTATATCATTTTTTGCCATGCATATTGTGCAGTAATTGCAGGAAATTAAATCTGAATCTTGTGACACAAGCATGTTGTGAATATCATAAAAAACACATATGTTCATAAATGGTGACAAAAAATGAAAAGAAAGGTGATAAAAATTACATTTAGGAAACTTTTACAATCTTTCAGAACAATAGAAGAGGGAAATGTTTAAGGGTTCTTTGTTCTGGCTGAATTCTGAGCTCATGAACTTTCAAGAGGCAAAGTTTTGTCTTTGCTGTGTATGCTTGTGTTTCTCTTGTTTTCTTTAGGACTTTCTAAATGATAGCCTATGAGCAAGGAAACATTTGAAAATCCACACTAACAACCAACTTGAGAAGAATTTCCACCCTTGTCTAGGAGATACAGAGCCTGCAGATGAAGCCATCTCTCATTTACCACATCAGGGTACAAATATACAGGAAGTCATTATATCTTCTTTGATGTCTCTTTTGTTATATCTCCTATACTTCATGGTTACTGCTGGTCCTCTCCTTGCTGCCTCTTCCTGGGTGAGGCTAATTTCTATCTGATCCTTTCAGTGATACTGTGGAAGCATTCAAAATGTCAAAAGAAAATCTTCTCCTTCCTATCTGGTTTGGCCTAGAGTTGACCTCATTGCTTGAGGGGATACAAAGCAAGTGATTGGCTCCCAATATTGGTTGGCTACTGTCCTCAATTCCATTTTAAATTCAAATTTCATAAGCTGATTTCCCTGGATCCACAGGCTGTACTCTGGAGTTTGGAAATGATCTTCCAACATTTGCTAAATTATCAACCACTATCCTTTTACGAGGGAGCTCTGGTAGCGTAGTGCCTAAGGCACTTGACTGCTAACCAGAAGGCTGGCGGTTCAAACCCACCAGCCACTCCTCAGAAGGAAGGTTGGGCAATCTACTTCCATAGTGATACTGCCTTGGAAACCCAAGGAGGGGTCGCTATGAGTCGGGTCTGACTCGACGGCACATAACAACAACAACAACATTCTTTTATGAAATCAGTGCCACCCAGAATTGGCAAGTTACATAAGTGCTTTCTTTCTACCAACTAGCCAAAGATCACCTGTCAACCATCCAAAGGATTTTTATGGCTCAGCTCAATTCTAAACTTTCTTTGAAGTCTTTTCTGACCACTTCACTTCACAATAGTTCCTCTTTTTGAAGTACTTGTCATTTGAATCATTCATTTGTTTTATCTTTGGTCATTGTTAGGCGCTGATAAAATTGCCAGCTTTTTGTAAATATTTAAACCCTTTCACAGAGAAGTTGAATCTCCTTTTCTAGCACTAGCTGCCATTAGTCTTTCCTGTACTCCTGATACTCTAGCAAAATCACCAGCTCATTCCTTCCTACAGACATCACTTTCTTTCCCATCTCCCAACCTTTATTCTGACTGTCTCCTCTAGCACCACACCTGAAATGCAATCTATAATTTAAGTCTCATCTTCAATATTTCATGGCCAATATAGCCACTTCATTCTCCTCCAAACTCACAGCAGAACAAATAATGATGGATCCCTGAAAACCAAAGAAGCGGAGTATTTAGGTCAACGTAAAACAAAGATAAGAATTTGCACAAGGCTTAATAATTGCTTGTATAAGCAAACTGAATAATATCTGGAAAAGGCAACTTTCTCATTCTTAAGATAGGTAGACCTTTATTTGAGAGTATGTTTTCTCAAGTTATATGTCTTCATTTACTCTCCTTTTTTCTTGAAAGAGTAAAATGCAAGTTAGAGGACAGTGTTTTGGAAAACTAGGTCTGATACACAGTGTTCAGTGAAGACACTGTTTTATGAAAACTTGTATTTCTTCAATCAAAGAGTATTGCTATCTGCACAAAAGAAGCCTTCACTTATTTTAAAACTCTATCAATTTACCAATATGTAATTGAATCTTGAAAAAAAGAGGAAGAAAAAGTGATCCATGTTCATGGATTGGAAGACTTAGTATTGGTAAGATGTCAATATTATCCAAAGCTTCAATGCAAAGATTCAATGTAATCCCAGTCCAAATTCTAACAGCCTTCTTTACAGAAATAGAAAAATCAGTCCTTGGCTTTATATAGTATAACATGAGGCCCTAAAGAGAAAATCAATGTAGGAGGACCCATAGTTTCTGATTTTAAAACATATTATTTGGCCACTGAAATCAATATCGCCTGGTACAGATATAACAATAGACACATAGACCAATGGAATAAAGTTGAGAGCTGAGAAATAAACCCACACATCTATGGTCAACTGATTTTTGACAAGGATGTTAAGTCTATTCAGAGAGAAAGAAGTGTCTCTTCAATAAACGGTACTGGGAAAATTGGATTTCTACATGCGGGAAAATGAAAGAGGACCCTTGCCTCCTACCACACACACAAAAAATCAAATTCAAAATGCATTGAGGACCTACATGTGCAAATTAAACCACCAAATTCTTAGAAGAAAAGCAAGGCACAACACTGTTGGGCCTCCTTTTAACAATGGATTATCTAATATAATAACAAAGCACAAACAGCAAAAGACAAAATACATAAATAGGACCTGATAAAAATTAAAAACTTAGGTTTATCAAAAGACTTCACCAAAAAAGTAAAAAGACAAGCTACCAAGTAGAAGAAAATCTACAGAAACCATGTATCTAACAAAAATCTAATAACTAATATACATAGAAAACTTTGACAACTTAACAACTGAAAGATAAATAACCTAAGCATAATATGAGCGAAGGACTAGAATAAGCATTTCACTAAAGTTGTGGTTATTGTTAGGTACCACCGAGTTATCTCCAACTCATAGTGACACTATGCACATTAGAATGAAACACTGCCTGGTCCTGAGCCACTTCCATGATTCTTGCTAGACTTGAGCCCATCACCACTGCCACTGTGTCAATCCATGCCATTGAGGGCCTTCCCCTCTTTCATTGACCTTCCAGCTTACCAAGCAAGACATCCTTCTCCAAGGAATGGTCCTTCTGACAACATGACCAAAGTAGGCGAGACGATGTCTGGCCATTCTCACCTCCAAGGAGCATTCTGGGTGCACTTTCTCCAGGGCAGCCCTGTTAGTTCTTTTAGCAGTCCATGGTATTTTCAGGATTCTTTGCCAACAGCTCAAAAGCATCAATTCTTCTTCAGTCTTCCTTATTCATTGTCCAGCTCTCACATGCATATGATTTGTTGTTGTTGTTATGTGCCATTGAGTAGGACCTGACTCATAGCGACCCTTCTTTGGTTTCCAAGGCAGTATCACAATGGAAGTAGATTGCCCAACCTTCCTTCTGAGGAATGGCTGTGTGTTTGAACCGCCACCCTTCTGGTTAGCAGTCAAGTGCCTTAGACAGTACGCTACCAGAGCACCCAAAAAATTAATCTAGCATCCAATAAAAAATTATCAGACATGCACAAAAATAGGAACACGTAGCCAATGAGGAAGGAAAGAAATTAATTTAATCAGGACCCAAATTGACTCATATGGTAGAATTAGTTGACAAGCGCATTCAAACGGCTATTATAGGAATATTGCACATGTTTACTAAGTTAAAATTAAAAAAAAAATGTAAGTAGAGATGTGACCTTTAGAGATGAACATTATAATAGTGTTGTTGTTGTTGTTATGTGCCCTTGAGTCGGACCCGACTCATAGCGACCCCTCCTTGGTTTCCAAGGCAGTATCACAATGGAAGTAGATTGCCCAACCTTCCTTCTGAGGAATGGTTGTGGGTTTGAACCAACAGCCTTCTGGTTAGCAGTCAAGTGCCTTAGGCACTATGCTACCAGAGCTCCCATTTATAATAGTATGAATAAAAATACTCTGAGTTACACACTGCAGGAAAAAAAAAAGTTGTTGAATGTGAAGACACAATGATATTAACTAAAATAAACATGGAGATAAACATGGAGGACTTAAAAATAATGGGCAGAACATCAGTTTACTCTATGACAGTTTCAAATAGTATGTTAATGGAGTCTCCAGATATGAAGAATGGCAAAATATTTGAAGAAGTATTGCTGAATTTTTCCCAAATTTGATGAAATATATAACCCTAGAGATCTAAGAAGCTCAACAAACCTTGAGCACAAGAAATACAGAGAAAACCACATCAAGTCCCATCATAATCAAATTGCTCAAAATCAGTGATAACAAGAAAATCTTAAATGCAGCCAGAGAGAAGAAAAAAAAACTGTTGACATGCTGAGGAACAAGCATAAGACAAAACAACAGAATAAGGTGACCATAGATTTGTGTATCAGGGGATGGTTGCACAGCTCCTGTACAGATTCGGGTTTGAAGGAGTCCAAAGAGAGAAAGAACCATGATGAAGTAATTGAATCATGGAACGTACTCTACAATAAGATCGTGAAGACTCAAAAGTGTTTGCTCCATAGCGACATTACTCTTTCCTTGCAGTTGTCAGCATACATGTGGGGATTTTTCCATTTCTGATTCCAATGATTACTGAATTAGGTATTTATCTAAATACAGATTCCCATAACACTATAATGTTAACCTTATCTCCTAGTGAACAAGACAGCTTTACAGAGCTACCAGGAGACATCCTGTAGAAGCTGGCATTCAATGATGACTCCTTAGTAGAGTTTTGGTTAAGTGTCAGGCTTGTTATCAGGCATTATTAAACAAAGTCTTGTGTTATGAGTGACAATTTTTGTAGGGCATAGCTAAATAGGCATTCTGTGGATTAATATTAAAGATAAAGCACAAAACCAGATTTAAGTTAAAACGAAGGCTACATTTTTTCCATGATTAAACCTAGGATCAGAGCTTTAGTTTTAACAAAACATTATCCATCACATTGAAATGACTATCGTCAAATGAAATTTTATTGGTTTTGTGGTTTCACTGAGACAGTTGTATATATGCTAAAAATATAAGGATAACGTGCTAAGGCACATAAAGGGTGTGGAACTGTCCCTGGCACATGGAGAGACGTCAATAAAGGTTAGCTCTTCGTACTTCAGGAGCGATTTACAGCATGTTTTATTTTAGTGTATGTTTATGAAACATTATTGGTAAATCTCATTTGGGGCAACACTGAAGATTTCATTTTTTCTCCAAAGGTCTCTTTGGATTCAGGTGTAATAAACACTAAAAGGAAACCTGGTGGCACAGGGATTAAGTGCTTGGCTGCTAACTGAAAGACTGGCAGATGGAACCCACCCAGGGACCCCACCTGAGAAAGACCTGGCAATCTGCTCCCACAAAAATTACAGCCGAGAAAACACAATGGGGCAATTCCTCCCTGTCACACAGGATCACCAGGAGTTGAAATCAACTGGACAGCACCTAACAGCAAAAACAACAACAATAAACACCAAGTTATACTAAGTAACTGTTGGTGATGAGGATGGGTGTGGAGGAGGGGGAGTGGAGAGGTAGAGATAGAGGGATGAAGGAAGGTAGGGGGGTCGTCATGGATGAGAAAGGACTTTAAAGAGATATTACCTTTCTTTCTGACATTTAAAACATTGCCTTATTATTATGACAAAAACTTTAAATTGAGGCACAGAAAAATAATAGGCCTCTTTCCCACCCATTCATCAGGCAGTAGAAGAGCCTCTTACACTTGCTTCTCAGCCTCCAAGACTGCGAGTCTTTCTCTCTTGTCTCTGAAGGCCAAGAATATATAGTACTTACCATTTCTTTGTCTTTACATAATGTTTTCGGAAGTATATAACAGTTGGTTATATTTGGTCAACAGTACTTCTTACTGTATTTTGATACAGTAATTTTTTTCCAGCTTGCTTTGGAAATTGACAATTAAAGCATCATACAGTGACATTGAATAGAGGTTACAGGCAACATTAATTATCAGGATAACCTAGATATTTACATGAATGCCAGTTTTGATGAAGCATCAAACTCTTACTTGACATACACATTATCCCAATTGTGAACAAGAAGATGACAGTGCTGGGGAAAGGCTGACAGAAAAGCTCTCAATCTGCTTGCCAAGAAAGTACTAATAATTACATTTTTTAAACCAAGAACTCACTGTATCATACCTGTTGAAAAATTATAAAAATGTTCAAGATACTCTATACATGTGCTGAAAAGAAGTTGCCCATAAAATATAAACTATGGAGTAATATCATAGTGGATGGACTTCCCCCTTTAACAATCAGAACACAGCAATGATAGACTATAGAAAGTGGGAAAGGTTTGCCTCCTAATCACAAAGAGGTCATAGAAAAGAAAACAAATAAACCCAAAAGAACTGATCACAGAATCTTTCCTTTCCTAGCTATCCAATAAGATATCTGGGAGTGCTTCCCATGTGGTAGTTGAATTAACCTTAGTTAGAAGCATTAAGATGTCAATGAAAATATATATGTGTGTGTACATGTACATATATTTGTACATATTCACATAGGTAGATACATATGCACATAGATTTAAACACACATATAGATGGTTATGAGAGCTCTGGTGGAGTAGTGCCTAAGGCATTTGACTACTAACCAGAAGGCTAGTGATTCAAACCCATCAGCCACTCCTCGGAAAGAAGGTTGGACAATCTACTTTTGTAGTGATACCGCTTCGGAAACCCAAGGAATGGTCGCTATGAGTTGGATCTGACTCAACAGCAATGAGTTTGGTTTTGGAATAGATGGTTGTGTATGTGTGTGTGTGTGTGTGTGTGTGTATATATATATATATATATATATATATATATATAACAGGTTACCATCAAATCAGTTCTGACTCATAGCAAACGTATGTGCCATGAGTAGAACTGTGCTCCAGAGGGTTTTCCATGGCTCATTTTCAGAAGATTTCCAGGCCTTTCTTCTGAGGTGCCTCTGGGTGAACTCCAACCTCCAGCCTTTTGGTTAGCAGAACAGATTCTTGGTTAAGCAAATATTATAATCATTCATCTTTTCCTCTTCTTTTCTATTCACTCATTTTCACTAAGATGCTTACTATGTACATGGTTAACCCAGTTCTCATTGCTTCTGAAATATTGCAGATTTTTTGGGTAAAGGAACTCCCCTCTGTTCTTGACAGTTGGTGAAGCCTAAGCCTATCTGGGTCTGCTATATTAAAAGGAGTCAATTATTCTAGTACCCTTGCTTCCCAAGACCCCCTGATAAAGAAAGTGGCTGTATGAAAACATGCAGGAGATAGCCAAGTCCTAGTTTCTGGATGTTGAAAATGCAGATAGAGATGTGTGCTTTGCAATATGGTGCTGATTTTGAGGACTTCTTTTTGGAGCAGCTCAAAATGAAGGCAGAGACTTGAAGTGAACACAACAGAAAACAGTGGAATGAAAAAGAGATTCCAAGCCCTCTTCTGTTACTGCCCAGCATCTCTGAACCAAAGGACTCCTGGATGACTTGATGCATACTGGATCCTGAAAGTAAGTGACACACCAAAAGTGGCAAGCTGCCTGGTTGGAGCTGGGACCTGTGTCCAACAGAATTAGCATCGTACATTTTGGAGTACCTGTGACAAATGGTACATGGACCACAAACAAATTAGGAGATGTTTGCCAATGATCCCTTGCCGTTGAATTGGTTCCAACTCATGTTGACACCACGTGACACAGAGTAGAATTGTTCCGGAAGGTTTCCTTGCTGGAATCTTTAAGAAGCAGATCACTAGGCCTTTCTTCCTTTGGTTCTGCTGGGTAACTTTGAACTGCCAACATGTGTTAGTAGTTGAGCACAAACCAATTGCAACACCCAGGGGTACGTTTTGCCAATGTTGTTGTTGTTGTTATGCGCCGTCAAGTCGGACCCAACACATAGAGACCCCTCCTTGGGTTTCTGAGGTGGTATCACTACGGAAATAGATTGTCCAACCTTCCTTCTGAGGAGTGACTGGTGGGTTTGAACTTCTGGTGAGAAGTCAAGTGCCTCAGGCACTATGCTACTAGAACTCCCCTTGTAAGTAAGAACTGAACAGACCCTAACGACTTTGTCACAAATCAATGAGGAAACCCATGAGAGTGAAATTTTCTCCAGGGAGCAGTAGCCATAGCCAATTCCAGTGAAGAATAATGGACTGTCATCCCTACTGACTTCAGAGCTTTTCAGTTATTGAAACAACCAGGTAATATTTCCTAATATCATCTAATTAAATTTTATGCTTATTAATTCCTACCACCTCACGGCCTCCAGCATTGGGACTGAGACATGCATTGTTTGGAGGGTGAGGTTTAGGGAGTGAGATTTGGAGTCAACAGAGTTCAAAGGAGATGATGTTGAATCTTTTGTCTTTTACTTTCAAAATAAACTTTTAAGAAGTAAGTAGAGATAATAGTCAATAAAATTATGCCTTAATTTCTAAAGCCACATATTTGAGGTAGAAAAAATGTTTCCTGAATTAAAAAAATTTATCTTTTAATATAAAGAGTCAAACTTATGAGTAATCAGACCATAGGGTTTTGTTATGTTTAAATTTATCAAAAGTTTTTCTGCACGAATTGACATGGCCATATGACTTTTCTCCTTGACTCAATTGTTAAGTTGAATTATATTGACTGAATGTGAATGTTAAACTCACTTTGCATTCCTAGGATAAATTCAGTGTAGGTATGATGTATTTTGCATCAAAGATATTAGTCTGTAATTTTACCTCCTTGCAATATCTTTGACAGATTTTGGTATCAAAATTTATGAGTCACCACATAAAGTGAACTGAAAAATGTTCCTTATTTTTCTGTGCTTTTATAAGATTGGTATTGTGTCTTTCTGAATACTTGGAAGAATTCATCAGTGAAACCATCTGGATCTAGAGGTTTGTTTGTGAGAAGATTTTAAATTATGAATTCAATTTCTTTTGTTCAGATTTTCTATTTTTCTTTTTTACAGTTTTGGTAAGTTGTGTTTTTTAAGAATGTTTTCCACTTCTTTTAAATTTTAAAAGATTTCAAAGAAATTGTTCATAACATCCTTCTCTGGTCTTTCTAATATCTGTAGGATCTGTAATGATGCCTTCTTTTTTTCCTCCTACTATTAGTTACTTGTGGTTTCTCCCTTTTTCTCTTGATTAGCCTTGCCAGTGGGTTATTAGTTTTATTTATCTTTTCAAAGAACTAACACTAAGCTTTTTTGTTTCTTCCTTTTAAACATCTGTTATTCATTTCATTAATTTCTAACTTTTTTTAACTTACTTTTTTTCTTCCTACTTTGTTTGAGTTTAACTTAAAATTATTTTCCTAAGTTTTTGAGACACTTAGATTATTGATTTTCAGGTTCACATTTTATAATGTATGCATTTAAAGCTGTATACTTCCCTCTACGTGTGGCTTATCTACATGCCACACGTTTTTCTTCTTCTTTCTTTCTTTTTTTCTGAGATGTGGTATATGCATTCATGATTTTTCAGTTCAAAATATTTTCTGATTTCTATTATGATTTATCCTTTGACTCACGGATTATTCACAAATACATTATTTAGTTACTTTGCAATAATTTAAGGAATTTATAGTTATCTTTTTATTTCTAGCTTAATCCTACTATAATCAGAGAAAATGCTTACTATGATTCAATGTAATGAAATTTGTTTAAACTTGCTTTTATTGCCCAGTAAATTTTAGTGATTATCACATGCACACTTGAAAAAATATATATATCCCACAGTCATTTGTTGCATTATTCTGTATATGCCTAATCAAATTTACTAATCTTGTAGTTTACACTTACTGAATACACTTATAATAGCTTACTGATTGTTCTGTCTGCTTATTTTGTAACTGAGAAAGGTATGGTCAAACTTCCCACTGTGATTATGCATTAGTCTATTTCTATTTAAAGATGCATTCCAATTTCAGGAATGTGAAAATGTGGAGAAAATATGCAGCTTTGAATCAATGAAATCTAGGAAAACATTATATATCTGCTCATATGAATAGCTCAATAGAGTAATAAAACAACTTGTACATTCTGGACAATGGTTGAAATGGGAAGATGTTAGAATGTCTAAGGTAGAGTTTATTGTTGTTGTTTGTTCTGTTGGGTAGAGATATCAAAGAAAGAAATCTAAAGTTTCTTTTAACTATCTTTTGAATCAAGAGCAAATTCTAACTTGCTTGTTCACTGCTTCCTTAACCTAGGGTCTCAACGGCAGCATTTTTCCTAGGACAGGAATTTTCATGTTTCATGGACATCCCAAAGTATGGGTATAATGTAGCCTTCTCAGTTTCCTCAAAAAACATATAAAATATTGTGTGCTCATATATATACATGTAGGCATTTATCTGGAAAGAATTTTCATCCTCTCAGCAAATTAGCAGAACTGTCTATCATCCAAAAGAATGTAAGGATCACTGCTTTGGAGAAAAAGAGTCTTCTCAGACATAACACTCTCAAACCCAAATGAGAACAGGGAAGGTTACAAAAATGCACAAAAACCTAAAAGCTATTTCCCTACCCCGGTCCCTTCCATACTAATATATACAAGGCAGCTCAACATTTCCAGATGTCTCTAGGTAACTCTTTGGGGAGTAGGAGTGAAAAGAAGAAAGGGTATCAACGATCCATTCTGTCTCATACTGAGGCATTGCTTAACTTCCTACCATCTTCTGAAATGAATATTATGAACATAATTTGCATTTCTGCTGGATCTTATTGTCTCTTTACCAAATCTATCTCCTCCCCACATGCTGTTTGTTCTTCCCTGAGGACAACGTGAATGGCATAGGATGGGGGACCATCACTCAAAAGAGAAGCTTCATTTCTCTTTGGGGACTTTGTGACTGAGTGTGGTGATCAGTACATTAATGTAAGCATTCCATATACCAGGTGCACTGCTGCTTATGGACAGCATAACAGGCCTAGGATTCAAAAATGTTTTTTGATCTTGCACTCATTTCTCTGTGGCAACAGTCCTAAAGACGTAGCTTAAAGTGTATCCTGAGCTGTGACCTCATATTCTTCTTGACATTTTATTTACAAACATTTCATGATGACAATTGATGACAGGGTCATGAACGGACTATTGTGCAAGGAGACTTGGAAACAGGAAAGATTAATTAAAGTTCAGTGACCTTTCCCAGGTGTATATCTTCTGGACCTCAGGCAAAAAGGCTGGATTAGTTGACTCTTTTCCTTAAAGAAATCAAGGGGAAAAAAATATGCCACAGAAATCTATAAGGCCTACTGGAAGACGGGAAAAAAGCAAACTTTCTCTTATAGGGTCATGAATATATATTTCTAGCTTTGTTGTTGTTGTTGTTGTTATGTGCTGTTGAGTCAGACCCGACTCATAGTGACCCCTCCTTGGGTTTCCAAGGCAGTATCACTATGGAAATGGTTTGCCCCATCTTCCTTCTGAGGAGAGACTGGTGGGTTTGAACCACCAGCCTTCTGGTTAGCAGTCAAGTGCCTTAGCCACTACGCTACGAAAATTTTGGGGTCCATAACTAATTTTTTTCCATCCAGATGTAGGGATCTAATCTAAGAAATCACCATTTTAATGGAGCATTGTAACCCAACAAATGTTGAAATGTTTTACAGCATTTTCAATGTTGTGGAGTATCATGTACACTTGAGATATATACCTTTCAATGCCTCTTGTTCAATTCATGACTTTGAATTACTTTCTTCCATTTAAATAATTAACCTCTGAACTTTATTTGATGTCACAGTCTAATTGTAAAAGTTTTTGATGTTTTTATTTATCATATCTAGTCAAGCATCCTACAGTTAGACTGCAATGCAATGATTCTGATATCTGTAGATAATGCATTATTTTTTTTTCTTAATGTAAAAATAAAGTACCAAAATGTTGAAAAGAAAAATAAAGACACAAGCTTTTCTTTAGTAAAAAAAATATATTTTCTAGTTCATATTATCTTTTGTGTCATTTTTCACTTAGCATTATACAATAAACATTTTCTTGTTGCCATAGTTTTTTTTAAATAATTATCATAAAAATAATTCTATAATATTTCATCTGAGATAATGTAATATAGTTAATTTTTTTGTATTGTTGGATATTTGTAATTTTTAAATCAACAATACTCCAGTGAGTATAAAATACTTTTAGATTATTTTCTTACAATCAGTTTCCACAAGTAGAATTGTTAGGTCAAAGGACGTGGATATAACTCTTGATATATATGGTAAACACTCTTGGTTGTGTATGTTGTTGGTGTTAGCAGCTGTTTAGTTGGGCTCTGACTCATAACAACCCCATGTGTTACAGAGCTGAACGGCCCGTAGACTTTTCTTGGTTGTAATCTTACGGCAGCTGTTCACCAGGTCTTTCTTCCATGGAATAGCTGGATGGGTTAGAACCTCCAACCTTTAGGTTAACAGCTGATTGTAAACTGCTTGCACCACCCAGGCTTCTCTTGGTTGTATACGCCCAACATCAATTTTCCTCTTCTTTTTGCTAAGAGTATCCTGCTTTTATTCCAAATATCTATCACTTCCACGTAGTCCCTGGGTGGCACAAATGGTTAAGTGCTCCACTGCTTATCAAAAAGGTGGTTATTTGAACCCACCCAGAGGTATCTTGGAAATCAGGCCTGGTGATTTGCCTCTTGAAAACCCTGTGGAGTAGCTTTATTCTGCACACATGGGATTGCAATGAGTTGTCATCAACTGGATGGCAGCTAATGACCAAAGCAACCATCTTCCACTCAGCCATGCTCTTCAGGGAAAGCTGGCCACATCATCAAGCCACTCCTAGTAATTCCCTACCCCTTGCCAATGGCTGGTTTAGGAGAGGGAGTGCAACTCAATTCTGTCCAAGGTGAGGGGAAGTCTGCAGGTGTGATTTCAGGGAAAGGCTTCTTAGATTTTATAAAGAGATTCATGGAAGAGATAGTCTTTTCAGATACATAGACCAATGGAATAGAATTGAGAACCCAGGTATAGATCCATCGACCTATAGTCAGCTGATCTTTGACAAAGGCCCCAAATCCATTAAGTGG
>NW_006921616.1:14097222-14110836 GCF_000298275.1 Orycteropus afer afer | reverse complement strand
CTTTTTTCTCTATGTCTTCTTTTTGGTGAGTAAGGATGTCATGCAGGATAGACAGATGGAGAAGCAGAAAGGCAAAAAGAAACTCAGTCATTATGACATGTTGATCTACTAAATTAACCCACCCTTAAACCATCCTCCTTCTGGAATTCTTGTTAGGTGAGATTATAGGGTTTTGTTTGTTGGTTTGTTTTAAGTCAATTAGTTGAGCTCAGTTTTAAAATACTCAAAGCATTCAAAATCATTTCATCATATTGTACATTTAATTTCCAAAAATGCTGTTCCAGTGGCTCTCCAATAGTAATAGTGTGGGTATATTTGTTTCATTACAATCTCAGTAGTATTTGTGTGTGTGTGTGTGTGTGTGTGTGTGTGTATATATATATATATATATGTTACAGTTGACTCTTGAACAACATGGGTTTGAACTGTGTGGGTCCACTTCTATGTGGATTTTTTTCAAGATATGGATCCTGGAAAAGTTCAAAAGCTAACGGACACCACACCAGAGGAATGAACAGAAGACGACTTGATGAAGCTGAGTGCTCCTGAATCAATACGAGATGCCGAGGAAGAAGATGTAAAAGAAGCAGAGCCAGAAAACAAATTGACAGCAGACAATCTGGCAGAAGGTTCTGATTATTCAAGACTGCTTTTGACTTCTTTTATAACATGGACTCTTTATGATACCGGCACTGAAACTAAAGCAAATGGTGGAAGAAGGTTAGGTACCGTACAGAAACGTTTTTAGAGAAATGAAAAAGCAAAAAATGTCAGAGATAAATTACAATGTATTTCCATAAAGTTATACCAAGTGTGTCTGCCTCTCCTGCCTAACCTTCCACCTCCTCCTCCTCCTCTTCTGCCTCTGCCCAAGACAGCACAATCAACCCCTCCCCTTCCTCCTCCTCCTCAGCCTAACCCCTGTGAAGACTGCAAGGATGAGCCCTTTGTGCTGAGCTACTGAATGCATAGTAAATAATCCTTTGGCCATGCAGTTATAAACTTATCTGTGTTGTACGTGTGTGACTGTCTTGTTGGAAAATCTAACTGTATGGCAAAAACTGTGTTAATCGAATATTTATGTCATAGGTAAGGCTTCCAGTCAACAGCAAGTTACTAGTGGTTAAGTTTTTGGGGAGTCAAAAGTTACATGCAAATTCTCAGCTGTGCAGGTGGTTGGTACCCCTAACTACCACGTTCAGGGTCCATATGTATATACACACATATACAAACACACATAAAGAGAGAACCATAGTATTGTAAAATAATTATAATATTATACATACAATATTTTGCTAAATTTAATTGGCTGAATTTACAATATTACCTTTCTATTACTATTCTGCATTCCTTTGTTCTGTTATAAAGTAATATTCGAATTGCCAGTTTAAAATATCAAGGCCCTTCCTCTCCCTAGGGAGCAGAGATCTTTGGGTGGTAGTTCTGAATGTTGTGAATGGATGACCTGAGCACTTTGTAAAGATTCACTGTTCATAGCAGAGGTAGATGGCAGATTGAAAAAAGAACCAATAGGAAAAAAAATGGGAGGTACTGTGACTGCAGTCCTACTTTGTATCATTTTCATTTTCAGTACGAGTGTCATAATTTCTAGATCTCTTAGTCTGTTTCATGAAAAAGGAAAGAGGCTGACAGCTCTCATCTCTTGGTGAGCATTGATTATATATGACTATAGTTTAGGTTTCTTTTGTTTAGTCACAACTGTATCCTTCTTGAAGTGTACTTAAAACCATAACTCAATTTCTTAAACAAATTTTTATTTTTTTATTTTTTATTGTGATTTGGGTGAAGGTTTACAGAGCAAATTCACTTTCCATACAGTGGTTCACATATACTTTGTCTCATGACATTGACCACAGTTTACCACAATGCAACAGCTCCCCTCTCACTTCCTCCCCATAGTTACCTCTTCCCTGTGTCCATCCCTCCATGCACTCCTGCCCACTGAGCTGTCTCCCTGTGTATAAATAAGCAGCCCTTCTTTCCCCAATTGTTGTTCTCTCCAAGGAGTATATCTACTTGAGGTAAATGTTCAGCTCATGTGCCTGTCTTTTGTTTGGCTGGAAACCACAGGTGTGGGTTCAATTCCAGATCTGAAGGGCAGCTGGGGACCATAGTCTCAGTGGTTCCACCAGGCTCTCTCAGACCAGCAAATCTGGTCCCCCCTCTTTTTTTTTTCTTCGAATGATTTTGAGTTTTGTTCCACATTGTTCTCCCTCTCTATCAAGGATCTCCTACATAGATCCCCTTCCAAGTGCATGACAGTGGTAGCCAGGCACCATTTCTTAAACAAATTTTATAAAAGTATTTTATGTTGTAACTGCACCTACTCTATAAAGATCAGAATCTATGCTACTAAAAATTAGTGGTGGGTAATGAGTAAATACTGTCCAGCATGATAAATGAATGTGATAGACCATAAAAAGCTACTATCTCTCTAGAAAAATATAAAATGGATAAAATACTTTCTGTCATCATATGGTCTTTATTGCTTATGGTATAAAATATTTTAGCATGTACTTTAAGTATACCCACAGTACTTAAGCAAAAGACAAATATTACAATCAACATATCCAAATTATGAAGTACAATAAAGTGATGGAAAGGACGAGTGATGATGGTCACACCTGGGTTACATAGCAACTGCTGGCTTTTGAAGCACCCCCTGTATTGAGGAGGGAGGCCCTGGGTGGTGCTTGGCTACTAACAGAGAGGTTGGTTGTTCAAATCCAACCAGAGGCACCTCATAAGAAAGACTTGCCCAACTCCTTCAAAAAAGTCATAGTCATTAGAAACACATAGATTGCCATGAGGTGGAATGAACTGGACAGCGTCTGGTATGGACTGTTTTTTGCTTGGCCCTGAGGAAGAGATTTACCTACTGTGTTGTTGTTATGTGCCATTGAGCAACCTCTCCTTGGGTTTCTAGGGCAGTATCACTACAGAAGTAGATTGTCCCATCTTCCTTCCGAGGAGTAGCTGGTGGGTTTGAACCGCCAGCCTTCTGGTTAGCAGTCAAGTGCCTTAGGCACTACACTACCAGAGCTCCTTCTGTAGTAATGCTAATATAACAAGCATGAACTGCTGTGCAACACTCCGGATACAGGACTGCACCACGTGTCTTTCTCCAATTGTAATTAAACTGGCTTGAACCACACAGTCCAGAGGGACTGTATCTCTTGTACCAAGCGAGAACCAAAGGAGATTACACAGTACGCCCAAAAGGCCCACTGCTCGTCCACCTTGGAACGGAACAGAGCCCTGCTATCAGGCAGCAGCTACCATCTTTGCCCTGTAGAGTGGCTCTCCAATGTTGGCTGTCCTGAATGGGCCTGGCCCTGTTTGTCCAGGTTGCCGTGAAGAATCACTTACTCCATCTTTATAGATAAGCTGGCTTGGCAACATGGAAGGCAGCTCTGCTAAGAGTTCCCCTTTGTCAGCATCCCAGGTGAGTCAAGGTGCTCCTCATCATGTTTCCCAGGCCGTGGCACTTGGTGTTTAGGCAGACATTCTGCCGTGAGGTCCTGTGAGCCCACAATGACAGTCTCCATCCAGGCCTCCAGCTGCTTTCCTTTGTATTCCAGTTGGGTCCACTCCCTGTTTCAGACAATACAGCTACAAGGCCTCCAAGAAGGCACAGAGACTAAAAATACAACTGTTTACCTGCCCTGGGGATAAGGAGTTTCCAGATCTTAGAAATTCAAAAAGCCTGTTTGCCCTCCCTGGGTACAGAGAGGCTTTGTGCCATAATATAACACAGGTTCAGCTTCTCAGGTCGACTCCCCAGCCACAATGCTCTTCCTACCATTAGAGAGTGGAGCAGTTTTTCATGTGCCTCCTTATTGTGAATGGATGATCTGAGCTATTTGTAAAGATTTGCATAATCATTGCATACATTATTTACAATCAACCCACACACATCTGCTTACCCTAAAGCAAAATTGGGCTGGAAGGATGACTTCAGTTTGGACATTTTCTCTGCTCTCCCCCTGCCTACCCCAGTGCTCTAATTCCACCTCTGTGAATGCACCGCTACCTAAACCTGAACTTGGCATCTTTCCTAACTACTCATGTCCCCTTGTACCTCCAATTTAATCAGTTGACCAAGTCCTTGTGCATCTACTTCATTCAATAGTTTTCTAATCTAATCCCAACACCTCATCTTATTCACTCATCCTTTCGTCTCTCATTTCCTAAAACACTATCTTAACAGTCTGTCTACTGATAACCTCCACATCTTCCACTCATCTATCTCATTTCTTTCAGAAAAATATTTTTCTTGTGAAAAATACAAGTCTTATCATGTCACTCCCCTTCTTAAAATCCATCAATTGAGTCTTTCCTGTGTTCTAGGCTCCCTGGCTTGGCATGGCCAGTGCCACGTGATCTGGCTCCTGCCTACCCCTCTAGTTCCTTGTCTCCCTCCCATTTTGTCCTCCCACCATCTTTAATTACTAACAGCTGCCAAATATACCATGTGGTGTCATGTCTCCTCGCTTTTGAAAAAAGTGTGCTCTTCTGGAATGCACCCACATTTTCTCTGTCTTTTCCTATTTGCTTAAAAACTCACCATGAATATTGTTATTGTTAGTGTGTGCTGTCGAGTTCGTTCCAGTTCTAACCTTCATCATGCCTTCAATAGCTTCATTACTGTAGGGAAGTCATTCAATCTTCTCATGTCACAGTTTCCATCTTTTAAATGAGAGTAGCATTTATTTCTTTACTGCTGTCTCATCAAGCTCATCTCCTCTGGGCTGTCTTCCCTGACTCCATCATCCCTGGAAAGATTTAACTTATCTTCATTCTAGCACTTGTCTACCTTGCACAGACTCAAGTGCTTGTAGTACTCTACTGTAACGATTTGTTTTTTGTCTAAAACAATAACAACCAAAAAAAAAACCGCTACTTTATCGAGTCAATTCCGACTCATAACGATCCCCATTGGGTTTCTGAGGTGGTGAATCTTTATGGAAGTAGATTGCTCCATCTTTCTTCTGCCGAGACTGGTGGATTTGAACCACTAACCTTCTGGTTAGCAGTCAAATGCCTTAGGCACTATACCATCAGAGCTCCTTTTTATTTGTCTACGAGAGGGTTAATACCTCAAGGACAAGGATTGTGCCATAGTGGTCTTTAGATCCCCTGTCTTTAGAGCATCTGTTGACTGAACTTCCACAACTACTGCCCTTCCCTCAATTTTCCCATTTGTAGTTTCCTTTCATCCTCAAATCTAGCAATGACATGCATTTGGACCTAAAATAGTTTGTGTATAATTGATGGGGTCATGTAGTGAGAGAACTCATCTGCCTTAGACTAGAGAATGACGCAATATTTCTAGCCATGATCTTCAGTTTTTATCGTCATTTAATAATAACAAAAAGGCCATCTTAAATATCTGCTAATCTTCTGTGGAGGAGTTATGTGGTGCAGTGCCTAAGGTACTGCTAGAAGGTTGGCAGTTCAAACTCACCAGCCACTCCTTGGAAGGAAGGCTGGGCAATCTACTTCCATAGTGATACTGCCAGAATGCTCTTTAGAAACAAGGATGATGAGACTTTATCTCATGTATACTTAAGATACATTATCAGGAAGTATCAGTCCATAGAGAAGGACATCATCCTTAGTAAAGTAGAAGGTGGGTGAAAAAGAGGAAGAACTTCAATAAAATGGATTGACACAGTGGCTGCAACAATGAGCTCAAACATAAGAACAATTGTAAGGATGGCACAGGACCAGGCAGTGTTTTCTGCTGTTGTACATTGGGTCACTATGAGTTAGAACTGACTCAACAACACATAACAACAACAATAAATACTCAGAGACTTCTGCTGACATTCAGCCAAAATATCTGTATTATCATAAAATAGATTTAAAATTTTAAAACAAAACTTGGACTAGGGGATGAACTATGAGTTGACTGCCGTAGATGGCTCTGGTGTTTTTCTTTCCTTCCTAATGTCATGATCTATTGTGGCTTAGGTGTCCAAAGACTTGTTTGTTCTGGATATTGTTTGGGATGTCCCTGAGTTGAAATCAATTTGATGGTAGTGGGTAAAGAGCAAGCATCTTCTCATGTTGAATGTTATCCTTTTCTAGAAGGATGCTCCTTATCTGGATAACTTTACCAGTGACTGTAAGGAAATGGAGCCTGGAGTGTGTGTACTTCCTACCATCAGAGAGGGGAGGAGAGGGAGAAGATCGTCTAAGTGTGAGCAAGAGGAATTACTCCAACAGATGTGACCTTTGACTCCCATTTCCTGCTTCTGGTCAGCCTTTTGGAGATTGTTTTCAGGAAGATCTCTCTCTTCCTGTGAGGCCAGGGACGTTTCCAGTTATAAGACTGTTGCATGTGACATGTCCAGGAAAGCATGCAGTAAAACCACAGAGAAACAAGGGACTAAAGAAATATAGCTGGACAAATTTGAAGACATCTTCTGCAGAATTCCTCTGAGACTTGAAGTAAACATCTCCATCTACTCTCCTCCCTCCCAGAGACATAGTTTATTTTCACTGTGTTCAAGTTGTGGTGACTTCTGGTACTACAACCAGTTGCAGTTGAGTCAACTCCAACTCACAGCAATCCCATGTGTGTCAAAGGAGAACTGTGATGATTCACAGATGTTTCAATGGCTGATTTTCTGAAGTGGATCATCAGGCCTTTCTTCCAAGGTGCCTCTGGGTAGATTTGAATCACCAACCTTTTGATTAGCAGGAAGGGCACCACCCAGGAACTCTTGTACTTGGAGAAATAAATCATCTTATAGTGATAGCTTCCCATAGTAGCATAGACCCCTAAGTTCAGTCCTGAAAGAAAGAAAAAGGCTCTTCTGGTTAAGATGATCTCAATAGATAAGAAAGCAATGGCCTCAGTCATTGGGGAGTGAGTGTGTTTTCCCCATGGAGACATTGAGAACAACCTTTCTTCAAAACTATCCCATGGTCTTCTGATTTGGAGACTAAGCCAACCTAAATCATAGAGCATGGCCAACTCTGTCCACTTTTCCAGACATATCAGACTCACAGGAAGGTTTCATTAGAGGATTCCCATCTTCCTCCTCTTAACCTGCAATGAACAATACCTCAATGATGCCTCTACCAACCAAATTCCAAATGCCATCAGCCACCATTATCTTCAAGGAACCAAAACTAGTTGTCATGGAGTTGGTTCCTCTTATGGTGACACCATGTGTGTCAAAATAGAACTATGTCCCACAGGCCTTTCTTTCACATATGCCATTTTAATCATTTCTATGTGTACAGTGTAGACTCTCTACATTCAGTAGAAATTGATTACATCTCACTATCTTTTTCAAGCTCATTTACCATGATTAACGTAAAGTCAGTGCCCCATAGGGTTTTAAATGGCTGGATTTTTAAGTCGATTATTAGGCCTTCTTCTGAGGTACCTCCAGAGGACTTGAACCTCCAATCTTTCAGTTAGCAGCTGAGTGTGTTATCCATTTGCACCACCCAGAAACTCCACCTTCAAGGAAGAGACCCATAGTATCAAGGAAGAAACGCCACTCTTCAAGGAAGAGACCCATAATTCCTCCAAATAATTCCCTGCCTTGGCATAGGCAGCAGCCTCATACTCCAAGCAAAGAGGAATTGGCAGGGCATGAATAAGGGCAGAAGGTAATTGAGAAGCTGGGGCTGGTTTCAAGGCAGGCCAGAGCTCAGCTCCACAAACTGAGCTGGAAGGAGCTGGCTGGCTGTGCCAGATGTCATAAAGAACTGCTGAGCTCATTGAGCTCTCTGGTTCTCAGGAGCAAATCAATCAGATGAACTGCAACTGCGACTCTGCTACAGACCAAGCGCTAATGTGAGCTCCACCCCAGCAAGCCACTGCCATGGGCACTAGAGCGGGCAGCAGGGGACGGTGAGAGCCAACATCATTAATGTCTAATGCTAGGAGCGAGAGACAAAGAGGTCTCTTCTTTAATGCTGAGAATAGCCCCAGAGTGAACACAGCTTTCTACAGCTGTGGGTTCATTCTCATCACTGCTGGGTAAGTTGGGGGGTGGTAAGTGTGGAGCTGGAGAGCTGTTAAAATCAGACCCGACATATTAAAGGAGAAGAATGGCAATCTTAGAACCAGCTCTGCCATTGAGTAGGTACAGAAGGGCTTCATGACAGAAGAAGAAGAAAAGAGGCAGCAACATGCCGTGAGAGAACGAACGAAGTTGGTTGGTTGATCTCTCCTCTGCGTTGTTCCAGCAAATGTCCCATTTCATTGTTATAGCACTTGATCATAGAGCAATAACAATAATACAATAACAGCTCTCCTTTAGTGAGCTCTTACTATGTGCCAGGCAATGCTACATTGTTGTAGAAATTTTACATTCGGTCATTTTGTTTAATTCAGACATGGGAATGTTGAGGGACTGGCCCAAAAAACTGCTTCCATCAAATTGATTCTGACTCCTAGCAGCCCTATGGGACAGAGCAGAACTGCTCCACAGGGTTTCTTAGGCTGTAATCTTTATGGAAACTTACTGCCACATCTATCTCTGGCAGAGTGGCTGGTGGCTTAAAACTGTGGATCTTACAGTTAGCTGCTGAGTGCTTAACCACTGTGCTACCAGGTCTTCTAGATGTGTGTGTGTGTGTGTGTGTGTGTTGCTATTGAGTGACAGTCAGATTTCAAATCCACTATCTTTGATTTTGAAGTCTCAATCTCACCCATTATGCCATGTTTATTAATTTGTGAATTGATAAAGCATTGATGGTCAAGAAAATAAAATTAACTAGAAGTCACCCAGTTTGGAAATTGAAAAGAGAATATTCCCTGGGAGCCATAGAGAGGGACATACATTGGACATATGGTCACAGATTGAAGTTTTCCGTTTTCTCTGCCTGGAATAGCCCTGGCAGACAACTAATAAGGAAAACATATTGTAGAAAGATTCTTCTCCTCTCTCACATCGCATGATGTGGATTTCTGGTAGTAGCAGAATGTGCTGACAACAAATTATCATTTTTGACAATGGGTAAATTCAGCCCTTTCTCATCCCAATGGGATGAGTACACTGAGGGATCCACACATTTGTTCTTATGAGGACAGACCTGATGTAGAGAAAGAATTGGGAAAGGCAGGATGGAGAGAATGCTCGTCCTCCTTGGCAACATGTGAGTAAGTCCATTAGACTCTCCTTCTCTCCATGCTCAGATAGTTCAATTGATGGGATCATTTGAAATTGGTTTGGAAAGAATGATGATCATTTATACCATCTGTGTAAGGGTAGGGGAGCCACAGTTACATTTTTATTGTACAAATTCCAACAAGAAAATACTCAGGCTAGTCTTGGGAAGGAAATCACCTTTGAACACAACGGGCAAAACCATACCTGACAATAGAAAAACTCCAGGCCCCTTCAGTCCTTTTCTCCCTGTTTTCTTCAATTTGAATCAGGTAAATTGATGGCAAGCACAACTCCTTGAGATGATAAGGAATCCACAGTGGCTTTTAACAAAGCTAACACATCAATTCAGACCTTTAGTGACCCCTCCTTGGGTTTTCGAGGCAGTATCTCTACAGAAGTAGATTGCTCAGTCTTCCTTCTGAGAAGTGGCTGTTGTTGTTGTTGTTATGTGCCGTCGAGTCGACCCTGACTCATAGCGACCACTCCTTGGGTTAGCAAGGCAGTATCACTATGGAAGTAGATTGTCTCTTCTTCCTTCCGAGGAGTGGCTAGTGGGTCTAAACTGCCAGCCTTCTGGTTAGCAGTCAAATGCCTTAGGCACTATGCCACCAGAGCTCCCAAAGAAAGAATAGGCAGCTGTTTTTTTCTCCATTCTGCAGGATCACCACGCTAACTTTTGCTGAGAAATTAGCAAGCATTGTATGAGCACTTTTCCTTGGTGGACCTGTTCCCCTTGAACCAGTGTACTTAGTGCAAGCACTTATGAAGTATTTAGCAAATCATTCAAAAAAAAAATTCCTATGTATCCAAGTTAATGTATCATTTACTTGCTAAAGATGAATTTAACATATTGAAATTTATCTTTTAAAATATCACTCTTCTTAGTGACCCCTATGGAGGGGTCGCTATAAGTTGGATTAGACTTGATGGTAGTGAGTTTGGTTTGGTTTTATACTATATCTGATTTTTAAAAATTAAAAAAGAAAAGATAAAAATCATCCTCATTGTAGAGATGAGCATGTACCTTATACTGTATGAGGCACAATGAGACATAGCTCATGACTATAAACCAAAACCAAACCAAATGCACTGTCATCGAGTCAGATCCGACTCATAGTGACCCCTCCTTGGGTTTCTGAGGCAGTATCACTATGGAAGTAGATTGCCCAAACTCCCTTCCAAGGAACGGCTGGTGGGTTTGAACTGCCAACCTTCTGGTTAGCAGTCAAATGCCTTAGGCACTATGCTATCAGGATTTGAGTAAACTAACCTCATCATTCAATGAGACAGTATAACATTGCGTTGAGCTTAAGAATATCATCTCGAGCCAATTGCCTTGGATCAGACTCTGAAACTGTCACCTACTAGGTATGTGAGCAAATTATTTAACTTCCCTATGCCTCAGTTTCTTCATTTCCAAAATGCAAATTATAATACTAACAGCCTAATAGAGTTAACATGAGAATTAATTTAACTAATATGTGAAAGCACAATTTGTCTATGTTTTTATTGAGTGTCACGGTGGAAACAATGTGGAAATCCATTTTCTATCATGCTTACACTCTGAATTAGACAACTAATATTTAATTCTTAATCATACTTTGTTGACTATGTATTATTTAATTTTATTTACCAACCATATGTTTCTAACATGGTTACAAATTATTTGAAAGTAGGAGCCTGCATTTGTCCTTTCCATTGTTTTATATTCCCCAGTAGCCAGTCTAGTGCCAACCACATGATCCATATTCCACATGTACTGGCTTACTGTTTCCCTGGCATCTGAACTACTGGTTAGTTTGTCCCAGGGCTACTATTGTGGTATGTAGTACACTCCCACTGTAGACCACAGCAAGACTGCCAATGTGGCTTATGGAACTAGTACAGTTTTTATACTGTTCTTGCAACTGTATCTTGTGAGTACACTTTAAATTCAGACTGCAGGGCACCAACATTGAGATAAATATAGGGAGCCCTGGTGGCATAGTGCCTAAGGAATTTGACTGCTAACCAGAAGGCTGGCAGTTCAAACCAACCAGCCACTTCTTGGAAGGAAAGTTGGGCGATCTACTTTAGAGGTACTGCCTCAGAAACCCAAGGAGGGGTGGCTATGAGTTGAATTGACTTGATGGCAATGAGTAACACTGAGATAAATATATAGATATAGATATAGACAGAAATAGAGAGAGATAAATTTTCATTATTTCAATGGATCAATTATCAATAAATAATAATAGATTATCAATATATATATACACACA
This sequence comes from Orycteropus afer afer, assembly GCF_000298275.1. NCBI lineage: Eukaryota > Metazoa > Chordata > Mammalia > Tubulidentata > Orycteropodidae > Orycteropus > Orycteropus afer. Next base: position 14,099,414 of record NW_006921616.1, on the reverse strand, counting down.
CACACATATGATTATTTATTTATTTCTGCATCCAAAGACCTACTTTGGGGTGCCTAAGGACTGTGGTTCATGAAGCTGACTAAAATAGTTAATGTGGTGCTGAGAGTTTTTCAAAGCCCAGAGCTGGGAACAGCAATACTGATGTTGTTGTTGTTATGTGCCATTGAGTTGGTTTGGATTCACAGTGACTCTACATACAACACAATGAAACACTGCCTGGTCCTGTGCCTTCCTCACAATTATATATTTGAGCCCATTGTTGCAGTTGCTGTGTGAATCCATGTTATCAAGATTCTTCTTCCTTTTCAATGACCCTCTACTTTATCTAGCATGATGCCTTCTCCAGGGACTGGTCCCTCCTGATAATATGTCCAAATTACATAAGCCAACATCTTGCCATCTTTGCATCTAAGGAGCATTCTGGCTGTACTTCTTCCAAGACAGATTTGTTTGTTCTTCTGACAGTCCATGGTATATTCAATATTCTTTACCAACATCAAAATTCATAGATATAAATTCTTCTGTAGTCGTCCTTATTCATTGTCCAGCTTTCACATGCATATGAGGTGATTGAAAATGGCATGGATTGGGTCAGACACACCTTAGACTTCAAGGCAATATCTTTGCTTTTTAGCAAGAATGCAACCAGGAAAACTACAACCCCTCTGTTAGACTAAATCTTTCATGAGAAGCTCTGACACAAAGGCAAGAAATGCACGTGCACACACAGCTCCCTGAATTGGATAGTGATCAGGTTGGCCAAGTTGCCCAACAGAGGAAAGAGCTTCCCACTTCCTGACCAAAGTAGATGGCAGAGCCTGTGCTCCTGTGTCAACTCTGACTCATGGGACCCCATGTGTGTCAGAGTAGAACTGTGCTCCACAGGATTCTCATTGGGTGATGTTTCAGATATGGATTGCCAGAGCTTTCTTCTGATGTACCTCAAATTTGGCAGCTGGGCATATTAAGCATTTGCACCATCTAGGGACTCCCACGCAAAAGTGGTTTGCAGCTTTGTGGCTCAGTAACAAGCAATAGCTAATTAATTCTCAAAATACTTTGGCAGGGCATTCCATTACTAGGTACATATCCTAAAGAAGTGAGAACCAGGACAAGAACAGACATATGCACACCCATGTTCATCACAACACTATTTACAATACCAAAAGATGGAAACAATGTAGGTGCCCATCAACTGAAGAATGGATAATCAAACTATGGTACATACACACAATGGAATACTATGCAACCCTACAGAGTAATGTAGAATCTGCAAAGCACCACATAACAAGGATGAACTTGAAGGACATTATGCTGAGTGAAATAAGTCAATCACAGAAGGACAAATATTGTATTAGTCCATTATCATAAAGTGTCAAGGTTTATATATGGAAGGAAATTTTCTTTGTTGGTTACCAGGGATGGGAGGGAAGGGGAGGGAACATTGTTAGATAGGTAGAGAGAAGTACTGATTTGGGTGAAAAGAAGGGCAATGTACCAAATGTGAGTGATCAACCTGGTGGCATTGAGGAAGAAGAAGACATAGAGAGGTACACGGGAGGTGCAGACAACAAAGATGAACCCTTTTGCACATACAGTACTGTGTTGTCAGTGAAGGCAAACATTGCTATATGGGCAGATAGATGGGTAGATAGGCTGAACTATGAGGTATGTCTATGGAGGGGGTAGTGTGCCCAAGACCATGTATAGGGTTGGCAGACAAGGTTTCTACAGGTATATTTGTATGTTCTGTAAGAATTCCCAGGTATATAGTAGAGCTGAAAAGAGGCAAGGATATGGTCACTTCATGGCCATAGCCGTGAAGAGGGAGTGAGTAGTTGGACCTGTGGGCTTGGGATCATAGTTGCAAAGGACATCAAGCTCAACTGACATAACATACTACACAAAAACATTGTTCCACATCCTACTTTGGCAAGTAGTGACTGGGATCTTAAAAGCCCGCAAGTGGCCATCTAGATCAATGATGGGTCTCTCATTCAGAGCAAAGAAGAATGAAGATAATCAAAGACATATGAAAACACTTAGTTCAGGCGACTGGTATACTATGCAATCCTCAGCCTGTACGACTACAAGACCAGAAGAACTAGATGGTGCCCAGCTACCACTGTCAACCACCTGGAGTGGGATCCTGGATAGAATGGGAGAACAAAGTGGAACAAAACTCAAAATCA
>NW_006921616.1:14052079-14096977 GCF_000298275.1 Orycteropus afer afer | reverse complement strand
GTAGTGATACTGCCTCGGAAACCCAAGGAGGGGTCGCTATGAGTCGGGGCTGACTCGACGGCACATAACAACAAACAACAACAACCTGTTGCTTCCAGCCAAACAAAAGACAGGCATATGGGCTGAACATTTACATTAGGTAGGTACACTCCTTGGAGAGATCAATCATGGGAGAATAGAAGGGCTGTGTATACACAGGGAGACACCTTGGGGGGCAGGACTGCATGGGAGGGAAGGATACAGGGAAGAGTAACTATGGGGAGGGAGCTGTTGCATTGTGGGAAATTGTAGTCAATGTCATGAGACAAAGTGTATGTGAGCTGCCGTATGGAAAGTGAATTTGCTCTGTAAACTTTTACCCAAATCACAATGAAAACTAAAATACACACACACACTCTTTGGCAGGGTTTGTGAAGGAGAAGACGGGAATAGGGAACAAAGTGGCTGTCTGAAATCCTGGGAGGCGTGGATGGGCTTAGACCCCAAGGTTTCCTGGCTTCCTGTTGCTCCGTGTGAGACCCTGTCCCTACTTCCTGTTTAGTGGTTTTGATTCAAGTTCTCCTATCTTATTCAACCCTCCATAATAAACTGGTGTTATGGGGGGTGGGGGCGGGAAGTACGACTTTACTTTTATTTTTCTCTATATTTGCTCTCATGTTAAGCCAGGAGAGCTGGAGCTCCCATACGACTTAGAGAAACATCCTTTTGTCCTGTAACTGGGAGCATGTTTAGGATTCCAGTCATCTCCTCCTTGTTTATTTTTTCAGGCTGGTGATAAAAGGATGGAAAAAGACATCAGGGAAAATCAGAAAATTTCAGTAAAATTTCACTGCATCTGCAAAGGGCACACAGTTTAGAGTTTCTCTTGCCCCGTCTGAAGTTGGAGATGCTCACCACAGTGGGAAGGACAGCTATTTTGACTTGGCAAACCTACCGAAACAGCATGCACCTGCAACTGTGTGGCTCTGACGTGAATTACTGTGGCCAGAGGGTCAGTCTGTTCTCAGTTTTTCATCCAGAAACCACATTCTGCAAATGGAGAGAAAACCACTGTTGGATTAAAGGAAATCCTTGCCATAGAGACTAAGCATACAACTTTAATTAACTCATCATTTTCTAATTAGCATCCCTAGGGCCCTATGCATGGACAGCTTATGTTACAAAACGTGCCATCAAGTTTTTCCATAAAGTTTTGTTTCCATACACATTTATTTTAGAAAGTTTGGAAACTGTAGAAAATACAAAAAAGGATGGACTAGGGATTAACTGATCCTTCAGATAAAAGAACTGAAATGTTTGATCTATTTTTTCAGTCTTTTTATGTTTTACATTTTATATTTTCCTACATTGTTGTTGTTGTTATTTGCCGTCGAGTCGGCCCCGACTCACAGCGACCCCTCCTTGGGTTTCTGAGGCAGTATCACTACGGAAGTAGGATTGCCCAACCTTCCTTCCGAGGAGTGGCTGGTGGGTTTGAACCGCCAGCCTTCTGGTTAGCAGCCAAGTGCCTTAGGCACTATGCTACCAGAGCTCCCATTTTCCTACATAGGTGAGACTATATCATACAGAGAAGTGTCTTTCTGGAGTTTTTCATTTAAGATTTTGTATAAACACTTCATAATTTTAGTACAAATTCATCATAAAATCACCATTAATATCTGCATATTGCACTGAATAACATTGTCATTGAGTTAATTCCAACTCCTAGTGACTCTATAGGACAGAGTAGAGGTACCCCACAGGGTTTCCAAGGCTGTAAATCTTTTCAGAAGCAGATTGCCTCATCTTTCTCCCATGGAGCAGCTGGTGGGTTTGAGCTGCTGACTTTTTGTTTAGCGGTGAATGCCTTAATTTCTGCGCCACCAGAGCTCCTTACCGCACTCACTGAATAGAGGTATATGATTTACTTAATCACTCTATCATTGTTGAATGACCACAAATTTTCAAAAATAATCCCAAATTTTTCCTGTTGTAATTAATGCTGCCACAAATTTCATTGTGTATACAGCTTTTTTTCTTTTTTTTAATGTATATTAAGCGTTATTTCCATAGGAAAGTTTGTTCCCAGAAGTAAATGCCACTGTGAGGACTCATATTGGCTTTTGATGAAAATGCCAAACTGACTCCTAAAATTTTCATTCTGCAATCTGGAATGAGGTAGTGTGTTAATTAGTAACTAGTCATTAATCATTATCTAATACTCATCGCCATCAAGTTAATTAGACTCATAGCAACCCCTCCTTGGGTTTCTGAAATGATATCTCTATGGAAGTAGATTGCCCAATCTTCCTTCTATGGAGTGGCTGCTGGGTTTGAACCGCCAGCCTTCTGGTTAGCAGTCAGATGCCTTAGGCACTAATCACTATCTAATAAGATAGGCAAGATTATAATTGAATTGTTGATTTACTTTGCTTTTTTAAAAGTTGTTTTTTTCTTTTTTCACAGTTGTAACAAAACTTTTCAAATTATATTTTAGGTCTTGGACAATTTTATTTTGCTGTTGTTGTTGTTATGTGCTGTCAAGTTGGACCCAACTCATAGCGACCCCTTCTTGGGTTTCTGAGGCAGTATCACTACGGAAGTAGATTGCCCCATCTTCCTTCCAAGGAGTGGCTGGTGGGTTTGAACCACCAGCCTTCTAGTTAGCAGTCAAGTGCCTTAGGCACTATGCTACCAGAGCTCCTAAAATTTTATTTTAGGATCTTGTTTTCTTACGAATTTGAAGGTTTTTTTTTTCTTAATTTAAATAAAAGCATTAGTCTTTTACCCAACATATTTGCTGCACATAATTTTTCCCTTTATTGCTTTGCTGATCATTTAGTTGTTTTCAGATATAGAAATACTATATTTTATCGTAGTCATGGTATCATTTCCTTAGTGATTTTCTTCACTGACTATAAGCTTAGAAAGTTTTTACCCTCCAGAAAGTCTGTAAATATTCATCTTCATTTTCTTTTAGGTTTTCTATGTTTTAAAACCTTTTATATCTCTAATTTTACAATGAATAATAAGTTGTTGGGCTTGCAAAATTCTATCATGCAATCTCCAGTGTCATTTCTATCACCAAGCCCCAATTTTTCAACTACTGGTGATTCTTCTTTGTTCCCAACTTTTACATTCCAATCACCAATAATAATCAATACATCTTGATTGCTTGTTTGATCAATTTCAGACTGCAGAAGTTGGTAAATGACACAGCCTCGCTTGCTGAAAGTGAAGGTGAATTAGAGCACGTGTTGTTTTTGTTGTTATATGCTGTCGAGTCAGACCCACCTCATAGCGACCCTTCCTTGGGTTTCCAAGGCAGGATCACTACGGAAGTAGATTGCCCAACCTTCCTTCTGAGGACTGGCTGGTGGGTTTGAACCACCAGCCTTCTGCTTAGCAGTCAGGTGCCTTAGGCACTCTGCTACCAGAGCTCCCTGAAGCACATACTGATGAGGATTAAACACTACAGTCTGCAGTATGGATCACACCTCATCATAAAGAAAATGAAAATCCTCACAACTGGACCATAAACAGTTTCACAGGAGATGGAGCAAAGATTGAAGTTGTCCAAGATTTCATATTACTTAGTTCCACAGTCAACACCAATAGAAGCAGCAGTCAAGAAATCAGATACTGTATTGCATTGGGCAAATCTGTTGCAGAAAACCACTTTAAAGTGCTGAAGAGCAAAGATACCTCTTTGAAGACTAAGGTGCACCTAACCCATGCCATGGTATTTTCATATGCATGTGAAAACTAGACAATAAATAAGGAAGACTGGAGAAAAGTTAATGCTTTTAAGTTGTGTTTGTGAAGAATACTGAACGTTCCATGGACTGCCAGAAGAACTAACAAATCTGTCCTGGACAAAGTGTAGCTGGATTGCCCCTTAGAAGTAAGATTGGCCAGACTTTGTCTCACCTACTTTGATCATGTTGTCAGAAGGGACCTATCCCTGGAGAGGAAGATCATGCTTGGTAAAGTGGAGGGTTAGCAAAAAAGGGGAAGGCCCTCAACGAGATGGATTGACACAGTGGCTGCAATGATGGGCTCGGGTATAGCAAGGATTGTGAGGCTGGCGCAGGACTGGGCAGTGTTTCATTCTGTTGTATGCAGGGTCGCTATGAGTTGGAGCCTGAGAACAACATATCTCTTTAATCTGTTGGAAATGAATTTTAAGTGAAAACTCTCTGAGTACAGTTCTACCATGACACACTGCACCTGCCACCAGTCCATTGACAATCCAGGTAAATTTTAGAACTATTCTGTTAAGTTCCTAAAATGCCCAATAACAAATTAATTGTGTTTACATTCAATTTAGGAATTTAATGTAGAGTAGTCAGTCTCGTCATAAAAGAACACAATGGATGATAGCACATATTTATTTTTTCATTAACATTGTCACATCATATAACTTACTGTTTTAAAATGCATTGGTGTATGACTGTATTTTCATTTAAAAAAATGGGAGGAAAGGGAAAAAAAGTTTTTAATGCCAGGTAATTTCCTTATGGGAAGATATTTAGGGGATTATTCAAACACTTCACTATGATAAGAAATAATTTTTTGAAAATGTGTTTGTACTTATTCGAGAGTATCTCCCTGGGATAAGCAACTAGAATGTGGGGTGAAAGGATATTCATAATTTTAATTTTGATAGTTCCTGCCAAATTGTCCTAGAATAAGTCTGCACCAATTTACACTCCTATTAACAGTGAATAAGAAATTCTGTTTTCTCACACTGAATGTTATGAAAATTTAAAATATTTGCCAATCTGGTGAAAAATACCATCTCAAAGTTGTTTTAATTTGCACTTCCCTAATTACTAGTAAAGTGGAATATATTTGTTGGTATCTGTAACCGTTTGCATGTATTCTTCTTTGAATCGCCCCTTCCTATTCATTTCTTAATTCTCAGTCAGGTTAATTTTACTTTGTCTCTTTATGCTGTTGTTTAGCTGCCTTGAAGTCAGTTCTGACCCAAAGCAACCCCATGTACAGTAGAATGAAACACTGCTTGGTCATGTGCCATTCTCATAATCTTTGCTTGTTCGAGTTCACTATTGCAGCCACTGTGCCAATCCACCTTGTTGAAGGTCTTCCTCTTTTTTTGCTGACTCTCTACTTTACAATACATAATGTCCTCCATGGACTGGTCCCTCCTGATAACATGTCCAAAGGACATGAGGGAAAGTCTCACCATCCTCGCTTCTAAGGAGCATTCTGCCTGTACTTCTTCCAAGACAGAGTTTTTGTTCTTCTGATAGTCCATGTATATTCCATATTCTTTGCCAACACCATAATTTGAATGTATCAATTCTTCTTTGATCTTCCTCATTCACTGACCAGCTTTCTATCCATATGAGATGATTGACAATACCATGAATAGAGTTGGGCACATACTAGTTTTCAAGGTGATGCTGTTTAAAACTTTAAAGAGGTCTTTTGTGCAGATTTGCCCAATTGCAGTTATGTCGTTTGATTTCTTGTCCGCTGTTTCTATGGGTGTTGATTATGAATCCAATTAAAATGAAATCTTTGTCAATTTCAATCTTTTCTCTGTTTATCGTGATGTTACTTGTTGGTCCAACTGTGAGGATTTTTATTACCTTTATGTTGAGGTGTAATCCGTACTGGAAGCTGTAGTCTTTTGTTTTTTATCATTATTTTATCATTTTTCCTTGTGCAGAACTTACTCATTTTCATGTGGTAAAATCTGTCATTCTGTTGTACATAGGGTCACTATGAGTTGAAAGTGGTAACACCACCTAACAACAACAACATTGTGATAATGAATACAGTATTCTTTTCCACTGCATTTTAAAATTGCTTATTATTTGTGTACAGACACTTTCATATGGACCTTGTATTGCATTTTGGGAGGGGTACCTGCTGGTTTTACAGTTGTTACACTCAACATTTTTGATCAATCATCATACATTGCTATAGTGACAGTTTGCTTTCTTTTATTCCTTTCTCATTTTTTTTTCCTTGCTGTATGGGCTAGTTTGTTAGTGTAATATTAATTTTACAGTAATACCAAGTAGTCTTGCCTTTAATGAGGAAACATTTTGTGTCAGAAATAATATGATGACTGCTTTAGATTTCTTGTAATTATCTGTATTAGTTAGGATACAGGTTTAGCTGTTGTAATAGAAAGACCCAAAATAATAGTGGCTCATGTTACCATTTTGAATGGAAACAATATAGGAATGTTGTAGTGTAGTTTGTTTGCCACTATCAGTGTGTCTGTCGCATTGGCAGCCCCAATAAATATGTGTTAAATGGATGAACAATTTCTGATATTTAGGCTTTCTTATATTCTGTAATACATGGGAGTTACAATAGTACTTACTTCATAGGTTTAAGATAAAGTGCTTGGAGTAGCAAAGCCTGGTACATCTTTAAACCCCAAAACCAAGTGCACTGTCATCAAGTCAATTCCAACTCATAGCAACACCCATTGTAAGGCTGTAAATCTTTATGGAAGTAGTTCCCTTATCTTCCTTCTAAGGAGCAGCTAGTGGGTTTGAACCACTGACCAGGTTAGCAGCCAAATGCCTTACCCACTACACCACCAGAGCTCTTGGGTACATCTTTGTTGTTGTTGTTATGTGCTGTCGAGTCAGCCCTGACTCATAGCGACCCCTCCTTGGGTTTCCGAGGCAGTATCACTACGGAAGTAGGATTGCCCAACCTTCCTTCCGAGGAGTGGCTGGTGGGTTTGACATCTTTAGTGCCCAGTAAATGTAAGCTGTTATTAGGGTTTGAACGCAGCAAGGGCTACAGCTGGCACTGTTGTAGCAGCCATCAGTATCTTTTGTCCATGCATAGAATAGCTGTGATGTGATCCAAAGAGTAGAAATGGGCTTGTTCAGAAGTCTGGAGTCTAAGTCTGGGTCCATGCCTTACACATGGGACCTTGGGTATTTTTAACTTCCGTATTTGTATCACAGGGAAAATTTTTCAAATGTATATTTGACGTGAAGATCAGTAGATCTGTGTATGAATGTGCTATCATCTTTTATATTAATGTTAGTTGATACTTTTTAACGAGCACTGGTTTTGATCATGCTGGTACCCATTACTCTGTTAACTTATCTGTCCCATCAACATTCACGAAAGGATTTTGTATCCTTGTCAACATAACCTCAGCTTTACTTCCTTCCTCATTTCCTTGGGTGGGTGTATCAATAGCAAATCTGGGTACAGTTAGGCCAAGGAGTAGAAATGCGACAATGTTTCGTGATTTTTAACCAACTTCCTAGCTCTCCATTTTGGCAAAGCATCTCTGGGCCAGCCACTATTGCTGTCAGAGTGATGTATGATGTTCTTCACCAAGCTGACAGCCAGAGGAAAAAAAAACTCCATGCAAGAAAAATTTCTTAGAGTTATTCTACCTAGTTTCATACCTGATGAACCATGTTATAAGAACAATTCTTAAAATAGCATTGAGGAGACCATCTCTACGTTTCCTAGTGCGCACAATCCATCACAGAAACACTCATGGGGAATACAGGGTAGAGGGGGGTCTTGTTGTGAACTTGGCTAGTGTGAAGAGACATTGATTGGAGGCCTTTTGGGAATAAAGATAGCACATAATGCACTTTGAATACTAACAGTATGCCAGGCACTTTTCTTCTTGCTTTTTTAAATCATTTTCTCTTCAGAATAAGAATTCATCATAGATGATATTACTATCATGTAAATATCATTATAAATAAATAGGAAAAATCAAGGCAAGGAAACAAAGGCTACCTCCAAAGCCATTTAATTTGGAGATGAAAGTGAAGGGGGAAAACAGCCCACATTGAGCAGGATTGCCTAGGCTTTATGTCTTTCTTGAAACCTTCTCTGACCACTCCAAACCATCTTTATCTTCTTGTATGCTATTCTTATAACACTTGTTATATATTGGCATTTTTCTCTATTGCTTTGTAAGGCTACATTATTTGTGTATCTCTTCTCAACTAGTGTATTTAGCCTTTTCCATCTTCTTTGGTCCCTTCCTCTCACCCCATGAACATCTGAAAGTCTCTTCAGATAACAAAACAAAACAAACAACAAAGAAAACCATTGTTTGGCTCCCTGTCCACTTTGTTTACTTCCTCCTCTGGCTGAGTTTCCCCTTCTAAAAAAGTAGGTCACACTCGTGGTTTCTGTTCATATTCTCTGTTCTTTTGCTTTGAGGTCACTACTCTTTCTTACTTTCATATGATATTCTCCTTTGTTTCTTTTCAGAATCCTGACCATACCTTTGCAAGCTTTTTCACTGACTGTTGTTTCACTTTCTTTTCCTTATACCTTGATACCCCTAGGGTTGCCTACTCTTAACATCCTTTGGGATTCTTCATTTATTACCATATTTTAAATATGCTAGCACATCTCAAATACATGTTTCTAACCAGACATGCTTCTGAACTCCAGAATCATGTATGCAGGTGCCTACTGAACATCTCAAATGCAACATACCAACAGCAGAACATTTCTTCTCCTCAAAATAGTCTCTTTTATTTACAGTCTTCATTAGGGAACCTCTGGGAGTTATACTTAATTTCTTCTCCCTCATTTGATTCTATGGACCAGTGGATTCTACTTCCATTTCTTGAACATATCCACTTATTTCCATTCTATTTTCTGTGGCCTCCTTATGACTTTGACTGCCTTTCCCCAAGTTACCAAAACACCCTTCCTAAGGACTCTTGTCTTCAGTTTTGCCCATCTCCAATGTGGTTCTTTCCCATCTCACATGCTTTTAAACCTAAAAACAAAATGACACTAAAACAAAGGGGAAAATATCCCTTAATTAGTCATTCTCGTATTAAAAAATTCTTGAAAGCTCTCCATTAATTTTAATTTTCAGTTATTTAAGCAAATGTCAAGGTATTTTTCAGTCAGTTGTCTCCCCCAGCCTAATCTGCATTATTCCCCCCATGCAACCTTACGTTCCTTATCCCCAGGCTTTTGTACACACGCACATGGTTTTCTTCTTCCTAGAGTGTCCTTTCTCATTGTTCTGTGCCTGGTCATCACCAGACCCTCCTTCAAAATTCCACCACAACATTAATTCTTCTCTGAAGACCTCCGTAATCCACAACAGTGTGAGACACTGTGTCCTCAAAACCACGACACATATCTTTATTAGGGCCCTTAGGACAATCAACTATGATTATTACTCTGTTGTCCTTATTCAGCTTTGAACCTCCCGAGGCTAGGATTGTCTCATTCATCTTTGCATCACCATTGCTTAGCATGGATCCTGGCACATGGAAGGAACTCAATAAATGCTTCTGGAATAAACAAAAGACTAAATAAATGAAACCGCTACTCTTCTGAAAGTATGGGGCATGAGGCATTCATCCCGTTTTTGATAACCATACAGCACAAGATGCTAATGAGTAGGCTGGGCTGTTTGGTTCATTTTATTAAAATCCTTTTGACACTTTTGCTAGAAGAACACTTGCTCCAGGGCAAGTGTGAGAGTTCAGTATTTTTAGCTTCTAATGACCTCAGATCTGTTCCTTATGCTTCCTGGTTTCATGCATACGTATGTGTTAGCCATGGTGACTGGCTGTGTACACACACATTCAAGGAATTACCTCAGAAGGAAACATGTGAGCAGCAGTCATCAGCAGGGAGGGGAAGTTAACATGTTGCTCTTGGGAAAACATAAGGTCTCTCCTTCCTGAGCATCTCCATCTAACATCAACAATGTCTCTTATAAGGGGGTTGCAGTTTAACTTTCAAAACCATCCTTGGTTCCTCTTGGGCTTATTTTGTCAGTCATCATTCGATTAAACAATAGACTCTTAGGCAGAACTGCAGGTGTATTGTGTTAAAAAAACCAACCCATTTTACTATGCATCTGCATTCCTGACTCATATAGATGACCTAAGAGAGCTTACGGCTTATTTTAACAGTCATATCCCGGCTTTAGCGAGTCATGTCACTTCACATTTTAGGGACTTATCCAAAGGATGATGTCTTTTAGATAATGAAAAACTTGATTTATTCCATGACCTACTAGTAGCCAGGGTTTGCAAAGAAACTTGGTCTGAGTTGGTCATTTTAGCACCTAGTTATATTTAGGATTGCACATACATTCATCTCGTTTCTAGAACTATTAAATTCCTTGGTTAAAGAGACCACTTATTCAGATCCTTCTATGTATCCCATATGCTTGAATATAGATCAGCTTCTTTTATAAATAAATAAATATATATATATATATATATATATATATATATATATATATATATATATATATATATATATATATATATATATATATTTAGTGTCTAAGGCACTTAACTGCTAACCAGAAGGCTGGTGGTTCAAATCCACCAGCCACTTCTAAGAAGGAAGGTTGGGCAATCTACTTCCCTAGTGATACTGCTTCAGCAACCCAAGGAGGGGTCCCTATGAGTCAGGGCTGACTCGACGGCACATAACAACAACAACAAATGCATTTATAATTATAAAATCTTAGAATGATAGGAATAAAATTCTAGTTTCCCTATATTTTCCTCAAAGTTTTACATGAGTATTTTTGTATTGATTGTCTAAAATAATGTCTAAAATTAAATTAGCTATTTTTCATGAAAGATTGGTTAGAATTACAAAAGTTTTCCCCAACACGATTTCTGTTATTGCTCTGATTTAATGGATATCTCACGATTTAATTCAATGGATACCTGTATAATTCTCTGGGTGGGGAATGATGCAAAGAGAACTGAAGCCAGAGGGGGTTTAACAGTATCCAGTGTAGCAGAATTGGGGTTGATCTTCAGTTGATTTGGCCTCTCTTAGAAATTGCACTAGCAGAGGAATCCACTAGTGTCTCCTCCAGATGCTAGGAGTAGAGGCTTTCTGTAGACTTCAAAATAAAGTGATGTCTCTAAAGCACCATGACAACCAATTATAAGATGAACATTTGGTCCTTGAGTTGATGGTTTTAATACCATGCATCTGGCTTTGCTGATTCAACGCCTCCTCTCTGCCCTGAATTGGCTATATTGTTGTCCTAAGAGGTAAGGTTGCAAAAAGCAACTATCAATATGAACCAGTGGATGCATCACCCTCAACTATGAGCAATATAGAAGGAACTATTTGTTCCTTGTTTGGGTCTTGTTTTATTTAATAATAGTTTAATTGAAATATAATCCACATTCCATAACATTTACCCACCTTTTTAAAGTGTGTTGTTGTTGTTGTTGTTATGTGCTGTCGAGTTGGATCCAACTCATAGCGACGCCTCCTTGGGTTGCCGAGGTGGTATCACTACGGAAGTAGATTGCCCCATCTTCCTTCTGAGGAGTGACTGATGGGTTTGAACCGCCAGCCTTCTGGTTAGCAGTCAAGTGCCTTATGCACGATGCTACCAGAGCGCATTAATTGTTAGTATAGTCACTGTGTTGTGCAACTATCACTAATATCTAATTTCAAAACATCTTCAGTTGCCCCATTCCCCAAAATCCTGTATCTATTAGCAGTCAATAGTCCAATGTACATATTTTTTCCAAACATATGTATCATGGCACAAAAAAGAGTTTTTAATCTGCTGTGTAATTTTTTAAGATATATTCCATATGCATTTGATTAAGTTACACAGAATTCTTCAAAACTCTGTCTAAATCACCTTGTTGATAGCAAAGAAACTCTCTGAGCTTCTTTTAAAGCCCTCTTAAAACACAGCAAAATCAAGTTAGTAACTCCAGGTTCTAAGTTGAAATCCTTCCACTTGAGTGTAAGAACCATCAGCTTTGAATGGGTCTGGATATGAAAACCTATTTTCTCATTTTGAAGAGAAAATCCTTTCTCAGAGACTCTTCCTTGAATGTACATTTGTTATAACATTTGAGCTTAGGACTAAAACCTTTGGTCTTTAAGTAGAGGTTTTCATTTTCACTTGCCATCAACAGATCAGTTGGTGAAGAGAATCCCGGATCTGGTTGCTATCCTGAGGTGCTGCAAAGAAGAAACCACTGAGAATACAGCCATTTACACCACTGCACATCATGTTTGCCATTTGCTGTCATTCTTCCTTTATTTAAGGAGAACAATTTATTGAAATGATATTTGTAGGTCACATTAGCTGGCCCACCCTGGGTCAGCAATAAATGTTGATTTCTCTCCTCTTTAAACATGTTTAAGGCATGGAACAAAGCCCTTGAAAATGCTTTCCATTTGTTATCACTTTGGAAAATTAGCTATGGAGAGGAAAACCTATGAATAAAGGAGAATTTACAAATGCCATTCCAAATGGTTGTATAAGGAGGGAAGATCCTCTCAGCATTAATTAGCAAACATGAACTAATAAGTACATGAGTGAAGACTTTTCTCCTAACCAGAGGAGAGGACTAGGGTTAATAGAGTGATAGAGTCAACCATTGTATTCCAGGCAATATTGTCACCACCAATTCTAATGAGCATTTTATAATTTCTGTCCTTAATGTATTTATTATGAGAAAGCTTCTGAACTTATTAAATAAGTAGCAGTCTGATTCAGGATTGGAATTCAGGAGACTTGGATTTCAGACTCAGCCTAATTATTCGGTTACTTTTCTTTCTTTCTTTTTTTTTTTTTTTTTCACCATCTTATTATTTTTAAGAGGTTTGCGAGAATAAAAACTTGCTCATAAAATACAATACAGTGTTGAAAATGTGCCTTACTATCTCTGTGTGATGGTTAAGGCTGTGTGTCCACTTTGCTGGGTAATGATTCTTAGTGTTTTAGCAGTTATGTGATAATGCAATTTGGCAGTTAAGTAGTGATGTATCATCCTCCATGAAGTGATCTGATGCGATCAGCCAATTGGTTGTAAGGGGAGTTTCCTTAGGATTGGGACCTTCTTCCAACATATTAATGGTCGTTTTGGCAAAGCTCCTTCACTAGTTCTGGATCCTGCATCTGATTTATCATCATCTGACCTCTGGTTCTTGGGACCCATTAGCTTCTGCAGCCTGTGAGGCAGGAGCCTGCTGGCAGGCTTTCTGATCTTGCTTCTTCAGACCCTGCAGCTCAGTGAGTTAGGAGAAGCCTCTCAGCCTGATGCCTGACCCACAGACTTGGGATTGGTCAGTCTACAACTGTGTGAGCAATTTCCTTAAGAGAAATCTCTCTTTCACTCTCTCTCTGCATATTTATACACACATGTCACTGGTTTTACTTCTCTAGAGAATCCAGTCTAAGACATTATGAGAATGGTGAAAATTGACCTGATGAATTATGCAAAAAAATATGATTTTTTATAGAAGTATCATGTTTTTACTATAAGTATAGTTTACTTCAAAACCAAAGAATCTGCTCACAATCACTGCTATCGGTAACTAGACAAAGCAATTTATCAGCAAATAAATGCCAAGACTCATGAAAAAATGTTTCCTGGGTTTCATAAATGGAAGCTAAGAACAAGTAGAGTGAAATGTTAGTGAAATAAGAAATGGTTTTCTAGTTCCTACTTGGTTTATTTGGGGTATGAGAACACACTCAAAACCTTTATATCCCAACCTTTATGTGGTGAGATTTCTTCTTTCAATTATTTATTCAAAAGGAAGTCATTAGATGCTCACTGTGTGAGGTAAACAAAGGAAAGAGATGATACTGTCTCTAACATTTTTTCATGAATCTTGGCATTTATTTGCTGATAAATTGCTTTGTCTAGTTACCTGTAGCAGTGATTGTGAGCATATTCTTTCATTTTGAAGTAAATTATACTCATAATAAAAGTGTGATTTTTTTTAATGATAATTTTCCCACAATTCATTGTCAGATCATTTTACTTTAGAGTAAAAAATTCACTGCCATAGAGTCTATTAGACTCATAGTGACTCCTCCTTGGGTTTCTGAGGTGGTATCTCTACAGAAGTAGATTGCCCAATCTGCCTTCCAAAAAGTGGCTGGTGAGGTTGAACTACCAGCCTTCTGGTTAGAAGTCAAATACCTTTGGCACTACGCCACCAGAGCTCCCTCAAAAATATACATAAACAATTTAAATACAAGGCTCCCAAGAATGAAAACTAATAGTTTTGTAACATGAAATTGCTAGGAAATAACTGATTCCAGGAATTACCTCTCTGTTCCAGATGTCACTGCCTTGTGAGGTCACACTTCCTTTTATATCCAGAGCACAATATACTGAACCTCCATCACATTTGACTAGAGGATGTCCAGGACTCCTCATACACATATTTCTAAGGATGCACAGGGAATACTTTCAAGATTTTGGTTTTTGATGGATTTTGCTGTATCGTATTATTTTTTTGGGGAGGCAGAATCTGATGCATTTTCTCTTTAGCATAATCCATTGGAATGCAGTACATATGACATTAATAACCTTGCTGTCAAGTCAATTCAACTCATAGCAACTGAGAGTAGATCTGCCCCAGAAGGTTTCTAAGGCTATAATCTTTACCAAAACAGACTGCCCTGTCTTTCTGCCACTGAGCTATTAGTGGGTTCAAACTGCCAACCTTTCGGTTAGTAGCCTAGAGCTTTAACCACTGAGCCATAAATTCTGGGTTATTCAGCATTCCAAAACATATAAGGACTTCAACAGAAAACTATGGGTTACCTCTAGGTCTCATAGCAAGGACAATGCCTCAACCATGATATCAAGTGCTGAAGATCCACATCCATGTCCAAACTACAGCCTTGTGATACCTATTGGACACTTAATGTTTGGAAAAGAATGAATATACATTTCTCAAGAATAAAAATTAATATTTAGAAAAGAAATCTTTTCACAAAGAATTATGACTTACAGAGATGCAATTTTACCACTACCAGCAATGGCCAAAATCCCCACTGTCTTTTACACAGTATGTCCAAAGCATAAAATCTTTCATTTTCACTTTTGCCCAACCAAAAGTACCTTATCAAATGACTTCCTCAAAACAAAAGCAGACATCTACAAAGGTCAATCCAAATCTCTCCCTCTGGAAAAACACAGCCTTGAAATAGTAGTCCCCTTTCTTCTTTGTTAACCTTCCCAGCAATCAAGGTTAACAAATTGTGTGGTTCAATGTCATCCAGAATATGCCATTACTCAAGAGAATAAAGAAGAAGAAGCTCTTAAGGAAGAGGAAGAAGAGGAAAAAGACTTGGAATAGAAATGCCAAGGTTTATTCCTCTCTGTAATGAGGCCCAGTGGTGCAGTGGTCAAAGTGCTCATCTCTTGACTGAAAGGTTGGTGGTTTAAACCAGCCACCCTTTGGGAGAAAGATGTGGCTTCTATAAAGACTTATAGCCTTGGAAACCCTGTGAGGCAGTTCTACATATCCTATAGAGTTACTATGAGTCTTACTTAATGGCTACAGGATTGGTTTTGCTTTTTTATTCCTCTCTGTGCCAACAACGAGCTCTGTGTGTCTGGACATATCACTTCATTAAGCAACAGTTTTCTTATCTATACTTAATGGATAGTGAAACCTACTTTACAGGCTATTATAAAAATTAAATGAGAAGAGTGCAAGTGAAAATACCTAGCTCAGTGTTTGGCACATGTCTAATTCTCTCTCTCTATTTTAGATAGAATATGGCCTGTGTTGCATCTTTGTTGTTGTTGTTGTTATGTGCCGTCGAGTCGGACCCGACTCACAGCAACCACTCTTTGGGTTTCCAAGGTGGTATCACTATGGAAGTAGATTGTCCCATCTTCCTTAAGTACTAAGAATTCAGAATGACCCTGCTTAACCCATGGTGCTCGGCTCTTCCAACCCAAGGAGCCAAGTTTCAGAGCTGAGGATGAAAGGTAAAACCTTTCAAGTTTATGCCTGACTTTCTGGAGTCTAGATGGAATTGTGATGATTTCCATTGTTTTATTGTAGCACTGGCTCCATGTTAGTCAAAGAATATGAACTTGGAAGAAGTAGAGAGAAGATTGGTACACAAATATTTCCATTAGGCTTTCCAGGATATGTGATGAGCATCATCTTCTCATCATCTTCTTCATCATCATCATCCCAATCAGTAGCAGCAATGGCAGTTCTCAATGAAGTGTAAGTGAAGTGCCAGCTGTGTCCTGAGCAACATCCAATCAAGTGCTCTGCTTGAACATAGGCAGCAAAAACATATATATCATTCTTCCACATGCGTTCATGATGGCTAAGAATCAGGCAAGTTATTATCTGTGCAGTTAGAAAAACAATCACATGATCTACCTTACCACCTCTCTTAGCTGTTACAGAATCATTAAATCGCAAAGCTAGAAGAAGCCTTGGAATTGATCAGACTCTACAAATAGGGATACAATGATCCAGACAGATTATGATTTGCCTGATGTCAGAAAACTCATTAATGGGAGAACAGGGACTGGACTTTGGGTCACATGAATTCAAGTCCAGCAGAATTCCCATGACACTGTCCTTTTCTCTTTTTGAGCAATTTTGTAGAGTTCTCAGAAACACCACTAACGTATGCCTGATGTTGTGTTTTTAGGTACAGTCGTTTCTGACTCATAGTGACCCTGTGCACAACAGAACAACACCCTGTGTGGTCCTGTACCATCTTCACAATTCTTGCTGCTTTTGAGTCTACTTTGGTAGCCACTATGTCAATCCATCTTGCTGAGGTCTTCCTCATTTTCCCTGATATGCCTGATACTGAATTTTGATGCATTTCTGTACACATTCTGAATTTTAGTATCGGGGCACAAGACTTAAAGTCACAGACTGGCTGTAATCCTTTATAAAAACAATCTTAATACTCCTAGTTGTTGTTGTTGTACACAGCCGAGACAATTTCTACTCCTAATGACTCAATGTGACAGTAGAACTGCCCCATAGGGTTTTCTGCGCTGAATCGTAACAGAAGTAGACTGCCAAACTCTTGTGGGGCTGCAGAATGGGTATGAGCTGTCACCCTTTCAGTTAGCAGCCAAACTCATAACCATTGTACACCAGGCAGGTAAATTGTCTTTTTTTAAAAAAATATTTTTACAGTGACTTTATAAAGGTAATTATTACTATGCAGGCAAAGAGAACATTTTTTAAATTTTTATAATTGATATGTTTCTGGAGTTCCAGTAGATTTCCATGATTAACATTTTGGAGTTTATAATTTTATTATTATATTACAAGATATTTAACCATCAATTGGTGTCTAATTTCAGGACTGAACCCAACAATGGTATTAGACACTGCAAATACAGTATGGCTCTTCCTATTCCTTCATGGCAGGGCGCCTTGCAATGCAAGGTCTTCAAATGTAATTCATCTATGATTTAATATGGTAGTATATACACTTCCTTCTTGATTTTCTTATCAAAGAATATAAAATTTTAATGCTTTTCAACAGACACTCCCAATTTTAGTATGGGTGCACAAGACTTAAACTGAGATTGGCTTTAATTCTTCTTAAGCAAAAAACCACCTATACCCTAATGAACTTTGGAATCCAAAGATTTGAGCTCAAATTTCAAATTATTTAGGCTCTTTGAACATTAATATCTCCAACTACAATAATTGGTAATGATCCCTTATTTATAGGTACCTAGAATTAATACATGTAAAGTGCCTGGGAGATACAGGCTTTCATTAAATGGTAGCTAATTTCAACACTTTCTGTGGACCAAATGATTTTGACATATTATTTCATTTAATCTTCACAACTTCACTGCAAAGAAACTAAGGCTAAGAGAAGTTGGGCAATTTGAACAGGGCCTCCCACAGGCCAGGTCACAACAAACCTGGGAACTAAAGTCTGCCTAGCTCTCCACTCCCAGGTCATTGTATTTCTTCTTGAAACACCTAGTTGTTGTTGTTGTTGTTGTATGCAGTTGAGACAATTGCTTAGACAATGGCTAAGAGAATGGGGTAGGGAGAGATGGAGTCAAAGTGTGGCCTTAACTTTGCAAAGACACAACTCTCTTCCTCTTCCATTCCTTTATAATTCCAAGATAGAATACTTTGGATATCTTTGAATTCATCCAGTGTGCCTCAGCCTTTCCAAATGATTACACATTTCTGAGTAGACTGACTCAATCCAAGCTCAGACCACACACTCTACGGGAACAGCATTAAAAGGAGTTCAACTGATTATTAGAGGACAAAAGTAGTCCTCCCGCTAACATCCCCCATGGGGGACCTTCCTGCCTGCTTGTTGGTTGTTGGATGTTGACCTCTTGTACAGGGCATCCAAGAACTGACACCTTGGCAAGGTAATCAATAGAAGAAAGGGAAGATGATTATCAAGGGCACAGAAAGCAAAGGAGGTTATCACTATGTGTTTTAACTTCTGTTTAAAGGGTATGGGACCTGCATAAGAAATGGTCAGTAAGAAATAATTTATGGAAATCCAGCACTAATTACTCTATTACCACATTTTATTATAATGTATTTAAACAAGGCACTTACTGCTTTTCGTAAAAGTCACATACCAATTGTAACAAGGTGTTTTCCCATTTACAATGTAAAATAATTTTTTTTTTCTACTTTGCTGAAAATCAAATTGGCTATGTGTACTGGTAGCATGATTCCAAAGACATTTGACTGCTCACCAGAAGGCTGGTGGTTCAAACCCACCAGCTATTACTCAGAAGGAAGGTTGGGCAATCTACTTCTGTAGTGATACTGCCTTGGAAACCCAAGGAGGGGTTGCTATGAGTTGGGTCTGACTCGATGGCACATAACAACAGCAACACATGTACAAAATAATAATAATAATATAATAATAATAATACAATAAAGGCCTGTGGCACTAATAACTCATTAAGATTATTTTTATTTTTTGTTGTTAGCAATGAATGCAGTATTATAAAATAATGTTAAATTCAAATATTCTTAAATAATCCAAAATGAAATACAATGAAATGGACTCTTTCATTACCAGTTTTATGTTCCTTTCAGAAATCCTCAAATATAGATACATTTTTGAACTGGGTTTGCTGACAAAAGTTGATCACTAGAACATATAGGATAATTTGTAGGCATTTAATTATAAGAAATAAAAAGCTATGTCAAGTTCAATTGGCACAACATGGTATATAAAAATTTTATTCTATATCTTACTTCAGTGAGTAGTGATTGGGGTGTTAAAAGCTTGTTAGTGGCCATCTAAGATGCAAATATTGGTCTTTCCTTATCTGGAGTAAAGTAGAGTAAAGAAAATTAAAGATGCATGGAAATAGTCTAAAGGACTAATGGACCATGACAACCTCCACCTATATGACCCTGAGACCAGAAAAACTAGATGGTGCCCAGCTACAAATGCCAACCACTTGGTAAGGGGTGAAAATTGGAGATCCTATTTAGAGTGGGAGAAAAATGTGGAACAAAACTCAAAAGAAAAAAAAAATAAAGACCAGAGTTACCGGTCTGACAGGGATTAGTGAAATCCATGAGACTATGGCCCCAAGTCATCTTTCAGGCCTGGAATGGAACTTCCTCCCAAGACTTAACTCTCAGCCAAACAATAGATGGGAGCTCTGGTGGCATAGGCCTAAAGCACTTGACTGCTAACCAGAAGGCTGGCAGTTCAAACCCACTAGCCACTCCTCGAAAAGAAGATGGGGCAATCTACTTCCATAGTGATACTGTCTTGGAAACCCAAGGAGGGGTCGCTATGAGTCTGACCCAACTCGATGGCAGTGAGTTTGATTTTGGTTGGAAACAATAGATGGGTTTATGAGCTGAACATTTACAACAGGGAGATGTATTCCTTAGAACAATCAACCATGAGAGATCAGAAGGGCCAGGTTTGCACAGGAAGCAAGGTAGGGAGGCAGGAATACACAGGCAAGAAGGACACAGGGAAAGGGTGACTAAGGAGGAAATAGAAGATGAGATGTTACACTGTGGGTAATATAACCATTATCACAAAACAAAATGTGTGTGAACTGTTGAACATAAAAGGAATCTGCTTTATAAAATTTCAACCAAATCGTAATAAAAAGTTAAAAAAAGAAAGAAAGAAAAAAGCTATGTTAGTTTTCAGGTAAGACTCTAAAATATTGAAGGTATTCTCTTAATTGAATACCATGAGAGTATTCTAGGAGCTCTGGTAGCATAGTGCCTAAGGCACTTGGCTGCTAATCAGAAGGCTGGCGGTTCAAACCCACTAGCCACTCCTGGGGAGAAAGGTTGGGCAATCTACTTCCATAGTGATACTGCCTCAAAATCCAAGGAGGGCTTGTTATGAGTCGGGTCCAACTCGATGGCACATAACAACAACAACAACAACGTGAGACTATTCTAAGTTCTTGGGTGGTGAAAACAGTTAATCCTCTGAGCTACTAACTGAAAGGTTGCAGGTTTGAGTCCACACAGAGGTACCTCAGAAGAAAGGGCTGGTGATCTACCTTTGAAAAAGCAGCCATTGAAAATCTTATGGAGGGCAGTTCTGCTCTGACGCATATGGAACTGACATGAGTCAGGGTTGACTGAGGGCAACTGGTTTTAGGGAGGATTCAAAAATTGGAACTGTGAGAATTCTGGTGAGCATCAGTTGCCACTCATCTTGGTAAATTATATGGAAATGGTAATATGATTAGAAGCCAGAATTTTGCTTCTGATTGACATTCAAAGGTTTGCACTAAGGTTGCTCAATTAGATTTTTTAGATTCCTTCATGATAAAACACAAGGCAATTCCACCTGCTTACAGAATTACCTTTACTCTCAGGTAGAATCAACTTTTGCTGCTATGAAATGACTTTTAAATTAAGATGTTATTCTTGTTAAAATGACAAGTGAAGGCAGGCCTGTGAGATATATTTGTCTTGTCCTTGAATTGCTGCATGAAAATAATCTCTGGTCTTAGAAATGAGAGGTCCCTTATCTTTCATTCAGAGGTAGCTCCATTTCTTGCCCCTGGAGGCAGAGGCCAAGGGGCAAGAGGAGAATCCGGGGATGCACACCGGTTTGGGTTTGTGGTTTGCAGGCTCGCCTTGTCTGAAGGCTGACCACTGGGCCAAGGGCTGAGAACAACTTTGTCCTGTAAACATGCTCAACTGATTAGGGACTTAACTGGCCCTGTAATCTTAACAGAAATCTCCAGAGGCAAGGGAAACACCATGGGCACATTACACAATGCCCTGGCACTGGCTTAGAGAACCTTTAGGGGCTTCTTGACTCTCTTTCCTTCACTCTTCTGTTATGGATAAAATTATTTTCCTTAAAAAAGAGCCATTGAAATCTTAATCTCTATACCTGTGAATGTGACCTTGTTTGGGAAAACAGAGCCTTTCTTGGGGTATAACCGGTTTCATGGCAAAGGGTAGGAGCACATGAGAGAATCACATGGTGGCTCTTTAAGCTTCTGCTGGGGACTGGCATAAGACCCTCTCACTCACATTTCGTTGGTGAACCAAATTATGGGGACAAGCTTCATGTCAACGGGGATGGAGAATAGAATCCTCCCACAGAAGTTAAAGAAGGTTTTAAACAATGATACAGTATACCCAAGGAGCTCTGGTAGCATAGTGCCTAAGGCACTTGACTGCTAACCAGAAGGCCAGTGGGTTTGCCACCTCAGAAACCCAAGGAGGGGTTGCTATGAGTTGGGTCCGACTCGACGGCAAATAACAACAACAAACAGTATACCCATGAGTTCTCTGTTTTATCCTTCTCATTAAAAATCTCCTTAGAAATACAAGTGCCAGCAGTCTTTAAAAATCCTATTACTCTGGGAATGCAAGTAGCATAATGTCTAGGCCATAGTCTAAAACTCCTGAAGCATTCGCATCTTTTCCAAGTAAATTGCCAACCCTCCAGTGCTCCTGTGTTCTGCAGGGGTGCCTGCTCACAAAATGGCAGACAAGCTCATGTCTGTCAGTGTTTAGGGGCGATAACACAAG
The DNA here is from genome assembly GCF_000298275.1 of Orycteropus afer afer. NCBI lineage: Eukaryota > Metazoa > Chordata > Mammalia > Tubulidentata > Orycteropodidae > Orycteropus > Orycteropus afer. The sequence goes on along the minus strand of NW_006921616.1, from coordinate 14,075,197 downwards.
CACAGCGTTTCACCACAGCCCTAGTGGCTGAGTTGCAAAATTATTTATGGCTTTCCCGTTTATGGCATGCTGCTCAGTTTCCCATGAGTTGCTAGGAAAGATTTCTGATAGCTACTATGAGCCATTGAAACCTATGAGACTTCATTTATTATGGCATAATATACACATTACCTCACTTGTGTTAGACCATATGGAGAGCTCTCTGTTGAATTTGGCATAGCTACTGGGGTGAAATGGGAAGGGATTCTGTTCCTCGTCCTCTTCAATTATGCCGTGTGTTGGATCAGGCAGCCAACTTCAACAGATCATCTGGGCATAGCAATCCGTCCTCAGGACAACATCACCACCTTCACCACGCCAATAAAGAATAATGGATGTAATACTAGGGTGTCTGAGCAGGAGGGACTAGCATAGTCCCAAGAGGACTATCAGGAGGGCTCCAATCTGACATTAGCTTTTGTGTGGAAGCTGAAGAAGAAACAGGCTGCCATTTGTCACTCGTTATGGGGTAGGATTTGAAGAGAGTGGCAAGAAGCTCAAGAGAAACAGAAACCATGTCCTGTTCAGAGCCCAAAAGAGCAACTAGCAAAGCCTCCTTAAATGGAGAAATGTCCACTCAGGGGGACAGCCACAGCACATGGTCTGCCATGCTAATTTGCTTCTTGCTTAAAAAAGGGAACAGATGAACATTTGGACTCTGCATGCATTGAAAGAGGAAATGCTAATCCCTACAATGTAAGCTACAAGGGGAACAGGGCCAATATATGGATATTCCCATATATCTTGGGTAATTCTGAGGCTGGTTTGTATGATACGTAGGAGAGATTTGGTCCATTCTCCTGTACATATGTTGTTAAACATTTTGAGTGCTGTTTCCTATGTGGATGGGATACACTAACCCTCTTAGGAACTGATCAGGCATTTTACTAATTATTGCAATGAATTCACCTACAATAAAAGCAACCACATTAGAATTTACCTGAAAACTCATACAGTAACCTGAGGAAACAATCCTAATAGTTTTCTCCTTTACAATGACTATTTAAAAAAATCCTTCTCCAATTTCCCTTTCACACTGCCAATCCATCTGTCTGTGACATTTGTGAATATCTTTATTTCTCTCACTCAATGTCTCTATCTCTCTTTTACACACACACACACACACACACACACACATTGACCAAAAAGGCAAAGCAAACATTTTTTCAGCAGAGCAAGAAGAGTTAGCAAGTGCTTTAAGGGACTTGACGTATAAGTGGTTCATCCTCTCATTTCATTTCCCACCTAGTTGCCTATGCTCCTCATTTTTATCAAAACGGATTACTAGTAATCGAAGGGTTACTGTTGCAAGAGATGATCACTGATCATGAGCTGTGGGTGAAACTGATTTTTCCCTTCCAAAGGATAAACTCTCTGTTTGCTTAGGGTTGACTATTTGAAATAAAATCAAAAGAGTTATCCCCCCACCCCCCCAAAAGAGAAAACGTCTAATTAGTGTTTGTCTATTGGAGAGGAAGCTGAGCATGCCGCTCCACCACTGCCAAATGAAATTAAGGCCCAATTATTGATAAATGAAGAGTGGTTGCTGCTGGAGCCTGGCCTGGAGTCGCGGAAATACATCTGTCATTTGGCCTGCACAGGAGTCATTCACGTGTGACATCGCATCCTGTGCATTTATCATGCATCTGTAGATTTTTGTTTTAATTCAGTTAGCTGTCTAACTAGATTCGGTGCTGGATGCCTCGAATGGAGTCGGGATTTGGACTGACAGATGCAATTCCAGTCTGAAATGGTGTGTGACAGGATTAGCTATCCTGCATATTAATTATTACTGAAACCATTATAGGCAGCGCTTTTGCACTAATGGTCCATTCCCTTATCTGTTTTGTGGCTTCTATGGTTAACAATTGCCCAGTTGCTCCAGGGCAGGTAGGAGACACGCTGGATCAATGGACCATTGTTGTTAAGCGCACTTACTATTACCATGAAAATTAGAATGGAAGTGCTTGAAAGGCAGGAATGAAAATGCCCCTGTTTTACCATTATGCAAATGACATATTCTATAAATGAGATAAATAGGGGGAGAAACACTTTTCATAAATCTTAACTAGGTAAAGGAGTTTATTAAGTCCATTGTCAAAAGCAAATGGAAAACAAACATTTGTTAAATTGATAAAAAAAAAAAAAGTCGTGTCTGCAGGGCTGTTCTCAACCTAGCTGTGCAAACAAAGCTTAGTTTGGTAGCATGCGAAGGTTTAATTTAAAGTTCTTGTCATTTTATCATTTTGTTGTATAGAATGTTGGAAATAATTGTCACCCTCAAAAAGAAGCCACGAATGCAATTTTGGCCCAAAGTTCTGAGAAAACAGTGTGTTAAGGGAACTTAAATGAGCCCAGCTCCAAGGGCAACTGGAACATCTCAGCTTCGCTGGATTTCCTTCATTCTAAATACTTTCTATGGATCCCGGTGTTGAAGAGGAAAGTTAATAACAGACATCTGACTTTAAGATTTTTCTTATCCACAAAAACAAATACTAACCATAAAAAGCTTGATCCAAACTGCAAAAGCCTGCCAGCAACGCTCTGTAGCAATGTCATTCGGCTAGAAAAGAATCGTCAACAAACTGTTACCTCCAGATTAAATGAAAAAGACTGTAGGCTCTCCTCATTTAAATCTCAAAAGTCTCCTGGCTGCAGATAGGTGGGGGGCCAAATTATTAGCAGTCAGGCCAGAAGTAACCTGATTATCAGTTCATCTCAGTAAAAGGTGGAGGGCAGAGTTCAGTCACTCATGTTAAGATCAGCCAATGGCTGATCTTCTGGTCTCCTTCCTCTTACCAAGCCTCACTCTTAATGAGTGCACTTCAAGCCATTTGCTTTTTTAAGGAATTAGAATGGTTGTCCTGTATGCATATAGAATAACTTCTAAATACATCTTATGATTCGATTTCTTTGAGTTTCGATTAATTTTTAGCTGGTCACATGTCCATCTCATCTCTCCTGGCTTTTTCTATCATTCATGAACATTGGTAAGTCCTGCAAAAAATATCCCAAGTCACAGACGAGTGATGGGGTAAATATTGCTACAATAAACCGTATTTTTTGCCATTTGCTTATCAACCTCATGTGATAAGCGTTGTATGATTACAAACTCTGTGGGTCCTATTTCTAGTACCCCTAGAATTACACAGTTTTGTTCCTGGAAGAATTTGTCAAGTTGCTGAGAATATTGAAAAAGCAAAAATACATAATGCTGATAAAAGGAAATGCCATATTTCATATCACATAGAAAATTAATGGTAGAATTAAACTAACACTGAAGAATTTGCACCTTTTCAAAAGATTTATATTTGCTAAAGGCTGGTTCATATTGGCATTTCTGGTCCAAAGAGGCTTCTACGTTCTAAACAATTAAAACATTTGCTTCTTAGAATAAATGCTTTTTCATCTCCCAATGTTTGCAAATGAAGGTGCTTAAGAACCGGGCTTCAATTTAAAAGTTCAATGGCATGATTATGATATCAGGTTACAAGATTGTAGCTGTTAAAGACCATTTTGAATAAAGGAGCAAATTAGAAAACAAAGCTACATCATAGTATAAATAGATCTTAAAATATTAACAGTCATAATATTCAGGAAATATAAGTAAATTTTGACTTTAGAGTTTGGAAGCTATTATCACTTTTTTTGTGTGTGATTAGCTAATCCAATTTATAATGTTTGCCTCACTGCTTTATTTCTTTCAATAGGTTTTTTTTTTTTTTTTAATAAGCCTCCAAAAACTTAATTATGGCTTATGCAAATATCATTTGAAGGAAAAGAGGGTAATATTAAATCTTTAAAAGCATTGTTAGGTTAAATGCTAGGGAAGTAGTTGGAGACAGTAAATGGCATTCAGTGCAAAAATGCAATGGAGATGGCAGGCTCCCTTGGAGAGGGCCCTCATCCCCCTGTAAAGGATTCCACTTGGATCCGTTTTTCCCAACTTTTTATTCAAGGTGAATGTTTTGGAAACCAAAAATTAAGCTTTTCCTCCTAAGTTATGTATAGACCGGCAGCCAAAACTAAGCCCTTACAATGCCGAGGCTGCTAAAAAGGAATACATTAAGTATCTTTATCTTCCTTTTATTGAATAACCAAAATTTCTACTGTATTGAGTGGAATATCCAGTAGTGTATAAAACCTACAGAAAAAATACACAGGTGAGTTAGAGGAGCAATCATGTTTAATTAAGCTGGCAAAATTAGAACATTTACTGAGGAAGACATGAGTTAAAGTTGGAAATCAGCCATTTATCTTTGAAGTACTATTCATATCCTACTGAGCAGTGTGCTTTAAGAGGGAAGAACGTTTAATATCATGAAGCTATCAAATGGTAAAGTGAAAATAAAAATAATACTTAAAATGTATGGGGTGAAAAGACAGGAAAAAGGGGAGGGCAGTAGTCAGGAATGGAGCAAAAAGATGACAGATTGGATAACATGCTTCCAGGGCACTGTTTAAGGACCTCTCACGATGCAATGGTTAAGTGCTTGACTGCTAACTGAAAGGTCAGTGGTTCAAACCTACCAGCCGCTCCACAGGATAAAAAATCAGGCTATCTGCTCCCATGAAGATTAAACCAAAAAAACCAAACTCACTGCTGTCGAGTCGAACCCGACTTATAGTCGCCTCTCCTTGGGTTTCCCAGGTGCTATCACTATGGATGTAGATTGCCCAACCTTCCTTCCAAGGAATGGCTGGTGGGTTTGAACTGCCAGCCTTCTGGTTAGCAGTCAAATGCCTTAGACACTATGCTACCAGAATTATAGCCTAGGAAAACCTACAGGGCAGTTCTACTCTGCCTTACAGGGTCACTGTGAGTCAGAATCAACTCAATTGCAGCCAACAACAGGGCACTGTTTCTTCAACTCTCTACTCTTGACCACTATTATTCCAGGCATATTCACTGGACTATTGCTAAATGAGATGCCATAAAAGTAATATGTTCAAAAAAAGATAAATACTTTTCATTAAATTGCTGTCTTTTAATCTAAGATTTTTTCACCTATATTTTCAACTCTAAGATAACCTTTCGTTCTTTCAAAGATGTTTATAGTTGGTGACTTTTTTCTTTAATGTCTTTACAGGATAAAATCTGGATGGCACAATGTCATTCCTTCATTTTCTTTTCTTTTTTTGTGTGTGTTACTTTATTTTTTTGCATCAGGGGTCTGGGATTTCTCAATACTTGGAACCATTGCTTTAAGGCAACAGCTCCAGAGGAACATCTAACAATGTTGTAGTTGCTCTTAGTTGTTCTTGAGTCAATTTCAACTCATGGAGGTTCCACGTGTGCAGAGTAGAACACCTCCAAAAGATTTTTAAGTCTGTGACTTTTCGGAAGCAGATCATTAGGCCCTCCTCTGAGGTGCCTCTGGGTAAACTTGAACCACCAACCTTTCGCCTGGTAGTCAAACACTTAGCTGTTTGTAGTTTGTGCCACCCAGGGACTCCATGCTACAAGTCCCTGCTGTCCCTGAAACATCTGCAGAGGAATCTACATATATGTTCTTTGATGCTAACACTAATTCGGAAGTGTAGACAGTGTTGTCTTAGTTTAATAGATGAGGAAACAAGGCTGTGGACAGTTATGTTGCTTGTGCATGGTGACGTAACTATAAACCACTTACCGTGGACTCAATTCTGACTCACCAGGGCTTTCTTGTGAGGTGTCTCTCAGTGGACTCAAACCTCCAACCTTTCAGATGGCAGCCACCCTCTTTAACCATTGTACTACCCGGGGTGACATAACTATAAGACAATGGCATCATCAGTTGTTTAAATAGGTACACTCTTGAGAGTAAAATATTAGTATTGACAGTCACACCAGGACACCAGATATAAATGGAGTCTTTTCAGTAAAAGCTAACACAAAGAGTTAACCTGCATGTTGTTGTCGTTGTTAGGTGCCATTGAGTCAGTTTTGAATCATAGTGACCCCAGTGCACAAAAGAACAAAACTCTGCCTGCTTCTGAGCCATCGTCAAAACTGTTGCCATGCTTGGGCCTATTGTCATAGCCACTGTGTCAATCCATCTCATCCAGGGTCTTCCCCTTTTTTGCTGACCCTATACACTAGTAAGTGTGCCATCCTTCTCCAGGAAGTGGTGGCCCCTGATAACATGACCAAAGTATGAGAGATGAAGTCTGGCCATTCTCACTTCCAAGGAACATGCTGGGTGTACTTCTTCCAAGTATTTGTTCATTCTTCTTGCTTGTGATATTAATGTCAACCTGCATATTACTTATTAGATGGTGGAGCCAGGATTAAATAGGCTTGAATCTCAAGCTCATACGTGCTCTTATCACTGCATTCAGCTGCCTCTTGAAATTTCTCTATTTCAACACAAAATCAATTTGTAGAAATTAAATTCACAGAACTGTAAGATATCACAATATACAGAATCCTAATCCACTCAAAATTCTATTTAGGACTATTTGTATTGTAGGGCATCTACCTCCAATGGTGCTTTTACAAATGGTTTTACAAATACTTTGAGAACTAGAATGGGATTATAAGTAGAGGGCATAAGCCTATATCACAGTTATTGCTTAGTTCCTGCTATTCCAAGAGGAGTAAGTTCTCTGCATGTGGAAGATAACATAGTGGTTTTGGTTGGTTTTTGGGGCTCTGAGTTCATCTAATGGTACCCACAGGACAAAGTAGTTAGGGATAGATTCTCTGGTCATGATATACTGCAGCCCAGCAACGTGACTCCACAGATGGTTTTGGGACCAAGTGAGCTTAGCTCTGTTGAAGGGAAAAGAAGTCTGGCAGTTATTTGGCTTGAACAGAGAGCCCTGTCACATACAGTAGTTTAATGCCCATGTGCTTAACTTTCCCTCTGTCATCTGGGAAAATATATCCTGAATAGATCAAGATGATTGTGGGAGTAGAACTCAACTCTGTTAAATCAAAGTGATGTATCATCACTCTCAATCTCCCCAATGTTGTAATGAATGAATGAATGCTGTTGAACTTTGAGGTCAACTCCCAGTCCTCCCACCTGCACTGTGACCTGTAACTTTTTAATTTTAAGAAAAAGGCTCTTCCCTTGCCAGAAAGTACTTTCTGTTTGTGAAAGAATATGTAAAATAGCACCAGGTGAAGCACGACTTTTTCACCCAGTCTTGAAACCATCACAAAGAGACAAATTTTGCTGCTTTTGCTTCGTGTGTGAATTTTTTTTTCCACACAGCTCTATTCATTGCCTTAAACAATGGGGCCAGTGTTGGCCAGCAAAGAATAGTGCTATTCATGCACCCCGTCCCCTGCACAGTGCCTATACTTGTTAGTCTTGGCTGCCCTGCACTGCTGGCTGCTGGCAAGAAAGCTGGGTCTATGTTGTTGGATGGAGCAGGGCAGATCAGAGAATGAACACTGGCAGCCAGATTCCCAGATAACCTCAGCTTCACTAGAAAACTCATGTTGACATAAGCCCATGCTTTGAGGGGTGTCTGGAATTCCAAGAACTTGGGCCAGGTGTGAGGGCAGGTGGTTGGGCTAACATTCCAGCCATCCCCATCTTCCTGCTACAATCCCATGGAGTTTAGTTAGGGGCTAGATGCCTGGTTTAGGAATGAGACTACCTGATTTGAGACTACCTGGTTCCTAGCTCCAGAACCGACAAGTGGGAAGACCTGCGGTAAGTCTCATAACTTTTCTGAATCCACATTTCTTTCTCTGTAAAAAGGAGATAACAATTGTACCTATTTCATGGGATGTGAAATTCAATGACATAAAAACAAAAAAACAAACTCACTGCCGTTGAACTGATCCCGACTCACAGCCACCCCTCTTTGGGTTTCCGAGGCAGCATCTCTACGGAAGTAGATTGCCCAATCTTCCTTCCAAGGAGTGGAAGTTCAAACCCATCAGCCTTCTGGTTAGCAGTCAAATGCCTTCGGCACTATGCCACCAGAGCTCCCTATTCTCCCTATTCAATGACACAGCATCATGCTATGATTAATATCGAATAATTGTTAGCTACTGACATGCAATGGATCACTTTTAAATGCCAAGCACACCATGGTCTTGTAACTTTTGCTAAATGATTGGTTAGATTATGCAAATAAGGTGTTATGGCCCATAAAAGGAATCGGATAGCTTGCTAATAATGCAAATAAGGTGCATGACACCCTTGTGGAGGTGGGACCATACAAATAAACTGGAAACCTAACATGGGGATTGGTCAGTTTTGTCATCCCACTAGACTTAAAATGAGCCTCTCAGAGGTAACAAGGGGGTATCTCACTACTACCAAGAAATAAGAGCTAGGAGTGAACCACATCCTTTGGACCCAGGATCACCGTGCTAAGAACTTCCTAAACCAAGGACACAAGGAGAATTATAACCCTGGAGATGATGAGAGACAGGGAGAAGCAATGACAACCAAATGACAGCAGCAGAGGCAGCAGAATCACAAGATGGCAGGAGACAATGTACTTGGCTTCCTGGCCTACAAAGCCAGGAAGCTGAGTCCCGTCAGGCCACAGGCTTGCGGACATAGTGGGGTGCCTCTGAGCACTTGACAGAGCTATGCTCACCAAACCACAGAACTAAAGAGCTGAGCATCTTTGGACAAAGGCTTATTGGTGGAGAGGGGTGTCTTTGGGCGTATATTGGCAGAACTAAAGAGCTTTGTAACACCTGCCTGAGCAGGGCAGAGGCTGGGCTAGCCCAAGAGGCCTGAAGGGCTGAGGGCCCCAGGGATGAGAGGTTTAGAGTCAGGGAGAGGCCTACTTGTGGGCACAGCTGAGAAGCTGTCCTGATTGAAGAACTATATCTTGAGTTGTTCCTGATCCTGAATTGTAACATGTTACTTCTCTAATTAACCTCATATTTGTGAGTATTGTCTGTGAGTTCTGTGAGGCCACTGTAACAAATTTTCAAACTCAGCAGAGAAATAGAGAGTGCCATGGGAGGGATGACTGGTATCAGCGTTAGTAAAATGATTGGAAAGAGGAGATATGTCTGACCTCTGCTTCATAGGAATCAGTCTTGGGCTTTTGGTGCTAATGATGATTTTCTCCCTTCCTGTGAGGTTAGATGAGGAGGCCAGACACCCCTACACAGCCATTTTTACAGCTAGCTATGTCATCCCACTACCTGTCTGTCAATTTGTCATACTGTGTTGGCTTGCATGTTGCCGTGATGCAGAAGCTATGCTACTGATATTTTAAATACCTGCAGGGTCAGCGGTGGTGGACAAGCTTCAGCAGAGCTTCCAGACTAAGACAGACTAGGAAGAAGGGCCTAGAGATCTACTTCTGAAAATTAGCCAATGAACATGTTATGGATTACAATAGACTATTATCCAATGTAGTACTGGAAGATGAGGCCCTAGGTTGGAAGGCATTCAAAATGCATAGTGGCTGCAGTAATGACTCCAACACATCATGAAGATAGAGCAGGACCAAGCATTTCCTTCGGTTGTCCATGGATTCTGTGTGAGCTGGACTTGATGACAACAAACAATCATTCTCATTAACAAAGTCTGACTTTGCTGTTGTTATCATTAACGAAAGACTGGTTTAGAGTATCCTCTCTCTGTATAGAAATTAAACTGCTGTGAAATTGTGGGCAGCATCACTTCCATGAGATGGGAGTCAGAAGACAAACTTCAGAGCTGTGCTTCTAGTACGAAAGTCAGAGACTATTTTGCAGGAAGAAGAAAATGTACTTTGACAGAGAGTACTCCATTCCTCTCAAGGACAGAACAGAGGACAGATTTGCTTTCATGAGGCATTATCCTGGAAGATGGTTCTGTAATGTATGCTGGAGATGGTCTCACCATCCTATTCTTCACCTCTTCAACCTAAACGTAAGTGTACTACCAAACCTAAACCCTATCCTTAATGTTCTGGTTTTTTTTTTATGTGAAGTTTAGTTTTAATGTTCCTATTTGACTTCCCTGGGGAAGCAAACTGTCAAATCCAGGCAACCTGTGGGAAATTCACAAAGACACTGGTAGATCCTAAGATTGCCAAGGGCAGGACGCCTGCTTATCCTTCTCTGGAACCCGCTCATGCAGAGCCTAGCAGATTGCTGGCATTAAAATGTGTTATCAAAATTAGAGAAGCAAAGTGACTGTGATTCTAAATCAAATAAAGCCTAAGATGCATGTGGGGTTGAGGGTGAAGGAGACAATCTTTAAAGTTACTTCCAACCCAAGACGCTGTGATTTTTGAAGTTTTCCTCACAACAAAGCACACATCTCTTAACTACCTTGTGTCTTCTCTGAAGTTGCCACCATGAAAGCTGGACACATTTGGCACCAATTTCCCTTGGCAGAGTTGATGTACCTGTTCCCTTGTTACAGATTCAGCACTTTAGATTCTGCTAATGTACTCTATGAAGCATAAAGAGTACTAATCACAAGGGCGATTTTCTAGGTTATGTATATTATAGAGAAAAGATAACTTATCCTTGGTGATTTTGGACATCTTAACCAGTAGTTCTGAGAACAGCAGACTTCACTTGGTATAGTCACATAATTATGAGACATTATTGCAGTTCATAAATGGAATTAATTAAAATTTTAATTAAATTTTCAAAAGATAATTCAATAAAAGTAGGATTGATTAGAAAATTATCAATGAATTTACAGATTCATTTAAGACATTTATCTCTGTCACTTTTAAATTTCATTGAAATCTATTAAAAGCTATGGTAGGCATGTCCCCAGTAATATTTAAGTAGTCACCATTTTGTTTCAAGAGGCAAACAATATCTAAGGTATATCTTGATGTTTTACATTAAGTACTGAACTTTATCTCTATCAATCCACTCTGTGCAACTTTATCGTAAAATGAGCAGACAGAAAACTGAATTGTCTAATGTTTAATCCAAAACTAAAATCTAAAATAGCCAATTGTATTTCTCTTGATATCATAAATAAGATATTAAGAAACAAGTTATGATTTAGAAAAATGTATTGACACCAAAATGACTGTTGGTGACAGAGCTGACATAAATTATGTGTGATTTTTAGCTAAGATAGACAATAACCTAAAAATTATATATATATAAATAAAAACCCTTGGACATGAAGCAGGAGGCCTAGTACATATGTCAGATCTGCTGCTTATGAAATAGGTTTAATTGTTGTTGTTGTTAGGTGCCATCGAGTCATCTTTGACTCATAGTGACCTTATGCACAGCAGAATGAAATACTGCCTGGTCCTGTGCCAGCCTCATGATCCTTGCTATATCTGAGCCCATTGTTGCAGCCATTGTGTCAATCCATCTCATTGAGGGCCTTGCCCTTCTTTGCTGACTCCCCACTTTACCAAGCATGATATCCTTCTCCAGGGAATGGTTCCTTCTGACAACATGACCAAAGTAGGTGAGACAAAGTCTGGCCATTCTCCCTTCCAAGGAGCATTCTGGCTGCACTTCTTCCGTACAGATTTGTTAGTTCTTTCAGCAGACCATGGTACTCTTAGAATTCTTCTCCAACACCACAACTCAAAAGCATAAACTCTTCTTTGGTCTTTCTTATTCATTGTTCAGCTGTCACATGCTTATGAGGTGATTGAAAATACCATGGCTTGGGTTAAGCTCACCTTAGTCTTCAAGGAGACATCTTTGCTCTTCAGCACTTGAAAGAGTTCTTCTGCAGCAGATTTGCCCAATATACTACATTGTCTGATGTCTTGATTGCTGCTTCCATTGGTGTTTATTGTAGAACCAAGTAATATGAAGCCCTTGACAACTTCAATCTTTTCTCCATTTATCGTGAAGCTGTTTATTAGACCAGTTGTGAGGATTTTTGTTTTCTTTATCTTGAGGTGTAATCCATGGTGCAGATGTAGTCTTTAATCTTCATCAGTAAGTACTTCAAGTCATCCTCACTTTCAGCAAGCAAAGTTGTATCATCTGTGTATCACAGGCTGTTAATGAGTCTTCCTCCAAACCTGATGCCATGTTCTTCTTCATATAATCCAGCTTCTCAGATTATTTGCTCAGCATACAAGTTGAATAAATATGGTGAAAGGATACAACTTTGACACACTCCCTTCTTGATTTTGAACCATGCACTATTCCCTTGTTCTTTTGGAATGACATCCTCCTGATCTATGTATAGGTTCCTCACGAGTACAATCAAGTATTCTGGAATTCCCATGCACTTACTAGAATTTAAATTAGAAACTCTTTTATTGGAAATATCCTCTTTACCAGCAACAGTCAAATGTAAGTTTCATAGAGCTTGATGATTTTCATTGTCAATGGAAATGATATTTCAGTTAAATCAGAAGGAGAGCCTGAATAAAGAATTAGGAAAGCAGATGATTGATTTGAGGAGATTTCCCAAAATGTAGCAAAGAGACATTACAAGGAAAATAAAACCAGGAAAATATCTTAAAGAGCTAAAGAAACATTGAGGGGGGAGAGGGAACACCAACGAGCAGATCAGGAATTAATAGAATGGGAAAGAGGAAACATGTAAATGGAGGAAGTCAGAATCTTTCAGATGAAACACAGAAAAGCTCAGGTTTAGAAAGCCAAGTAGCATAAAGTAAAACTCAGAAACATCTTATAGAAAACCAAAGACCAACAGAAAATTTTAAGAAAACAAGCTAGAAAAGATAGATCAAGTATAAAAGGACAACCAGACTAACTATAACCTTCTCAGTAATAGCAAGAGAAAGCAGAAGACAGTAGATTAACATCTTCAAATTACTAAGGGAAATAACTAGCAACCTAGATTTTTATATCCAACTATGCTATCATTTTTGAACATAAGTGAAATAAGGAGATTTTTCAGATAAATATTGAGTGCTTACTACTAACAGACTCATGCTAGAAGAATAAATTAAGGGTGTATCTCAGAAGAAGTAATTTAAACTCCAAAGGAAGGATTGAGATGCAAGATCATGAGCAAAGCAACTGGCAAATATTTGGGTTTATAAAGACTTTGTAACTTTATAACTGTATAAAACAACAATACAATTTGTCCCTGGGTTATGAACATCTGACTTATGGACAACTTGTATTTGTCTTTTGAGGTTATACAAATTAACCCTCACTTTGAAACCATTGAACCAGCCCCTACTCACAACAAATTCTTTATCATAATCACCTTTACTTGCTGCATGTGCTGCTTTTAAATCACTGAAAAGACTTAAAGTCTTTTCTTACACTAAATTAAATCTAGATAAGAACTGTATGCACCTGTTCTGACTTAATCGACAAATTCCACTTAAACACACTTTTGTAATCTGAGCACTGCCTGTAATGATGATGAGTTTAGTAGGATATAAAAATAAATGGAACTAAAATACTGGACAAAACAACGTGATCTTTCAAGAGGTCAGAGTTAAAGTTTTCTAAGGCTTCTGCCATATTTTGTTGTTGTTGTTGTTATGTGCCGTCAAGTCAGAGCTGACTCATAGCAACCCCTCCTTGGGTTTCCGAGGTAGTATCACTACGGAAGTAGATTGCCTAGCCTTCCTTCCGAGGGGTGGCTGGTGAATTTGAACTGCCAGCTTTCTGGTTAGCAGTCAAGTGCCTTAGCCACGATGCTACCAGAGCTCCCTTGCCATGTTATAGCAGGACAAAAAAGATTAACTTTATATCCTGTTGAGTCAGGAACCAAAAACCAAACCCACTGCTCTAGAGTCAGCCTTAACTCATAGCAACCCCCATCGGGTTTCCAATGCTGTAAATCTATATGGAAGTAGATGGCCTCATCTTTCTCCCTTCGAGTAGCTGGTGGGATTGAACCACTGACCTGGTTAGCAGCCAAATGCCCTTCCCAGTACACCACCAAAGCTTCTTAGTCAGGAGGCAAGTTAAAAACTTAGGAATAATAACTAAAATAATAGAAATGAATTTTTTTCTTTCTTTCTATTATTTTAGCTATTTCAAACAAATAGAACCCAAAAACCAGGCTCACTGCTGTGAGTTGGCTCTCACGCATAGAGGCCCCTCCTTGAGTTTCCAAGGCTTTATCGCTATGGAAGTAGATCACCCAATCTTCCTTCCAAGGAGTGACTGGTGGGTTTGAACTGCTAGCATTCTGGTTAGCAGTCAAATGCCTTAGGCACTATGCCACTAGAGCTCCCTCACACCAACAGAGGAAAACAAAAATAAAGAAAACTCAATCACTTCAAAAGAATTCAAGAAATGAGGGAGAAATGCGTAGAAAAAGAAGGGAAAATAGAAAGCAAAAAATATAACAAAAAAAGTTGAAATATGTGTGTGATGACAATCAATTTAAACTGACTAAAATCATAGCAGAAGTAACAGAAAAAATACGTTTCATCTGGAAAATTAGAGAGGTGGCTAGATTAGACATCTTTAAGGTCCCTGGCAGTGGCAACATCTGTGATTGTGTGTGTGTATGTGTGTAATAGTTCATGTGAATTAAACAGGCACCGGACTTCCCCATTTACCGATGTGGGGAAACCAATGTGTCTTAACGATATTGACCTCCAAGAAGCTAAATTAACCCAGTAATGATACAGCACAGAAAATGGGGGGGGGGGCATTCAATACAGAAAACGAGCTTGAGGCAATGACCAGGAGAAGGACATTGGGGCTGCAAATGTTAAGAACTGGAAGCATAGAGAGGTGAAGTGAGATCAAACTGTTGAAACAAACAAATACCCTCAGTGCCCACAGAAGCAGGTAAAGTTAACCCATGAAGTTGAATCTCAGAAAAGCCTTGGGTAAGAAAAAAGGAGAACAGTACCCAATCTCTCTCTTTCCAATTTGGAGGCATTTTGGAAATACTCTGAAATCTGTTTCCCCAGGTTTGTTTTCCCTCTCCGTCATATCTCAGGAGGAACACGGAGACTGATGGCCTGTCACTTTGATGCCTCTCTCTACTCAAATGGCAGAAACCAACCAGGTGAGTTGTCATAACTTAGATGAGGCTGGGATAAAAATACACCTTGGAGAGCTGGCTTCCTGATGACAGACTGGGAGTAGCTCTTTTTGATTTGAGTGATTTGGAGTTTAAATTCAGTGCCAGTCAATATGAACATCTCAGGACGCTGGGTTAGGAAAGACATGATAACGGGAGGATAGCACCTTTTGTCTGTCTTCCCTCAGAGTTATCTTTGACTGACGCATTGGTGACCCTGTCCAGTACTTTGATTTACAGCTATAAATGAAAACAAACAGTTGCATCTGTTATTGAATATTCTATTCTGGATTTAGCTTTAGAAACAGCAAGACCATTGCTGAGGGAAGCATCCTAATTAATTATACAACCTGCTAATGCAGCTATTTCGTGCATCTAGTTTGGTCATTTTGTGTTTCATGAAACGCAAGAACCCTTCCAAAGCAGTTTCAAAGTATAATAGTTTTAAAATTCCAAATCCTTACATTTTGTTCTTCATTTGGAGAAAGTTGTATGAATTTGTAGGTAGGGTGTGTCCCTCTCCCAACTTGCTAGAAGAACAGTTCCAGCAAGTAACTGAAATGCTTCAAGAAGCCTGTGAACACATAGGCAAAGCTCCCTCACATGGTGGCTACAAATGGTATCACACTGAACTGAACGTTTGCTTTGCCAAAGATGCCTGTGACAGTAGCAAAGTGGCTGTTAAAGTGATGGCTTCTCTTCACCTTTTGAAGTATCTTTTGGTTAACATGCCCTTTTGCTCTTCACAGTCAGGGCTGTTGATGGTTGTTCATGGTGGTTCATGGCTGGCATTTATTCTGTTCTGATTGGCTGATAACCTTGCTTTGGTTTTCAGACATTTTGAAAATTGTCTCTAGTTGGAGGGGCATCCATGTAATACAATTTTTGTTTGTTTCTTTATGTGTTTGTTTTAGCAAAGCAGCTAATTTGATTTTATTTATAGAACCCCTTACTCCAAGATGAGGGAGGGAGTCCCTAAGATTTGTTCTGAAATAGGTATGAATGACTTACAGTCTTCCAACAGTTATGAGTTACTTTTATTTGTTTATTTTTAATGGAGTCTAACAAAGTGTTCCATCTCATTCTGACCTTAAAATGAACCATTTTCCTGGAGGCTCTCAGTTTCTCATAATGACAGTGCTACTCAACATTTCATCATATACAATCATTGTGAATCCTAGTTTAGGTTCATATGAAGACTTCAAAACTCTAATAAAAAATATTCATGCTGGGCCCTTGGTGTTTTGTGTAATCCTCTCATAACCTGTTTTATAGGTGAACATCTTACAATGCTCAAGTCAAATTCAGGTTCAAGGGCTTAGAAGCCCAGACACTGTCTTTAGAGATGAAGCTTCTCCTTCTTCCTTGGTAATGCTTCATGGAACTGGAGGTCAGGGAATGTTTGGACAATAGCTTTCTTGCTTGTTGGAATTACTTTGTTTTGGAGTGGTATATTGGATATTGATACTTATAGCCATAGAGCTATTCTGGACAACTGGGAGGCTTTGGGATTCTTGGGGCATCTGGATTCTGAGAGGGGCCAAGACTGAGTTCAGAGGGGCTAGCTGCTTTGGGCTTGCTTCAGGCGGTAGGATTTAAGGGAGAGAAGAAGCTGAAGCTAACTTGCCAGCACTCATTTTGTCTGGATTCCCTCTGCTTTCATCTTCTCTCTCTTTAATCTACTCTTACATAGCTGCCAGCATTAATCGTCATAAAACAAATCTACTCACATCATTCTCTTGCTTAAAAAGTATTTTCAATGACTTCTTACTGCACTAATAATAAAACTCAAACTCCTTACTCTGACACTCAGTGTTCTAACCTGGCCCGTGCTGACTTCTCCAATCTTTCATCCTATAGTATTCTTCTCCTTGGAAGGAAGATGGGGCAATCTACTTCTGTAGTGATACTGCCTCGGAAACCAAGGAGGGGTCGCTATGAGTCAGGTTGCACATAACAACAACAGCAGCATGGTATTCTTCTTGCCCTTTAGCAAAACTAAGTTTCAGAACTCTGAATATATCTAGATCTTCTGTGCCTCAAGGCCTTTTTGCACATGACATGTCTTCTTTCTGGAATGCATACTCCTTCTCCATTATTCTCTCCACTGTACTGCCCTGGACATTGTTTTCACATTGCTCCCATGCATCAATATTTATTTTCTTGCTTGCTTGTTTATTTGCCATCTCTTCTGATACTATGAACTGCAAAAGAATGGGGATCATTTCTCTTTCATTTGTCATGTATACATAATGGCCTGTACTGTTCTCATCACATAATAAATATTAGTTGACTGTATAAGTTAATGAAGTATATTTGAGAACATCGGTGTCCACAAGTCAGATTGAAGTGCTCCAATACAAGAGTCAAACAAGTTTGGTCTTTTATCTGTTTACACAAACATGCAAATGTTAGTAAGTAAAATTTTTATCTGTTTACACAAACATGCAAATGTTAGTAAGTAAAATTTTTGTCTAATTTTCATAGATCATCATTGCCTGTTAATGCTTACCTGCACTAGAGTCTACTGTAGATGACTCCTTATTTATATTAACTTGGTATTTGATTATTGGTAGCATAGTGCCTAAGGCACTTGACTGCTAACCAGAATGCTGGCAGTTCAAACCTACCAGCCACTCCTCAGAAGAAAGGTTGGGCAATCTACTTCCTTAGTGATACTGCCTCGGAAACCCAAGGAGGGGTTGCTATGAGTTGGTTTTGACTCAATAGCAGATAACAACAACAACAATAGATTGTTAAGAACAGTGTTTCATAGCATCCTATAAAAACGTGTGATTTCTTTGCGCTGTCTCTCTGAAGAGTTTTGAGAACCACTGGCCCATGTCACTTATTTGATGATTTATCACACTGTGCCTTTTGACAGCTCTTTTTTAAAAAACTTTGTTTTTGTTGTTGAGAACATACACAGCAAAATATACACTAACTCAACAGTCTCTACATGTGCAGTTCAGAGACACTGGTGACGGTCTTCGAGTCACGCAACCATTCTCACCTTCTTTTTCTGAGTTGTTCTACCCCCATTAACATATTCTTATTGCCCCCTAAGTGTGTTATCTAATATTTTGAGTTGCTGTGGTCAATTTGATCTCATACAGCTAGATCTTGAAAGAGAACAAGACTCACGGTAGGCATTCTTTACTAATTAAGCTAAACTATTGCTTGGATTTAGGAAGACTTCTGACAGCTTGTTAATGTCTTGTCGTGTTTCGTTTATAGCTCATGGGATTGTCTAGGATGCTGGATAGATTATAAGCTTCTTGAAGTTAACAGTCACTGCTAACTTTTCTTTCTTTCCTTTGAATTCTAGTCTAGAAACTTGTTCATAAAGGTCCTTCACAAATGGGTGTGGAGGAATCAGCCTTCTGCTTTCATAACCAGAATTTATCAGCGTGGACAGGAAAATACTGTGGAATGTTGCCTTCTGTCATTTTTTTTTTTTTTTTAAGGTAAAATTCACATAAGGCACTTGACTGCTAATCAGAAGACTGGCGGTTCAAACCCATCAGCCACTCCTCGGAAGGAAGGTTGGGCAATCTACTTCCGTAGTGATACTGCCTCGGTAACCCAAGAAGGAGTTGCTATGAGTCGAGTCCAACTAGATGGCAAATAACAACAACAACAACAACCATTTTAAAGGGTAGAAATCAGTGGCATTCAGTACATTTCCAGTGATTTTGTAGCCATCTCCTCCATCCACTTCTAAAACATAGTCATCACCCCAAAAGGAAAGCCCACATACATTCAGCAGTCATTTTCCAGCCCTGAACTCTCCCTCTCCCCAAATTCTGGCTACCCTAGTCTGATTTCCATCTCTTTGGATTGGCCTATCCCGCTCACTTCATTTAAATAGAAGTATACAATATGTGGCCTTTTATATCTGACGTAGTTCACTCAGTATAGTGTTTTCAAGACTCATCCATGTAGCATTTATCAGCTCTTCATTCTTTTATGACCAAATAATATTCCACTGTATGGATATACCACATCTTTTTTATCCATTCATCCATGGAAGGGCATTGGTTTTTTTCCACTTTTTGGCTATTATGAACTCTCCATCTTTACTTGTTTCTACTCTTTTCTGCTCTGAGTTGGAGTTAATTCAGTGGGTGAATTCTGGCAGAGTCAGAGTGGCTATGGGTGCTAACTGTGAACAGACTTTCAATGCTTACTGCAGTTTTAATGCTGATCCATGTGTGCCCAGGCTAGTGCTTGTCTGCACTAAAAATGAAAAACAGAAGACCAAGGTTGCAGTAATGACTTCCATGCACACTTGAACATTATCCTGTTTGATGCCACCTCTGTAACAGTCCTAAGACATGAGGAGGGTGTCACTGATTCATAGATATTTCCTCTAGGGAGAGGATAAGCAGTTAAACTTGGCTTGATTGGGACAAACTACCTGCCATATGTACCAATAGACTTGTTGTCTTCTAGTCGATGTTGACTTATTGTGACACCCTGTGATTGAGTAGAACTTTAGGAGCTCTGGTGGTGTAGTGCCTAAGGCATTTGACTGCTAACCAGAAAGCTGATGGCTCAAACCCACCAGCCACTCCTTGGAAGGAAGATGGGGCAATCTACTTCTGTAGTGATACCACCTTAGAAACCCAAGGAGGGGTCATCGTTATGAGTCAGATCCGACTCAACGGCAGTGAGTTTGGTTTTTGGTTTTGGCTCCAAAGGGTTTCCAAGTATGTAATCTTTATGGGAGCAGACTGCCATATTTTTCTCCCATGAAGTGGCTGGTGAGTTCAAACTGTTGACATTTCAGTTGGTAGTCAAGTGCTTAACTACTGCACCACCAGGGCTCCTTTATATATGAGTGTATGTGAGAGAGAGAGAGCAAGTGAGCCCTGGTGGTGCAATGGTTAAACACTCACCTGCTAACTGAAAGGTTGGCAGCTCGAACCCACCCAACAACTCCATGGAAGAAAGACCTGGCAATCTGTTCCTACAAAGATTACAGCCATGAAGACCCTTGGGGGCAGTTTTGCTCAGTCACATGGGGGTCACTATGAGTCAGCACCTAACCTAACAACATATATACATCTATCCCCCTACCACTGAGTCAATTCTGACTCACAGTGACCCTACAGGACAGTGTAGAACTGCCCCATAGGGTTTCCAGGGCTATAAATCTTTATGGAAGTAGACTGCCTCATCTTTCTCCAGCAGAGCAACTGGTGAGTTCCAACCACTGACCTTTTTTGGTTAGAAGCAGAATGCTAACAGCAGAGTGTTAATCACTGTGCTGCCAAAAACCAAAAACAAAACTCACTGCCATTGAGTTAATTCTGACTTGTTGCCACCTCTGCTGGGTTTCCGAGGCTGTAAAACCTTATGGAAGCAAACTGCCTCATCTTTCTTCTGTGGAGCAGCTAGTGGTTCAACCATTGATCTTTTGGTTAGCAGACAAATGTCTTAACCACTACACCACCAAAGCTCCTTACTGCACTAGCAGAGCTCATTATATACATATCTAATACTCCCTGTACACGTATATATAAAACCAAACCCACTGCCATCCCATTGGTTCTAACTCATAACAACCCTACAGGACAGAGTAGAGCACTGTCCTATAAAGTTTCCAAAGCTGTAAATGTTCACAGAGCCAGACTGACACCTGTTTGGCCCACAGAGTGGCTGGTGGATTTGAACCACTGATCTTTGATTGGCAGCTGAACCTTTTGACCACTGCACAATCAGAACTTTATCTACATATACATATATATAAACTTTTTATTCTGGAAATTTTCAAGCATGCACAAAAATAGAGACTACTTTAATAAGCGCCCATGCATTTATTACCTAACTTCAATAATTAGCATGTGCTAACAACAACAACAACATTCTCTCTCTCAGGAGCTCTGGTAGCATAGTGCCTAAAGCACCTGAGTACTAACCAGAAGGCTGGCAGTTCAAACCCACCAGCCACTCCTTGGAAGGAAGCTTGAGCAATCTACTTCCAGAGTGATACTCTCTTGGAAAACCAAGAAGGGGCTGCTATGAGTTGGGTCCTACCCGATGGCACATAACAACAACAACAACAATTCTCTCTCTCTTTCTTTTTTTTACCCACTCATGTTTTTACTTTTGATTGTGATTTGGGTGAAAGTTAATATAGCAAATTGGTTTTCCATTTAGCAATTCATACTCATTTTGATTTGTGATATTGATTGCAATCCCCACAATATAACAGCAGTCTTCCCACTTCCTTTCTGTTTACTCTTTCCATTCATCTTTCTTTCCTATCCTTTCCTGCCTTCTGAGTTCTATCCCTGAGCAAATGTTACCCTACGGATCCCCTGTTGTTGATTGTTCTAATGAATGCATACCTCCCAGGTGTTACTGTCCACCTTATTGGCCTATCTATCCTTTGGCTGAAAGTTGAGCCCCAGGTGTGAGTATAGTTCCAGGCTTGAAGGGTGTCTGAGGGCCATAGTCTTAGGTGTTCCAACAGTCTGCATCAGACCAGTAAGCCTAGTCTTTTTTTTTTTTTTTTATGGTTTTGAATTTTATTCCTCATTTTTCTCCCACTCTATCTGGGACCTCCTATTGTGATAACTTTCAGAACAGTCAGCAGTGATAGAGGGGCACTAACTAGTTGTGGTCTTAAAGGTTTGGAGATTGGAGTTCACATGATCAGTTAGTCTCTTGGACTAATTGTTTCAATGCATCTTTGATTTCCTTCATTCTTCTTTGTTTTGGATGGGAAGAGACAAACCATTGTATCTTAGATGACTCACAAGCTTTTAAGACCTCAGTTCCTACTAGCCAAAGTAGAATGGGAGAAGTCAGCGGCAGGGATACAGGTAAGGGGAGGGAACCCAGGCCATGCCCAGTAAGCAGCAAGGCAGGAAAATGGGAGAAAGGAGAAAAAAAGGTCAGGGGATCAGGACAGAGCAAGGAGGCAACAGCAGGGATCCAGGTAAGGAGAGGTTGGAGAGGTTTTGAACAACTAAGGGAGACAAACTTGTCTGTTGGTTTGTCCTACTGTGGTGATGTGTTGCTGTAAGGCTTGAGGCTGTGTACCAGTGTTTCAAATTCAGCAGGGTGTACATGGTGCACAGGTTTCAGTGTGGCTTGCAGACTGAGACAGACTAGGAAGAAGGAAAAACCATCTACTCCTCAAATAATTGGCCAGGAAAAACCTTATTAGTAGCAGAGAAACACTGTCTGATACATTACTGCACAACTTTATGAATAGCCCCAAACATAGTCCAATACAGAGCAGGAGGATGAGCCACTTAGGTCAGAAGGCTCTCAAAATAGGACCATGAAAGAGCTGCATTATCAGAGTAAAACCAGCCTTACTGCTATGGATAAGATAAAGCTTTTAAGACCTCCATTTGCTGACATGCCATGATTCAAATTGAAGAGAAACAGCTACAAACATCCATTAATAATCAGAACATCAAATGTATGAAGTACGAATCTAGGAAAATTGGAAGTTGTCAAAAATGAAATGGAACACACAAAGATTGATATCCTAGGTATCAGTGAGCTGAAATGTACTGGTTTTGGCCATTTTGAACCAGACAACCATATGTTTTACTATGCCAGGAATGACAATTTGAAGAGGGATGGCATAGCATTCATCACCACAAAGGGTATTTCAAGATCTGTCCTGAAGTACAATGCTGCCAGTGATAGAATAATACCCATATACCTACAAGGAAGTCCAGTTAATATGATTATTATTCAAATTTATGCACCAACCGCCAAAGCTAAAAATGATAAAATTGAAGATTTCTATCAACTTCTGCAGTCTGAAATTTACCGAAAATGCAATCAGGATGTGTTAATTGTCACTGGTGACTGGAATGCAGAAGTTGGAAACAAAGAAGAATCACTGGTAGTTGGAGAATTTGGCCTTGGTGACAGAAATAATATTGGAAGTCGCATGGTAGAATTTTGCGAGACCAATGACTTATTCATTGCAAATACCTTTTTTGAACAACACAAATGGTGGCTGTGCACATGGACTTCACCAGATGGAGCACACAGGAATCAGATTGACTACGTCTGCGGCAAGAGGCAATGGAAAAGCTCAATATCTTTGTGATAGTTGAAGATGTGTCAACTTGGCTGGACTTCACTTGTGAGTGATGTTTCCCATGATGGATCACATGACTGCGTCCTAAGCGGCCGGTCAGTCTAGGGGGAGTTTCCCCAGGGGTGT
>NW_006921616.1:14041775-14043029 GCF_000298275.1 Orycteropus afer afer | reverse complement strand
TCAGAAGAGGATGTGGAACAAGGGATATCATAGCTGCTGTCAGATGGATCTTGGCTCAAGGCAAAGAATACCAGAAAGATGTTTACTTGTGTTTTATTGGCTATGCAAAAGCATTTGATTGTGTGGATCATAACAAATTGTGGACAACACTAAGAATGGGAATTCCAGAATACTTCATTGTATTCATGAGGAACCTGTACATTGACCAGGAGGCTGTCATTCAAACAGAACAAGGGAACACTGCATGGTTTAAAATCAAGAAGGGAGTGTGTCAGGGTTGTATCTTTTCCCATACATATTGTTGTCAGGCTGGAGGCTTTTCTTAGCTTCCACAACCACAGAGACTGAGAAGCTCAAGGCTGGCAGGCAGTACACCGGCTGTTGACTCCAATGAATGACAAATCCAAGATCTCCATACCAAACGGTGAACTGCGCACTCACAGACAGTTGCAGGCAGCACAACAGAATCCCAATCCACAGAAAGATGTCTCTCTTCCCAGGATGTCCCTGGATATCCTGGAAGCAGGCCACATCCCTAGGGAAACTCCCCCTGAACAGATTGGCCACTCAGAGCACAGTCATCCAATCCCATCATGGGAATAACCACACAGAACTGGGGTCCAGCCAAGTTGACACACAGTTCCAACTATCACACTTATTCAATCTATATTCTGAGCAAATAATTGGAGACACTGGACTACATGAAGAAGAACGTGGCATCAAGATCGGAGGAATAATCATTAACAACCTATGATACGTTGATGACACAACTTTGCTTGCTAAAAGTGAGGATGACTTGAGGCACTTACTGATGAAGATTAAAGAATACAGTCTGCAGTATGGGTTACATCTCCATATAAAGAAAACAAAAATCCTCACAACTGGACCTATAAGCACCATCATGATAAATGGAGAAATGATTGAGGTTGTCAAGGACTCCACATTGCTTGGTTCTACGATTGACGCCAATGGAAGCAGCAGTCAGGACATGAGACAATGTATTGTTGTTGTTGTTGTTAAGTGCCCTCGAGTCATTTCCGACTCATAGCGACCCCATGCACAGCAGAATGAAACACTGTCCGATCCCGCACAAGCCCCACAATCCCTGCTATACTTGAGCCCATCATCACAGCCACCATGTCAATACATCTAGTTGAAGACCTCCCCCTCTTTCGTCGACCCTCCACCCTACCAAGCATGACATCCTTCTCCAGGGAATGGTCCCTTCTTAC
This sequence comes from Orycteropus afer afer, assembly GCF_000298275.1. NCBI lineage: Eukaryota > Metazoa > Chordata > Mammalia > Tubulidentata > Orycteropodidae > Orycteropus > Orycteropus afer. The sequence continues at coordinate 14,041,797 of NW_006921616.1, read as the reverse complement.
AACATGACCAAAATAGGTGAGA
>NW_006921616.1:14016957-14040694 GCF_000298275.1 Orycteropus afer afer | reverse complement strand
TCTTGGCATAACTGAGTGAGTGCCTCCAATGGGGCATCTGTTTGTTGAAATATCTCAATCGGTATGCCATCAATGTAGTGTAGTATTCCATTATGTATATATACCATAGTTCATTTATCCATTCATGTGTGTATGGCCACTTAGATTGTTTTAATCTTTTTGCTATTGTGAATAATGCTGCAATGAACATGGGTGTGTATATATCTGTTTGTGTTGTGGCTTTTAATTCTCTGGGATATATATCTAGTAGTGGGATTGCTGGATCTCATGTACCTTTTTTCACAGTCGTTGCAGTACCACAAGCAGCCCATGAAGGTTCCAGTCTCTCTATGCTCCTGCCAGCATTTGTTGTTTTCTGTTTATTTGAACTTTGCTATTAATGCTGGGGAGAGATGATATCTCTTTTTTGTTTTAATTTGCACCTTTCTAATGGCTAATGATGACAAGCATTTCTTCATGCGTTTGTTAGGTGTCTGAATACTTCCTTTGGTGAAATATCTGTTCATGTCCTATGCCCATTTTTCAATTGAATTGTTTGTGTCTTTGTTGTTGAAGTGTTGAAGTTTTCTATAAATTTTAGAGATTGCTCCTTTGTCTGATATGTTGTTGCCAATTTTTTTTTTTTTTTTCTATTCTGTAGGTTCTCTTTCTACTCCTTTAGTGAAGTCTTTGATATGTATAACATTTAATTTTTCAGAGGTTCCAGTCATCTAGTGTTCTGGTTACCTAGTGCCACTCTGACAAGAATATACCACAAACGGGATGGCCTTAATAAACAGGAGTTTACTATCTTACAGTTTGGAGGCTTTAAGTCCAAGTTCAAAATGCCAGGCTCTAAGGGCTGGGTGAAAGCCCTTCAACCTTGAGGTCCAGCTCTGCCTTCAGCTCCCGGCCCACTGGAGCTAGAGGTGTTTCTTCACTCAGCTGCTGGATGCTGAAGCTGCCAAGCCCAAGGTTGACAAGTAACAAGGCACAGTCCTGATGTTACCAACCACATGGCAGGCCATTAATTTAAGTCCATTGTAAGTCCAAAGGTCAGCAGAGCATGGCAGTCTACTTTACAACAACATGGCTACATGCAGGGTCCAAGCATGCCATAATATGGAGACCATTCCCCAAGGCTTCTGCTTATATACAGGATGCAGACCACATTCCCTAAGGTAGCTACTCAGCTGCTCACAGTAGATTCCACCATAGAGTTGATTACCAGTCTCATCATGAGGAATACTGCATCCAGCTGCCCATCCACTCAACCAGGCCCAGCCAACTTGACACAAAAGCTGAACTACCACATCTAGTTTGTGCATTTTTACTTGTATGTGATAGTGTTTTTGTGCCATGTATTTGGGTCACTAAGTTTGCCTCTATTTTTCTCTTTGATGTTCTTTGTGGTTTTAGATTTTACGTCTAGGTCTTTGATCCATGCTCAGTTAGTTTTTGGTTATGGTGAGAAAGTTATGGATCCTGGTTCATTTTTCTGCAAAGGAATATTCAGTTTTGCCAGCACCACTTATTAAAGAGTTAAAGAGATTATCTCTTCTCTGTTTAATGGATTTTCACACCTTGTCTCAGATCAGCTGTCCGTCGGTGGATGGATTTACTTCTGGGATATCAATTCTGTTCCACTGGTCTATGTGTCTATTGTTCTACCAGGACCAGTCTGTTCTGACTACTGTGGCTATATAGTAAGTAGGTTTTGATAGTATGCAGTGAGAGGCCTCCTACTTTGTTCTTCTTCTTTAGTAGAATTTTGCTTATCCGGGGTCTCTTTCCTTTTGATATAAATATGGTGATTAGTTTTTCCATTGCTTTAGAGAATGATGGAATCTGTATTGTGATCGTATTACATCTGTAGATTGCTTTGGGTATTGCTAAAAGGACACCTTTAGCATCTTTTGACTTCCTCTAACCACACAAGAGGAAGATAGACTCACCATCATTAGCCCAAGGCCTGTTCCTATGATACCAGACATGCTGCCACCCTCCAGCCCTCTTGCCAGCCTTGACACCAACCATCCCTCCCATGGCACCCACCACTTCTTTGCTGGGTTCAATAATATGCTGCAGTGGCCACACAGAACTCACAGATTATGGGGTTTATTAGGGAAGCAACAGGCTACAATTCAAGTTCAGGAATGCACTCAGGATACAGTTATTTGACCAGGACAGTCTCTCCTTTGCTGTGCCCTTAGACACTCCTCTCTGGCCTCCGTCTCTGTGGGCCAGGTAACCGTGCTGCTCTGCCTTGTGCCTCTTGGATCCACTGCCGCTGTCTCTCAGCTGGGCATCTCTCTCAGCTGGCAGTGAGACTAGATTCTGCCTGCAGGAGGATTCGTTTTAAGCCTGGCAGAGTGGCAAAACCAACCAATCCCAGTATCAGAGTTCAACACACCTGAGAGAGAGAGCAAGCTTTCCAGAAGATTACTTTGTGCTGCTCCAACAGAAATACCCCAGGTGGATGTCTTTAACAACCAGGAGTTTAAAAGCAGTTACTCACAGTAATCTGGTGGGAGTTACATAGACTATGGCTAGCCAAGTCATACCTATAATTCACTACACTACAAGAGTTATTGACATTTTCACACTGTTAAGTCCTCCTATCTATGAGCATAGTATATTCCATTTATGTAGGTCTCTTTTGGTCTCTCATTGTAGTGTTTTATAGTTTTTTTTTTTTTTTAAATAGATCTTTTGTATTTCTGGTTTGATTTATTCCTAAGTACTTTATCTTTTGTGTGGCTATAATAAATGGTATTATTTTCCTGATTTTTTTTTTCAGTGTTCTCTTCTTTAGCATAGAGGAATCTGACTGATTTTTATATATTGATCTTGCTAAAGTCTTCTGTTAATTTAATATCTGCTATTCTTGTTTTTTTCTATTCCATCACTATAAATTTATTTTAAAACTAATTCGAGCCATAATATTATTTCACTCATACATATTTCAGCATGCATATCTAACTTTTATTTTTTTAATCTAACACAATATCATTATCAACCTCCTAACAAAACCCAATGATAATTCATCAATGACATCAATTTGTATTCGATTTTCCCTGATTGTCTACAATATGCCATTTTTATAGTTGGTTTGTTTAATTCAGAGTTCAAATACAGTCACACATTGAATTTTGTTAATATACTCATATCTTTTTTATTGTGTAACTATTTCTTTCCATATTTTGGCCTACTATTAAAGAAATCAAGAATTTGGTCCTTTGTCTTGTAAAATTGCTGGATTTGGCTGATTATATCTTTATGGTGCGATTTCATATGTTCCTTGATCTCACGAAGTAGTTTTTAAAGTTAGAGGCTGGATCAGATTCAGACATTTTTGGAGTATGGTAGGGGGTGTAGGAATACTTCATAGGTAGTACTGCCTCATATTCCATTGGTCTCTTATCCAGCACATTGTTGTCGTTCTTATGTGCTATTGAGTTGGACCTGACTCATAGCGACCCCTCTTGGGTTTCCAAGGCAGTATCTCTATGGAAGTAAATTGCTCAAACTTCCTTATGAGGAGTAGCTGGTGGGTTTGAACCACTAGCCTTCTGGTTAGCAGTCAAGAGCCTTAGACACTACGCTACCAGAGCTCCCTCCAGCACATAAAGCAGAGTAAATTTAATCCTCTTTATGATACATTAAGATTGATCATATTTTTTTTAGTAGGCTGAAAAACGGCTCCCAAAAGATATTCATGTCCTAATCCCAGGAACCTGTGAATGTTTCCTTGTATGACAAAAATGGTCTTCGCAAATGTGATTAAGTTAAAGGCCCTGAGATGGGGAGATTATTCTGGATTGGTCCCCAAGCAGAGGCGGGGGAAATGTGTCACACACACACACACACACACACACACACACACACGGAGAAAATAATGTGACCATGGAGATAGAGAGTGGACTGAGGTGGCTGCTAACCAAGCAAGGCCAGTAGTCACTAGAAGCTGAAAGAGGCAAGGAATGGATTCTTTCTGAATGTCTGGAGAGAAGCAGCCCTGCCCACACCTTGATTTCAGTCCAGTGAAACTAATTTTGGAATTCTGGCCACCAGAACAGTGAGGAAATAAATTTCTGGTGTTTTAAGCCACCAACTTTGTGCTAGTTTGTTACACAGTTCCAGAAAACAAATATGTGATCTGTCTGAACCATCTATTATAAAGTCCTCATCAACTCTTCCCATAATTATTTTAGCTGCTATTGATGATTGTTGCCCAGATACATCATTTTATTAGGGAGTGGAAAATAGTGATTTTCTAATCTTGTCTTTCTTTTTTTTCTTTTGTATTTATTACACATGATTCTTCCATGAGAAAGAACTGTTTTCCTCATCAACTGTCAGATTGGCCTGGGTTTTAGCCTGTGTAGAAAAAGACAGGAGAGCTGATTGAGATTTTCCATTAACTTATAAATTTTCAGAATAAGGAGTTGGTGCCCTAGCAACCTCCAAAGTGATCTATGAGTTCTTTTGTTTATTTTTAAAGTACAGCTATGAGCTCATATTAGTTGCTATTGAGCTGATTCCAACTCATGGCAACCCCATATGCAGCAGAGTAGACCTGTTCTCCATAAGATTTTCAACAGATGAATTTTCAGTAGATTGCCAGGCATTTTTTCCAAGACCTCAGGGTGGATTCAAAGCTTCAACCTTCCATTAGCACCAAGTACATTAACCAAATAGTTAACCCAGATCACCACCCAGAGACTTCTATGCACTCATTGTTTATGTTGGTTAGGTGTTTTTGAGTTGATTCTGTCTCATAGTGATTCCATGTGACAGAGTAGAACTAAGTAATAGAGTTTTCTTGGCTATAACCTTTACACAAACAGATTGCCGGGTCTTTCTCTTATGGAGTCACTGGATGGGTTTGAACCACCGGCCTTTTGGTTAGCAGCTGAATACTTAACTGTTTTGGCCACCAGGGATCCTTTGAACTCATAAGCTCTCATATATTTAATAAGATTCAGTTAATTGCAGTCCTTATTATTGAGGATGCTCAAGCTATCCCATTTAGGCTATTGGTGTCCTTCAAGCCTGACCTCCTTTTTGAAAGCCAGTGATGGAACATGGACCTCCATCTTGGTCTCTTTTCTGTGAATCATCTTCACATGCAAATATTTTCCTGCAAAGCACTGGACATATATAAAGAACTATGATGATGCTTATATCTAACCTTTCCCCTTCTCTTAATATAGTGATTATCAAGCCGAACTTCATAATAGGATCACCTAGGGAACTTTTAGAAAATACTCATGCCTGGGCCCCACCTCCCAACATTTCTGATTCACTTGTCTGGAGTGGGGCATTGATATGTTGTAAAAGATGCCCACATGATTCTCATGTGTAGCCAGAATTGACAACCTCTTTCCAATGCATCCATCATATGGCTGAGATGAGGTGTTTTGTTTTTTTCTTTAAATTCTGGTCTTCTTTGAAGAAGAATTGATAACTTTGACCATTTATGGAATAAGAGTTCAAAATGGCCCCATCATTAATGTGTGTTCTTACCCCCAGACTCAAGGAAGATTCTGTCAGTGACCCCACTATTAGAACTGAATTTAAAAAGTAAAATATCTTTGCATCCTAACCCCAATGCCTCTGTTCAATATTTTAAAGCTGATCTTTGTCATAAAGGCAGAGTTTATGTTCCTTTCCCTCTGTGCCTGAACTTCCTTCTCCAGACCTTGTTCTCTGTCTCATGACATTTGTCTATGGGGGAAATCTTCAATAGAGTGCAAGCAGGAGCTGTGTCTTTTTCACCTTTGCCATCTTACTTTGCCACAGTACCTGGAGCATAGAATTTAACATAGTAAAGTTTTGTTTGGTGTAAGAAAATTCTGAGGATAACTTTTTCCTTTCAACCTGTGAAAAATCCTCTGTTGGGTTCTATTGGATAGAAATTAATTTTCAAAAATTAACGCTCTTTGTCTTTTTAAAATTTAAATAATTGTTCCTTTTGCTTCAATTTGCGTGGTAAAGGACTCTGGGTAAAAGATCCCAAATTTTAGAAAGAAACTGGAAATTTAATTCATGTCTCAACTTCTAAAACTTTCTCTTTCTGAATCTATCTAGTGATAATAAAGGTAAACAGGTGTTTGAAAACATGCTGTCGTGAAATACCAACCTGGCAGAAAACCTGTAGCATTTATAATGAGAACACAGTCCAACTGAATTTGTAATTAGCACTTTTGAAACATGCTCATTATTATTGTTATTATTAGCCACAAAACTATGCTGCTTTGGCTCACACCCATTGGAATTTTAGGGTGTGAATCTAGCCAAAAGCAGTCAGTATGGAACCCAATAAAATAAATATGTTGTAGATTTTATGGAAGTAATTTTAAGTTAAATAACTAAGCATGATTATCAATAACATGACAATTATTGACTGTCTTGAGTCAAAGAAACTTTTCAATTTTAAAGGTGACTATCTTTATGAACAATGTCCTAATGATTTGAGAAAGAAATGAATACATCCATGAATGGGGTGTATTTGGGAAGTAATGGAAAAAAGGAATAGTCATAGTTGAAGAGGCGTATCTCAGTGGAGCAGAGAGAATTTCAACATGGAGGGATCTGTCTCCACTGAGCTTTCAGGAGAGGCTACACCAATGACTTTCCAGAGCATGAAAGGGTCTGGAAGGTCCATTCAGGGTGACACATGTGGGGAAGGTATACAGACACCCAACCAGCTTGCAGCTTTCTTCATTAACACACACTTAATGAGCAACCACAGTAGACAGTACCCTGCATCAGGTGCTGCTGGAGAAACAGAGGTAATCTAGTAAATTACACATATAAATAGGAGTGGATGATGGGAGATGATGATCAAGCAACATGTCAACAAGTCAAACATTAGTTTTATTAAAATATGAATTGCTCAGGGAGGTTTCAAGTTAATGTAATCAGGCAAGGGTCAGGTTAATCAGACAGAGAAGATTCGTTTTGATTCAGATCGTAAACGATACCTTGGTCAGATAGGTTGGAAGATCAGAAGACACCTCTCAAGTAAGAAAAGTGACACAGGTATGGACTTGGTGTCACTTGAGCCTTGGGTGGGGGTGAGCAGCATACTGATTTGATTAGAACAGAATGTGTCTATAGTACTATTTTTTTTTTGTTGTTGTTGTTGTTGTTATTTGCCATCGAGTCGGCCCCGACTCTTAGCGACCCCTCCTTGGGTTTCCCAGGCAGTTATCACTACGGAAGTAGGATTGCCCAACCTTCCTTCCGAGGAGTGGTTGGTGGGTTTGAACAGCCAGCCTCCTGGTTAGCAGTCAAGTGCCTTAGGCACTATGCTACCAGAGCTCCTAGTACTATGTTTAGCACATGCTTAATGTATGTTTGTTGGTTCTCATTACAGTAGATACAAGCAGTACCCAAGTTATGAACAAGATCTGTTTCTAACCATGTCTTTAAGAATGTGTAAGTAAGTCAGAATAGGTGCATACAATTCTTATTTAGAGCTTTGGTGGCATAGGGCCTAAAGGATTTGACTGCTAACCAGAAGGCTGGAGTAAGGAAGATTGGGCAATCTACTTCCATAGAGATACAGCCTCAGAAACCCAAGGAGGGGTCGCCATCAGTCAGAATAGACTCAGTGGCAGTGGGTTTGGTTTTAGTTTTGTAGTGCCAGAAAAGTGCTCAGTGATTTAAAAGCTGTACATGAAGCAAGTGAAGGTGAAATTTGTTGTGAGCAGGGGTTGGTTCAATCATTTTGAAGTGAGGACAAATTTATATAGCATTAATGGGCAAGTACGAATTGTCCCTTCATAACCTGAGGACTGCCTCTATTCAAAAATTATTTAATCCAACCCACCCCAGTTGCCAGCGAGTAGAATCTGACTCATAGTGACCCTATAGGACTGCCCTATAGGGTTTCCAAAGCTGTAAATCTTTATGGAAGTAGGCCGCCTCATCTTTCTCCTGTGGAGTAGCTGGGGTTTGAACTGCCAGTCCTCTGGTTAGCAGCTGCATGCTTTAATCACTGCACCACTAGAGTTCCTTAAAGTATCTGAAAGTGCTCAATACATATTTGAGAATCAATGACTGATTTTGCTGTGTTCCCAGGAGGGTTTGTAAGTAACATATTAAGGAAATCTGACTCAACTCAATCTGATTAAATTCAACTTAGTGGCTAAGACACTTGCCTGCTAACCAGACGGCTGGTGGTTCAAACCCACCAGCCACTCCTCGGAAGGAAGGTTGGGCAATCCTACTTCCGTAGTGATACTGCCTCGGAAACCCAAGGAGGGGTCGCTATGAGTCGGGGCCGACTGGACGGCACATAACAACAACAACAACAACAACATGATAGGACATGCCCAGTTGGTTGTAGTCCACCATGAGCCTCTCTCAGTCCAACTCTGCTCATTTACATTACCTGCTCAACCCTATATGTATTTGACTTTATGATCCTTGGTTTAGGCAGAGTGGACAGAATGTATATCAATTTTACCTTTATGATTATAAGCTTAGATATTGGGACCACAATGACAATTTCAACAAGAACAAAATAGACAAATACAGAGATTGTCTTGTCTTTTGGGTAACTTCTTACTCCAATCTCAGAGGTGATCCCCTGGCTGCCATGTTTCTGCAGAATGATCCTGCCTCATCCCCCTGAGCCACCAGTTGTTTTTTTTTTTTTTTTCTTTTTTCCCTCAAGAAACACTTATTGAGCTCCTTCTATTTGTGAGGCACACTTGTAGTCAATGTATAAGACCATAGAAACCTAAGGGATCTCACAGCTTAGCTTTAAGGGGTGAATCAGTAGAGCAAAGAAACTATTACAATATAATGTTGGCGCTCCCTTCATGGGACCACTGCTCACATATTTGATTTAATTGATCTGGCATGGGGCCAGACCATTATTCTTTAACTTCACCTCCACCCCACTACATACACACACACACCTGCCCAATGTGCAGCCAGAGTGGAGAATTACTGATCTAGAACAGGGCTTCTCAAAGTATGGTCCTTGGACCAACAGCATCAGTATCTCCTGGTCACTCGTTACAAAGTTAAATACTCAGGCCTCATCCTAGACTACTGAATCAGAATCTCTGGTAGGGTGGGAGGAGAGGGCAACACTTAGTGTTTTAACAAACCCTACTGGTGATTCTGATGTACACTCAAGTTTTAGAGCTACTGAAATATAGATGGTTTCTATATAAAGAGATTAGGGAAACCACCAAGTCATTTTCTCCACCTAAGCCTAGTCTGGTTCTTTACTAATTCAATCATCTCTTTTGAATAAACTCCATTAACCAACTTCCTATTTTTCTTCTTCTTCTTTTTTTCTAAACCATATATATTTAGGGCCATGAGTGATACTAACTTACCTCAAGTCCAACTCAACTCACCACATGTTCAGGTGTGAGCCCAACCTTGCCCTAAGCACTCTGTATTATTTTCTTTAAAATGTATATTTTGCTGAGTCAGTACTCACACACATGAACCCAGAGCATGAAACCATAGGCACAGTAAGCTTCAAGAGACCAGGGAGGTAGTGGAAAATAGAGGAAGAACAGTCCTAGAAAGCTTCATGGAGCAAGGAAAACTTGAATTGAGCCTTGAAGCCTGAGTCGAATTTGCAGAATTTGCAGAGATTTTAAGAGCAAAGAAGCCCTTTATAGTACCAGAGAAGACTTTGGCTTGACTGGACAGAAGGATGCAGAGTTGAAGGTACATCAGCCTCCCTACTGAGCATGCCAAAATATTTGGTATCTCATTGACATCCCAAAATACAAGTCAAAGAGTTAGAAAATTTTCCTTTTTCTTTAATGCAACTCTGAGTTTCAGTAAATTGGCTTTTGAGGTGAGCTGCGTGGGTTACTTTAGCTTCTAAGAGGCAGCCTGTTACAGGGGCAATAATAGCAAGGGTTGGGAAAGCAGGCTGAACAGGCTTAGAAACATGGGTTCACTTCCTACTATGTGAGGTTTAACCTCTCTGAACTTCAGTTTCCTCTTCTATACAGCTGTTGTTGGCTGCCACCAACTCGGCTTGAGTTCCTGACAACCTTGTGTGCAGCAGAATGAAATACTGGCCAGTCCTGCACCATCTTTGGGACGATTGGCATGTTTGAGTTCATTGTGCAGCTATGTACCAATCCGTCTCAATGAAGGCTTCCCTCATTTTTACCAACTTTCTGCTTTACCACCCATGATGCTTTTTACTAGAGTTTGGTCTTTTGTAATGGCTGGTGGCACAGTGCCTAAGGCATTTGACTGCTAACCAGAAGGCTGGTGGTTCAAACCCACCAGCCACTCCTCGGAAGGAAGTTTGGGCAATTTTCTTCCATAGTGTTATCACCTTGGAAACCCAAGGAGGGGTCGCTATGAGTCGGATCCGACTCCACAGCATTTGGGTTTTTTTTTTTTTTTTTTTTTTGAATGGCTTGTCCAAAGTAAGCACCCAAAGTCTCGTCATCCTTTCCTATAAAGAGCTTTCTGGTTGTACTTCTTCTAAGATTGCTTGATTGTTCTCTATAGTAGGGACAATAAATTTTCCACAAGTTCTTTCTGATCTTCAAATAAGCTCACGTAGGTAAACCAACAAGCACAGTGATAGCATAGCCACAGGTAGATAAATGTAGGTTATGGTCTCTCTTGTCCTTCATTGACCTCAATAGAATCAATTACTAGATTTGATAAGAAAGTAAGTGGTAATTCTTAAGAGCAAAAGTTTGAATTCAAAGGGCTTGGGCCAGATCCCAGACCTACCAGTGACTTACTCGATAATCTTTGCCGTATAACACAATCTCACTAAACTTCAATGATCTCTTTGCATAAAATCTAGAATAATAATATTACATACTGTGTGGGATTGTCATGAGGATTTAATGAGGGCTTATAAGTAATACAGTTAATAGGTGCCTGGAATACAGTCGGCCTTTGATAATCATCAGCAATTATTGAGGAGGGAAAGACTGTTCACTCCTAAGGGGTGGGACCAGCACAAACAGATGATCTTGCAGGGGTTTGTGCCTTCCAAGAAAGGACTGATGCATTAAGAAAGTCAGGGAGCAGTTCTTTATGGAGCAAATCACCTTCTCTACCTCTTCTTTCTTAACCTCTTACCAGCTATCCCACCCTCATGCCTCCCATTAGTCGCTCTGTAGTCTGTTTTCAGGAGAGCAGTCAATTATTGAATCAATTTTAGAAATGTTGCTTGGACTACATAAGGGTTGACCTGGGAATATCATTTTCCATAAAGTTAATGCTCATAACCTGTCCAGGCCTGCCTCCACACCAATACTTTAATTTTCTTTCTAATGCCCAAGTATATGAAAAAGGAAAATGGTCAGAAGTCAAAAGACAAATGTTCTCCTCTCTAGTACTCATCTCTCTCTCTACTCATCCCCAAACTCCTTCAACCACCCCAACCCTCCTTTCAATTATATCCAAAACCTTCGATGGAAAAATTCAGTCCAGGGATAACATGTTACAGCTGATTTACAAATCCCTTAAAAGAGCCAAGTTTAGCTTTGACATTGTTCCTTATGCACCATAAAAATAAAGGCACTTGAGAGGCCTTTGGGGCCCCCCGCTCTGCTGAAGCACTTCCTCTCCGTATTTCGTGCTTCTCATTTTTCCTCTTATTACTTCACGTGAAGCTGTAGCTCTCAGGACGGCTGCACACCCACTGTAAACCTCTATTATTGATCATGTACTTACATGGTTGGCAGCATTTTATGTAAGAGGAATAAATGATATAGTTGTTTCTATCCATTAAACTATAGTGTTATCTAGGGATTGAAAAACTGCCCTGAACATGGCAATTATTTTTGGAGGTTCTGTAATGTTTAAATATAATTGCCTAGTAATCTTGTATTTACTGTATAGTGGCAAAGTATAGCTCACTTCATGTTTTCACCTTATAAAATGCAAAGGCATTTGGCATGTTTAATTCTCTGCTGTCTTCCTTCTCCTCCTGGTCTTTCCCTCTCCCTGATGTTCCACATCCAGGCATTTGGATAGGAGGCTTCTAGAGACTTCCCAAGAGCTATATATATATTTTTTTCTCCATATTAACTCTTCCTTGGAGATCAGTAACTTCCTACTTAGTATGATGTGGGGCTTCCCAGGCTCTGGCCATGTGGGAAGAAGAACCGGGGTCTCTGAGGCACAAAAGACTTCACATGATTAGTGGAGCTCTGAGAGTTGGGGAAACGTGCCTGGTGAGTGAACGCCACAGCCTAGAGAAAGCTTAATTACAGTCAAGGGAGGCTTCTCTTCCTCAGTGGCAGCTGCTTCTACCCACGTGTACGCACAGGTGCACACACATGCATGCCCACTCACACATGCATGCAGTGCACATTTTTGCACACACATCACTTGCATGCACACATGGACACACACACACATACCTTACCCGTGTACACACCTGCATGGCTTTACACAACATCCATACTTGAATTTTTATTGGAAGCTCACTAACTTCCTGTCATTCCTTCCCCTTAGTTGGTCCTAACACAGGCACCTTTAAACCATATCTTTTCCATCTTCTGCTTCCCAAGCCAGCCTATTCCGAAACTTGCTTTAATTTTTTAGACCACTAATGGAGAAAGCCTTGAAGCTTTTAGAGGGAGCACATACAACAAAATAACCCCAATAAAATAACTGATAGCTTGCTAAAGATGAGGCCAGGAGTTGTTTTAACTTTTCACTGAAGTATATTCTTTCTCTCATGGAGCAGCTGGTGGGTTAGAACTGTTGACCTTTTGGTTAGCAGCCACAGCTGAGCACTTTAAACACTGTTCAACCAGGGCTCCTGAAGAATAACAGAGGTCAGGATTTTTCACTGTTTTTCTGTTTCGCCTTGAAGATGCTAGGAATTTGCAGGTGAAGGTTTAAATGTGCATCCATGGCAGACTTATGGATTTCTGACCTGCTCATGCAAAGTTCTAATGTTTTCATAATAGAACCTGAATGCTTGATTCCTGCTATATGGCTTGACTTTTCCAACTCGTTCAGGAGACAAGAAAGGGAATGATCAGTTAGTCTGTTCTGATAAAAGGGCACACAAGAGGAAACCAGGGCACATAGCTTAATGTTAGAAGGAAGGAGGTTTAGACTTCAGTGCATTCAGTGCTTCCTAAGAGAAGCCTTGTGTCTGCTTTTCCTCATTGCAGAGTCAAAAACTTTTCTGCCCGGCTTCCTTTCCAGGCCATTGGAGGCTGCCTGCTTCTGCTCAGCCCACAGTCAGAGCACCCTCACCTTCACGAGCCATGGCTCCTCCACATTCTGTCCTATGTGCTCGTCCTCCAATTTATTGCAAAGCAGCTTTGGAATTTGCCTCATCTATTTGGCACATGCTGGCCTGGGGAAGCAGTGTGGAGTTATGGGAAAGAGTGTGAACTCTGGAATCAACTGCTTGGGTTCGAAACTGTGTTAGTTCTCTAGTGCTGCTATAACAGAACTACCACAAGTGGATGGCTTTAACAAACAGGAATTGATTCTTCTACAGTTTAAACTAAACAAACCAAACTGACTGCCATTGAATTGATTCTGACTCATAGCAACTCCTTCTTGGATTTCTGAGGTGGTATCTCTATGGAAGTAGATTGCCCAGTCTTCCTTCTGAGGAGTGGCTGATCAGTTTGAACTGCCAGACTTCCGGTTAGCAGTCAAATGCCTTAGGTACTGTGCCACCAGAGCTCCCATTTTTACAGTTTAGGAGCTAGAAGTCCAACTTCAGAGTGCCACCTCTAGGGCCTGGGTGAAGGCCCCTCAACTTTGGGCATCAGTTTTGCTTCTTATTCCAAGCCCACTAGAGCTGGAGGCTTCTTATAACTCATGCCACTGCTGACTGCTGAGGCTGATACACCCAAGGCCAGCCAGTAAAACAGCACAATCCCAAGACCAACAGGCAACATTGGCAGACCACTGGTTCAAGTCCAGGAACTAGCCCACAATCAACATAGCCCAACATGAGCCAAAAAGCTAGAGATCTTTCTCAAAGCTTCTCCATATATACTGGAAGCAGGCCACATTCCAAAGGGAGCTCCCTTTCCACTGACTAACAACTCACAGCAGATTCCACTGCAGAAATGATTGTAACCTCATGATGGCGAATAACTGCAACCTGCTGTCAAGCCACTCAAAACCACAATGCAGCCAGTGGACACACAACCTTAACCACCACAGAAACCTAGCTCTTCTGCCTGTTGTTCTTCATTGCCTTTGAGTTGGCTTATACTCATGGTGGCCTTATGTATAACAGAACAAAATGTTGTCCAGCCTTGTGCCATCTTCATGATCATTGGTAAGTTTGAGTCCATGGTTGCGGCTATAGTGTCAATCCTTCTCATTGAATGTTTCCCTTGTGTTTGCTGACCCTCTACTTTACCAAACAAGATGTCATTTTCTAACATTGGGTCTTGCCTGATGACGTTTCAAAGTTGCCTTTCTTCACTGCTCTGTTGTTATTGTCTTCTCTTTTCTACAACCTCATCTCTCAAAGGTTCTTCTAATAGCTTTCTACTCTGATAGGGTGGACCTCAAAACACATGCTTTCTCTCAGCCTCCCTTTTGGGCTTTCAGGGAGTCTGTGAACATTTTCCAAGACAATTCGCCCATCCTGGCAGAGATTCCCAAGGGACCAGGAAGGACCCAGGGGAAGGAGCTGTTGTTTTTAGTTGCCAGTGGGTTGATTCCGACTCATGGCAACCCCCTGTGTCACAGAGTAGAACTGCTCCATAGAGTTTTCTTGGCTGAGCCAGAATCAGCTCGACGACCGTGGGTTTCCTTTTGTTTTTTAAAGTCTTCACAGAAGCAGATGGCTAAGTCTATCTTCCACGGTACCTCTGAGGGAAGGAAGTTCCACCACAATTCATTCTTAGGGCTTCTCCTTCCTCCCTATTTTAATTATTTCAAATGTAGACTGTATAGATGCTAAGGTCCATATTGGATTAGATATTGCCCTTAAAGACCTTAAGCCCATCAATATGAAGGTAATTTTTCTGGTCAGCTTAATTTTTTTTTATTTCTGGAAAAAATAAGACTATTTTCTGTTTTCTGGGTGAAGTAAAAAGAATCAAAATTGCAAGGGAAGGTGTGGGGGACCGAGAGTCATTCCACTGTTGCCTCAGAGGGTTGTGTTTCAGGACTGGTAAATTCTCAGATTCAACACTGTATTATGACATACATCAGCTGTTATTTTTCTCCTCTCAGAGGAAGCCTTGAGGAATCTCATTTCTTCATTTGTATTAAATTATCTGCCAATGTTGTCTTTTCCACTCAAAGTACTTTCATTGAAGCATTCAGCCTAGGCTGCAGAAACAGCAAAATCTCTTTAAGGCTATTGTTTCTCTGGATGTTTGGTGTACCTTTTGGTTCTGCAACAACATAACTTAATAAATGAAGGGTGAGTAGAATTGTTACTATAGCAATTGCCATAGTAACATCAAAATGCCACACACATTCATCTTGGGAACACAGGCTCGGAAACCATTCTTCCCAACCTTCCCCACCTTTCAGGTTAAGTTTCTCAGGTTCAGCTCTGATGGTTTGAGATTTTAAGGTATTAAATTAAATCCATTTTATTCCCACCCCAAAGAGTTAATAGGCACAGAGTACCAAGAATTATTATCAACTTCTATCTACTTTTCTGCAGAAAAGTCAAAAGTGAATTTTCATGAGCTTCACAGTATGTAGAACTGCTTCCATTTGAGTTGCTCCTCCAGTTTTAGATCCGTCCTTAAAAACAACAACAAAAATCCCAGTCAAGGGATGAATTGTTCTTTGTTGATTTCAATAGTGTTATATAACTTACTTGGGGGTTTGACTAGTCAGTGAAGCATCTTCAGAATGCAGTGTTGTGGGAACACACATGTTTTTAATCTCCTCTTTTCCAGAAGATAGCCAGAAGAAATTCTCAAGAGGTCATTTGGAGACGCCTTTTGCCACCTGGTAGGGGTGGTTATAAATTGATTCTCTGATTAAGATTGCTGTTATTAGGGTGGATGAATGGGTGTTAGGCTATAGAATAATTAAAAGGGAGGCAAAAGCTGATTTTGAACATCATGTGGTATCTTTGTATACATGCAGTTCCCGGGTCAGAAATTAGTTCCGTTCCCAAGTCTGTCTTTAAGTCAAATTTGTATGTAAGTAAGAATGGTTAGATACAGTTTATATCTAATGTCAGTTAACCAAATGTTTGTCCTTGTATATAGTATACATTTCTATATATAAAAAACATTAAAGAAATGCTTCCAGAGACACTAAAATATCTTCAACATAATAACAAAGTAAGGATAATAATGTTGGTGGGTATTGCAAAGTAGTGTCCATTTGGTATTATGAACCATTGTATGTACCTCAAATTTTTAATATAATAGGCTTTATGGAGCTTGGCTAGTAACTATAAGTTGTACGTAAGTTGGATATTCATAACACAGGGACTGCCTGTAATAGGTATTCATGCATACATGTTTATTATGTATATTACTGTTTATGCATATTTAGCATAAATTTATAAACCAGCTGCTGAATATCAAATAGTGCATCTGTGTATCCTGTTTCTTAGCTCATTGTATCTTGAATATTAATACTGACACCCTAAAGGCACAAGCTACAACTGGAAAGCAATTCTGTTACATTCAGAACCAGTGGGCCCATAAAGTTATGCAGCCTAGAGAACTCAGGTCAGCCTACCTCATGAGGAGAAAGCTTCACTAGACAAAAGGAAGAAGCTGGAAGAGTAAAGAAGAGGCCATAAACAGGCAATTCATAAAAGGAGAAATATGATTATTAATAAACATATGAAAAATATCCAATCTCACTACTCGGCAAAGAAATACAAATAAAAACAAGCATAACAGGATGTGGAGTGGGACTTTTACTGCTGCTCTGGAGTCAGATCTAGGACCACAGCCAAAAACAACAGGTGCTAAGTACTCGACGTGTGAAAGAGCAGCCAGGCCCCATCCTCACCTCACTGTCATGTAAGCAGAGGACTGCGAAGGGGACAAGAGGGAAAAGGAACCCACATCCAGAATGGTCAGGTGGTGTTGCAGTGTTACTCATCAGAGGGAGAGAGATTGATCCAGATCTCCCATAGATAGCAGCAGGCAGAGGGGAAACCTGAAAAAACCTTCCAAAGAACTAAAAAAGCTCCAATTGTCATCTAGTTGGTTCTGACTCATGGCATTCCCATGTGGGTCAAAGTAGAACTATGCTCCACAGGGTTTTCAGTGGGTGGTATGTTGGAAGCAGACCACCAGGCATTTCTTCTGAGGCATCTCTGGGTGGACTCAAACCACCAGCCTTTCAATTAGCAACTGATCAAGTTAACTGTTTATGCCACCCGGAGACTCTTCAAAGGACTCAGAAAGACTTCATATCTACTCCTTGGAATAGCCAGTACCTGGATCCCTGCCACTCAGAGATATCAATGTCTAATTAATCTAAGCTAGAAGAGTAACAACACATCACATAAAGAATATTGCAATCATGTCCATATAAGTTAGAAATACCGGTCCTTTTGCCTCATACTTCCCTCCTCTAATAAACTCTGCCATGGATGTACCTACACTGAGCTGAAATTGCTCAATGAGCACTCACATAACGGTGAAACACTGTCTGCCTACTGAATTGCCAAAACTTTAAACATATCTAGGTAGGTAAGGGGACAATGAAGGAAAACAACCTTGATGGTGAAAAGGGTCATTGGTTCATCTCTTCTGGAAGACCTTTTGTCAACATGTATCTTAAAAGCCTTTAAAACTGGCATGTTTTATGATCTAATGATTTCATTCCTAGGGATTTAAAGTAAAGACATGATCAGAAATGTGCATAAATATGTATGAAGAATATTCATTGCAATGTTCATTTACACAAGTTGAATTTACAAAAGCTGAATTTCAAGTTGAAAATAGTTATATACCTTATAACATAACTGTATGATAGAGTACATACAATGATTAAAACTGTGCCTTTGAAGACCATTTAATAATGTTGCAGAATACTCACAATAAATGTTTAGCAAAAAAAAAAAAAGGAACTTAAAAAATGGGATAAAATGTGCCCATACATAAGAAATGGAAAGAGAGAGAAAAATATCTCTAGTAGGAGGAAAAAAGATGACATATCTGGAAAATCTGAAATATTTAATGGAAAAACCACCACAAGTAATAAGAGAATTTAGTACAGTAGCAGAGAGTGAGTAAGAACCAACATACAATCATAAACAACCTCTATCTATACAAACTGAAAGGAGTTCGGGGAGATATGGAACATAACATTAAGGATAACGCTAACAAACTTGGCAAAAAAATAAATGTGCAAAAATTATATGAAGAAAACTAAAAACACTACTGGAGAACACAAAAGCAGACTTGAAGAAAGGGAAAGATACCTGTGTATTGGATGGACAGGTGCTAGTAGTCCCTTAGTTAATTTGTACATTAACTGTTGTTGTTGATTTTAGGCAAAAATATTAATGTCTTCCAAAAAATATCGTTAGTATTTTTTTTAATTAAATAAAGTTAATTTGGAAGAAAAACAGTAAGTAGAACAGTCTGAAAATTCAGCAAGAGAAGAGTGTTGAGGATGGGAGGTGAGTGGGCTGGCTCTATCAGATATTTGAACCTAAAGTTGTATAATTAATAAAGTGCAACACAGGCACAATGATAGAAAGATATAGAATGGAAAGTCCAAAAATAAACCCAGCTTCATATGGAAATTTAATACACAATAACAGTGACATTTCAAATTGGAGGGGAAAAGATGGACTTTTAAATAAGTGCTTTTGGGATAACTGGATAGCCATATGGAAAAGATAAAATTGGAGTCATTTCTCACATTGTACACCAGGATAAATTCCAACGGGTGCACAGATCTAAATGCAAAATAAAAATGAATCTATATGTGTTTAAAGAGAACACAAGGGTATTTCCTTCAGTAACTGGGATGAGAAAATTATCTCAACTATTTATCAAAGTCCAGAAGCATTAAGGCAAAAAGATGGGTAATTTTGATGGCATTAAAAAACAAAAAACTAACAGAAACTGTTGCAAGGAAAATTAACTCTAAGCAATATAAAAATAAAATGACAAAAAATTACAACTTTGATCACAAAGGGTTAATATGTCTAATATACAAAGAGCGTCTAAAACTAGAGAAGAAAAAGACCACAACTTGGTAGATAAATAGGCCAGAGAAATAAACAGATTGACCCCTAAAAAAGAAAAGCAAATAGCTTTAAGCTAAGAAAATATGTTGTAATAAGACAAATGTGAATTATAATACCCTGAGATATCAATTCTCACATATAAGATTGGCAACAATCCAAGAGTTTGAAAACATCCTTGGTTACCATATGATCCAGCAATTCCACTCCTAGGTATATATCCCAAAGAATCAAGAGCAGAAACACAAACAGATACACATATACCAGTGTTCATTACAGTTCTATGGACAATAGCCAAAAAATGGAATTAACGTAAATGTCCATCAGCAGATAAATGTAAACTAACGATGTTATACACATACAAAGGAATATTATTTGCCAGAAAGAGAAATGAAGTTCTGATGCATGCTACACGAGGTTACCATGGGTTGGAGTCAACTTGACATCCTTGCAAAAACAAGGTGAAAACCCTATGCAGAAAGACTTTGAGTTGCTCACAAATAAGTCATCAATCCTCTCCACTGGAAAGGTGTCTTACCTCTGGGAAATCCACTGAAACCTGTCCACCATAGCTGAGTCTGCTGGCCTTTGAAATACCTGTGGCATAGTTTCCACAAGCAAAACACAAGCCACCACAGTATGACACACTGACAGGTGAGTGGTGGATTAGAAGTTTAAACAGATCTAAATCAACAATTATTTATGGAGTGTTTTCCCTATAGTCCAAGAGGCTGAACTACATGAAAATGAACATGGCATCAGGATTGGAGGAAGATTAATTAACAACCTGCAAAATGCCAATGACACAACCTTGTTTGCTGAAAGTGAATATTTGAAGCACTTACTCATTAGACTATGTCTTCAGTATGGATTACATCTGGACATAAAGAAAACAAAAATCCTTACAACTGGACCAATAAACAACATCATGATAAATGGAGAAGAAGGGATGGAAGTTATCAAGGATTTAATTTTACTTGGATCCTGTAAATTTAATTTTACTAGGAACCAGTAGTCAAGAAATCAAACTACATAGTTCATTGGGTAAGTCTGCTGCAAAAGAACTCCTTAAAGTCTTCAAGAGCAAAGATGGCATTTTGAAGACTAAGGTGTGCTTGACCCAAGCCACTGTCTTTTCAATAAACCCACATGCATGTGAATACTGGACAATGAATAAGGAAGACTGCAGAAGAATTGGTGCATTAAAATTGTAGTCTTGGCGAAAAATAACGAATATACCAAGGACTACCAGAAGAATGAACAACTCTATCTTGGAGGAATTACAGCCAGGATGTTTCTTAGACACGAGAATGACCAGAATTGTTTCTCATACATTGGTCATGTTATTGGGAGGACCAGTCCCTGGAGAAGTACTTCATGGTAAAGTAAATGGTCAGTGAAGAACGGGAAGACCCTCAATGACATGGATTGACACAGGGAGGTCTGGTAGCATAGTGCCTAAGGCACTTGACTGCTAACCAGAAGGCTGGCGGTTCAAACCCACCAGCCACTCCTCGGAAGGAAGTTTGGGCATTCCTACTTCCGTAGTGATACTGCCTCGAAAACCCAAGGGGGGGTCGCTATGAGTCGGGGCCGACTCGATGGCAAATAACAACAACAACATGCTTCAATAGGTTCAAGGGCAGCAATGATTGTGAGGGTGGCACAGGACTGAGCAGTGTTTCTTTCTGTTGCACATAGAGTCACTGTGAGTTGAAAATGACTTGATGGCACCTAACAACAACAACAATTATGGTTTTGCTACCACACCTTGAAAACATGCTAGAAGTCACACTCATCACCCACAAGGTTTACCTGAGGATTGTAATCACACATTTAACAATATAATTCCTCAACTGTGACAAAATACCAAATTTGGGTTAACATATCCCTGGACTTGAAGATAGTCCAATAGCAAATGGCTGACATTTTTGGTTCCTTCCTTGTAAGCTAAGTATCACCAATCATTCACCACTTTCATTTTGTAAACTTGTCAGTTTTCATTTATGCAGGTGCAAAACTAACATTCTCATAAGGATGTTGAAGGTACCTTTTTTTTATTGCCCCCCCCCCCTTAACATTGCCTAAATTGGGAAAGGGTCAAGCTGATTACTTTAAAACTTGTTTACATAAACTCCTGTGCTGGGATGTTACATTGTAAGTCTTATCCAAGCTCATAAAGCCCTCTGGAAAACCAGAGTCATGTTTATAGCAGGAAGAAATAACCCCAAACATACTGGAACCACACGCTAAATGTCCTCAGAGCTGTCCTCTGGGTCCTTGCTCAGGGTCTTCTTATAAATGATATTGCCTTATAACTGTCTCCTTTACTTCCAGAAACAACCTCTCTCTGGATGAAGCCCAAGACACATTCTGAATGAGAAACTGTATTGAATTCTGCTCGTAGTATTTGCTTGGCATACAGATTGAATAAGTATGGTAAAAAGACACAACCCCAACACACACCTTTCCTGATTTTAAACTACAGAGTAGCTCCATGTTCTGTTCAAATGACTGCCTCTTGGTCTGTGTACACATGCCGTTAGCACAATTGAGTGTTCTGGAATTCCCATCTTCACAATATTCTCCACAATTTGTTAAGATCCATAAGTCAAATGACTTTGCATAGTAAATAAAACACAGGAAAACAACTTTCTGGTATTCTGTATTTTCAGCCAAGATACATCAGACATTCCTCATTCCACATCCTCTTCTGTTACCTGGATTAAATTTCTGCCTTCCAGTTGATACACTGTTACAACCATTTTTTAATTATCTGCAAAATTTTACTTGTAGGTGATATTAATGATATTGTTTGATAATTTTTACATTCTGTTGGATCATCTGTCTTTGGAATGGGCACAAATATGGATCTCTTCCAGTCATTCAGCCAGGTAGCTGCCTTGCAAATTTCTTGGCATAAACGAGTATGTGCTTCTAGTCTTGCATCCATTTGTTGAAACATCTCACTTGGTATTCCGTCAATTCCTGGAGCCTTGTCCTTCACCAATGCCTTCAATGTAGCTTGGGCTTCTTCCTTTAATGCCATTGGCTCTTCTTCTTCTTTTTTTTTTCACAATTATGAGATTTATTAGGGAAGTAAGAGGTTACTGGTCAGGATCAGAAACAAGTCAGAGCACAGTTCTTCAGTTAGGACAGTGTCTTCTCAGCTGTGCCACACACACACTTCTCTCTGGCCTCTGCCTCTGCCCTGCTCAGGCGAGTGTTACAAAGCTCTTTCAGATCTGCTGATGAATGGCTGGAGGCAGCCCTCTCCTCCAGCAAGGCTCCTGCCCGAAGGCACTCAGTTTTGCTGCTCCATGGGCCGGGAAGCCCACCACTGTCTCGTGGCAGACTTTTGGTTCTGTTGCCTCTGCGGCTGCCAAAATTTCTCTGACACTACTCTTGCCATCTCTGTAATACAATTTTCTGTCTCCTGGATCGAGGAGATTCAGTGGAGAAATCTTGGGGCCAAAGGATACACTCTGCTTCTGGCCTTTCTTTCTTGGTAGTGATGAGATCCCTCTTTCCTGCCTGTAGGATGACTCATTTTAAGCCTAGTGAGATGGCTAAACTGACTGGTCTCCATAGCCCACTCACACAATGCATCTTATTTACATTATGAGCAAGCTATCCAATCCCCTTGGTGGTTCACAAGCACCTCACATTTACATAGTCTCACCCAGTCATTTGGTGGTAGTATAAAGATTATGACTAGAAGGGCCAAATTAAGTAATTTCATCTTAGTCATTGATCTGAACTTAAAAGATAACAACTTTTAGAAGAAAGCATAGTAGAAAAGCTTAGTGACGTTGATTTGGGTAAAGATTTCTTAAATAGGACAACAAAAAGATCCCTAATGCCACTGAGTCAATTCTAACTCATAGTGACCCTTTCTGAAGGAGTAGAACTGCCCACACGGGGCCTCCAAGACTGCAACTCTCTACAGAAGCAGACCGCCCCATCCTTCTCTGACAGAGCTGCAAAAAGTTATTCATAAAGTAGACTAATTTCAATTTATAATTTGTGAAGGTGCTCTGGTGGCATAGTGGTTAAAGCATTGGGCTACTGAAGAAAATACAGGTGATTTGAGCCCACCTCCCATCTTCATGGGAGAAAGATGATGCAGTCTGCCTCTGCAAAGATTCACAGCCTTGGAAACCCTATGGGGCAATTCCATCCCATCCCAAGTGGTCACTATGAGTCAGAACTGAGTTGATGGCAGTAAGTTTCAAATGACATGGATAAAAGAATGAAAAGACTGGGAGATACTATTTACATAACACAAGTAAATGGTAAAGGATTTTTTTAAAAAACCTAGAATATATAAAAGAATATTTGCAATTCAAAAATAAGAAGATGAACAACCCAATTAATAAGTGGGAAACATATTTGAACAGATACTTTACCAAACTAGATATACACTTGACAAATTATATATATAATATGACAGTGCTTCTCATCATTGGTCGTTAGGGAAATGAATATTAAAATCACAATGAGATACCGCTATATATCCACTAGAATGGCTAAGATGAAAAAGAGTGACAAAACAAGTGTTAGAAATGATGTGGAGCAACTGAAACTCTCCTACATTTTTGG
>NW_006921616.1:14014176-14016157 GCF_000298275.1 Orycteropus afer afer | reverse complement strand
CTTGCAGGTTCAACTACTCTGTCCCTCTGGGTAGCTGGCTGTGACCAAGCAGTGACCACAACTTTGCCCCTTGTCAGCTCTACTATATACCTGGGAATTCTTACAGAACATACAAATACACTTGTAGAACCATTGTCTGCCAACTCTATACATGGTCTTGGGAACACTCCCTGTTGCATGTTGTTGTTGTTGTTGTTAAGTGCCGTCGAGTCGTTTCTGACTCATAGTGACCCCATGCACAGCAGAATGAAACACTGCCCGATCCTGTGCCAGCCCCACAATCCCTGCTATACTTTAGCCCATCATCGCAGCCACCATGTCAATCCATCTCGTTGAAGGCCTCCCTCTCTTCCCTGTTGCATAGACATAACTAATAGTACAGCCTGTCCACCCATCTATCCACCCATATACCCGTGTTTGCCTTGACTGATAACACAGTACTCTATGTTAAAAGGGTTCATCTTTGTTGCCTGCACCTTCCATGGACCTCTATATGTCTTCCTCTTCCTCAGTGCCACCATGTTGATCACCCACATTTGGTACATTGCCCTTCTCTTCACCCAAATCAATACTTATCTCTATCTATCTAACAGTGTTCTCTACCCTCCCCTCCCACCTCTGGTACCCAACGAAGAAAATTTCCTTCCATATATAAACCATCCTTGACTTTTACAATAATGGACTAATACAATTTCTGTCCTTCTGTGACTGACTTATTTCACTAAGCATAATATCTTTCAAGTTCATCCACATTATGCGGTGTTTTGCAGATTCTATAGGGTTTTGCAGATTCTACATTATTCTTTAGGGTTGCATAGTATTCCATTGTGTGTATGTACCATAGTTTGGTTATCCATTCCTCAGCTGATGGACACCTAAGTTGTTTCCAACTTTTTGCTATTGTAAATAGTGCTGCGATGAACATAGGTGTACATAAGTCTGTTCTTGCCATGGCGCTCACTTCTTTAGGATATATACCTAGTAATGGAATGGCTGAGTCAAATGGTATTTCTTTTTCCAAATTTTAAGGAATCACAATACTGCTTTCCACAGTGGTTGTACCATTTGACAGTTCCAGCAGCAGTGTATGAGAGTCCCAATGTCTCCGCACCCTCACCAGCATTTGTTATTTTCTGTCTTCTTGAACTTTGCTGCTAGTGCTGAGGCAAGATGGTATCTCATTGTTGTGTGCTGTCAAGTCGGACCCAACACATAGCAACCCCTCCTTGAGTTTCTGAGGCAGTATCACAACAACAAAAACAACAATGTCTAATGATCATGAGCATTTCTTCATATGTTTGTTGGCTGCCTGAATATCCTCCTTGGTGAAGTGTCTATTAATGTCTTCTGCCCATTTTTTAATTGGATTATTTGTCTTTTTGTTATTGAGGTGTTAGGGTTTTTTATAAATTCTAGAGATAAGTCCCTTGTCAGATATGTCATTACCAAATATTTTTCTTCAGTCTGTAGGTTCTTTTTTGACTCTTTTGGAGAAGTCTTTGGAAGTACATAAAAATTTAATTTTGAGAAGGTCTCATTCATCTAGTTTCTCTTCTGGTGTTTGAGTATCAGGGCCCCTACATTTGCCCCTAGTTTTTCCTGAAGAACTCTATAGTTTTAGGTTTCACATTTAAATCTTTGATCCATCTGGAGTTAGTTTTTGTGTATGGTATGAGGTACAGATCTTGTTTCATTTTTCTGCAAATGGATCTCCAGTTTTGCCAGCACCATTTATTAAACAAACATTCTCTGCCTCATTTAATGGATTTAGGCCCTTTGACAAAGATCAGTTGACCATAAGTCGATGGATCTGTTTCTGGGTTCTCAATTCTATTCCATTGGTCTATGTGTCTGTCACTGTTCCAATACCAGGCAGTTTTTAGTACTGTGGCTATATGGTAGGTTTTGAGATCTGGCAGTGTGAGACCTCCTGCTTTGTTCTTCTTCTTCAATAGTACTTTATTTATCTGAGGTTTTTTCC
>NW_006921616.1:13992671-14012536 GCF_000298275.1 Orycteropus afer afer | reverse complement strand
TGGGGCTGGTGCGGGATCGGGCAGTGTTTCGTTCTGCTGTGCATGGGGTCGCTATGAGTCGGAAACGACTCGACGGCACTTAACAACAACAACAACAACTTATGGTTTCTTGAAGTAGTTTTTTATAGTTTTCTTTGTACAGGTCTTTTGTGTCCCTGGTAAGATTTATTCCCAGGCATTTTATTTTTTTGGTAGCTATTATAAATGCTATTGCTTTCCTTATATCTTTTTTCAGCAATCTGTTTGCTGGTGTAGAGGAATCCAACTGATTTTTGGATGTGGATCTTGTGTCCTGGCATGATGCTAAATCTCTCAATTAGTTTCAGTAGATTTTTGACTGAGTCTCTTGGGGTTTCTAGGTATAGGGTCATATCATCAGCAAATAGGGATAGTTTGACTTCTTCCTTACCAATTTGGATGCTTTTGATTTCCCTTTCTTGCCTTATTGCCTTGGCTAGGACTTCCAGTACAATGCTGAATAGAAGTGGTGATAGAGGGCATCTTTGTCTGGTTCCTGTTCACAAGGGAAATGGTTTCAGTCTCTCTCTATTAAGTATAATATTGGCTGTTGGTTTTGCATAGTTGCCCTTTAATGACATTGGTTCTTGATCATAATGCTACTTCTAGTAATGGCAGAATGTTGACCACTTCTTTTTAATACAGTGACTTTGTGTATTCTTTTCATCTTTTTTTGATGTTTTCTGTGTCATTCAATATTTTGCCCATAGAACATTTTGGTATTGCAACTCGAGGCTCTTTTTTTCTTTCATTCTTTCAGCTTGAGAAATGCTGAGCATACCCTTCCCTTTCAGTTGTCTTTGCACATTTCATTATAAAACTTCACTTTGTCTTCTTGACAAATAATCCAAGAAACTGGATTATGAAGAAGACCGTGGCATCAATGTTGAAGGAAGACTCATTAACAATCTGCGCTATGCAGATGACACAACCTTGCTTGGTGAAAGTGAAGTGTACTTAGAGCACTTACTGATGAACATCAGACTACAGCCTTCAGTATTGTTTGCACCCAGCATAAAGAAAACAAAAATCTTCACAACTGGCCAGTACATGACATATATCATGACTAATGAAGAAAAGATTGAAGTTGTCAAGAATTTCATTTTACTTGTATCCACAATCAACACCAATGGAAAAAGCAGTGAAGAAATCAAAAGGCATATTGCATTGAGCAAATGTGCTGCAAAAGACCTCTTTAAAGAGTTAAAAAGCAAACATGTCACTTTGAGGACTAAGATGAGCCTAACTCAAGCTAAGGTATTTTAAATAGCCTTGTATGCATGTGAAAGCTGAAGATTGAATGAGGAATACCTAAGAAGAATTGATGCGTTTGAATTATGATGCTGGCGAAGAATATTGAATATACCATATGTATATGAACACATCTATCTTGATAGAAGTACAGCCAGAATGCTCCTTAGAAGTGAGTAGGGTGAAATTCTGTCTCAGGCACTTTGGACATGCTATGAAGAGGTACCAGTCCCTGGAGAAGGACATCATATTTGGTAAAGTACACAATCAGGGGAAAAGAGGAAGAGCCTTAACAAGATGGATTGATACAGTGGCTGCAACAATGGGCTTAAGCATAGCAAGGACTGAGAAAGGTGCAGGATGGGGCAGTTTCATTCTTTTGTACATAGGGTTACTATGGGTCAGAGCCAACATGATGGCACCTAACAGCAACAACAAAAGCATGCAGTATGGTTGCTGAATTTTAGGATCTGGTGGAATCTGCAGATATTAGTGCCTATTTTTATTTTGATGCTAGTATGATGCTTTCCACATAATGATGTTAGACTGAGTTGATAATAGATAAACATATAAATTGTGTGTGATTTAAGTTGTTTGCTTTTTAAAAATTATATGTATATAAACTCACAGCCATCGAATTGGTCCTGACTCATAGTGACCCCTCTTTGGGTTTCCAAGGCACTATGCCACCAGAGCTCCATATATACATCTCATCAAATTTGCCATCTTAACCATTTTAAGTGTACAATTATGTGACATTAATTACATTTAGTATGTTGTAACATCATCATCACAACCTATTTCCAAAACCTTTTATCACTCCAAATATAAACTTAATAATAACAATAACAATAACAACTACCCATTCTTCCATCCATGTAACTCCTAGTCACCACTCATAAACTTTGGTGTCTATGCATTTGCCTATTAGAGATATGTTATATATGTGGGACCTTGCAATATTTGCCCTTTTGTGTCTATCTTCTTTTACTCAGCATAACGTCTTCAAGGTTCATCCATGCCATAGCATGTGTGAATGGAACAGTATTTTTCTTTATTTATTTTTGTTGTTAAGTGTTGTCAAGTCCTCTCAGACTCATAGTGACCTTATGCACAACAGGATGAAACACTACCTGGTCCTGTGCCAGCCTCACAATTCTTGCTATACCTGAGCCCATCATTGAAGCCGCTGTATCAATTCATCTCATTGAGGGCCTTTATTAAGTATGCAAAGTTTTGAGGGCCTTCTCTTTCTCACTAACCCTCTAATTTACTAAGCATGGTATCCTTCTCCAGGGTATGGTCCCTTCTGACAACATGACCAAAGTCCACCTCCTGTCTGTCAGTTTGTAGCACTGTAGTGATTTGGGTGTTGTTGTGATGCTGGAAGCTAGGCCACCAGTATTTCAAATACCAGCAGGGTCACCCATGGTGGGCAGGTTTCAGCAGAGCTTCCGGACTAAGATAGACTTGGAAGAAAGAAGGGGCCATCCACTTCTCAAAGAATCGGCCAGTGAAAACCTTATTTCTCTTTACAGCTGAGTCATGTTCCATTGTATATTTGTACCACATTTTTTAATCCATTCATCTGTTGATGGATGTTTGGATTATTTCTACTTTTGCCTATTGTGAATAGTGCTGTAGTGAATATCATTGTACAAGTAAATGTGTATGACTTTTACTTCACAATCTTAAGGGCAACAAATAGCACATGTAAAGTTTCTAGGAATTAAAAATTAAAAATTAAATCTTCTCTGAGTGTCCACACATCTGACTAATGGGAAATTCCATTAGCTTATTAAAAAGGTATTAATTTTTTGTGTGTCTGTGTGTGTGTGCTATGAGGAAATTGAGTGAATGTTCCTTCCTTAGCCCATAGTGGACACTATTATTGCATCATCCCATTGCTCACCTGTTATACATGCCAAAGGCTGATATTCTAACATCACCCTGGCTTCAGCCCCAGGAATATGCAAAGAAACCTTTTTAGCAACCCACCAAACTGACAATCGTTCACCCACGGGAAGCTCATTGCTGTCTTCAAGGCCAGCATGGTGTGTGGTTTCCAGTCTCTCTCTCTCATAACATGCCATAACAATTTCTCATGGGAGTGTTGACGGCTATGGGAGTATTGCTGAAAATCTATCACTCGTCTCCCCTGCCATCTGAAGAATTTCCTACCTTTTCTGTGGACTTAGCTGTTCTTACTTCATCATCTCAAAATCTCAAAAATCATATGGTCTAATTTTATAATTTTGGACATGTCACTTAAACTATAAACCTCAGTTTCTTCATCTGAAAGGTGGGATAATAACAGCCACTTCAAATAATAGTTGTGATGATACAACAGATAAGATATATGAAGTTAAATGGTGAACTGTCAACTGGGATGTAAATATGAAGAATTTTTATTAACATTATGTTGCTTTTTTTCATTCTTTTACAAATTCAAGTCACTGATTAAGTGTCCACTGACCACTGACCAAGTGACCCAGCCCATCTAAAGCCCAACATTCTCCTTAATGCTTTTTGTGACCACTGTAGCAAACAACTATTTCTTTCTCCGCTGTGTTCTAGTCATGTATGTTGCATACTACTTACTCTAGTATTCAAATACTTAGTTTTTTCTTTTTTTAGTGTGCTGTGTGTTATTAATTCCTACAGAAAAAAATAAAATCTGGAAGAAACTATGGCTGCAGTAGCATAGTAACCCACGAATTGTAAGATCTTGATACTTACTGGATTCATAGATGGATGGATGGGTGGGTGATAGATGGTTGGATAGATGGATGGGTGGATATATTATTGTTCTGCTCTGCCAAGTGATTCAGAATGACAAAAAGTCACCTTAATGTCAGAAGCCTGACATCTCCCTTTTCTTTACTATCCAAATGAAATGGTTCAAGCTTCTATCCTATGTTTAGTGGGAAGTCCTCCACCATCTTGTTGAAACCTCTGAATATTCCCAAGGGAAGGCTTATGTTCTCCTACATCAATCTCTGTGACAGCCTCCAAACCATCTCCAAACCTACAGCCACTGTCCTAGGAGAACCATTTATACAAAAAGAGGCCTAGCAAGATATTTTCCTAAACCAAGTTCTAACTGCTCTAAAATTAATGATTCCAATTCTCTGGTAGGAAAAAAAAAAAAAAGAATCTAGTCAATTTTGACTCATAGTGACCCTATAGGGCAGAGTAGAACTACACCATAGGGTTTCCAAGGCTGTAAATTTTATGGAAGCAGACTACCACATGTTTCTCCTGTGGAGTGGCTAGTGGATTTAAATTACCAACCTTTCTGTTAGCAGCCAAATCCTTAACCACTGTACCACCAGGGCTTCTCTCCAAACACATTAAGGACTGTATAGTCTTTCCATCTTCAGAAGCTATCACAAAAAATTAGCTTTTCATCTTCTCAAAATGCTGAGATTGAACGGATGTTAATGATAACATGGCATTTGGCCTGTTGTAAATCTGTTCAGTAAATTATTAATGCATAGCAGATACTTGAGTGTAGAATTTTTTGTATTGTAAACATTAATTATTAGAAAATCTTGTCTCTTTGTCATAGTTTCAGCTCACTAGGCAGCCTTCAACCATAAGAAGAAGAAGAAGAAGAAGAAGAAGAAGAAGAAGGAAAAGAAGAAGAAGAAGAAGAAGAAGAAGAAGTAGAAGAGGAAAAGGAAGAGGAAGAGGAAGAGGAAGAGGAAGAGGAAGGAGAAGAATTATGCCACTTAATAGGTTTAGGCCCTAAGAATAGGTTAGGACAAGAAGCTCCACAATGCATATGCAGAGCCTAGCAAGTCTTCAGTGTTAAGCTACATTTCTTTCTGTTTTCTGCTTTCTTTATGGTCCAACTCAAACTTTATCTTTAATATGAAGTTTTATATTGCAACTAATCCCACAACACTCTTCCTAAAATTGAACACCCTATCTACCATTCCTACTAACTTATACAATGTCTCCCACTTGTAATAAATGTTCCTCAAACAAATGTTGTTAGGTGCCATCGAGTCTCTAACTCATAGCAACCCTATGCACAGCAGAATGAAACACTGCCCAGTCTTGTGTCAGCCTCAGTCACTGTGTCTATCCATCTCATTGAGGCCCTTCCCCTTCTTCGTTGACCCTCCACTTTACCAAGCATGATATCCTTCTCCAGGAATTCTGACAACATGACCAAAGTAGGTGAGACGAAGTCTGGCCATTCTCGCTTCCAAAGAGCCATTCTGACTGAACTTCCTCTAGGACAGACTTGTTAGTCCTTTCAGCAGACTATGGTACTCTTAGCATTCTTCTTCAACACCACAACTCAAAAGTATCAACTCTTCTTTGGTCTTCCTCATTCATTGTCCAGCTCTCACATGCATAAGAGGCAATTGAAAATGCCATGGCTTGGGTTAGGTGCACCTTAGTCTTCAAGGAGACATCGTTGCTCTTCATCACTTGAAAGAGGTCTTTTGCAACAGATTTGCCCAATGCAATAAGTTGTCTGATGTCTTAACTGCTGCTTCCATTGGTATTGATTGTAGAACCAAGTAATGTGAAATCCTTGATAACTTCAATATTTTCTCCATCCACCATGAAGATGTTTATTGGACCAGTTGTGAGGATTTTTGTTTTCTTTATATTGAGGTGTAATCCATACTGTAGGAATCCATTCATTAGGAAGTGCTTCAAGTCATCCTGACTTTGAGCAAGCAAAGTTGTGTCATCTGCGTATCACAGGTTGTTAATGAGTCTTCTTCCAATCCTGATGCCATATTCTTCTTCCTATTGTCCAGTTTCTCAGATGATTTGTTCAACATACAAATTGAATAAGTATGGTGAAAGGATACAACCTTGACACACTCCCTTCTTGATTTTGAACCATGCAGTATCCCCTTGTTCTGTTTGAATGACAGCTTCCTGATCTACGTACAGGTTCCTCATGAGTATAACCAAGTGTTCTGGAATTCCCACTCTTCTCAATGTTACCCATAATTTGTTATGATCTACACAATAAAATGCTTTTGCATAGTTAATAAAACATAAATAAACATCTCTCTGGTATTCTTTGCTTTCAGCTAACATCCATCTGACATCAGCAATATCCCATGTTCCACGTCCTCTTCCGATCCAGTTTGCATTTCTGAAAGCTGTCTGTCAATATACTGCTGCAACCCTTTTTGAATTATCTTCAGTAAGATTTCACTTGCATGTGATAATAATGATATTGTTAGATAATTTTCACATTCTGTGGGATCACCTTTCTTTGGAATGGGTACAAATAATAGATCTCTTCTGGTCAGTTGGCCAGGTAGCTGTCTTCCAAATCTCTTGGCATAACCAAGTGAGTACCCCATGGGGCATCTCTTTGTTTAAACATCTCAATGGGTATTCCATCAATTCCTGGAGATTTGCTCTTTGCCAATTCATTCAGTGCAGCTTCAACTTCTTCCTTCCATACCGTTGATTCTTGATCATATACCACCTCCTGAAGTGAATGAACATCAACCAATTTTTTTTAGTACAATAACTGTGTGTATT
Organism: Orycteropus afer afer; assembly: GCF_000298275.1. NCBI lineage: Eukaryota > Metazoa > Chordata > Mammalia > Tubulidentata > Orycteropodidae > Orycteropus > Orycteropus afer. The sequence continues at coordinate 14,005,738 of NW_006921616.1, read as the reverse complement.
CCTTCCATCTTCTTTTGAGGCTTCCTGCATCATTCGATATTTTGTACATAGAATCTTTCAATATTGCAACTTGAGGCTTACATTTATTCCTCAGTTCTTTAAGCTTGAGAAATGCTGAGTGTATTTTTCCCTTTTGTTTTTCTAACTCCAGGTCTTTGCACATTTCATTATAGTAATTGGCTTTGTCTGCTTGAGCTGCTCTTGAAATCTTCTGTTTAGCTCTTTTATGTTATCATTTCTTCCATCTATTTTAGCTACTTTCCACTCAAGGGCAAGCTCCAGAGTCTCTTCTGGCAGCCATTTTGGTCTTTTCTTCCTTTCTTGTCCTTTCAGTGACCTTTTGCTTTCTTCACAGATGATGTTCTTGATGCCATCTCACAGCTTCTCTGGTTTTCAATAATTGGTGTTCAATGCATCAAATCTATTCTTTAAATGGTCTCTAAATTCAGGAAGGATATTTTCAAGGTCATATTTTTGTTCTTTTGGACTTGTTTTAATTGTCTTCAACTTCAACTTGAATGTGCATATGAACAGTTGATGGTCTGTTCCACAATCAGTTCCTGGCCCTGTTTTGGCTGAAGATATTGAACATCTCCATTGCCTCTTGTCACAGATGTAGTCAGTCTGATTCCTGTGTATTCCATCTGGTGAAGTCCACATGTATAGTCATCACTTATGCTGCTGAGAAAAGATATTTGCAATAAATAAGTCTTTGGTCTTGCAAAATTCTATCATGTGATCTCCAGTGTTTTTCTATCACAAAGGCCATATTTTCCAACTACCGGTAACTCTTCTTTGTTTCCAATTTTTGCATTCCAGTCATCAGTGATAATCAATACATCTTGATTGCATGTTTGGTCAATTTCAAACTGCAGAAATTGGTAGAAATCTTCAATTTCTTCATCTTTGTCTTTGGTGGTTGGTGCACAGATTTGAATAATAGTCGTATTAACTGGTCTTCCTTGTAGGTGTATGGATAATATCCTATCACTGACAGCATCGTACTTCAGGATAGATCTTGAAACAGTCTTTGTGGCAATGAATGCCACACTATGTCATTCCTGGCATAGTAGATCATATGGTTGTCTGATTCAAAATGGCCAAAACCAGTCAATTTCAGGTCATTAATGTCTAGGATCTCAATCTTCATGTGTTCCATTTCATTTATTGAGAACTTCCAATTTTCCTAGAATCATACTTCATACATTCCATGTTCCAATGTTCCAATTATTAATGGATGTTTGCATCTCTTTCTACTCATTTTGAGTCATGCTACATCAGCCAATGGATGTCCTGAGAGCTTTACTCTATCCGTATCATTAAGGTTGTCTCTATCCTGAGGAGTCAACTCTTCCCCAGTCAAATTTTGAGTGCCTTCCAACCTGATGGGCTCATCTTGCAGCACTATATCGAACAATGTTTCAGAGCTACTCATAAAGTTTTCCAGTAATACATCAGATAGTGCTTCACTGCTATTCATAAAGTTGTCACTGGCCAATTGTTTGAGAAGTTGATGGCCTCTTCCTTGTTCTGAGTCTGTCTTAGCCCTGAAGGTCTACTGAAACCTGTACACCATGGGTAACCCTGCTGGCATTTTACAACTTGGTGGCACAGCCCCTAGCCTCACAGCAACATGTAAGCCACCACAGGACAACAAACTGACAGACAAGTTTGTCTCCCTTAGTTGTTCCTAACCACTCTGCACATTCCTACCTTGGGCCCAGCCTTAAAATAGAGTTGCCCCCAAGTGAAAAGCAATCCCCAAGACCTGGGCCCACCTACCTCAAGCCCCTACCTTAATAAAGAGCTGCTCCCAAATGAAAAGCAGCCCCCAGCCCCGGGCCCACCTACCTCAGGCCCCAACCTTAAGATAGAGCCACCCTTAAGCAAAAAGCAGCATCCAAGCCCCAGGCCTGCCTGCCTCAGGCCTTAATAAAGAGCTGCCCCTCCTCAAGTGAAAAGCAGGCCCCAGCCCAGAGCCTCAAACAAATAGTATGATTTTTATTGGCAGGAAGCATGTCTTGTGCTTATTATGAATCCATTCTGGTGCCTAGCAGAGTGCTAAGTACCGTAGAAGGTACTCCATAAATGTTCAATGTCTAAACAAGATAAGGTTTCACTGAAAGCACTTCTAACATTTGAGAGTGAGGTATAGAAGCTGAAAAATGGATGAAATTTTTTCCTTACTGTTATGCCAAGCAGAAAGTTTGTTAACCTGGTCATTGCTGGTGTTAGTTCCCTTTGAGTTGATTCCACCTCATGGTGACCCCACGTGTGCAGAATAGATCTGTTCAATAGGGTTTTCAAGATTGTGACCTCTGGAAGCAGATTATCAGTTGTGTTTTCCAAGGAACCTCTGCATGATGGGTTTGAACTTCCAACCTTTGACTAGTAGTCCAGCACTTAACGATTTACTTACCCAGTGACAGCCTAAACATTAGTCAATGAATATTGAGCCCCATGGATATACATTACAGTTATCTGTAAGGAACTTTGGGAGATTCACATGGAAGATAAACTGTAATCTTACTCTCATAAAGGTTAAGGTTGCTATTTTCCTTTTGCTTCATTGGAAAGTCATTTTATTTGTCACACCTTTATAAGATGTGGGACATGAAACATCAACACATTAAAACTCAGGTGATGTTATGGTAAACAGGAGAAAAAGGACCTCGCTTCCATTAAAATATCTTGCAATTACTGTGTAATTTTTGAAGGCTAAAAACAGTTTGTCTTCACAAAGTCATAATCTATGCCAATTGTTGGACAAAAACATTTTACAATGCAAGCACTCTTGGGAGGCAATTGACTATGTCTGGAAAAAAAAAAAAAATTTTAAAGCAAAGACAGTGGGTTGTTGAACTTTCAGTTGAGGTCAACATTCCAGTAGTGCATTTGATGATTCTGTTTCTGTCTTGTCCTGATTTCTTTTAAGAAACAATCATGAGAAGTTTTTAATTTTTTTCCTTAAATTTTTATCACCTCTGTTCGGAACCAAAATACGATTTCCCCTTACAAATAATTGTTTAAAATGTAAAAGTCAAGCAAACCGTTAGTGTCCTGCCAGATTGCCTATCTTAATGATCATGAGAACAGGCAGGGTGGGGATCCCAGCATGTATTGTCTTTTAGGAAACATTTATAGGGATGGCTTGGAGCCTGTGAGGTTAGATATAAGCTAGGAAGTAAACTTATATGGCATAGAAGCCAGTTTAGAAGATTCTTAGAAAAATAAGTAAAATCAAAGGCCATTTCTATAGAATTTCCAAAGCATTCCACTGGAATGGAATATTGCAAGCATAAAGAAAATTCCCTATAAAAGAATGACCCAAGCAAAACATCAGATTATAGCCAACTTTTTGATAGTTAATCACAGCTAATTGTTTCTGGTCCTATAAGCTTTAATGGTGTCATTAATCCTTCACTCTACAGAATATTGGCAGATAATTTCTGTATTTTACGTGTAATGAAGCAAACCATTATACCAACCTACCTAAGAGTCTTCTTCCATTGTTTTCCCATCAAACTAAGAACTGGACACCACAGATGTTGCCAAGGCTTTCTGGGCACCAGTGGAATCCAGTTTAATCCTCCACAATTTTCTCCTCCTGATCTAACCTCTCAGTAAATACCTTCTCCCCACTTACATGCTAGCCAACCAGTACCTGACGCTGTTAGAATGGTGCCGACTCATAGTGACCCCATGAATATCAGAGTGGAATTGTGCTCTGTATTGTTCTTGATGGTTGATTTGTTGATGGTGGATCACCAGGCCTTTCTTCTGAGGCCCCTCTGGGCCGGCTTGAACTGGCAACCTTTGGGTTAGTACCTGGAAACATTAATCATTTGCACTGCCCAGCTGCTCCCTTAGGTACCAGCCAGTCAGGGCTAATGTAACTACAACAAGAAGGGAACCATAACAAAGTATCATTTGCCAACTTTTGCCCTCATTTGGTTTCTTTTGAGAACACTTTACACTAATAATAAAACATAGTATCATTTCTTCATTTACCTTTCATATCCAGAAGGTTTGGCTGAAAGATTTATCTAATTCTAGATGCTAAGGAAATCCTGTTTGTAGCCAATCCCTCTGGGTTTTCTGGTATGCTAACCCAATAACTTTTAATAGGGATGTGTATGTTCTAATGCAGACATTCCTCATGCAACTTCCTACTAGTGTGTGTGGAGAAGCAACGCAAAACTTGTCTTTAAGGTCCTATACGGCCCCGTGCCTGTGCCTAAGTCTGACAAAAGGGGGAGGGCAGAGGCCCCAGCCACGAGTGGTCAGGACGCTGGAGGAGAGCCACCTTAAGGATCCGGGGGGCCCTTGGGCCGGATGCGCACAGACCCCTGGGAAAAAAAAAAAAAAAAAAGAGGCCAGAGCAGCTTCAGTGGTCAAAGAATCAAACGTAAAGTGAGCTGCAAGGGTCAGGTCTGGATGGAAGCTCATATTCTGTGTCTCCGCATCCGTCCGGGGATAAACTTGGCTCCTAATCAGGGCTGACAATTAGGCCGTACAGTTAATATTTTTACAGCTGTTTTATTAATAACACATACAGTGCATCCAGCCAGGATTTGTTGGAGACACCTCAGGAAAATGGATGATGTAAATAACAGATGGATGTAGAATATTCCTGCAAACAGGCATAAAGATATTCCCTTCTTGTTTAAAAAGAATTTAAATAGACAGATTGTAGATAAACAGGCAGACAGAAAGGGGGAGAGAGAGGATTTATGATATTTGAGGTAGTGGCTGCACGCTCTCACATGATGGAGAACATGACCTAAACGTATTTGTTCTCTACAGGTGAGTAGATACTCAAAGCCATGGCTTCTAGGAAGAAAAAGTTCTGTGGTGTGAGGAGCTATCAACTGTGGCGTGGGGGCCTTTTGAAGCAGGTGTGCTGACTGTGCTCTCTCTTGTACCTCTTCTGAGACAAGTGCCAGGCCCAGGACTGATGCAGGTGGTGCGTCCAGACATGCCCAAGCCCAGCTTTGACCCACAGGGTGGCCTGGGCCGTCCTTTCCTCTGGATACACACATCAACCTCCTATTTTGAGGACCCAATGCACTCTTTCCAATTTTGCAGCAGAACCATGAGCAGGAATATTTCAATCTGAAAAGAGAAATTAAAAATTCAGGATTTTCATGTCTTTTGTTTTCACTCCTACTATTTTTTTGCACTGCTTTTTCATGTGCCTGCTGCACTGTGCTCCTACCATACTTTGCAACCAGATGGCTCAGGAACGAAGAACAAAGGCCACTAAAAAGTGGGCGGGGAGAAAAGGAGAAGGAAGGAGAGAACTGAATGTCAAGGTGAAATCAGAGATGGGAGCAAGGCTCAACTGCTTTAATCTCTGGTAGCTCCACGTTGAATTATGGACCTAGGACAGATGCTTAGTGATTCCCTGTGTGTGTTGTGTGAGTTTTGTGTTGTATGAGTGTGTGTGTGTCTGTGCTGTACACATACTCATCCCTGGTCTCTTATTTTGTTGATAGCGATCAGAGCGAGAATCTTGTTTTCTCTGCTTCATCTCCATGTTTCCCAACACATGTCAAAAGTGGCATGAGTTACCTTTACTAAGAGAAAGAAATGCGTAGGTAAAGAAGTGGTCACTGAGGAAGAGTCCCTTTACCCAGGGAAAGAGTTGTGGCTGACTTAGAGGACATTGGAGTTGTGAGGCCTGCCACCTAACAGCTGAGTGACCTTGGCCAAGTCACCTCCCTTCTGGTCATAAGTTTCCTTCTCAGGAAATATTTACCTCAAAGGGATGTAATGAGGATTAAATGAGATAACACATAGTAAAACACTTTGTAATATAGTATTAGTTCATTATTGCAAAAAGTCAAGGAAAGGTTTATATGTGGAAGGAAACTTTCTTTGTCAGTTACCAAGGGTGGATGGGAAGGGGAGGGAACACTGCAAAAAAAAAAAAAAATGCTTTGACCCATGTCACTTTAGTTTTGTGTGTTTCACTGTACATAAAATATATTTCGAGAAAATGTATTAAGAAAGAAAGAAAAACAAAAGACTTTGTAAACTGGAATGTTCTATATAAAGGGTTTCTGGTGATCCTAAAATCTTGCAATCTCTCCCCAATTTGTAAACATGGTTAAGTGTGTGTTGACTAATGCTTGTTATGACCATACTCATTCAGTTTCTTATTCCACTTAGACTACTACCTAAGTCTAATGTGCAGGCTAGGACCTATGCCATTGCTCTTTCCTCCAACCCCCAACTGAATTTACCTTTTGGTGGCATGAGTTACCTTTACTAAGAGAAAGAAATGCATAGGTACCATTTCCAGGTGCCACTGGAAAATTAGTGAGATTATGTTGTTATTGTTAGGAGCACCATCTTCACAATCATTGCTAGGTCTGAGCTCATTCATTGTTGCAGTCACTGGATCAATCTATCCAATTGAGAGTCTTTCTCTGTTTCACTTCTCTACCATTAACTCTGATGTCCTTCTTCAGGAATCGGTCCCTCCTAACAATATGCTCAGGAGCTCTGGTAGCATAGTGGCTAAGACACTTGCTTGCTAACCAGACGGCTGGCGGTTCAAACCCACCAGCCACTCCTCGGAAGGAAGGTTGGGCAATCCTACTTCCGTAGTGATACTGCCTCGGAAACCCAAGGAGGGGTCGCTATGAGTCGGGGCCAACTCCACGGCACATAACAACAACAACAACAACAACAATATGCTCAAAGTACAAATTATGGGAGATAAAGTCACTTTTAAGCAACATTCTGGCTGTACTTCTTCCATGACAGATTAGTTTGTTCTTTTGGCAGTTCATGGTGTGTTCAATATTCTTCATCAACCACATTCTTCAAAGGCATCAATTTTTTTTTGGTCTCCCTTATGCATTGTCCAGCTTTCACATGAATATGAAATGATTGAAAACACTGTGTCTTTACTCAGGCACACAGTCCTCAAAGAGATATTGTTTTTTAACACTTTAAAGAAGTCTTCTGCAGTAGGTTTGCCCAGTGCATATGTTGTGTCATTTACTGACTGCTGCTTCCATGGGCATTAATTGTAGATCCATGTAAAATAAAATATTTGACAATTTCAATCTTTTTGCCATTTATTATAATGCCACTAATTGGTCCCGTTGTGAGGATTTTTTTTTACTTTATGCTGAGATGTAATCCATACTGAAGGTTATAGTCTTTGATCTTCATCAGTAAGTGCTTCAAGTCCTCTTCACTTTCAGCAAGCAAGGCTGTGTCATCTGCCTATCACAGTTTGTTAATGAGCATTCCTCTAATCCTGATGCTATGTTCTTCTTCACTGAGTTCAGCTTCCTGGATTATTCACTCAACAAACAGATTGAATAAGCATGGTGAAAGGGTACAGTCCTGATGCATGCTTTTCCTGATTTTAAGCTACACAGTATCCCCTGCCTCTTAGTCTATGAACAGGTTCCACAGGAACACAGCTGTGTTCTGGAATTCCCATTCTTTGCAGTGTTATCTGCAATTTGTCATTATCCACATTATCCAATGTCTTTGAATGGTCAATAAAACACAGGTAAACATCTTTCTGGTTTTCTCTGCTTTTAGTCAAGATTATCAGACATCAACAATGATATCCCTCGTTCCATGTCCTCTTCTGTATCTGGCTTAAATTTCTGGCAGTTTCCTGCTGCAAACATTTTTTTTTTTAATTATCTTCAACAAAATTTTATGTGTGTGTAATATGAAGGCTATTGTTTGATAATTTCTGCATCCCGTTGTTCTGTTGTTTCACCTTTATTTGGAATGAGCACATCTATGGATCTCTTCCAGTCAATTGGCCAGGTAGCTGTCTTCCAGTTGTTTTGGTATAGATGAGTGAGTGCTTCCAATATTTCATCCAGTTGCAGAAACAGTTGGTATTCTTTCAATTCCTTGAGCCTTGTTTTTCGTCATCCCTTCAGTACGGCTTGGATTTCTTCCTTCAGTATCATCTATACTTGATCACTTCCTGCCTCTGGAAATGGTTGAACATCAACCACTTCTTTTTGGTACAGTGACTCTGGCTGTTCCTTGCATCTTCTTTCTATGCTTCCTGCATCATTCAGCATTTTGCCCACAGTGTGTCTTTCAGTATTGCAGCTCAAGTGTTGAATTTTTCCTTTATTTCTTTCAATTTGAGAAATGTTGAATGTATTCTTCCTTTCTGATTTTCTAATTCCAGGGCATTGCACATTTCATTACAATACTTCATCTTCTTAAGCCACCCATGGAAATCTTCTGCTCAGCTCTTTTACCTCATCATTTCTTCCATTCACTTTAGCTACTCTATATTCAAGGACAAGTTTCAGGGTCTCTTCTGACATCCATTTTGTCTTTTCTTTCTGTCCTGTCTTTTTAGCAACCTTTGCTTTATGTATGATGTCTTGAAGTCATCCCACAACTCATCTCATCTTCTGTCATTAGCATTCAATGTATCAAATCTAATCTTGAGAAGGTCTCCAATTCAGGGATATATGAAGGTCATAGTTTGGCTCTCATGGACTTGTTTTAATTTAATTCTTAGATTATAGACTAGCCTGATTGTGACTTAGGCTATCAATTACATTATATGTGAAACATAGAATGAGTTTCATTTTTTAATGAGGAATTTATGTAGCTATAATATCTTATAGCAAAGAAATGACTATCTAATGGTAAAATTCCATCCAGGGTGATAAGACATACTAACTTTAGAAGGGAAATATTTTGTGTTCTGACTTATTGCAAAGTGATTGGCTAGAAGAGAAGAAAGATCTCACTTGATGTCTATCAGTGCATGAGTGGAAGCCTTGCTAGTCCCTTTGCATAAAGCTGTCTTCCAACATAGTTACATGTTTCTTCCCAGCATCAGATAGTATAAGGACACTTGTGAGAATGGCAAGACTTTGTATTATGCATTTCCTATAAAACCATGTCCATAGCTTTTGCTTTCTTTGATAATCACAGGGATTTTGGGACTCCAGTTTATAGATGAATAAGACTAAAAGCAAAGTAATAATGTACCTCCTTTGACCTCTAGGACTGGGCGGACTTTTGAGGGCACAATGCACCTTGTCCTCATCAAGAGGGAGGGGGAGGGCTGGTCTTCTTCACATGGAAATCCCATCAAAAGCCTGCTCCCATCTATCTCATGAGTGATGCTCAGAAGCCAATATGGTCTGGGCAGCAGTCTACCTTGTATAAGAAAATTTAAGAAAGACTTGCTGCGTGGTTTCATATCTTGATTTGAATCTCCTGCCAATTATACTATCTGAACCTCTCCAAAATTGCTTAATTTCCTTTGTCTTGTAAAAACGGCACCAAGATTAACCTAACACATAGAGTTGTTAAGAGTGTTCAATAAGATGATGCATGCACAGTATTTAACATGGTGCCTGATAGCCTTGTAAATGCTAAGACATGCTACATGCCAGTGTTATCATTATGGAATTAATGAACATGCCCCTTCTATCCCCTATAATCATAGAAGATAGGGTTGGATAGAAACTTAGAGAAGGAACCCCTTTCAAATTTTTAAAAGTTTGAAAGAAATACATTCTACTGCAAAACCCAGTACAAAAAACAAATACTACTTGCCAATGAAAGGAAGGTCTATTTGTACATTTTTCAAAAATTGTTAAACACTGAGACTTGTTTATAATTGCTTTTGACATTTGCCTCCTTACCTAGATTCTTTTTTAAAATTTAATAAGCATATTGTAGAGGGCTAAAACAATTTCAATAAACATACATATGGAAATAGAGATTTCATGAAACAAAACTAATTCTTACTACCTGCAATATACTATGATATATTCTATCTAATTTGATTTTGTTTTGTTCCATGTTTTTAAATAGTGGTTGTGACCCATTGAGTTGTTTTCAAGGTCTGCTAAATAGGTCACTATAGATAAAGCACTTTTTTTTTTTTTTTTTGCAGGTAAAGAAGTAAGGCTTAACATGGCTTGCCCAATATCCTTCCTATCATTAGTGGAGGAACTGAGTCTTGAACCCAGGTTTCTAGGCCCCTAGTCCTGAGAACCCACCAGCCACTCCTCGGAAGGAAGGTTGGGCAATCCTACTTCCGTAGTGATACTGCCTCGGAAACCCAAGGAGGCGTCGCTATGAGTCAGGGTTGACTTGACAGCACATAACAAACAAAACAAACAGTCCTGAGAAGGGAGCTCTGGTAGCATAGTGCCTAAGGCACTTGACTGCTAACCAGAAGGCTGGTGGTTCAAACCCACCAGCCACTCCTCGGAAGGAAGATGGGGCAATCTACTTGTGTAGGGATACTGCCTTGGAAATCCAAGGAGGGGTCGCTATCAGTTGGGTCCCACTCGATGGCACATAACAACAACAACAGTCCTGAGAAACTTAGAGTCACTAAAAAGCACCAGGCTGCATAGCCATGCCTTTGTTGTTTGCATGTCCTGCAAGTCCACAGCAAGGAGATCTCTGTGATTTGTTGCCACTTGGAACAACAAAACAGATGTGTGGGTCACTCTGACACACTTGGAATTTTCCTGAACCTTAACAAATATCTGTTTTCCACACAGCACTGGCAACACAATTGGGAAGTTACTTGAGTGTTTTTCAAAAATTGTTTATAGATTTGAAAACTGGGGTTTGTGATTGCTTCTGTTCTTTGCCTCTTTGTATCATCTCATTTTTCAAAATTTAATAAACACATTGCAGAGGAGTAAAATAATTGGTCACACACTTTTGGGTTTCCAGATTGGTTTTACATGTGTATGCAATACAGCGTAACTCAAAGCATGCACCGGCCAGTGCGTCAGATCATCTCCAATGCTGTGGTCCAGACCAAAGCAGAACCCAAGCTTGCACCCACGGTCCCAGACCACATCTCTCTTGGGGCCTTGGACTGCAGGGCTTGGGGGCAGATTCTGGGCCTGGTGACGCACATGGTGCCATCACAGCCCACAGCTGGAAGCTGTCGTGACAGGCTCCCACAGATGGGTGAAGACACAGGCTGGGGTCCGTTCATTTGGAGGCTTTGCCCAATTCATGCCACCAAAGGAAGTACAGTCACTAAAGAAGTCAGAGTTAGTAATGACAGCTGTGTGCTACTCCTTTCATCTTTCCAATTCCCGTCCCCACAAAGGGCTGTTAAGCAGGATTTATCTTTGGCTAATTTGTAAAGCAGGTGAAATTAGTCTTATATATATTTTTTTTTTCCTTCTTTATCTGGCACCTCCAAGATTGTCTTTCAACCTCCTGTGAGCTTATAAATAGATAGCTGCTGAGACAACTCCAACTCATGACAACTTCATGTCAACGGAAAAAAAAAATGGTGCCTTGTCTTGTATCATTCTCATGATATGTTAGACTCCATTGTTGTGGCTACTGTGCCAATCCATGTCACTGAGGGTCTTCCTCAACCTTGTTGGCCCTCTACTTCATCAAACATGATGTCCTCCTCAAGTAATTGATTCCTCCTGATGACATCCAATGCAAGCAATTTGGACAATGTTTTGCTGTGATCCAAAAGATTTCATTGGCTAATTTTCGGAAGTAGACTACCAGACTTTTTTTTCCTAGTCTGCTTTAGTTTAGAAACTTCACTAGAATCTATCTAACATGGGTGGCCCTGCTGAAATTTGAAATACCAGTGGCATAACTTCCAGCATCACAACAACATGTAAGTCACCACCATACAACAAGCTGACACGTGGGTCATGATTGTGGATCTGCACAACCCCATTGTTCATAGGAAGGGAGCTGGAAGTCCTGAGGTATGTCTTCTCTTCTGTAATCTTTGGCAGGTCTTTCTGTAGAAGACAGTTGATTTGCTCTCTTTATTTCATTCTTGGTTATCTAGATGATTGAAATCCATGATAAAATTTCAAAACAACCCTCTATTCCCATCCCACCCCACTCATCACAATAATGTGCACCTAATAAGGCAGGAGCTCTGGTAGCATAGTGGCTAAAGCACTTGACTGTTAACCAGAAGGCTCGCGGTTCAATCCCACCAGCCACTCCTTGGAAGGAAGATGGGGCAACCTACTTCCGTAGACCCAAGGAGGTGTTGCTGTAAATCGGGTCCAACTCGATGGCACATAACAACAACAACAACAACAATAAGGTTTAGTTGCTTTGCAGATATTTGCTTTAGTTTTTACAAAAAGAAATGTTGAGAAAGTTTTTGAAAATACCAATAGACTTTTAAGTTGCAACAATCCAGTTTTCAGAAAAATAAACAGCCAAGCTATAGGATCAATGTAGGTAACACATATGGGTCATTCAAGCTCTAAATTTGGATGCATCTGCAATCTACACAAAAATTAATCAGATATTCATTAATTAAATCATTCATTCATCTATGCATTTATTGATTGGTGATTTTAACAGTAAAGTTAAAGTCTTCACTGGACTTCACACTGGACTTGGATCCAGGTTTTTACTGGTGCACTGGATTGAAACATGGTATTTCCAATTCACACTAAGACATCCATATGGCTTTACTGTAGACCTAGGGCTCAGAAATCCTAGTCTTGCTGCTCACAATTTATTCATTGTGTACAGGAAATCGTAGCAGCAGATATTTTCTTCATCTCATACTATGATAGAAAGTTTTGTACTGGTGGCTATAAGCCCAATGTCACCATTCCTATATATATGTAACATACTCAAAACATTTTAAAATGGGGAAAAGAGTGATTCACTTATAATAACATTACCTCGAATGTTTATTTTTGACCATAATTAAACATTCATACTGAAGACTGGGTAATATAAATGTTGTTTTTTTGTTGTGTTGCCCAGAGTTCCTACCTGGCTGATTACCTTAATTCACAGTTATCACTCTGTAAATACAGACACCATGTGAATGGTCTGGCCAACACAAGTCATTTACATATAACTTCCAACTCCCTTCCTTATCCCTCATTCAGTGTACAGTGATTAAATTATCACCTCTCACTTCAATTCTAGCCTTCTATAATCTGTTCTAGCCTTCTATAATCTGTTCTGGGAGCTCTGGTAGCATAGTGCCTAAGGCACTTGACTGCTAACCAGAAGGCTGGCGGTTCAAACCCACCAGCCACTCCTCGGAAGGAAGG
>NW_006921616.1:13981769-13992571 GCF_000298275.1 Orycteropus afer afer | reverse complement strand
TCCGTAGTGATACTGCCTCGGAAACCCAAGGAGGGGTCGCTATGAGTCGGGGCCGACTCGACGGCACATAACAACAACAACAACATAATCTGTTCTGCAATACTGGGGTTCTAAAAAACCACATTTTCCCTTTGGTTTCCAGTTAGGTTATGGCAGGAGGAGGCAGTAGAGAAAGCAAGGAGCAGACGGGAAGAAGCATTTTTCTTCCTGGGGATGTGCTGTTCCCCAGTATGTCTCCAGCACTCTCAGACACAGCTTCATCACCCCCTCAGAGAACCCACACCAATAGGTCAGTGACTTATTTCAAAGATCTGTGCTCTTCCTCCACGTGGCCCCTCCTCTGAGCTTCTAGATGTCTGGTGGTGTTGTCTTTTTCATTCTTTTATAAAGTTTCCCAGGTGAAATACCAAATGTGATTTTTACTTTATTTATGGGTTCTGACTGTGCAATACTTGTACCAGGCCCAGGCCCAGGCCCAGAAAAGAGACCCTCCGAAATGGGATTCTGGGATTGGTTTGCTTGTGTCCCTGGGCTTGAATGTTTTGTTGTCCTGCTAATGGGAACAAAGTGTTAGTATTTCATGGTATGTCATGGCATCTCAATTTACGGTGGACAATGGTGATAAAGAGTCTGTTGAGACAGTGACCTGGAGGACTAGCTAGCAACAACAACAACAGTAGGTGTAGAGAATAGCGCAGTACTTGGTACATAGTAAAGTGTATATGTATAAATATAACTATTAACAGCCTTCTGAGGACATTTTTGTCCTGACTTTATAGAAAGGAAACTAAGACTCAGGTATGAGCAAATACACTCTGTCAGCATGATTGGTTCATGAAAGGGCTGAGGTTTGAAACTATGTCCATTAGATCCCAAAATCATGCCCCAATGGTTCTTCCACGTGGCTTCCCTTTGAATAACCAAACATACAAAGATACATTAACCATCTAACATAGAACCCACAGATGAAATAACTTCCGATGTATAGAAATTTCATTCATGTAAGTGACTTCTTTTCAAAATTTGGAAAGCATTTTTAAATTGCTAATAGCATAAGCAGAGTTAAACAGTTTTGGGCAAAAAAGTGATTGGGTCATTGATTCTGTGACATGGTTTATTGAAGAAGGAAACAGGAAGTGGACAATATTGCCCTTTATTCTAGAGTGATCCTTAAATATGGGCCACAAAACCATTCCTCAAGGAAAAGTAGGGGCAAATTTAGGGGCCCTGATATATGACATAAATAGACTATAAAACATAACCCAAAATACACAAACAGCAGAAGAGAAACTAGATGAGTAAGACCTTCTAAAAATCAAATTTTTATGTACTTCCAAAGACTTCTCCAAAAGAATAAGAAGAGAACCTACAGATGGGGAAAAGATATTTGGCAATGACATATCTGACAAGGGACTTATCTCTAGAATTTATAGAAAACTCCAACACCTCAATAACAAAAAGACAAATAATCCAATTAAAAAATGGGCAGAAGACATGAATACACACTTCACCAAGGAGGATATTCAGTCAACCAACAAACATATGAAGAAATGCTCACAATCATTAGCCATTGTTGTTGTTATGTGCCATCGAGTCAGACCCAACTCATAGTGACCCCTCCTTGGGTTTCCGAGGCAGTATCACTATGGAAGTAGATTGTCCCATCTTCCTTTCGAGGAGTGGCTGGTGGGTTTGAACTTCCAGCCTTCTGGTTAGCAGTCAAGTGCCTTAGGCACTACACTACCAGAGCTCTCATTAGAGAGGTGCAAATCAAAACAAAAATGAGATACCATCTGGTCCCAGTACTAGCAGCAAAGTTCAACAAGACAGAAAATAACAAATGCTGGTGAGGATGTGGAGAGACTGGGACTCTCATACACTGCTGCTGGGACTGTCAAATGGTACAACCACTGTGGAAAGCAGTATGGCGATTCCTTAAAAAGTTGGAATTAGAAATACCATTTGACCCAGCCATTCCATTACTAGGTATATATTTAAAGAAGTGAGAGCCATGACAAGAACAGACATATGCACACCCATGTTCATCGCAGTACTATTTACAATAGCCAAAAGATGGAAACAATGTAGGTGTCCATCAACTGAGGAATAGATAACCAAACTATGGTACATACACACAATGGAATACTATGCAACTCTAAAGAATAACATAGAATCTGCAAAACACCACATAACGTGGATGAACTTGGAGGACATTATGCTGAGTAAAATAAGTCAATCACAGAGGGAAAAATATTGTATTAGTCTGTTATTATAAAAGTCAAGGAAAAGTTTATCTATGGAAGGAAATTTTCTTTGTTGGTTGCCAGGGGGGGGGAGGAAGGGGAGAGAACACTGTCAGATAGGTAGAGATAAGTATTGATTTGGGTGAAGAGAAGGGTAATGTACCAAATGTGAGTGATCAACATGGTGGCATTGAGGAAGAGGAAGACATAGAGAGGTACATGGAAGGTGCAGACAACAAAGATGAACCCTTTAGCACGTGCAGTATTGCGTTGTCAGTGAAGGCAAACATGGATATATGGGTGGATAGATGGGTGAACAGGCTAAACTGTTAGGTGTGTCTACGAAATGGGGAGTGTACCCAAGACCATGTATAGGGTTGGCAGACAATAGCCCTATAAGTGTATTTGTATGATCTAAATTTCCAAGTGTACAGTAGAGCTGACAAAGGAAAAGACTGTAGTCATTCCTTGGTCACAGCCAGCTACCCAGAGGGAGCAAGTAGTTGAACCTGTGGGTTGGGATCATAGTCACAGGGGACATCAAGCTCAATTGGCATAGCATACTAAACAGAACATTGTTCTACCTCCTACTTTGGCAGGTAGTGACTGGGATCTTAAAAGCTTGCAAGCAGCCATCTAGATCCACCTAGATGGGTCTCTCCTCACCCAGAGCAAAGAAGAATGAAGAAAACCAAAGATTCATGGAAACAATTAGTCCTAGAGACTGATACACCATGCAATCCACAGTCTATATGAGTATAAGACCAGAAGAACTAGATGGTGCCTGGCTACCACTGTCAACCACTCAGAGGGGATCTATGTAGGAGATCCTGGATAGAGAGGGAGAACAATGTGGAACAAAACTCAAAATCATTTGGAAAAAAAAGAGGACCAGGTTTGTTGGTCTGACAGAGCCTGGTGGAACCACTGAGACTGTGGCCCCTAGCTGCCCTTCAGACCTGGAATTGAACCCATGCCTCTGGCTTCCAGCCAAACAAAAGACAGCCATATGAGTTGAACTTTTACTTGAGGTAGATACATTCCTTGGAGAGAACAATCATGGGAGAAGGAAAGGCTGTTTCTGCACAGGGAGACAGCTCAGGGGGCAGGAGTGCATGGAGGGATGGACACAGGGAAGGGGTAACTATCAGGAGGAAGTGAGAGGGGAGCTGTTGCATTGGGGTAAATTGTAGTCAATGTCATGAGACAATTCATACACAGATTTCTTTTTCTAAGTAAAAATGATTGAATCATAGCAATTTCTAATGGTTCAATGTAACAAGAAAGGTCATTAAAGTCATCTTGAAAGCCAGATGAATATCCTGAAATAGAAAAACATCCACATGAAAGGTGAAACCTCAGCTGGATCTGGAAAGATGAGCAAACTTTCAGGAAAAAGGAAAGCTGTTAACAGGAAAGAAGAAACAAATGGTCAATAAGCAGCTCCATCTGATTTCAGCAAAGAGCTTCTTGGGAGAGAAGCATGAAGTGTGGATAACAAGTCCAAAGCACATGAGTAACATTCTAAGGAGGATTCTGACTGTACTTCTTCTAAGATAGATTTGTTCATTCTTCTGGCAATCTAAGGTATATTGAACATTCTTTGCTAACACCCTAATTCAACTGCTGTATGGAAAGTGAATTTGCTCTGTAAATTTTCACTCAAATCACACACACACACACACACACACACACACACATATCTCCTGCAGGTTTGATGTCATCTTTTGACTTCTAGACTCAGAAACAGTCCCTCAGGGATGTTCTAGTCTCTGCCATCTCATCTTGTGTTTGGGGGAAAGAGGGAAAATATTATATTGTTCCTTCTAATTTATAACTTGTTATACACAAAAAGAAGCCTTTAAATGTTATGAATTTTTAATTTTTCCTTCATTTAGTTGATTCTCTTGCTGGGAGAAGTGACTGCCAAGGAATTGTGCCTAGTATGAGCAATAAACATCGACAATATCAGCTGCATTAATAATTTAAACACAAATAGTCAAACAAAATGATCTGGCAGGTCCCATAGGTGAATCATACAGAGTTTTAAAGATGTTGGTCTGTTTAAACCAGGCAGCTTTTAAATTAAGAATTAGCCCCAGGTGTGGTCAAAGATGTATTAGAGAGATCACTGTTCCACACTTGGCCCTCTTACAACCCAGATCTTATCCCTTTTCACCAAGACACAGCCCTGCCTCAGGCTTAAATAGGGTACTTATTATCCTTGGAATTAAGCTCAAGCTCTCTTTGAAGTAGTTGTATCTCATCTACCTGAGCAAGTACTTTTGATTGCTTGGGCATCTGTTCTGACTGCCCAGTCTCTGCACCTTATTTGATATTTAATATTTAAAATAACATTGCATTCACTTTCTCTTGTCGCAGTCACAAATTACTATGTAATTAGAAACAATACGAATTTACTTTCATTTAGTTTTATAGGTTAGAAGTCCCATAACAGTCTCCCTGGGTTAAGATCAAAGTGTTGGCAAAGCTGTGTTCCTTTCTAGAAACTCTAAGAGAGAAATTATTTCTCTTGCCCCTTGCAGCTTCTAAAGATAACTCAGTCCTTGGCTTGTGGCTCCATCTTCAAAACCAGTGGTAGTGGGTTGAGTCATTTTCACATCACATCACTCTGAACTTCTCTGTTACTCTCTTCCACTTATAAGAACTCTTGTGGTTATATTGGGTCCACCTGGATAATCCAGCATAAGCTCCCTGTTTAAGGTGAACTAATTAACAACTGCCCTTCCCCTTGCAAACTTAATTCCACTTTTCCACATAACATAACATATTCATAGGCTCTGGGAATTATGACATGGACATCTTTGGGGGACAATTATTCTGCTTACTACAACTATCCCTGAAATCATTGCTCCATCCACACTGCATGCTTCTCTCCCAAGAAGCTCTTTGCTGAAATCAGATGGAGTTGCTTAGTGACCATTTGTTTCTTCCTTCCTGTCAGCAGCTTTCCTCTTTCCTGAAAGTTTGCTCATCTTTCCAGATCCAGATGAGGTTTCACCTTTCATGTGGATGTTTTCCTATTTTAGGGTATTCACCTAGCTCTCAAGATGACTTTAATGACCTTTCTTATTACATTGAACCATTAGAAATTGCTACGATGCAATCATTTTTACTTAGAAAATGAAACTTGCATGTGATTGAACCTAACGCTTGTTATTGTTAGGCTCTGACTCATAGTGACCCATGCACAACAGCATGAAACACTGTCTGGTACCGTGCCATCCTCACAGTTGCTGTTATTGGAGCCCATTGCTGCAGCCACTGTGTCAATCCATTTTGTTGAGGGACTTCCTCTTTTTTGCTGACCTTTACTTTACTGAGCATCATATTCTTCTCCAGGGACTGGTCCTTTCTGATAACATGTCCAAAGTACATGAGTAGCATTCTAAGCAGCATTCTGACTGTACTTCTTCCAAGACAGATTTGTTCATTCTTCTGGCAGTATAAGGTATATTTAACATTCTTGCCAACACCATAATTCAAAGGCGACAATTATTCTTTAGTTTTCCTCATTCATCTAACACTTAGTCATCACTATTTATCATTTAATTGCTCCCAAATTATTTTATTTGTATTTGCCTTTTCTTCCTATTTTTAATCCTTTTGAAGACATTACTACATCTCACACTTCTTCAGGGTCATTCCCTTCCAACTCTTACATGCTCAAAAGATAGACATTCATTCAGTGTTTGAAGGCTGTAGCTGGGTAATGTTGGACTTGTTACGGCTATTTAATTCTAAGCAACAGATTTATAATCTGATAAATTTAAGAGAAAAAAATAACTTACTAGAAAGATAATGAATTAGAATAGTACAGAATCAAAGACAAAATTGAGCCTCAGAAAGCAGAGTGCCTCTAGTACTGGCCTCTGACATTGGGGTGAGTCAGTGTCAGGAGGCGTGTGACAAAGTCCTGGAAGAGAGGTTATTCTTGCTTAGGCAGTGCTCCTACTATTCGACTGGGGATTTTAGCTAACAAGATAACTTTCATTGACAGTCCCCTAGGATCACATGGAATGCAGAGACAATAGTTTTCCAAAGGACAGTAAGGATGCTCATCCGAAGAAAGGATGTAGAGGTACAGTGTAGGCACAGTGACCAGTACACATTACAAAGGAAACTCAAAACCAAACTCACTGCTGTCGAGTTGGATCCAACTCATAGGACCCCTCCTTGGATTTCTGAGCCAGTATCTCTATAAAAGTAGATTGCCCAACCTTTCTTCCAAGGAATAGCTGGTGGGTTTGAACTGCCAGCCTTCTGGTTAGCAGTCAAGTGCCTTAGGCACTATGCTACCAGAGCTCCCTTACAAAGGAAATGTATAATAAAATCTAAAGTGAAAATTCCATGGTAATGGCATTGTCAATAAAAAGCAAATAGAGGTAATAAGATAAAGTATAAAACAGAACAGGGTAGGGAGATTATATGGTGGATTATATCTATATTAAAATCTTCATCTTTACTCTCTAAATAAGCAACTACCAAATTGAAGTTGTCAAAAGAATGTCTTCCATCAGCTAACATTTATTGAGCATGTATTATAAGACAGGAACTAAGCTAAAGAGGTACACACTTCTCACTGAACCCTTAAAAGTTTCCTAAATTGAGTACTGTTATTGTTCTGATTTTACAATAAAGAAAGCAAAACACAGAGACTTTATGCCAGTTACCCACCATTTCTTTTCTAGTAACTGCAGAAGAGAAGCAGTAATGAGGGGAGGCAGCAGGGGTGCAAAGGGGGAGGTACTCCTATGTCGTTTGGATTTACTGACATTTGAGAAACCCAGGGTTAGCGAAGATAGCTTTTCATTGGTCATTCATTTAACTAGGGATTAAAGCCACTGTGTCAGCCTTTTACTGGAGGCCAGGAATGGGTAGAAGGAAGATTTCCTACCATCTAATAGAGAAGACTGATACTTGGACAAATGAGTCCAATGCAATGCAAGACACTCTACATTAGAACATCCTCTAATGTGCAGAAAGAACTTAGAAGGACCCATGATCCAGAGAATGAAAAGAGTGGAGTGACTGGGAGAGTTTCTGAAAGAGGAAGTAAATCTTGAAAATGGTCAGGTTCATGAAGATAATCCTAAAGAAATGCACTGAGACGAGCAAAAAACCAGGGTGTTTCAGCTTCTGCACACGGTGAGGTAAGATATACCTAGTAATAACAGCACATTGATTATGACAAAATGTTGTATTTACAGCTGACTAACCCAAACCCATGGCCATTTAGTTGATTCCAACTCATAGCAACCCTACAAGACACAGTAGAATTGATCCATAGGGTTTCCAGTGCTGTTATCTTTATGGAAACAGAATATCACATCTTTTTTTCTGTGGAGCAGTTGGTGGGTTTGACCATGCTGATTGCCATCAGTCCAAAAGAAAAGAAAAACATTAAAATTGATTTAGGAATTGGCTTCTCATTGTATCAAGTAGATACAATCATAAATGAGTCCAAATCAAGAAAACATTCTATTGAGCTTGTTCATTATGTATTTGGATAAGCAAAAGTCTTACAGCATTGAAGAAAGATATATTTTTAAGTCTATTTTTGGAAGATGATCTTAGATGGATATTCCATTTGATTTGGTATCCAGTTATTCACAAATTTCTATTTTTCCCTGTTGTACTTCATCCTAAATATATTCCATGGTATGTTTTCATAATTAATATGGAAATAGATGTATAGTTTATAATTAATTTCAACTGGGCACAGTGAAAAACTTGAAAACCTCAGCATGGAGGCCTCTTTTTTGGTAGAAGTTCAATGAAATCCCCAAATGTCTTTGTTTTTGCAATCCATAATTTGCAGATTATTAATACAATAAATCCTTAGTGTCTGTGAGAGTTGGCATCATATCCATGAACTCCTGTGCAGAAAGCCCACAAACTAAAAATCCAAATGGAAAGAAAAAACCATGTGGTTTCTGTGTATGCTCATTACCTGCTTCTGAAACCATAATATCTCGGCCTTTTATAGATCTTATAACAGGCTCTGCAGGAAGCAGCTGCAGTCATTAGCCATAGGACAGACTAAACACACAATCTGCATGGAAGGAAGCCTGGATCGGCTTGCTCTTTTGGACCCCTAATCTTAGGCACGGGATAGAGCAACATAAATGGTGCCTTTTATAAATACAAAATACAATATAAAATAATATTTCATAACTTAAAAGGATTTGAGAAATCAGAGTCTAAACCCTCTTTTAGCCTTATTTGGTGTGAGATTTAGATTGGTTAGGGGTCTTGCTTAAGATCCTATGTCTAATACCTGACAAGGGACTTTTCTCTAAAATTTATAGAAAATATCAACACCTCAACAACAAAAAGATTAACAATCCAATTAGAAAATGGGCAGAAGACATGAATAAACACTTCACCAAAGCAGATATTCAGGTGGCCAACAAACATATAAAGAAATGTTCATGATCATTAGCCATCAGAGAGATACAAATCAAAACAACAATGAAGTGCCATCTCACCCCAGCACTAATAGCAAAGTTCAACAACACAGAAAATAACAAATGCTGGTGAAGATGTGGAGAAATTGGGACTCTCATACACTGCTGGTGGGACGTCAAATGATACAACCACTGTGGAAAGAAGTATGGTGATTCCTTAAAAAGCTGGAATTAGAAATATCATTTGACCCAGCAATCCCATTACTAGTTATATATCCTAAAGAAGTGAGAGCCAGGACAAGAACAGATATATGCACACCCATGTTCATCATAGCACTATTTACAACAGCAAAAAGATGGAAACAATTTACGTGTCCATCAATGGAAGAATGGATAACCAAACTATGGTACATACACACAATGGAATACTATGCAACACTAGAGAATAATATAGACTGTAAAAAACACCATATAACATAGATGAACTTGGAGGACATCATGCTGAGTAAAATAAGTCAATCACAGAAGGACAAATATTGTACTAGTTCGTTACTATAAAAAGTCAAGGAAAGGTTTATATATGGAAGGAAACTTTCTTTATTGGTTACGGGGGGGAGGGGAGAGACTGCAACAAAAAAAAAAGAAAGAAAGAAATACATTAACCTATGTCACTTCAGTTTTATGTATTTCACTGTACATAAATTATATTTTAATAAAATGTGATTTAAAAAAAAAAAAAAATCCCATGTCTAGTAGAACATGGATTCAAACCCAATTCTGACTTCTGTTTGTATGTCCATTCTGGTCCTCTCCAGTGGCTCTTTCAGGGACCCTGGCAGAGGAACAGAGACCCTGGGTGATACAAATTGTTAACACATTCAGTTGCTAACAGAAAGGCTAGGAGTTCGAGTCCATCAAGAGATGTCTTGGGAGAAGGCCTGGTGATCTACTTCCAGAAAATGAGCCATTGAAAACCTGTGGAGCCCAGCTCTACTCTACACACATGGGGTCGCCATGAGTTAGAACTGACTTGATGGTAACAGTTGTTGCGTTTGTTTTAGAGGGGAACAGAAGCAGCATTTGGTAGCACCCTACTCACACACAAGGTGCCACCTCTTCAAGGTGGACATGGAACTGGAACTGGTAAGTCCCTATCCAGAGTTCCTCCCATCACATCCTTCTGAGAAAAACACTAAAATGGAGACACTCCTTCCAAAACTGTACGTTTAAATGTCACACAACAAAGAGCTCTTGTTTCAAAGCCATGCAACTCATCACAAATTTAGCTAGATGAGTTGGGGTTAAAACATTGACAAAATCAAACATTTTGTGACAGAAGTCCTAGCCACTTCAGGAGCTAGGGTTCACCTTTCCTAGAGCTCTTTGGTGCCAACCCAAAACCAATCTCCTGTGTCGCTGGAGGGAATGATGGCGCCCTGCATTTCAGAGAAGATTTAAAACCGAGATCCTAACTGCTCATCATCATTAAAAATCTCCAGGCAGTTTTCATAAGAGCAAGGGGGTGGTTGGTTGCCTGAGGTTTTGGCTGACAGTCAACCCAACTAATTACATTCTGTCTACTGTGTCCTCCCGCAGTTTCAATTGGATGTGTTATTTTCTTCCTTTTTTTTTTTTTAAACTTCCTGTCCTAATCTGCATGTGGGGTTGCTATGTGTTCTTAAGCAGATGCTGCCATTCCTCCTGGTAGGAGTGACTTTTTAGATTTTTTTTTCATACATAAAGTTGTTAAGATTTTAAATAAAAGAATTTTTCTATGTAATCCTAAGGTCCTAGCACCAAAGGAAATTTAAATGCTGTTTTAGCAGGCTATTGTATTGTTATTTTCCCTCACTAAACATTGAGTGGGCATGCCTAAAGCCAAGGTGATAATGTCCTACTTATAGACAGTCAGCATCACAGCACTGCCTTAGCTTCCCCGTTTCTGCTCTTTACTAATTACAAATTCTCTCGTTGCTCTTCTTACTGGAGAATTCCATGGGCAACACCCACATTTTGTGACACACTTGCAATGAGAAAAACTTGTTGTTGTTGTTGTTGTTAAGTGCCGTCGAGTCGTTTCCGACTCATAGCGACCCCATGCACAGCAGAACGAAACACTGCCCGATCC
>NW_006921616.1:13975072-13981079 GCF_000298275.1 Orycteropus afer afer | reverse complement strand
AAGTTAGGGGCTACCTGTAACACAAAGTAGACCTGCTATATAGAATGTCCTAGGCTGTATTCTTTGGACCTACCATGTAGGATTCCCTAGGCTGTAACCTTTATGGCCAACTGAGGGGAAGAGATCCATATTTGTACCCATTCCAAAGAAAGGTGATCCAACAGAACGTGGAAATTATCGAACAATATCATTAATATCAAACACAGGCAAAATTTTGCTGAAGATAATTAAAAAATGGTGGTGCAGTATACTGACAGAGAACTTCCAGAAATGAAAGCAGGATTCAGACGAGGATGTGGAACAAGAGATATCATTGTTGATGTCAGATGGATCTTGACTGAAAGCAAAGAATACCAGAAAGATGTTTACTTGTGTTTTATTGACTATGGGAAAAGCATTCAATTGTGTGGATCCTAAAAAATTATAGACAACATTGAGAAGAATGGAAATTCCAGGACACACGAATGTATTCGTGAGAAACCTGTACATAGACTAGGACGCTGTCATTTCAACAGAACAAGGGGATACAGCATGGTTTAAAATCAGGAAGGCCATGAGTTAAGGGTATATCTTTTCACCATACTTATTCAATCTGTATGCTGAGGAAATAATCCAAGAACTTGGACTATATGAAGAAGAACATGGCATCAAGATTGGAGGAAGACTCATTAATAACCTGTGATAGGCAGATGACACAACTTTGCTTGCTGAAAGTGAAGATGACTTGAAGCACTTACTGATGAACATTACAGACTACAGTCTGCAGTATGGATTACACCTCAACATAAATAAAATGAAAATCCTCACAACTGGACCAATAAGCAGCACCATGATAAATGGACAAAAGATTGAAGTTGTCAAAGATTTCATATTATTTGGATCCACAATCAACATCCATGGAAGCAGCAATCAAGAAATCAGACAATGTATTACCCTGGGCAAATTTGCTGCAAAGACCTCTTTAAAGTGCTGAAGAGCAAAGATATCTCTTTGAGGACTAAGGTACGCCCAACCGAGGCCATGATATTTCCCAATCATCTCATATGCATGTGAAAGCTGGACAATAAGTAGGGAAGACCTATGAAGAGTTGGTGGTTTTGAGTTGTGGTTTTGGTATAGAATACTGAAAGTACCACGGATTGCCAAAAGAATGAACAAATCTGTCCTGGAAAAGTGAAGCTGGAATGCTCCTTGGAAGCAAGAATAGCCAGAGTTTGTCTCATCTAGTTTGGTCACATTGTCAGAAGAACTATTCCCTGCAGAAGGACGTCATGCTTGGTAAATGGAGGATCTGTGAAAAACAGGAAGACCCTCAACAAGGTGGATTGACACAGTGGGTGCAACGATGGGCTCAGGTATAGTGACGATTGTGAGGACAGTGCACATCGGGCAGTGTTCTGTTCTGTTACATAAGGTTGCTATGAGTCAGAGCTGACTGAATGGCACCTAACAACAACAACAACAATCTTTATGGGAGCAGATCACCAGGTCTTCAGTGGAGCTGCTGGTGGATTCAAATTACTGACCTTTGGTTTTCAACCCAGTTAACCATTGCACCACCAAACTAAAAAAAAAAAAAAAAAACCTCACTGCAAAATTGTTTCCGACTCATGGCCACTCCTCCTCCTTCATTTTCCAAGGCAGAATCTCTATGGAAGTAGGTTGCCTGATCTTCCTTCCAAAGAGTGGCTAGTGGATTTGAACTTCCAGCCTTTTGGTTAGCAATCAAATGCCTTAGGCACTATGCCATCAGGGCTCCTTTATTATTACCATTAGCTATATAAATAGGAAAGGGAGAAAATTTTTAAAATCTTGATCTTTTCTATTGGAACTCTTCTATGTGTCCAACTCAACATGGTCATTGATAGAGGAAGAACAAATCCTGTAACATGAAGACAGGAACGAGGAAGCATGACTTTTATTCCTTCTCTTCCACCCACCTTGGCTTCCAGCTCTGCAATCTTTAATAAGTGCTTTTGTTTCTCTGACTAATATCTTCTCCATTCTCTTCTCACAGGAGAGTGAAGAGGAGTTGATGGGTGGTCTCTGTAGACTCTTGGAACCTATAATTTTATATGCCTTCTTCCATGTTTGAGACAAAGGATCTATAAACTTGTATAAAAAACCATTTTGCTAAAGAACTTATAAGGATGGATTTTTGCTTTTGCACAAATTTTCTCGAAATTTTCAGTTAATTAGAAGGGGAAAAAACAAACCTTCCTAACAATTTGAAAGGCTATTTATATGCCAGGCACACAACTAGTCCCTTTTATGTCTTAACTTATTTGATCCTCGCTGTGACTCTGACCTGGAATTGGCTCAGCGACAATGGGCTTGGTTTTAGAAGATTTCCTCCCTTCCTGTCTTTAGTCTGCATGGACCTGGTTTTTTAGATCACTTCTTTATTTCTTGGCATGGCTATGACTGAGATTTGGGCCTCCTTGGCCTTAGGGCTCTCCCATGTCCTTTGTGTTTCCTGAGTGGGCTACCAGAAGAGAATAATATATACTAGGTAAAAACTATCTTGTCTTAAGGAAAAAAAAATGGTCAGTCAGAAGACGTTTGGTTAGCCATGGAAACATTGCAGGTGTATTCTGAAGTCAAATACCACCAGTGCCTCTGAAAGTTTAAGCCAGGAGGATGTGTGCTCCGGGGCTTGACTGCTCTGAGTGTCTTAGTCAGGGGGAACAGGTGTCTCATGTAACTTTGCTTGAAAACATTCCATCTTTAGACCACATAGCTAAGTCCCATTGTACCTACTTCAAGCGCATTGATCACACTTCTAATGATGGCCTGGCTTGGCCTGGGAATGTCTACATGGTGATAAGATGCAATCATGGCAACATGGGTGCACCTGACAGTTACTCTAATTGTAGATCAGTTACTGGCATTCTGATTGGACATACTCAGGGGCTGGGCCCAGGTAGACCTGTGCCTGAAACTGCTCTCCATTAGTGCAACCACAAAGCTCAGTTCCTGAGTCCAAAGCCTAAGGGGCACTGTCAGTCCCACGGCAACTCCATAATGTAAATGTCCCCTTTAGGGGCTTCCTGAAAGTTCCTCTGCTTTCTCCCTCACGACCTGCCTCTGTGTCTTGGACACTACATGCGTTTCCCTTTGAAGTGCCTCCTCTGTGCTCAGAAGTTTCTGTAACACTAGTGGAAAGTCCTGACAGGTAGGTTTCCCATTCCCAGTTTTACGTCTTCAGTCAGTAGGTGATGAACATATCAGTGCAAAGCTATTCCTGTGGTTACACGCTGGTCTTTCTATTCATGTCTGTGCGTCCATTTGAAAGACAAAACGAAATCTAAAATATGAAATTGCAGCACAACATCAAGTGCAAAATTTGCATTTATCAGATTGTGATAAATGTCAGGATAATAAGCCTCTCAAGGGAACAAACAGTCTCCTGGAGCATCCCTGCCAGGGCTATTATGAGCAGACACTGCCAGGCCGGGTGTGAGGCACAGAGCAAAATCCCCGAGCCTCCTCTTTGGCTGAACATCTCTGGTGATTTAAATTCAGACATTGTGACACGCGTGACAAAGGGATCGCTAGAAAGACGCTCTCAGTGCATTGGAGAGATTTTCAGTTCATTGTGAAGAAGGAAATGAATAGATGGCAATTAAAACCAAACTTTATACGTCCCAGCTATTGTGTAAAGTATGTTCGGAATTGTGATCAGAGAAAAGACAAAAAAAAAAAAAAACAGCTCTCACTGTGTTACATAACAAAAAGAAGGATGTATTTTGAAGGAACTGACATTTTAAGAGTTAGAAGAAATAATTAGTCTTGATGTCACCTCTATTTAAATCGGACCTGGTATAAATCAGAAATCAAGCTGTTAACCAACTCACCTGATTGTTTTGAGTTCAGCAGCAAGTATTCAAGTGAAGTCTGTATCCAGCCCTGTGCTGGTGGGGAGTGGGACACAATGGTGATCCCTGCCTGCAGACTCTTAGTCTAGGGAGAAGATTTACACACGGGAAACAGCTAGAAAACCAACTTCCACATCCAATATTAACTTATACCAGTGATTCCTGTTAATTAGTTATTGGCATTCTGATTGGACAGTTCTTTTTTTTTTTTTTTTTGACTGGCAATTTTATTCCTCAGGGAACAGTTAACAATGTCTAGGATAATTTTTAGCTTTTACAACTGAGTGGTACAACTGGGATGCCACTCAACATCTTACAACACATAGGACAGCACTCTACAGCGAAGAATGATCTAACTTCAAATGTCAATGATGAGAGGCCACATACACATACCCTAGAGGAACTGAGCCCAAGATCCGAGTGTGCAGAGGTTAGTCAATCCCCTGGTGGGGTAGGATTAAAAGATTTTTTTTTTAAGTGAAAAACAAAGCCCAATCATCTCCTAGGGCCCTGAGGAAAGTTTTCCAATATACCATCATCCAGAGGCAGATGCCACTTTGGTGGAAGGAGACTCAAGGCCAGTCCATGCAGAACGGGTGAGTGGGGACAGCGTGTCTCCATGGAGCTCAGTGTCCTCTTCAACTCTTGCTTACCCCACTGAAGATGCTTCCTCCATGGGGCATCATTCTCACATCAAATTGCATCAGATGTAAAAGGGGCATCAACTCCCCCTCCCACCTTCTCAAAGGAACTGCTGTCACTCTCGTTTACTTTGTCATAAAATTACAATGAATGGATACCATCTTTCCTGGATTATGCTCAAGTTTAAACCTTCTCTCGTTGTAGCATGAGGAAATTTGTCCCTCGTGGTGCAAGTGTTGGACACCCTCAGCTGCTAACCAAAATGTTGGTGGCTTGAGTCCACCCAGAGAGGCCTTGGAAGAAAGGCCTGGTGATCTACTTCTGAAAGATCAGCCACTGAAACGCCTACAGAGCACACTTCTGCTCTGACACACATGAAATCACCATGAGTCAGAATCGACTTGCTGACAACTCGTTTTCAAGGAATTTCAAATGCAGCTAGTAGTTAGTTAAAAGAGCTACTTTGAAAAAGCACCCAGCTTCCTATAGGTATAGTCCTTGATATATTATCTCTTTTACTCAGATATAGTCAATTAAAAAAAAAAAAAAACTATTTTCTTTGAACACTTAATACAAAGCAGTAATCAGGTACTGTGGGAAATGCCCTATTGTCTTTGAGTCAATTCTGACTCTAGCAAGCATATAGGACATAGTAGAACTGCCCCATAGGGTTTCCAAAGCTTTAAATCTCTATGAAAGACAGCCACATCTTTCTCCCAATAGGAAATAATAGAGGTATGTGATAGTTAAGATCATGTGTCAATTCGGCTGGCCCATGATTCTCAGTGGTTTAGCAGTTAAGATATGATGTAGCCATTCCCCTGTGATGAGATCTGATACAATGTAGTCACCTCTATAATAAGACGTATTATGAGCAGTCAAGCAGTTGAAAGGAAGTTTCCTCAGGGGTGTGGCCTTCTTCCAATACATATATGGATGACCTGGGAAAGTTCTCTGGCTTACTGCTGGATCTGGGCCCAGCATCTGGCTCATCATCATCTCCAGTTCCTGGACTTGAACAAGTGGCCTGCCATATTGCCTGCTGATCTTGAGATTGTTGCCTTTGCAGACTGTGAGCCAAAAATCTGCCATTTTACCTAGTGATTTCAGATTCATCAGCCTCCAAAGCCAGCAGCCTGCTATATTGCCTGCTAATCTTGGGTTCATCAGCCTCTGCAGCTGCATGAGGCAAGAGACCCTCCAGCTTGACATTTTACCTATGGACTTGGGACTTGCCAGCCTCTACAACTGCATGACCCATTTCCTTGAGATAAAATTTCCTCTCTCTCTTTATCCCTTTCTCTCTCTTTCTATGTATCTGAAGTTCTGGTGGTGTAGGGTTTAAACACTTAGCTGCTAGCCAAAATGTCAGTTGTTTGAATCCACCAACCCCTCCACAGAAGAAAGATGAGACAGTCTGCTTCTACAAATATTTATAGCCTTGGAAACTCAGTCAGGGTCTCTATGAGTCAGAACTTGGAAACTCA
>NW_006921616.1:13965885-13974960 GCF_000298275.1 Orycteropus afer afer | reverse complement strand
TATATATATAATTTCACTGGTTTTGTTTCTCTAGAGAACACAGCCTAAAACAAGGTATGATATTCTAGTTTCTATCTTCAAGCAAAAAAAAAAAAAAGCGTTGGAGATTAAAACAAATGCGTAAATAAGCCATTTTAAGTGTTTCAATAAAGATAAGGAGTACTATGAGAGGCCAGAGGCACAGAATGGAGAAGAACTCTGAAGCAGGGCAGTGTGGGCCATAGTTAAGGAAAATTTAGTGGTGTAGGATGGTGAGGCACAGGGTATTGTACAACAGTAGTAGGAGATTAGGTTTGAGGAGGACCAGAAGAATGTTTATTTACCAGAGAGTCTGAGGAAACACGTGTTTAAAATTTTGCTGTAGACATACACAGAGTATTTGCTTCAAGCAGTATATCATCTGAAAAAAATCCCTCTGTAGCAAACACTTCTTTTAAGTAACAGCCAAACTGATGGAAGGAAGGGAGACAGAAAAGAAAAAAGAATCGAGGAAGTGAAGGAGGAAAGAGAGAGGGGAATTCCTAGCTACTAAATTGCAGAGAGAACTGAAAACTAGAGTTCTTGAGGGGAGTTACTGTGGAGGGGTTGAAACTCTCAAACAGAGGAATTAACAGGAAATTCAGACACAGACTAGTAGTACTTCTGGGGCATGAAGTAGAAGTAAATTCAAAACCTCTTTACAAAGACACACCATCTAATTAGGCCACAGATAAAGCCCTGTTGAAGAAAACTCAAAAATCCAAAATTACGAAAAGGAAAAAATAATCTTTTATGAGTGTAAGTCAAAAGGCAAAATAAACAGCAAGATTAAAAAACCCCAAGAACATCAGATAACAAAAAAGTGATTAAAAAAACAAACAAACTCATTGCTGTTGAGTTGGGTCCAACTCATAGCGACCGCTCCTTGGGTTTCCAAGGTGGTGTCTTTATGGAAGTAGATTGCCCAACCTTCCTTCCGAGGAGTGACTGGTGGGTTTGAAGCACCAGACTTCTGGTTAGCAGTCAAATGCCTTGGGTACTATGCTGCAATACGTTTAAAATAATTGAAGATGAGAGAGAGAGAGAAAGAGAGAGAGTCCTATACAAAGAGAGAAGAGAGAAATACTATGGGGGAAAATTTTTGATATAGAACCAATGGAAGTTCTCAAAATGAAAACTTTAATCATTGAAATGAAAAATCAAAGGCATCAAATAGCATATTGGATACTGCAAAAGAGAGAATTCATGAAGTAGATGATAGAGCAGGAGAAATTTTTGGAATATAACAGAGAGATAAAGAAATAGAAAATATGATAGAGAGATTCTAGGACATGAGGAATAGAGTAATTGAAGGAGTATCAATATTTTAAAAAGACAAAGGCTGAGAATTCTGTTTAAATGGTGGATTCAAATCCTCATGTTTAAGATACACATGGATGACATGACCTGGATACTTCTCCCTTGACTCTGGCACAAACCAGAATGAAGCATGAGGATTTATTCTACAAGTTTTACAATGGAGTAAATGTGAGGAAATGACCCATATAGGAAGTGGTGGCTTCTACCGATGAACTGGCATCTGCCCTTTGGCATTCCCATTTTATGAGCCTTAATCCATCCCCTTCTATCCTCTGCTCTCTGAGATGGGCTTTGGTCTGTGTTCTGCCATCAGCTTGGTCTTAGGGCATGTGCTGATTCAGGCTCTCTCTCCATTCTACCAAGATACCAAAACATCACTTTAATTTCAACAGAAATTACATGAGAGTTTTAGAAAGGAAGAAATAAACACTGAAAACACCATTACCAAATCACACAAGCAATGTTTTAATTAAAATTCAAATGAAGGTTAGCTTCAGATTAGCTTGGCTGGTACAACTCCTGGATACCTTGTTTTCAAATTCTATTATTCTTTTTGGCCACTCCTAAAGTAGGTTCTAAGGAACTCTGGTGGTGCAGTACATAAGGCATTTGACTGCTTACTGAAGGTTGGTGGTTTAAACTCACCAACCATGCTGCGAAAGGAAGATGGGACAATCTACTTCCATAAAGACTTACCACCTCAGAAACCCAATGGCATTCACTATGAGTCAGAATTGACTCAATAGCAGTGAGTTTGGTTTGAGTTTTAAAGTAGTTTCTAAATACCCTTCAGTGAAAAATTATGAAAAGGGTCCTAGTTTGAGGAATGATTCCTAGTTTGAAGGTAGACCAGGAGGCTTGAGTATAGGTCTTAGCTCTGGTCAGTGTGTAGCTACATGACTGTGGCAAAAATGATCATTCTTTGATTGTGTGCTGTGTACCTTACATATACTTAACTGTGCTGAGTACCTTACATGTACTCTTTCATTTCTTGCTTGCAATAGGCCTGTGAGGTTGTTGTTGTTGTTAGTTGCTGTCGAGTCATTTCTGACTCATAGTGACCCTATGCACAGCAGAATGAAACACTGCCCAGTCCCGCGCCAGCTCTATGATCCTTGCTATACTTGACCCCATCGCTGCAGCCACTGTGTCAATCTATCTCTTTGAGAGCCTTCCCCTCCTTCATCGAACATCTACCTTACCAAGCATGACATCCTTCTCTAAGGAATGGTCCATTCTGACAACATGACCAAAGTAGGTGAGACAAAATCTGGACATTCTTGCCTTCAAGGAGCATTCTGGCTGCACTTCCTCCAGGACAGATTTGTTAGATCTTTTAGCAGTCCACGGTACTTTCAGCATTCTTCGCCAGCACCACAACTCAAAAGCATCAACTTTTCTTCAGTCTTCCTTATTCATTGTCCAACTCTCACATGCATATGAGGTGACTAAAAATACCAAGGCTTATGTCAGGCATACCTTAGTCCTCAAAGAGATTTCTTTGCTCTTCAGCACTTCAAAGAGGTCCTTTGCAGCCGATTTGCCCAGTGCTATACGCCTTCTGATATCTGGACTGCTTCTCCCATTGGCGTCGATTGTAGAACCCAGCATGTGAAATCTTGGACAACTTCAATCTTTTCTCCATTTATTGTGATTCTGCTTATAGGTCCAGTTGTGAGGATTTTTGTTTTCTTTATATTGAGATGGAATCCATACTGCAGACTGTATTCTTTAATCTTCCTCAGTAAGTGCGTCATGTCATTCTCACTTTCAGTAAGAAAAGTTGTGTCATCAGCGTATCACAGGTTGTTAATGATTCTTCCTCCAATCCTGATGTCACATTCTTCTTCATAGAGTTCAGCTTCTCAGATTATTTGCTAATCATATAGATTAAATAAGTATGGTGAAAGGATACAACCCTGATGCACTCTCTTCTTGATTTCTATGTGGTAAGTTCTATTATTAACTCCATTTACAGCTGAGATCATTGAGGTCCCCTGCCCACAGTCACATGGATAGGAGGAAGAAGTTCATGACTGCAAAGACAAGGATCTCAACATCGACACCCTACAGCCTCACTGGTATTATGTTTTCTCCTTTCTCAGAGGCCTCTCTGATGCTCTAATAATCTATAATGTGTTTGTGTGTATGCACCTGTGTGTGCATGTGAAATTGAAGTTCCATTGAATACAATAAGGAGTTTACATCTCTCTCTAGGGAAACCACAGGTACTTACTTGGTGATCATTTATGTCCAAACATGGTTTTGAAATGAAATAAAGGGAAAAAAATCCTATTTTACAGATTTTATAATTCTGTACATGGTTTGAAATCAAGAAGGGAGTGTGTCAGGGTTGTATGCTTTCACTATACTTATTCAAACTATATGCTGAGCAAATAACCTGAGAAGCTGTATTATATGAAGAAGAATGTGGCATCAGGATTGGAGGAAGAATCATTAATAACCTGCAATACACTGCCAACACAAATTTGCTTGCTGAAAGTGAGGATGACTTGAAGCATTTACTGATGAGAATTGAAGAATACAGTCTGCAATATGGATTACATCTCAATATAAAGAAAACAAAAGTCCTCACAATTGGACCTATAAGCAGCATCACAATAAATGGAGAAAAGATTGAAGTTGTCCAAAACTTCACATTGCTTGGTTCTACAATCGATGCCAATGGAAGCAGCAGCCAGGACATCAGATGACATATAGCACCAGGCAAATTGGCTGCAAAAGACCTCTTTCAAGTGCTGAGGAGCAAAGATGTCTCCTTGAAGATTAAGGTGCACCTGACACAAGCCATGGTATTTTCAATCACCTCATATGCATATGATAGCTGGACAATGAATAAAGAAGACTAAAGAAAAAATAATGCTTTTGAGCTGTGGTGCTGATCGAGAATGCTGAGAGGACCATGCATTGCTAGAAGAACTAACAAATCTGTCCTGGAGGAAATACAACCAGAGTGCTCCTTAGAAGCAAGAATGGCCAGACTTCGTCTCACCTACTTTGGGCATGGGAGCTCTCGTAGCATAGTGCCTAAGGCATTTGACTGCTAACCAGAAGGCTGGTGGTTCAAATCCAGCAGCCACTCCTTGGGAGAAAGGTTGGGCAATCTACTTCCATAGGTCATGTTGTCAGAAGGGACCATTCCCTGGAGTAGGATGCCATGCTTGGTAAGTTGGAGGGTCGAGGAAAGAGGGTATAACCCTTAACGAGATGTATTGACACAGTGGCTGCGGTGATGAACTCAAGTATAGCAATGATTGTGGAGCTGGTGTGGGACTGGGAAGTATTTTGTTCTGCTGTGTATAGGGTTGCTATGAGTTGGAGATGACTTGACAGCACCTAACAACAACAACAACATAATTCTATTCCTTACCAATATATCTATTATCTATAAAGGAAAGTCAATCTGCATAGTTCATAATCCTTATCAATTCAATAATTTTGAAATTCTACATTAGAAAATTAAGAATTTAGCCCATAAAGAGATTCCAACTCAGGAATGTTGTATCTTCTTGAAAGGAAGAACTTTGTAAATATATACATAGCAACTTGCTACCTGAATCCACCACACTAGCAAGATTGTTTAATCACCTGCCACTTGTAGAAAACACCTTGATTGTTTTCTCACTTTCTTCTGTCTTTTTTTTTTTTTTTAAACAACTACTTTCTCTTTCTTGTCCTTGATGCCTGCCTAACCAAATCACCAAAACTATTGCCATTGAGTTGGTTCAGACTCATAGCCACTCTACGAAATAGAGTAGAATTGCCTCGTACAGTTTCCAAGGCTGTAATCTTTATGGAGCTCTAGTGGTGCAGTGCCTAAAGCATTTTTACTGCTAACCAGAAAGTTGGCAGTTCAAGACCACCAGGCATTCTGTGGAAAGAAGTCTGTCTGGGCAATCTGCTTCCATAAAGATTAACTGCCTCAGGATTCAAAATGGAGTCTTGTCAGTGATCATTACACTGTTTCCCTCTAGCATCTTAGTGCTTGAAAAACTAGATACAGCAGTTTGAATTAGGGATTCTGGTGCTATGAATAGCTCACTGAGTCAGAGTGCACTAAACTCAGAAGAGTAGAATTAGAAAGGAGAAAGGGACAGGCGGGGAAAAAAATAACAAGGTCAGAGGATCTATCCTGTGGAGCGTTAACCGGCAGCTGAGAAAGGCCATCAGAGACTTCCTTGGGGGAGTGCTGACTGGAAGGTGAGAAAGGCCATCCAAGACCTCCCTGGGTTAAGGAGGAAGACATACCAGCAAACCAGCAACCACACCAACATATCAGCGATAATCCCAAAAATCTATCTTCAGCACCAGATTTTATCGGTAACTTGGGTTGGCTAGGTGTGAATGGGCATGTCCAGTATCATTGAAACCTGAGTAGAGAGCCCATTAGTGCTGTAGGTGGGTGGACTGAGGGAGATGCCCCTGCAGGGGGTCACCAATCAGGCTTGGGTCTGCTTAGTGGCACTGAGAGGCCTGCACTTGACTTTATCGGTGATACTGGGACCACAGATTACTAGCAGGCAATCTCTTGACTCCAGCATCAATGAAATCAAACAGATCTTTGGCACCACACGTGAGCGGACGCACAGGGGAGCTGCTGCAGCGGATTGTGGTCTGGGCCAGTTGGGCTGGTGCCGTGGGCAGGTGGGCTCAGGGAGAAGAGAGACCTCACAGTGAATTGTGGAGTCAGGCAGTTGTCTTGGGTTGGCTTTTTGGCACCAAGGGGCATCAAGAGCAGGGTTTTGGCATGTGTCTGAGCCTGGCAGAAGGTCACAACCCCCTAAAAACTGGAGTCTTTGCTGAAATTGAGCTGTGGGCCTATGAATAATAGTACAATGTCATCATTAGCAGCCCACTCAAAACCCTAGAAACTGCCCCTGCCAACAGGGAACTTCCCTTCTCCCAATCTTCCACTCCCACATTCTCTACCAATAACTTCACTCATCCAAAAGAACAAACCACATTCAGCCACCATAATACCTCCTGGTTCGAACTCTAAACCCTCTTTAACACAATCAGGAACCCACATCCACATTCCACACAGTGATTCCACCATCACAAAGAAAACTGCAGAGCAACCCAGCATACCTGAATTAATAACTAAAAAAATAAAATACACCAGCTTTAACTTTTCAAAATATTAAACCATAAAACCAAGACAAAACAAATCGATATATAATCAATGGTTAAAGACAACCTCAAAATATCTAGGAAACAACAGGCAACCTCAAATCAATGAACCAAAAAAAAAAAAAAAAGGACAAAGCAATAGAAGTAAAACCAAACAAAGGTCTCATTAAACATGGAGGAAGAGGAGGCAATAGAATTGTCTGAGAAGGAATTTAGAAGATATGTTTATAGAGCTTTATAAGAGCCTAAAGAAACCCCAAACAGAAGCAAGGAGAACACAGACAGTTCCCTGGAAGAACTCAGGAAAATCATTCAAGAACAAAATAACAAGATTAATGTGCAATCCAAACTCATACAGAAAGAGCAGTTAGAAATCCAGAAGGTGAATACCAAAATTACAGAATTATATAACACAGTACAAACACAAAAGAGTAGGTTAGAACAAATAAAGAATGCATATCTCAACTAGAAGACAAATCCCTGAACACCGGCCTGTATGAAAAAAAACTCAGAAGAAAGATTTAAGAGAAATGAAAAGAGCCTAAGAATTATATGGGATGACATGAGAAGAAACAACATACACCTCATTGGAATTCCAGAACAAGAAGAGGTGAAAAAAACCACCAAGAAAATTGTGGAAGATCTGCTAACAGAAAACTTCCCCCATATCATGAAAGAAGAAAAGATATTTGTCCAAGAAGCTCATCAACCCATGCACAAGATAGATCCCAAGAGAAAAACACCAAGGCATATTATAATCAAACTCTCAAAAACCAAAGACAAAGAAAAAATTTTGAGAGCTGCCTGGGACAAAAGAAATATTACTTACAATAATCGAACAGTTAGGCTGAGCTCCAATTACTCAGCAGAAATCATGCAGGAAAGAAGGCAATGGCAAGGCATATATGAAACACTGAAGAAAAAGAACTTTCAACCAAGAATCCTATATCCAGCCAAATTATCCGTCAAATATAAGAGTGAAATCAAGGCATTCTCAGACAATCAGAAATTAAGGGATTTTGTGAAAACCAGACCAACCCTGCAAGAAATGCTTAAGGAAGTCCTTCCAATAGAGAACCCACAACAGAGATCAACAAAATCAGGACACGTGGCATCAACACCAAAACCAAACCAGAAATAGAAACTCAAAATAAGATCACAAAACATTGTACATTAAAAACCAAGCAAGTTAATCAGCACACAACAACAACAACTAACCTATCAGAGGGAACAAAACTTCTAGGTACAAACTTCCAAATGGAGAGGAAAACAGGACAATGTCTTCACAGTATGCACTGTTCTATAAATGCAGAGACAAGAATGTACTCCAAGGTAGCCACAGAGAAAATTAACAATCCCCCTACACAAATCCAGAAGGAAGGAAAACATATGGGTTTAATAAGCACAAAACCAACAATAAAGATAAAAGGGAGAAAGCATTAGCCAACAAACCAAACTCAGCACAGAAAAGAATATAGACCAAGGAAACACCAACAACACAACAAAAATACACAATAGAATGACAGCAATCAATTCATACCTATCACTAATACACTCAGTGTGAATGGACTAAATGCATCTGTCAAGAGAAAGAGAGTGGCAGACTGGATAAGAAAAGAAGACCCATCAATATGCTGCCTACAAGAGACCCAACTTAGACACAAAGATAAAAACAAATTAAGAGTTAAGGAATGAAAAAAATATATACCAAGCTAATGGTAACCAAAAAAAGAGCAGAAGTGGAAATATTAATTTCTGATAAAATAGACATTAAGGTGAAAAGCATCACAAGAGAAAAAGAAGGACATTATATGATGCTGAAAGGGTCAATTGACAAAGAAGACGTTACAATAATAAATATTTATGCACCTAATGAAAGTGCTCCAAAATATGTGAAGCAAATATTAACTGAATTAAAAGGGACAAAAGACAACTCTACAATATTAGTAGGAGACTTTAACACACCACTTTCAAAGAGGGACAGGTCAACTAGAAAAAAACTCAACAAAGTTATAGAAGAGCTCAACCAACTTGACCTCACAGACATATACATAGCATTTCACCCAACAAAAGCACAATTCACATTCTTCTCCAGTGCACATGGATCCTTCTCCAGAATATATCATATGTTAGGACACAAAACAATCCTTAAAAATTCAAAAGCATCTTTTTGGACTACAATGCTATAAAATTGTTGTTGTTTTATTGTGCCGTTGAGTCAGATTAGAAATTAATAATAGGAAGAGCAAGGAAAAAATATCAAACATATGGAAGCTGAACAACTCACTGCTCAAAAACTACTGGGTAATAGAACATATAAAAATGGAAATAAAAAAATTTCCTAGAAACAAATGAGAATGAAGATACATCATACGAAAACCTATGGGACACAGTGAAAGCAGTACTCAGAGGACACTTTATAGCAATAAATGCATACATCAAAAAAGAGGAAAGAAACAAAATCAACACTGTAACTCATCAACTCCAACAACTAGAAATAGAACAACAAAAGAATCCTACAGTATCTAGAAGCAAGGAAATAATAAAGATCAGAGCAGAAATAAATGAAACAGAAAACAAAACAAA
>NW_006921616.1:13953117-13964360 GCF_000298275.1 Orycteropus afer afer | reverse complement strand
ATATGGAAAGGAAAGAGACCTTGGATAAGCAGAGCACTTCTCAAGAAGAAAAACAAAGTGGGAGGTCTCACACTCCCACATCTTAAGAACTACTATATAGCCACAGTAGCTAAAACAGCATGATATTGGTACAATGACAGATAGATAGACCAATAGAACAGAATCGAAAGTCCAGATATAGACCCACCCATCTACAGACAACTGATCTTTGACAAAGGCCCAAAACCCATTAAATGGGGAAGAGACAGCCTCTCTAACAAATGGTCCTGGCAAAACTGGATATCCACCTGCAGAAAAATGAAACAAGACCCATACATCACCCCATACACAAAAACAAACTCAAGCTGGATCACAGACTTAAATGTAAAACCCAAAACTATAAAATTCATCAAAGATAAAATAGGGACAAATCTGAGAGCCCTAATTTATGGCATAAATAGACTATCAAGCATAACCCAGAATGTGCAGGAGGTAGAAGAGAAGCTAGATGACTGAGACCTTTTAAAAATTAAATTCTTATGCGCATTGAAAGACTTCGTCAAAAGGGTAAAAAGAGAACCTACAGATTGGGAGAAAATATTTACTTATGACATATCTGATAAAGGACTTATCTCCAAAATCTATAGAAAACTTCAACTCCTCAACACCAAAAAGACAAATAACCCAATTCACAAATGGGCAAAAGACTTGAACAGATACTTCACCAAAGAAGATATAGAGGCAGCCAACAAACACATGAGAAATTGCTCATGACATTAATCATTAGAGAGATGCAAATCAAAACAACAATGAGATATGATCTCATCCCAGCAATAATAGTAAAGTTCAATAGGTCAGAAAATAAATGCTGGCAAGGTTGCAGAGAGATTGGAACTTTTGTGCACTGCTGGTGGGATTGTAAAATGATACAACTATCATGGCAAATGGTATGGCATTTTCTTAAAAAAAATAAAAATAGAAGTACCATTTGAGCCAGCAATTTCATTACTAGGAATATATCCTAAAGAGGTGAGAGATAGTGCACAGGCAGACATACGTACACCTATGTTCATCACAGCACAATTATAGCAAAAAAAATAGCAAAGAGATGGAAACAACCCAAATGCCCATCAATGGATGAGTGGATAACCAAATTATGATACATGCACACAATGGAATACTATGCTACATTAAAGAACAATGAGGGATATGCAAATCATCTCACAATGTGGATGAACCTGGAGGACATTTTGCTGAGTGAAATAAGTTAATCGCAGAAAGATAAGTACTGTATGAGCCCATTACTGTAAAAAGACAAAGAAGGGTTTGCTTGGGAAAGGGAACTCACTTTGTAGGTTACCGGGATGGGGAGGGAAGAGGAGGGATTAATTTCAGGCTAGTTGGGGCTCACATGCTGACATGGGTAGGAGGAAGGATATACAGAAAGGATCTGTGACCACCATGATAACATTAGGAAATGGGAGGACACTGAATTGTCATAATTGCACATAAGAGATAGACGACAGATGCTAATACCAACCAATGTGTCAACAATACTACATTGCCATTAATACCAAACACCAGGCTACAGATAAACACATAAACACCTGAGACAATCCTACAGGAGACAGTGAAAAGAAATACACTCTAGACCAAGGATAGACTCAGCTGAGGCTAATCCTGCACAGACACCAGTGATACAAAATACCTGCAATCCCTACAGAAACAATAGAAGACAGACACAGAGTAATCCCTCATAGACAACCAGACACTATGGGAGAGAGATCCAATAGATCTACCATCTTAGGACCATAGTACTGGGGGGCACCAGACTCAATTGGCACAACAAAATACATAAAAGCTTTGTTCTGCATCCTACATTGGTAAGTAGCGACAGGGTCTTAAAAGCTTTCAAGTGGCCATCTAAGATGCACCTAATGGTCTCCTAGCAAAGAAGTCAGAAGTGAAGAAGAGCAAAAGAACAAGGGCAACTGGAAGCAATCAGCCTTAGGACACGATGGCCATCAAGACCAGAAGAACTAGATGGTTCCTGGCTACCAATGCCAACCACTCAGGAAAAGATTAAATCTGGAGATCCTGGATAGAGTGGGAGGAAAAACGTGGAACAAAATCCAGAAACTCATTAATGACCAGAATTACTGGTCAGATGAAATCTGATGAGAATTCCAATACTATGGCCCTGGAGTACATTTTGTACCTGGAATAGAACACACCCCCAGGGGCTGGCTCTCAGCCCAATAGTTAACAAGAGGTACATGCAGACCACTCAACCCAAGATGATGCACCCACATACTTTATGGTAATACATCCCTTAGAGCAATAGACCATGGGGCACCAGAGGACCAACACTCAAATTGAGGAAATGCAGGACAAACAGGAGTGCATAAATATGAGGGGCGTAGGGGAGAGTTACAGGGTAGGGAGAGAAGGAGCCTGGGCTAGGAATGGACATGGTAAATGGGGAGTGAAACTATATGTACACATAACGTTGAATGTAAAACAAGCTCTTAAAATAAAATATTAATAATAAAAGATTTACTGTCTTGGAAACCCAATGGGGGTCGCTATGAGTTGGAATTGACTCAATGGCAGTGGGTTTGTTTATTTATTTATTTGTTATCTTTATGGAAGCAAAGGGCCACATTTTTCTGATTGGTTCCAAATGCTGCCCTTCCAGTTAGTAGCCAAGCACTTAATCACTATGCTACCAGGGCTCCTCGATGCCAGCCTAATCCCTACCCACTCGATTGTTGGGATATGAGGCCCTGTTATCACCATCCTTCTCATGAGAGGCATTCTCTTAGCTGACCCACCCTGTCTATGTAGCTTTACTCTTCCAAATTCCAAATTCCTTAGAGCCTAGGAAGTGGTTTTCTCTCACTGAATATTTGATCTTTTACTGTTTGGTTGGTTAAGAGTCATATGAAAGTAAGGGCTATCTCTTTGTACTTGTTACTGCTTTAAACCTAGTCACTTGCATACAGTAGGTATTATATGCACCTATTAATGAAATCTGCAAGTGTATAGTTATAGAATAGAGAGAGATGCAGGATCCAAATGAATATATGCATGTTTAGTGCAAGAAACAGAAATCTCCCCCACCCAATTTAAGACTAGGGGGATTTGTTAT
This sequence comes from Orycteropus afer afer, assembly GCF_000298275.1. NCBI lineage: Eukaryota > Metazoa > Chordata > Mammalia > Tubulidentata > Orycteropodidae > Orycteropus > Orycteropus afer. The sequence continues at coordinate 13,961,230 of NW_006921616.1, read as the reverse complement.
AGGAGATGGGACATCACATAGAACCTCAGTGCAGGAAGTACACACAGTCCTTGCAAGACTGAACTGGGACCTGGAAAAGCGTCAGGAGCTCAAGCAACTACTTTTCAGTCTCTTTTTTTCCTCTCTGGGGCCACATGATCTACCATCTGTTCCAATCTCTTGCTTCCCTCAGCAGACATTCTCTCTATACTAGGTTTTCATGGGCCAAGGAGCACCATGACCTCTAGTGTCTTGCCTCTTAGTTCAAATTCTTAAGAGAGAGAATCAGAATGGCCCAGGTCATGGGTTAGGTGTCCAACCCCGGTCTCATCAATTATGGCCAGAGAGGAGTAAAATCATATGATAAAGGAAGACAGGAGGGGCCCAGCCCTTCAACTCTCCCTTCTGAGAGTTGGCAGAGAGAGAGAGAGTTCTAAAGAAAGGAATACATATATCCATATTGTTTTCTTTCCACACTGTATTGATTATATACTGAACATGTATATGTCCACAAGGAGGAAGCTAATACTATGAAAATTTGCTTGAAAATTTCTATGAAGAAAGCTAATACTTGAAAGATTTGTTTATAAATTTCATGTTGAAGAAAAACGAGAAATGCATCCTCTCCCCGGTGGAAAAAGAAAAGCAAGATAATGTTGTCAGAGGCTTTGTAAGGACAGAGAGATGAAAATAGATAGGAGATAAAATTCAATAGGAAAGCTCCCTTCTTGAAAATGTTATTTAAGAAAGAATATTCTGACATCTACATGCAGGGTGGGCAGAATCTGGAAACAACTGTGGGCAAGAAGCCCACTTGCAGTTTGAATTTTATAATCTTCTGTTCAGAATGTAGAACCAGACCATGGAGGTTTAAAAGTGTGGGCTAAGTGTCCCTCACTCAGCAGATAGCATTTTGTTGTAGATATTTAAAGATTAAAAGCAGAAGCAGTTAGTCTACTGTGTAATATTTACTGATTTGAGCAGCTCTGCTATACAGACATCTTACACATAAATTTAACTATTATTATTGTGTTGCCCTTTTCCGAGAAAGGGTAAAGTAGATTTGTAGGAGCACTTAACACATGTAAATCCCCCACCTCTTTAAACCAAAGTGCATTGTATTAAAGAGCTACATAAATTTTACAAGTATTCTGTCCTTTTGAGATCATAGTGCTATTCTTTCTTGCAACACAATTAAAGCAATGCCTCTTTGTAAGCCAGTTCCATGAACTCTGATAGAAGATATTGTACAAAAGGCATTGCTTTTGCCAAACACATAACTGTTCTGAGGTTCTCACTATGTGCAGAGGCTCTAGACTTGGGTATAGCAAGGGCACTGTCAGCAAATAGCTGACTGTTTCATTGGCCACTACAGCCTCCCTGGAACTTTATTTATTCATTTACTGAGCTTTATCCACTTTTCTTAAGATTGGCTTTAAAAAATGATTTAATGTGAGACTTCTTTCAAACAACAGTTGTAGTTAGGTGCCATTGAGTCAGTTTCAACTCATAGTGACCGTAGATACAGTAGAACGAAATTCTGCCCTGGTCCTGTGCTAGTCTCACAATTGTTGCTATGTTAGGGCCCATTGTTGCAGCCCCTGTCAATCCATCTCGTGGAAGGCCTTCCTCTTTTTCACTGACCCTATGCTTTTTTAGGTCTGATGTCCTTCTTTTAGTCCAAAGGACATGCCAAGAAGTCTCACCATTCTCACTTCTAAGGAGCATTCTGGCTGTACCTTTTCCAAGACAAATTTGTTGGTACTTCTTGCAGTCAATGGTATAAAATATTCTTTGTTAACACCATAAGTTAAACGAATACATTCTTTAATCTTCCTTATTCATTGTCCAACTTTTGCATTCATTTGAAGTGACATGATACCATGGCTTGGGTGAGGTGTACCTTAGTTCTCAAGATGACATCTTTGCTTTTATTATTATTATTAACACCTTAAAAAGGTCTTTTGCAGTAGTTTTGTCCAATGCAATACATCATTTTGTTGACTACACAGAGGCAATAAATTATGGGAAACATTGTGAGAAATAGGAATTCCAGAATACTTAATTGTGCTCATGCAGAACCTAGACCAATAGGCATTTCTTTGAACAGAACAAGGGCATGGTTGAAGTTGTTTCAAATCAGAAAAGGTATCCATCAGGATTGTATCCTTTTACCATACTCAATCAATCTGTATGCTGACCAAGTAATTCAAGAAGCTGGACTATATGAAGAAGTATGAAGTATCAGGATTGGAGAAAGAATCATTAACAACCTGAGATATGCAGATAACACAACCTTGCTTGCTGAAAGTGAAGAAGACTTGAAGTACTCACTGATGAAGATCAAAGGCTACAGTTTTTAGAATGGATTACACCTTAACATAAAGAAAAAAAAAATTCACAACTGTACAATAAGCAACATCATGATAAATGCAGAAAAGTTGAAGTTGTCAAGGATTTCATTTTACTTGGATCCACAAGTAACACCCATGAAATCATAAATGAAGAAAATTCAGACAGATAATTGTGGTAGTGGTGTAGAATGTAGAATTATATTGTAGACGGGACCAGGGTTGGACACCTAACCCATGACCTGGGCCATTCATGATTCTCTCTCTTAAGAATTTGAACTAAGAGGCAAGAGACTAGAGGTCATGGTGCTTCTTGGCCCATGAAAACCTAGTATAGAGAGAATGTCTGCTGACAGAAGCAAGAGAATGGAATAGTGGTGGAGTATCAAATGCTGTATTTTTTCACTGATAAGGCACAATCAGGCAGAGGTAGCCTGATTTTTGTCTCCTCCTTACTAGTATGTTTCCCCCAACTCAGTTCCAAAAAAAGCATGGATTGTATTTCATATGAAAGAGATCCATTTCAAATGATTTTGAACTTATTTGTTACTCAGCTTGAATTATTTAAAAATGTATTTTTTGCCTGACGTTAATGGTAATTATTTTAACCAAATACTTTGGAAATCACATAATGACCTGATAAATCCTACTGGAAAAGTATTTTACAACCTTATCTAATCAGCCTAAGTAGTATCTTTATGAGAAAATAGATTTTAGTTTGGCAAATGCAAGTTTAGAATTAAATAGCTTCTATCTTCAAGGACTTTATCTTGTGCTATGTGAGATTTATGTCTCCCAAGAGGCTAGATAATACAAGATCATGAACTTTGAAATATACTCCCTAAATAATATTCCATATTAGAATTATTGTTGAGTGCACAGTATTCCATCATATGGCTCAGCCATAATTTATTATTATAGTTTATTTAACTAATCCTTGACTTAGACATTTTAATATTTTTGAATCTGTCACTATTACAAATAATTCTTTAGTGAAAATCCTTATAGATAAGTAATATCCTTTTAACTCAATTCCTTGCCTCCAATTCTCCCTGTACTTCAATCCATCTAATCCACCCCTAATTTAGACAGATTAACCTTCTTGAACCAACACTTTGTTGACAATAGGATATCAAATATGCTGGCTGCACTGACAGCTTCCACAACCTAGTTTTAATCTTCTCTCTTTGAGATCTCCCAGTGATCTCCCAAGGCTCTGCTACTTGAAGTTGGGACTACAACTATTAGCAATTCTCCAAGCCATTGCAATTAACGGAGAGGGATTAAGGGGAGTGACCCCATCAGCTTGCTTCCTGGAGAATTTTGGAACCAGAACCAAAAATGAATTTTTTCTTCCTCCAGATGACGGAGGTGGTATTACATAAAACTTGAAAGCTTAAAACCCACTGCTATCGAGTCGATTATGATCATATTTTCTGCCATGTGGACCCTACAAGAGAAGAAAGCTCATCTGCAGAGGGAGAAGAATGAGAAGAGACAGAGAGACTGGTAGATACTTCAACAGAGATGAGAAAAAAATAAAGAGAAATCAAAATGTCTCTTTTCTGGAGGAGTAGTAGACACTTGATACAGAACAAAGGTCAGGTTGTCAAAGAAGAGATTCAAGTCCAAGTGGGGGTGATTGAGCTTCATCATCTTCTCACTGTTGCCCAACCAGGCCAACCTCATAGAGTTGGATCAAAGAGCATACCATCCTGGAAGGTACATGGTAGACAAATATGTAAGTGCATTAAAATACTCTTAAGGATATTTCACCAACATTAGAGCATTTCCAGGTGTATTTCAATGACACTAGAAATGTAAAGAGATGGAACTGATTTTGTTTCTAAAACTCTTCTCAGGGAGACTCTGACATGTGGTGGGAAGGAATTCTTTGACTAGCTTCTTACAGTAGCAAGAGACAACTCCATGACATACATAACGCAAGACATACTTGAGGCTCAACAGGTGGTCTTTAAATAATCTTCCAAAGAGAGTGTCATCTTAAAATCAGGGCTTTCATTATGTTCAATGAGGACAGAGTTTGGGGTCAAAGATGAGTTGATGTAGGAATGAAGAGCTTTGCTGCCACCACAGCAAATTCTGCTCATTCTTTCATGGAACTTCTCACCCTCTTTTCTTTCCTGAACAAATTTGAGAACATCAGTTTGAAGCAGGGCCAAATTACAAACCTGCCTATAAGACCCTAGTTTTAGCTATTGAGGGCACCCCTATTTCTGACTCTAGGTGATCATTCCTTCCCCTGTGTCTTTTCTTAGGCTTCTCTCCCCCATGTCTATATGACGCTTTTATTCAAGGACCAGTTTAAATTCTGTCTAGCTTAGCCTATAGTGGTGTAGTGGTGACACCTGAGCCACCGCCTATCCTGACCTTGAACCCTCTACAGAGGGTTAATGAGAGCTAGCGACTCAACAAAATTGGACATGACCCAGTAAAAACTAGTTGATTCAAGGGCATCAGTGTTGTTAGCTGGCAGCAGAAATAAGTCCAGATCCTATGCAAGGGTGCCCAAGCCTGTATGTATCCATGTAACACCCTTCTTCTTGAATATCCAGGCCAAAAAGTTCAAGCAAGAATTCTGCATTGTCATAATTAGGTGCTATCCTTCCTATTATTTATATCAACTTCTAAATGGCCATTTGCATTTTAACAAGAATCTGCTTTAGTAAATACACAACAGAAAGGAAATATAATTCCCAAGCCTAGTCCCTAACAGTCAGCAGGTGGAGGCTAGTTGAATGACAGGCATCCCTCCTAACTCGGGGCTCCAACAGCACTGCCAACTCCTCAGTATTTTCATGAGGGAAATGAAAAGAAGAAAATGTATTTGGCAGTTTTAATTAGATAATTACTTGAAAAATAAAAAGGTATGTCAAATATATTTCCCAGGTTTTTTCCATCTGTTTAAAGTTAAGCAGAACAGCATCACTCCTGAACTGACCAAGCTACGTGATGAATATGTTTTTGAAATGCTTTCAGATGGTTTCTTTTCATGAAACGAGCACAAAGATGGGTACTGTGATGGGGGGGAGGGGGTCTGCCTTGTAAGACATCTGGCGGCAACATGTGCCTCATTAAGTTACACCTGTAAGTGTGGGGTCATTTTTTATACCAGTAATATTAATAATAAAGGGTTCATTGAATAGGATTATTAATGGTGCCAGGTGGAGGATGTGGTATTACTTACACCCTGGTAGGGGATTGGTGAATGTCTCCTCCCGCCAACGTTTCTGGTTTCTTGTTTATAGACAGAGTGCTCCAGACGATGGCTGGCAATGTAGCCATTGAGAAAATAAATTTCTCCTCTTTCTCATCAGCAAAAAAAAAAAATTTACAACAATTGTCCCAGAATTTCAATGAACTTATTTTCTAAATTTGAACTGACAACCTCACTGAATAGCAAACAAGTATCTACCAATTAATTCAAGGGATTCAAAAATCAGCCTCAATATTTCACCTTCCCCAACTTGACTTAAATTGAAACTTTTCAGTTCTAGCCATCTCCTATCACTACTTATTTTAAGAGGCATTCATCTTACATTTTCCCTTTGTGACCACAAACTAAAAATCAGAAAAGGAAAAAAAAAAAAACCTAGGAAGAAACCTAAAACCTTTCCTTCTTTCTGTGGAATGTTTGCTTTTTCTGTTTTACAATGCAAGAGTTGTAACAGAAGGAAATAGATGTTCCACGTAGGGTTCTTTTTAATGTGCATTATTGCAGGTGTTAGCAAGCCTGGTAAATTCGAAGTATTATTTGATTTGGCAACAGATCCCAAGACTTAGAACACCAACCCATGCTTTAGCTTCAGATTACATGCAACTAGAATAAGACTTAAAATTTAACAAGGCAATTGTTGGATGTTAATTGAATTGCGTTTGAGTAATAAACCTCAATTGATTGCTAAAAGCATACTTATAAAAGGCATAACAGGAAAATTGTCTTTTACATATCTTTAGCCATTCATAAATTCATGCATACATCAATTTGTGCACAAATAACAAACTAATAAAAGTTTCCTTTAAAATCTCTTTACTGTAGTGTTTGACAGTGTAGAAGTATTCTTATACATGCATTATATTAACAGCTCTGTAAAGGTGGTACCAGTGGTATCTTCATTTTGCAGCAAATAATAATGAAGCTCAGAGAGTGATATCCTCAGAACACACAGCTAGACAGTGGCCTCTCCGAACCGGAAATCCACCCCCACTGAATCTGAACTTTTATGTTTTTTCCACTCCACCATCTGTTGCCCCATTCCCAGCCAATTAAGTTCCCTCAATAAAATTTAAAAATCGAGGAATCATTTCCATTGCTACCTCATTTTAATATGAAAGTATTTGCATAGTTTGAATGAATCTTATTGAGTTAATGATGAGTAGAGAAAGGCAATCATAAAGAGTGTTGTATGATTCCTTTTCTATGAAGTTCAATTCAGACCCAATAATCTAAGGTGACTGATGTCAGAACAGTGGTTTCCTCTGGGGAGAGGGGAATTGACTGGGAGTGAGCAGGAAGGAGCCTTATGGAGTGTGGGAATATTCTATATGTTGATCTGAATGGTGAGGACACAGGTATGCATGCATAAAAAATTATCTAGCAGAACATTTAAGGTCTGTACAACTTAGTGCAGATCTTATGCTTAATAAGAATTAATTCTCAAGACAGAGATTTTTGCATTGTCAGCAAATATTTACTAAATGTCCCTGAAATATATTTTCTCATTTTCCCTTTTGGGAAGAAGAAGCACACCCCTTTCCAGATACCCAGGCTGTTGCATGCCCCCTATCATCTATTCTAATAGCATCCAGCAGCTCTGGTAGCTTAGTGCGTAAGGCATTTGACTGCTAATCAGAAGGCTGGCAGTTCAAACTCACCAGCCACTCCTTGGAAGGAAGATGGGGCAATCTACTTCCGTGGTGATACCACCTCGGAAACCCAAGGTGGGGTCACTATGAGTTGGAGCCGACTTGATGGCAGTAAGTTGTTTTGAGTCTTTTTTTCAACATTTATTGCAGTGTTTTATAACTGTCTGAATCCATGATTGTCTTTCCATCAAAAAGTAGGGACCATTTTTACCTCACTTATGTCCTCAGCGTCTGACATGGTTCCTGATATAAAATACTTACTCAAGAAGTGTTTATTAAAAAAAAAAAAAAAAAAAGAGTGACTAAGTAAATGAGCGAGCCTGATGTCTTTCTACATTGCTTTTTTACTCAAGCCTAGGATATGGCTTATATTAGGAAGACCAGGAAATCGCTCCCTAAATGGGTCTTTCCAAGAAGCCCTGGGCCACCTCCTTTAAAAGGCTGCTGCAATTAGGCCAGCAACACCACCAACAACAACCAGTAGGGAGAGATACACCATAACGTCTGATGACACTGCCTCCACTGGATCTGACTGTCTCCTTTCCAAGCCTTACTATAACATGACTTCATACGCGCTTATGCCAAAGGAGCCCAACCTCTAATCCTTTGTGCATTTCTGACTAGGTCCTGGCATTGTGACTTATTTTCCTCTAAATTTCCTCATCATGGAAGTTTACTCACACCATGTTCAAGCAAAACAGAACAGTCTCTCTCATCAGCCTTTCTTGCTCATCTGAGTTCCAAGTTCAGGATGAGCAAGAGCCACCAGTTGCCAATTGTAAAGCACCCTCTGGTGGCCTAGTGCCTAAGGCATTTGACTGCTAACCAGAAGGCTGGTGGTTCAAACCCCTCAGCCACTCCTTGGAAAGAAGACTGGGCAATCTACTTCTGTAGAG
>NW_006921616.1:13935886-13953017 GCF_000298275.1 Orycteropus afer afer | reverse complement strand
TTTTTTTTTTTTTTTTTTTTCTTTTGGAAAGCCTGGCATTGCTGTTCTAGTTTATGCTTGTGCTTTAGGGTCATAGCTTGTTTTATCATCAGTACTGACCCTTCATACCTGTGAAGAAAAGAACTCACAATTCTAGAACTCAATTCTAGGAGACTGGCTGGTGTTAGGAAATGTTCTGATAACAGAATCATCAGGTTGTGACTTTATTCTGTCATCCTCAGCCTACTCAATTGACTTGTTTAGTGTTGTCATCTCTAAAACTGGCTCTCCCTTGGGAGTGGAACTTCTCTGGATGATCACATTCCTTTCAGGGTCTGGCATAAAGGTTCAGTGGCTTTTTGGAATAGCTAAGCAGTCTTAAACAAGTAGCAGTATTCACCTGTCTAACAAACATTTCTGAGTACGATGATTAACCAAGGCTATGCCTCCTACAAAGCCATCTTTTGTTTGCTTCATTTTGTTTTGTTCTCATACAGTTGCTTGCACTATACATAGTCCACAATTTTATGGGGTTTGTGCTCTTCATGCTCTGGGCAAGAATACCAGGCTGTCAGATGCAGGGTCATGTAAGTGTTGAGATCTCACTTCTTTTCCACCATTCACACCCCTTAACAGCCTCTGGGCACCTGTAGGGGGTGAATTAGTATAGAAGACGAAGGATGTACTCCAAATGCAAATGTCACAATTTTCTGTGGGGTTGACTCCTGAATCTCTGATAGAGATTTGCTCCCTCTCATTGCCATCAAAACCCTTACTATTTGTCCTTTGCACCTGGGTTATGGCATCTTTTGATAACACATGGTTAATTCCACAGACAAGTGCAGGATTCAGAACCAGAGGAGACTGGATTCAAGTTATCACAACTTCTTACAAGGAAAGTTGGGTCTCCTCTGTAACTCTCAATGTCCTCATCTGCAAAATGACAATGGGAATACAAAACCAGTTGCTGTAAAGTCAGTTCCAATTCATGGTCGTCGCACGTGTGTCAGAGTCGAAACGTGCCCTGTAGGGTTCTCCATGGCTGGTTTTTCACAAGTAGATCACCATAGCTTTCTTCCAAGGTGCCTTTGGGTGGACTTGAACTTCTTTTGGTGAGTAGTCATTTTTACCACCCAGGAACTCCAGCATAATAATATAGGCCACCACAAATGTTTTAAGTACTAATTATGATGTTGTATGGGAAAAGTGTTCTATAAATGGAAAAACACTGTATATATGTTTAAGTATTAATTGCAGTTATGCTATCTTTTGCTGGCTACAGACAGTGCATGGAGAAGTTTCTCTTCTCTGGTCAGCCCCACATGAGGATGATTCCAATCCAGAAAGCGAGGCTATCGAGTGAATATCTATAAACATGTGTGTTGGGGTTGGGGGAGGATAGAAATGGAATTTAATAGGTTATTTTGCTGTCTGCTCTTTTCTAGGGCCAAGAGGTTTCCTTGGCAGTCATTAGGCATAGATCCATTTTCTAGACACTGAGACAATTGAAGCATTTACATAGTCATTCTATGTGATTTTTCTAAATTAAGGCCAGCAAGTTCTTAAAATAACACTTTAATGGGTTAACAGACAATGAGGAAGAACAATGTTGATTACATTTCCCTTATAATACATGTTTGATGGGTATGAGAATAAAGCACTTGGTAGATTGCCTTTAGGATATTATCAAATGGAAAATGTATAAAATATTGTATGAGAAAAGGACCCCAAAAGCCCACACTGTTTTGTATTCATCCATCCTTGGTTTGAAATGAGACAACACTCAATCATTACAGGTGGCTGCAAACTGTCTTTAAGCACACCTCCCACCCTAAAAATGGAGACAGTAGGAGCTTCCAAAATGTCAACCCAGGGAACCTGAATCCAACTTGAAGTTTTCCCGTTGTCAAAGCTACATTTCCCCACTCTATGTAAAAGCCTCCCATAGCCCAGACCAGCAACATAGATCTTAAATGGAGGTGCAGCACATCCTACCAACTTCTGCTCTTCCGTTCCTCTTTGGGTCCATGGAAAGCAGAAAGGAGGGGATGGGACTGCCAGCAGCTAGTGCACAAGCCAGGTAGGGGGAGTAGGAGAGAACAAAGATGGTGCACAGGAGAAGGTAGGGTGTGGTAGGTGCTGCAGAGCACCCATCAGAGGTGACTCCATTTATGGAGAAGAGACTATATGGGCCTGACTTGCTTCTTCCCTTGGGAAAGCACAGGGAAGGAAGAACAAGGAAAAGAAGGGAAGAAGCCAATTTGTGGATGGGTTAAAAGAATATTGGGAAGTAGGACTTATTCAAACATGATTTGTAGGAACAGAGATTACTTCCTTCTTTTAGCTACATGTTCTAAAATTCAGGGGGTGGAAGGAAAGGGAAGGAACATTTATTTTGTGCCAACTCTGTGTCGCACATTCTGCTCATACTTTTAACTTTACCTCATTTAAACTTATTGAGAATCACAGTAGGTTTTTTAATCCCCCTTGTTCCACATGAAGAAAGTCCATAGAGGTCAAGTACCTAAGATCACAAGCGATGGAGCCAGATTGGACCAGCTGTACCTACCTGCAAAACACTCTATCATGTTGCCTCACAGTATTCATAATTTCTCTGGTTTTTTTACAAAATCTAGAAATAAGGTTAACAACATATGTTTGACACATGATTCCTTAAAGTTTTTGGGAACTAAAAGAGGACAAACCAAACATTTATAAATGCAAATTATTTAAGTAAATAAACCAAGTACTTTTTTTGTGAAAATTAATTAGAATTCTAAATGGCAGTAATTTTTTAAACAATGGTTTCAAACTAACAGCAGCAATTAAAATTACCTAACAAATTGATAATATAAATTAAAGCCTTAAATCTAGCTGACTTGTAACAGCTTCAAGGTAGCCCTAGATTTTACAAATAAAGTGACCAAGTTTTAGAGACCTCTTCAGATTCAAACCAGATCTTATGCCCTCCACGTAACACAAAACAGTTGTCTTGAGATAGGATCTGTTTTTGAGGAGTGAGGGGGCTGGATAATGTGTTTGAACAAAAATTTTATTTCTCCCTTGGCTTACCCTGAAGGTGGGTATTGGTGTTAAACTCCTTTAACATATTCAGAAGAAATTTAATAGTCTTCCTTGACAAATCCCAGCTTCACCTAACACCATCTCCAAGTGAAGCAGGGCCTCCCAACAGTAGCAAATAACCAAATAGGCATAAGGTGGGACTCAAAAGGTATTTGGAAAGAGAAGCAAGAGATGACTACATTTAGTTTGGAAAGAGTTGGAAAGAGTGAAAGTCTTTGAAGATTACTCCTCACGGAGTTATAATCCTGAGACCAACTCCTTCCTGATGAGTGTGCAATGCTTTACAAACTGTGATCATGTGTAAAGGAACCCCTTGGAACTCTGTGGGCAGAAATCCACAAGCCAGGACTCAAGAGTGACCCTGCTGGGTTTTGAAATACCAGTGGTATAGACTCCAGCATCATAGCAATGTACAAACTACCACAGTATGACAAACTGACAGGCAGGTGGTGGTATAGGGTATGGAGATGATTAAACGAGTTGATACATGTAAAGGGTTTAGCAGAGTACCTGTTCTTTAATACTGAGTATATATTAGGAGCTCTGGTGGCATCATGCCTAAGCCATTTTACTGCTAACCAGAAGGCTGGTGGTTCAAACCCACCAGCCACTCCTCGGAAGGAAGGTTGGGCAATCTACTTCCGTAGTCATACTGCCTCAGAAACCTAAGGAGGGGTCATATGAGTTGAAATCAACTCGATGGCAATGAGTTTGTATATATTAGTCACCAGCCACTCCTTGGAAGGAAGACTGGGCAATCTACTTCCATAGACATACCACCTCAGAAACCCAAGGAGGGGGTCACTATGAGTTGGAAGCGATTCAATGGCAGTGAATTTGGTTTTTGGTTTTTTGTATATTGGTCAATACAGCAATGATGGTTGTGATGAAGATGGTGATGATGAAATGTAGGTGATACCTTATAAAGTGCTCCCAAGTATGTTATTTCAGTGTATTTGGATTGTTCCATACGCTGGGAGATAGATGATGGGGTGCGAAGGGGGTGTGTATCGATTCTCTTTTTATAGGTGAGAAAATTGAAATAGAAAGTGAGTATGTAACTTGCCCAAGGTTACACTATTAGAAGGCAGATCTTCGAATTCCCAGTCTTTCCTGCTGTGCGACACATACACACACACAATAATAATACCTATGACCACTTCACAGCTTGCAGTTTTTCAAAATGGCTGCATCTTCTTGTTCTCACTTGGCACAGCATAGTGGTCCTGTGATGGAGGAAAGGCTATATCCAGACTGCACATCACAGATGAGACTGAGACCCAGAGGAGTAAGTTAGTTCCTTAGATAAGAAGTGGTAGACTTAAGAGCATACCCCTCCATGTCCAGGTCTCCTGACTCCCTCCCATTTTTTTCTACTACCCTCTGCTGCTTCCCGGGGGGAAGTGGGAGGAGTAGTGGAATCAGAAATCAGAAAACAGAGTATAAAGAGTAATTCTGCTAAGGATAAACTGTGGCTTCTAAAATGGGATGTAAAGTCCTCTTTGTTGGAGACAACAGAAGCCAAAGAGTAAGTCCATCCCTCTCATCCAACAAGGAAAATGCACAGAGGGGTCTGTTGGAAATTTATGTCTCTTCCAGACCTGGAAGCCAAAGTTGGCACTGTATTACCCCACCAATTTTCATGTGCAAAATAATACTTTTATAATAATTTATTTAAAAAATGAAAAAACAAACAAACAAGAGCCAAAAAAATCTAAAACCCATGCTTTCAGGTGAGTTCTGAATGACATTAGTCTTTTCCTTAATGTGGCTCACTGTCATTCTTCCATTTTAATATCTTAGGGGAAACACACACAAATGAACAGTAACAATTCACAGTGTTGATGCAGAGTCCTAACGTTGCTTGTCTATGAATTCAGATTATTGCAAATCAAATAAACAGATGCATGTTGTTATTAGGTGCCGTGGAGTTGGTTCCGATTCACGGCCACCCTGCGTACAATAGAACAAAGCCCACAGCCTGGTCCTGCACTGTCCTCATCAATGTTCCTATGCTTGAACCCATTGTCGCAGCAACTGTGTCAGTTCATCTCACTAAGGGTCTTCCTCTTTTTCACTGACCCTCTAAATTACCAAGCATGATGTCCTTCTCCAGTACATGAGATGAAGCCTTGCTATCCTCCTTTCTAAGGAGCATTCCGGCTGTACTTCTTCCAAGACAGATTTATTTGTTCATCTGGCAGTCCATGGTGTATTCAATATTTTCAACACCAAAATTCAAAGGCATCAATTCTTTGGTCTTCATTATTCATTGTCCAGCTTTCACATGCATCTGAGGTGAATAACTAAAGACGTCTTTTGCAATAAATTTGCCCAATGCAATACATTGTTTGGTGTATTGACTGCTGCTTCCAATGGGTGCTGATTGTAGATCCAAGTAAAATGAAATCCTTGACAACTTCAATATTTGCTCTGTTGATTATGATGTTGCTTATTGGTCCAGAGGTAAGGATGTTTGTTTTCTTTATGTTGAGGTATAATCCATACTGAAGGTTGTAGTCTTTGATTTTCATCAGTAAGGGCTTTAAGTCCTCCTCACTTTCAGCAAACAAGGCTGTGCCATCTACATATCACAGGTTGTTAATGAGTTTTCTTCTAATATTGATGCCATGCTCTTCTTCATATAGTCCAGCTTTTCAGTTTATTTTCTCAACATACAGATTGAATAAGCATAGTGAGGGGATACAACCTTGACACACACATCTCTCTGGATTTTAAACCATGCAGTATCCCCCACTCGATTGAAACTACTGCCTCTTGGTCTATGTACACATACACAAGTAAACATCTTTCTGGTATTCTCCACCTTCAGCCAAGATTCATCTGACATCAGCAATGATATATCTTGTTCCACGTCTTCTGAATCTGGCTTGAATTTTTGGTAGCTCTCTTTTGATGTACTGCTATAATTAATTTAAATTCTCTTCAGCAAAATTGTAATTGCAAGTGAGATTAATAATTTTTCTCAATAATTTATTTTTTTGTTACATGTATTTTTTTATAGTTTTTTTAAAAAATTTTATTATAATTTGGGTGAAAGTTTACAAAGCAAATTCATTTTGCATACAGCAGTTCGTACACATTTTGTCTCATGACACTGACTGCAATTCTTCACAATGTAACAGCTCTCTGCCCACTTTCTCCCCGTAGTTACCTCTTCCCTCCCATGCACTCCCACACCCCTGAGCTGTCTCCTTGTGCGAACACTGCCCTTCTGTACTCCCATGATTGATCACTCCAAGGAGTATATTTACCTGATGTAAATGTTCACCCCATATGGCTATCTATTGTTTGGCTGGAAGGCACAGGAGTGAGTTCCATTCCCGACCTGAATGGGAGCTAGGGGCACAGTCTCAGGGGTCTCACCAGACTCTATCAGGTCTTTTTTTTTTTTTTTAATGATTTTCAGTTTTGTTCCACATCCTACTCTATCCAGGATCTCCTGCACCAATCCTCCAAGTGGCTGACAGTGGTAGCTGGGCACCATCTAGTTCTTCTGTCTCATAGCTGAGGATAACATGGTCTACTAGTTCCTTGGACTAATTGTTTCCATGTATCTTTGGTTTTCTTCATTCTTCTTTGCTCTGGATGAGGAAAGACCCATTGTTGCATCTAGATGGAAGCTTGCAAGCTTTTAGGATCCCAGTCACTACTCATCAAAGTAGGATATAGAACAATGTTTTTGTGTAGTATGTTATTGCTCAATAATTTCTGCATCCCACTGGATCACCTTTCTTTGGTGAGGCTTTTTTAAATTTGTTTGTTTATGTGTTCATTTTGAGAGACTCCATATACTATAGAGTCAGGTTGGCTGTAATCTTTATGGAAGCCTTCACCAGGCCTGGCTCTTCCACCAGCTGGTTCAAAATGGCAAACTTTCAGTGAGTAGCCATGTGCAGGCTACCTGTGCCACACAGGGACTTTCACCTTTCTTTGTATTGGACATTCTTTTGGTTTACCAGGTATCTGTCTTCCAAATTTCTTGGCACAGAGGAGTGAGTGCTTCCAGCGTTCCATTTGTTTGCTGAAACTTATCAATTGGTAGTTCATCAGTTCCTGAAGCCTTGTGTGTTTTTTCAGGCCAGTATCTTCAGTGAAACTTAGACTTCTTCCTTCAGCACCATTGGTTCTTGATCTGATGGTTCCTCCTGACAGAGTTGAAAGTCAACCAATTCTTTTTAATATAGTGACTCTGTATTCCTTCCATTTTCTTTTATTGCTACCTGCATCACCCAGCATTTGTCCATAGAATCCTTCAATATTGAAACTTAAGCCTTGAGATTTTTCTTCTGTTCTTTCAGTTTGAGAAATGCCAAGCATGTTCTTCCCTGTTGGTTTCCTAACTCCAGGTCTTTGCACATTTCATTATAACACTTTAATTTGTCTTTTTGAGCTGTCCTTGAGATAAATCTCGACAATTTTCACAATCAATGTGATGTCATTCCTCTCCAATATGTCCTTTCCAACATAATAGAACATACGATTTTCCTACTCAAATCAGTCAATACCAATCCATCTCAGCTCATTAATGCCTAAGATCTTGATCTTCAAGTGTTGTATTTTGTATTTGACAGCTTCCAATTTTACTTAATTCATACTTTGTACATTCCATATTCCAAATACTAATGGATATTTACAGCTATCTCTTCTTATTTTGAGTCATGCCACATCAGCAAATGAAGATCTCAAAAGCTTTATTCCAAACATATCATTTAAGTTGACTCTACCTTGAGGGAGGATTTCTTCCCAGTCACAATTTGATTGCCTTCCAATCTGAGGGGTTCAACTTCTAGCACTATGTCAGACAATATTCCACTGCTAAATGTAAAATTTTCACTGAGTGATATTTTTTCAGAAATAAATAGCCATGTCCTTGTTCCTAATCTGCCTTAGTCTGGAAGCTCCACTGAAATCTGTCCCCCATGGGTGACCCTGCTTGTATTTGAAATGCTGGTGGCATAGTTGCCAGAATCACAGCAGTAAGCAAGCCACCAGAGTACAACAAACTGCCAGACAAGTTATGGAACAGATTCATAAAAGTGCATTTTTTTAGGAGCACAAGAAAACCTACAATAAGTATAATTCTTTTAATATGTTTTTTTTATGATTAATTGTAATTAATTAGCATCAAAAGTAAATTATCAACCTCTTTAAAAACTGAAATTGTACAAATGGATGTGAGCAGGGCATCCCAAGGATGAATAACTGACTCATCTTTATCCAAAGGTAGAAAAAAGAATGAAAAAGAATGATATTTTCTTTTATATATATTTTTTTAACTATGCTTAAATGAAATTGCCAAAAGCCAGTGGCAGCAGAGAGGGAGAAATTTAATAGCAATCAATAGGAAGGCCCAGTTTGGTGAGTGACAAATGGTGTCAAGGGGTAAAAATGACATATATTAACAGTCACATCACTCTATCAGACTAGGCAAAGGATGAAAGTTTCCTGTAAAAAATAAAAATAAAAAGGGATTAATTCTGCTAAACTGGAGAAGGGTCCTTTGCCTCCTCCAAGCCATCAGTCTTCTTCCATAGAAGGGGAGACATTTTGGCAGGTGTTTTTTGTTTTTAATACCAACTCTCACTGTTTGTCACCATCTTCCCTTAAGATTAATAATGGAATTCTTTGCTGTAGATTTGGTCCATTTAAAATTAACCAATAGGTTCAAACAAGTGATCCCCTTGACCTCTTTCTATTTCCTCTGACATTTTCTGCAGCAGCTCACCCTACTGTGGACTGACCTTTGTTGAGCAAGTATCAATAAGGAAAGAAAAGAAAAAGGATATTTAGTAAGCAGACTGGTTTTTATTGAGAGGAATATGTACAGGCATTTAGACGACTCACCTGCATCTATTCTATTAATAAGAGGGTACTTGAACTGAGAAATCAATCTCTACAATACAAATAGAATCCAATAACAGAAGGGAACCAAAAAACCAAACTCAAACCATGGAGTCATTCTGTACTCATAGTGACCCCCATTAGGTTTCCAAGGCTGTAAATCTTTACAGAAGTAGATTGCCCTGTCTTCCTTCCATGGAATAGCTGGTGGGTTTGAACCTCTGACCTTCTGGTCACTGTGCCACCAGAGCTCCTTAACAGAGGGGAAGGGAGGGGAAAAATTAAATTAAATTAAAAACCCAGTGTTTTCTCTTGCTTAGAATCTCTCCTACTAGTTTGGAGTTCTCACAATGGGATTACAGAGGTTCCAACAAAGTTAAAATAAAATAAATATATTAACTTCTAACAAGTTCCATATTTCATAGCAGGTCCTCAAAGGCACTTTTTTTTGGGGGGGGGGCAGGAGGCATGGATAACCCAGCTGAAATGAAACTATATTCCTGTATTTGCCTATATAATCCACTAGGAAGAATAACATGTGCTACATGTTGAGGGGGAGTTGAGTATATATTTGCACTTATGGTTACTTCAGTACTGATGAAAGAATATAAAGTAAATTGTTATCAAGACATAGTTAAGGAAGAAATGACCTGAGATACATTCTTGATTACCTTGTCCTCATCCTCCAGAGATTATAGTCCAGGTAACCATGATGCTACCAGTGCTTTTTGATGGTTGTTGTTGTTGTTGTTAGGTGTCATTGAGTTGCCTCTGACTCATAACAACCCTATGCACAGTAGAATGAAACACTGCCCGGTACTGTGCCAGCCTCATGATCCTTGCTATACCTTGAGCCCATCATTGCAGCCACTGTGTCAATCCATCTCATTGAGGGCCTTCCTTTTCTTCGTTGACCCTTCACTTTACCAAGCATATCTTTCTCCAGGGAATGGTTCCTTCTGACAACTTGACCAAAGTAGGTGAGATGAAGTCTGGCCATTATCACTTCCAAGGAGCATTCCGGTTGCACTTCTGCCAGGACAGTGTGTTAGTACTTTCAGCAGACCATTGTACTCTTAGTATTCTTCTCTAACACCACAACTCAAAAACATCAAATCTTCAGTCTTCCTCATTCATTGTCCAGATCTCACATGTATAAGAGGCAATTGAAAATGTCATGGCTTGTGTCAGGCACACCTTAGTCTTTAAGGAGCTATATCTATCCTTGCTCCTCAACACTTGAAAGAGGTCCTTTGCAGCAGATTTGCCCAAGGCAATACATCATCTGATGTCTTGACTGCTGCTTCCATTGGTGTTAATTGTAGAGCCAAGTAACAAAAAATCCTTAACAATTTCAACCTTTTCTCCATCCACGGTGAAGATGTTTATTGAACCAGTTGTGAGAACTTTTGTTTTCTTTATATTGAGGAGTAATCCATACTGCAGACTGTAGTCTAATCTTTATCAGAAAGTGCTTCAAGGCATTCTCACTTTCAGAAAACTAAGTTAGGTCATCTGTATATCACAGGTTGGTGTCATCTGTATATCTCAGGTTGTTAATGAGTCTTCCTCCAATCCTGATGCCACGTTCTTCTTCATATAGTCCAGTTTCTCAGATTATTTGCTCAGCATACTAGTTGAATAAGTATGGTGAAAGGATACAACTTGACACACTCCCTTCTTGATTTTGAACCATGCAGTATCCACTTGGTCTGTTTGAATGACAGCCTCCTGATCTATGTACAGGTTCCTCATGAGTATAACCAAGTGTTCTGGAATTCCCATTCTTCTCAATGTTATCCACAATCTGTCATGATCCACACAATTGAATGCTTTTGCATAGTCAATAAAACATAAGTGAACATCTTTCTGGTATTCTTTGCTTTCAGCCAAGATCCATCTGACATCAGCAATGATATCCCTCATTCCACATCCTCTTCTGAATCCAGCTTGCATTTCTGGAAGCTCTCTGTCAATATACTGCTGCAACCATTTTTTAATTACCTTCAGTAAGATTTTACTTGCATGTGATATTAATGATATTGTTTGATAATTTCCACATTCTGTGGAATTACCTTTCTTTGGAATGGGTATAAATATGGATCTCTTCCAGTCAGTTGTCCAGATAGCTGTCTTCCAAATCTCTTGGCATAGCCAAGTGAGTGTCTCCAGTGGGGCATCCATTTGTTGAAACATCTCAATGGGTATTCCATCAATTCCTGGAGCCTTGTTCTTCACCACTTCCTTCAATAGGCTTCCACTTCATCCTTCAATACCATTGGTTCTTGATCATATACTACCTCCTGAAATGGATGAACATAGACCAATTCTTTTTGCTACGGTGACTCTGTGTATTCCTTCCAACTTCTTTTGATGCTTCCTGCATCATTCAATATTTTGCCCATAGAATATTTCAGTATTGCAACTTGAGGCTTACATTTTGTCCTCAGTTCTTTCAGCTTGAGAAATGCTGAGCTTTCCCTTTGGTTCTCTAATGCCAGGTCTTTTCACATTTCATTATAGTAATTGGCTTTGTCTGCTCGAGCTGCTCTTGAAATCTTCTGCTTAGCTCTTTTATGTTGTCATTTCTTCCATCTATTTTAGCTACTCTCCACTCAAGGGCAAGCTCCAGAGTCTCTTCTGACATCCATTTTGGTCTTTTCTTCCTCTGATGTCTTTTTAATGACCTCTTGCTTTCTTCATGGATGATGTTCTTGATGTCATCCCACAATTCCTCTGTTTTTCAGTCATTGGTGTTCAACGCATCAAATCTATTCTTCAAATGGCCTCTCAATTCAGGAGGGATATTATCAAGGTCATATTTTGGGCCTCGTGGACTTGTTTTAATTGTCTTCAACTTCAACTTGAATGTGCATATGAACAGTTGATGGTCTGTTCCACAATCAGCTCCTGGCCCTGTTTTGGCTGAAAATATTGAACTTCTCCACTGCCTCTTGCCACAGATGTAGTCAATCTGATTCCTGTGTATTCCACTTGGTGAAGTTCAGGAGTATAGTCGTCACTTATGTTGTTGAAAAAAAGTATTTGCAATGAATAAGTCGTTGGTCTTGCAAAATTCTATCATGTGATCTCCAGTGTTCTTTCTATCACCAAGGCCATATTTTCCAACTACCAGTAACACTTCTTTATTTCCAGCTTTTGCATTCCAGTCACCAGTGATAATCAATACATCTGGATTGCATGTTTGATCAATTTCAGACTGCAGAAATTGGTGGAAATCTTTAATTTCCTCATCTTTGGCTTTGGTGGTTGGTATATAAATTTGGATAATAGTAGTATTAACTTGTCTTCCCTGTAGGTGTATGGATATTATCCTATCACTGATAGAATTGTACTTCAGGACAGATCTTGAAACAGTCTTTGTGACAATGAATGCCACACCGTTCCTCTTCAATTTGTCATTCCTGGCATAGTAGATCATATGGTTGTCTGATTCAAAATGGCCAAAACCAGTCCATTTCAGCTCACTAATATCTAGGATCTTGATCTTCATGCATTTCATTTCATTTTTGACAACTTCCAATGTTCCTAGATTCATACTTCATACATTCCATGTTCCAATTATTAACAGATGTTTGCATCTGTTTCTGCTCATTTTGAGTCATGCTACATCAGCCAATGGAGGTCCTGAGAGTTTTATTCTGTCCATATCATTAAAGTTGTCTCTACTCTGAGGAGTCAGCTCTTCCCCAGTCAAATTTTGAGTGCCTTCTGACCTCATCTTTTGTCACGATGTCAGACAATCTTTCAGAGCTGTTCATAAAGTCTTCCAGTAATGTATCAGGCAGTGTTTCACTGCCATTCATAAGGGTTTCACTGGCCGATTCTTTGAGAAGTGGAAGGCCTCTTCCTTCTTCTGAGTCTGTCTAAGCCCAGAAGCTCCACTGAAACCTGTCACCATGGCATAACCCTGTTGGCATTTTGCAACATGGTGGCATAGCCTCCAGCCTCATACCACCACATAAGCCACCACAGAACCACAAACTGACAGACAAGTTCATCTCCCTTAGTTGTTCCTAACCACTCTGCACCTGCCTACCTCAGGCCCCAGCCTTAATATAGAGCCATCACCAAGCAAAAAGCAGTCTCCAAGCCCCTGGCCTGTCTACCTCAGGTCCTGGCCTTAATAAAGTGCCACAACCAAGTGGAAAGCAGCTTCTAAGCCCTGGGTCTGCCTACCCCAGACCCTGGCTTTAATATAAAACCACACCCAAGTGAAAAGCAGCCTCTAAGCCCTTGGCCTGCCTACCTCAGGCCTCAGCCTTAATATAGAACCACAACCAAGCAAACTGCAGCCTCCAAGCCCCCAGTTACTAAGGAACAATGTCAGAGTTAACAGTCCCTAAAGAAAAAATGCTAAATCAAACCAAGGATATTTGCATTGTAGTTATTGTACTGGAAAAATCTGTACTAAATTGCACTAATATAATAAATATTGGTCAAAGTTCAAGCCATCAACTGAATTCTTGTTTAAGTGGTTAAATGAAGGGTTTGTCACAAGTGCTGAATTCCTGTAGTCATCCTCATCCACCGCTGCTGGAAGTGTGGGTGGGGAGAACTGAAGGACCCATAAAATTTGTAGCCAGATATTTTCACACTGAGATTTTCCAGGCTGTCTTACCAATGGTGAACACACATTCCCATTTCCCCAAGCTTGCTGCCTGCCAAATTAATCTTTGGAAGACCACACGAATGTTCTCCAAATACAGCACTGAGGGCATGTACTGAGAAGAGGCTTGTTATTTTTTCGCTGATGGGAGGAAAGTGATAAAGCTATTCAAAGCAGAACTAAGGAGAAAATACATGCTTTGGCTTCTTGAAGAAATGCTCTCATCTACTAGGCAGCACTCATTGAAGACACCAAAAAGGAAAGTCCCCTATTTTGTCTTTTTCCATCATTTCCAATTTGGAACTGACCTTCCTCATGAAAAGAAGTCTTGACATTCCATTATGAAGCCATTTTCCTATAGACCCAGTGAAGCCATTTAGCTCACTGACCACTGGATGACCATCCTTTTTAGTTACTGATCTTTCACTATTTCTTTTTGTGTGAATATGTGTATGGTAGAGAGAGGGTGATGGGGTATGTCAACAACTCAAGCTTTACTTCCTAGGTTCATCTGACCATCAATATCAAAGTTAAGTCAAATTTTCTTGACAAGGCAGTATTCAAACTCTAGGTTTGTTTCAAGGTCTTTCTGACACTTCAAAAGTAGTGGGGTACATATGTATGGGGAGCTCTGGTAGCGTAGTGCCTAAGGCACTTGACTGCTAACCAGATGGCTGGCAGTTCAAACCCACCAGCCACTCCTCAGAAGGAAGATGAGGCAATCTACTTCCGTAGTGATACCACCTCAGAAACCCAAAGAGGAGTCGCTATGAGTCGGGTCTGACTTGACGGCACATAACAACAACAATAACATATGTATGAAAACAATGACAGATCAACTTATGCCAAATCACATTTTATAGTGAATAGGGTTAGAATGCTTGGTTAAGAAGAAGGTCAGCAAAAAAGGGGAAGACCCTCAACAAGATAGATTGCCTCAGTGATTGTAATGACAGGCTCGAGCACGTCATGAGTGTGGAGATGGTGTGAGACCAGGCAGCATTTCGTTCTATTGTACAAAGGGCAGTGCTTCATTCTGTTGTACATAAGTGGGGTCTCTGTGAGTTGTAACCGACTCTTAGGCATCTTACAAGAGGGTCAGAACAGAGTTTCAGAAAGTCAAGAAGAAACATCCTTGGAGAAGATTATTGGAATGGTAGAATCTGCATTCATCACTTCACGCCTCTCTGTCAGGTTTTCTCCCCAGATGCTCTGTTCCTTAGTGAACTTTCACCTGTGGCTCGGTATCCAGAATTTTCCTTCTCTGAACACTTGCCTCAAATTTGTTACTTTTTAAATAGCCTTCCTCTGTAAATGGCTCTATCCTGATACTAGTACCAGTTGTCATCAACTTGTTTCCAACTTATAGCAACCCTATGTGTGTCAGAGTAGACTTGTGCTTCATAGGGTTTTCAACAGATAACTTTTTTGGAAATAGATTGTCAGGCTTTTCTTTAGAGGCATCTCTGGATAGACTCAAACCTCCAACTTGGTGGTTAGCAGCTGAGCATGTTAACTGCCTGCACCATCCAGGGACTCTATCCTAGTATTAGACCTTCTGGATTTTGGGCCTGATTTTCAGGCTACCTAACATTTTTATTAGTTCAAGTTAATGCAGTAACAGTTGATTTTTATATTGATCTTGGGTGACAGATGTGCATTTTAGCAAGAGCTTTCTAAATATAATATTGTGATTAAACAGAATGGTCTTCAAGGGCGTTAATTCCAATTCTGCAGGGGAGATATTTGGGAGCAGATGAAGTCTTTTAGCTCATTCTAAACCACACTGGGACAAGGCAATGACTATGTATTTTGACTCTACAAAGGCTTGCCCTAAAGGTTTATGCTCTATTAATATAAAATGAATGATTTCCCAGATAATTGCTTTTATCCACCACTTGATATTTGCCATAGAGGCATGGTTTCAAGAATTGCTTACAGCAACTGTCTTGTTTAAAACTAACATTGCTTTAAATCTACATATTTCAAAAGCATAAAAGCACACAAGTCATATTTTACTCATTTCCATCTTATGAGGTACCCAGAGGCAATTTTTACCATAACATGTTTGCAATACAAATATACAAGCTTCGTTCTTTTAATAGAAACAATTGATGCTTAAGACTTTCTTCCACATTCCTTTTCATCACCATTTTATAATCCTTTTTTTAAACTCCCTTTTCCTAAACTTGTTCACAGCTATTTCCCCTTTTAATGAACATTAAAACAAAATGTTGAATATTTTTTGACTCTTCAATGTTCATGCTTCGAACAGTAATTCCTTGTACCTTTATGTTTTCTCCTTTATTTTCTTCCTCTGATGGCTTTTTCTGAACCACACTGCTAGTATTTATGTTGGCAAAGTCTTTCCTATTTCCTTAAACAATGCCTTTCCTTGGTGTATGTAGTGGATGGTAGAAGTCTCACTCTTTGCTCTTAGGAATACTAGAAGATGACAGGTGATGATTACAGAGCTCAGGGTTTCACTGGGGATGAATCCAACAAAGAACATTTTAAAAAGACTAAATAATCTGTGTTAAAATATATTGTTCTTATTGTTAGGTGCCGTCGAGTTGTTTCTGACTCATAGCGACCTATGCACAGCAGAACGAAACACCGCCTGATCCTGCACCAGCTCCATGATCCCTGCTATACTTGAGCCCATTGTCACAGCCAGTGTGTCAATCCATCTCGTTGAAGGCCTTCCCCTCTTTCGTCGACCCTCCACCTTACCAAGCATGACATCCTTCTCCAGGGAATGATCTCTTTTGACCAAAGTAGGTGAGACGAAGTCTGGCCATTCTCACTTCCAAGGAGCATTTTGGGTGCACTTCCTCCAGGACAGGTCTGTTAGTTCTTTTAGCAGTCCATGATACTTCCAGTATTCTTCGCCACTTTTAAAATATATGGCAGTGAAATTAAGTACTCTTGGGGATCAGAAAGATTAATATCCTTCAGTGTTAGACAAACAGAAACTCAAGTAATACCTATGGTTCTTCTAACTTGGAAATTTTTGGATTTTGATTGGTGAGTGTAATAGACAGAATCCTAAAATGATGTTTGTCAAACAAATAACCTAACAAGGGAATGTTGAAGAATACACATAGATTTCCAAGTGTTCTAGCTCCAGGTTGTAACCTAAGGTAATGGTAGGAGAATTTCCAAGAGTTGTAACAGTGGTTTCCTGGGAGCAATATCAGCCAGTTGTTGGCAACAAGCTGATTGATCTGCTTTGCACCAAAGGTAATAAAAATTGCACTTGGCTCAGCATGGCCTCGGCTGAAAAATAAAAACCTTTTACTTCCATTATCCCAAAGAGACATCTCTGGCATTAAAACTCAAACTAGTCATTTATTCATGGTACAATTATTTCATTATTTCTGATTTAGATAAAACCCTTAATGGCAGGTACCCATGTTTTTACTGTATGTTCTACTGAGGAAACTTCTAGCTGATTTTGTTTTATTCATCTCTTCATTAATGAATGCTCACCATCTAGGATTAATAGCACTAGTCATTTAATTGTGTAAGATAGGAATCCTGGACTTATTGTTTTTAAAATTAACTTACTAA
>NW_006921616.1:13914759-13934819 GCF_000298275.1 Orycteropus afer afer | reverse complement strand
GACCCCTCCTTGGGTTTCCGAGGCAGTATCACTACGGAAGTAGGATTGCCCAACCTTCCTTCCGAGGAGTGGCTCGTGGGTTTGAACCGCCAGCCATCTGGTTAGCAGGCAAGTGTCTTAGCCACTATGCTACCAGAGTAGATTCAAATTCAGATTCAGCCCTAACTTTGCAAATTACCTTCACTCATGAAAGTGGATAGGCAAACCTGTTTTTCAAGGTTACACAGACACAAGTACATGAATAGGAACTCATGTGTAGTTTTCATTGTCATATTATGATTTCTTCTTATGTATAATTCCACAAATAAGAAGCCTGGGAATTCATAAGTAGTGCCTAAGGCATTTAACTGCTAACCAGAAGGCTGGCAGTTCAAACCCACCAGGCACTCCACAGAAGGAAGACCGGGCAATCTACTTCCATACGCTATGAGTCAGAATCAACTCGATGGCAGTGAGTTTGGTTTTTTGGTTTTTGCTTTGGGAATTCATAAGCAGACCGAGATGGACTTGGAATCTCTTGAACTTTGGAATCATAAGACTCATAAATATCAAGGTAATGTAGAGATTTGTTGATATATATTTATGATGAGACATAAAGGGGAGAGTTTAGTTTTCATATCCTAGGAATAGCCTTTGCATCACATTACTTCATAATCATACATCAACACCACTCAATTATTTCTCATCAGATTCATTCTTTCATATCTATATCTATATACTAAACTCACTAAATCACTGCCATCGAGTTGGATTCGACTTATAGAGACCCCTCCTTGAGTTTCCAAGGCAGTATCACTATGGAAGTAGATTGCCCAACCTTCCTTCCGAGGAGTGGCTGGTGGGTTTGAACCGCCAGCCTTCTGGTTAGCAGTCAAATGTCTTAGGCACTATGCTACCAGAGCTCCTATATCTATATACACAAATATCTATATATACACACATATATGGGAGCTCTGGTAGCATAGTGGCTAAGGCACTTGACTGTTAACCAGAAGGCTGGTGGTTCAAACCCACCAGCCACTGCTCGGAAGGAAGATGGGGCAATCTACTTCTGTAATGATACTGCCTTCAAAACCCAAGGAGGGGTCACTATGAGTCAGGTCTGACTTGATAGCACATAACAACAACAACACACATATATACAGATGTATCTATATATACATATCTATATTATACATACAGTATTTTTCACACAAATAATGCATTTTATTGTTGCAACTGTGCAACCCCTCACACATTAGTTTCCTATGTGTGCTATGCATGCTGCTTGTGTGGGTGTGTTTCATATGAAAAACATTATACACACACACAAAGAGAGAGAGAGAGAGAGAGATACATAGTCTATCTGTCTATCTACCTATTTTCTACTGTGAGCCAGACACTCTTTTGACCATTGAGAAATGTTTAGGAGCAGCTTTAATCTCATTTTAAATCAAACTTATTCTATGGAAGTTACTACATATTTAATTATTGTCGTTTTCTATTTACTGCCATCAAAAATGCAATTGTAAAGTTTACAAGTGATAATTTTACAAGTGATGATTTGCATTGTATAAGTCCTACTGTTCAAAAGCTGGGAAGGAAAAAGGAGAAGATCAGGAAGACTGAACCAGAGCAAAATGTCTCTAAACACATAATGACTTCCATGGTTCAAAACACTCAAGTCTGGCTGTCTTCTGGGAGAGGTGTTTAGACAGAATTAGTCAGATTGAAATGTACACTGAATATCCCCTGTCTAGGCAAACTGCCCTTTTCAATAGACACATTTTAGTGAAAGGGCCTGAAGTTAGCTATTGAGGCAAACATCTACTGTAGATACTGAGACACTGTTGTTCAAAGCATGGTCCTTGAGGACCTATTCTCTGACACTCCAGCCCTATAGTTTTAAAGATCATTACCAAAAACCAAACTCCAAAGTTACTGCCATTGAGTTGATTCTGACTCATAGCAACTCCCATTGGGTTTCTGAGGCTGTAAAGCTTTACGGAAGTAGAGGGAGATCATTAGAGACATAAAACGAGTTACAACAAGTAGAAAATTTAGTTCAGAATTTATACCAGAGTGCTCTAAATCTTCTCTAAGTGGAATGCCCCAACCTTCACTTCTGTTTATTTCCAGTTATTTTGCCTGTAAAGAAACATTCTCTCTCTCTTGGCAGAGGTTTGGCCCAACTATCAGCTGGCTATCCTACCTAGACTTGACTCTAGCTTCTCCTCAGTAATGTCCATCCATAGCCTCCCAATCTAACATTTTGCTGAGTGAACAGAGAGACTTCAAGCACAACTGTAATTCTGTTGGCCATTGAAAGTGAAATGGAACTAATAGAGAACATGATGGGAATTCTTTAAAACTTTCTGCTGTATATTCATTTCCTGTCTCATTTAAAAGAAATTTTTGGAGCAATGGTAGGTCAATGGAAGGCTCTAGAAATATACAGATGAATGAGGTCTCGTATCTCTGGAGGTCAGACATGCCAGCAAAGATTCACAATATGAAGTTTTGTATCAAACAGAGTGTTAGGAAAGAGGTTTGTGCCTCCAAGTATCTGAGGGTACCAAGGAAGGCTTTGTAGCTAACACCTTCCTTTCTGAGCCCAGGCTGAGTTGTTCCAGGAACCTAGAACCCAGAACCTTTATCTATGTGAAGTTGCCTTTCCATGCTCTGCTCCCTTCGCCATGTGTCCTAGCTGGGAGTTCTACTTGAGAAAAAAACATGGAACCGTGTAGTCCTAAGGTTTTGTCCACTAGCTGAAAGGAGGCTTCTCTTTCTAATTGGGCTACTTTTCCTGGGCACCTCTGTCTAGTTTACCCAATGATGAGGTGATGCCCTCCTGGAAATGTGATATGTTTACAAAGAGGGATTATTCAAAAGGCTGCCTTTTACTTGAGGAGAAACAATATCAAAAGACAATCTACTATTTACATAAATTTAATGAAAATATTACAGTTGCTTTCCACAACAATAACAACAACAACAACTCACTGCTGTCGAGTTGGATCCGACTCATAGTAAACCCTCCTTGTGTTTCTGAGGCAGTATCACTACAGAAATAGATTGCCCAATCTTCCTTCCAAGGAGTGGCTGGTGGGTTTGAACCTCCAGCCTACTGGCTAGCAGCCTTAGACACTATGCCACCAGAGCTCCCACCTTTCCACTAGGTGGAATATAACAGTACTCGAAGTTACTGAATAAAAAGCTAACTGAAAGGTTAGTGGTTCAAAACCACCAGCTGCTTTGTGGGAGAAAATGTGCCAGTCTGTTTCTGTAAAGATTGTTATTGTTCATTACAGCCTTGAAAATCCTTTGGGACAATTCTACTCTGTTCTATAGGGTCACTATGAGTTGCAATCAATGTGATGACAATGGGTTTGGGTTTTGGTTTAAGTTCCTGACCCTTTCAAACCCTCTCTCAGGGTACCTACCCCTCTACCCAAAATCCAGCAACTGAGGCATTAACTTTGGGCACAGCAGGAACATCCTTTCCAGAACCAGAACAAAAGAACAACTGTTTGCTCTGATGGGATGGTGTCCGTGCCTGACTTTAATTAAATAATTTGCCTATCACCTTTGCGTATATGTTGGGTGCTCAATGATCTGTCTTACTATTATCATTGCTATAAATAATAACTATTATTAATTAATCCCGTACTATACTCCACCTTAGCAGTAATAATGACCCATTGAGGGAGTCAGGCTTAGGGAGTATACATAACTTGATCCAGGAAAAACACCTACAGAGTAGAGGAGCCAATGTTGTAACCCTGGTCAGTCAGACTTTGTCTTTGGGGAAGGTTTTGCTACCCTGCATGGGAGGGTCAGAGAAGCAGGTTGGAAAAAATGAGAGGAGGGGGCCTTATAAGGGTCCAGTTTGGCAGTGAGTGGAGAGGGAAGTACATTCTTGCCTAGAAGGGCAAGGGATCTCAAGGCGTGTGGGGGAAGAGGTAAGTGCATCAATTTTGCTTCACATGTGGTTCTTGACTCTTCTATTCCACTTACTCCTTAATCTAGTCATAAATTAGAACTCTGGAACTTGCATCCACTTTTCTTTTCTTTTAGGTCACTAACATCTTTCACAGAATGTTCAACTACAACAGAGTAAATTGGGGCCTCTTGGCCCCAAAAGGCACCATCTGGTTTATACAACAATAGTATATGCCCTCTAGATTATTTTCCCTTAGGATATTCCTGCTTATCTGCTGCCCGCCTGCTAAATTAAGCATAATTTTCGTACTTTCTATTCTAATCATTTTGTGCTGTGGTTTTTCAGTCTATTTTGTTTAGCTTAAGAAGAGAAAAAAAAAATACCTCTTGTAAAATATACACAGATTTGGTCTAGCAACAAAAAACTTTCTCAGACTTCAAGGGCAGGAGCACGCTGACACTTCACAGCTAAGGGAAGAATTGAGCAATTCAGATAACAATGGAGAACTGATTAATTGGAGACCCATTGTGGAAGCAAGGAGAAGGTTTGAAAGAGAAGGAGAAATCAAAGAGAAACAGGATGTTCTTTCTGTTGTTGTTTCCAATTTTTGTTATTTTAGTCTTCTCTCCTGAAAGAAGTGACAAGCCTGTGCTCTAGGCTCAGAGAACTTTGGGAGAACAGTAGGGTGGTGGAGATTCCACAATCTCAATGTAAGAATTCATCAAATCAAAGGGCAGCAGATTATAAAATTCTTCACCAATGGTATTCAACCCTGTGCTTTTGATAATACTGTTATATACCATTTCCTGTCAAGTGGATTCCAACTCATGGCAACACCATACGTCTCAAGTAGAACTGTGCTGCATTAGGTTTTCAGTGGCTGACTTTTTGGAAATACATCACCAGCTCTTTCTTCAGAGGTGCCTCTAGTGGTCTAGAACTGTGAACCTTTTGATTAGCAGCCAAGTATTTAACCATTTGCATCATCCAGAGACTCCTGTAGTTTTGATAAAAACCAAAACTGCATAATTGCCTTTGAGTCAATTCCAATTCATGGTGACCTCTTGTGTTTCAGAGTAGAACTGCCTCCATAGACTTTTCATGACTGTGACTTTTCAAACTTTTCTTCTAAGGTGACTCTGGGTGGGTTCAAACCACAGGCTTTCAGTTAGTAGCCTGAAGCCTAACCATTTGCTGCACGCAGGGTTTTGATAAAGGTCCCTGGTAATTTTGAACATACTTCCCCAGCCCAACACCCAAATAAAAGGCCAGTCTCTGCCCTTGTGAAAACGTTATTGTCCTTTATTCAGTCACTACCTTTGGAGGCCATAGTTTGTTCTCTTTCTCATTTGGATGTAAAAAATCCCAAAAGCCCTCTCATCCTCCATCTCTCATTGCCGCCCACCAGCCCTTATGTCAGTCCAGAGTCCCAAACAACATCATTAAAGGGGAGAAAAACAATCCCTGTACAGATTGGCTGGCTCCCTGGCCTGGGCTGGTTCAGGCAGCTCTTGGCTGAGACACCAAGCCTTCCAAACACAATCTGTTTTCAAGATTTCTGGGTGCTTTCAGGTCCAAGAGCTGGTTTGATCTTAACTTCACTGAATTCAGTCCCCTCTCTGTTCCACTCCGTTGAGGCATAGTAAGACCCATTTTCCCAGACTCCGTTTTCGGCTGATGTGACTAAGCCTTGTTCTTGGCTCTAGAAGATTTCCTGCCCTCTCCTGGCTCTGTGTTGTTTTGCTTCTTTTGTAACTTTGCTCTGCCAATGGGCCAAGCATGACTCCATCCCACTCTACCCCAGAGGATTTTGGAAAATGGAAAAGTACAGAAGATGCCGAGTGACCACATTTAAAGAAGACAGCCCTGCTTAATGGGACACAAAGGCAGAAGTTCCAGAATGCGGGCAGCAACCTCACCCATTCTGACCCCTTGATAGCACCAAGTTCTGTCTCATGTGGATCCTATATTAGCCAAAGTGCAAGAAAGTGCAAAAATAGATGCAAAATGATTTTTTGAACACTCTGAAAATAAGTTATCTAAACAACGAGGGTTGACCCTTTTTTAATTTTTGTGGTGTGAACACATGTGAAGTACCTGATGGCATATGGTCCACTTTGATGCACCTTTCTAAAAAGTAACACAATTGTCTTCTTTATTGGTGGTTTTGAATGTACTTTTGAAATCTCCTTGGGTCAGCCCAGTTACTGGGTTCTACTGTGCTATGTGAGGTGCCCTAGTAGGATATTACAATCCCATTTGTCCCTACACTAAAAGGCCCAGAAAATAGTTCTCTCTCAGTGCTGCTGTGGCCTCTCTCACTACCAGCCCTGGCTTGCTTCCTCAAATGTCTTGCTCTGTTTCTTAAATTCGTTTATCTAGGTAAAGGTAGCTCCATTTTTATGTTATCTAGCTAAACCTCAAAAGCAAACCTACCGCCATGGAGTCAATTCTGACTCATAGTGCCCCTATAGGAAACAGTAGAACTGCAATGGGGTTTCCAAGGCTGTAAGTCTTTGCAGAAGCAGACTGCCTCATCTTTCTCCCTTGCAGAGCTGGTGAATTCAAACCACTGACATTTTTGGTTAGCAGCCTTATGCTTTAAGCACTATGCCACCAAAGCTCCTCTATCTAGGTAAGGGTAGCTCCACTTTTACCTTAGAAAACTTGTTTTCCTTGCAAGCCAAGTACTATTGTTTTCCATAATTTTCAGGATGTTGTCTGTGTTCTGAATGGTTGACATTTCCAGAAATAAGACCTTCAGACAGGCAGTGATTTCTGGTATATCATTCAAAAAAATGATGTTAAACTAACCTCCCAAGGTAGTATAGTAATAACAAAATGGTAAATATGATGCCTACCTACTAAATCCGTGTTGGCTATTGTACCCATTATTTTTCATTATTATTAATTGCTTGTAATTATTATTAGTTACTTGAATTGGTTCAGTTGATCTTTATCACAATGCTTTGACAAAGGAATTCTTTCATCTCCATTTAATATCTCCATTTAACACATTTAACAGTTAAGGTAACTAAAGCCCAAGGAAATCAAGACATTTTCTAAAGTGTGTAGCTGGTAAATGAGACTTTGATTCAGACTCAAATCAGCTAGACTCCAATGCCCCCGGTCTTAACCATGTGTACAAAAGCTTAGATCAAAAGTATGACTTGTTCTGAGAAAAAATAAAGATTAATTATAGGAGGAAGAAACCAGAATGTTAATCAGATTCCCAGTAGTGACTTAAAAATCAATTAAGACCACTGACCTAAGTGGATTTATCAGGAACTCTATCCAAAGAAAGCAAATTGACGACTCAGATCCGTGGGATAAGGGTTGTTTGGTGTGTGGCTATTGAGAAAGATTCTGAAGTCCTTCAGTAGGAAAACCATTCTTTAGACATACCTAACATATCTGCAATGACTTCATTTGGATAATGATTTGAGCAAACAATCTATTTTAAAAATCATGAGACAGGGAAACTTGAACACTGAAGATTTCATAATATTAAGGAATTGTTAATTTTTTTAAGCTTGATAATGGTTTTGTGATTATAATTCTGTGATTATTTTTTTCAGAAATACATCCCAAAATATTTACAGATGAAATGCTATGTCTCTGATTTGCTTCTAAGCTATTAGGATTGGGAGAAGTAGGATATGATGCTGGGAAGGAAGTAGGTGAATATGTAGAGGAAGCAAGAATGGCCCTGAGTTGATAATTTTTGAAACTGAATCATGGTTATATGAAGCATCACTGAAATACTGTCTCTAGTATATGATTTTTCCATAATACAAAATTTATTTTTAAAAAGTAAAACAACAAAAAAAATTGTTTTAGGAAAATAAAAGAAATATATGCCATGGATATGGTGAGCTGGAAGTTGGAAGGGTGGTGGAGACGGGGAGGTGCCATCTTCCTAAGTACTAAGAGCCAACTCTATGCTAATCTAATAGTATTTTATAAATGAGCAAACAGGTTCAAAGCAGAAGGTGACTTGCTCAAAATCACATGGCTGAAAAGTAGAAGGGTTCAGTTAGGGTCCAAGTCCCCAAGCCTAACAACTTTCCACTATTACCCACCCAAACTCCCACAGGTATAATGGCTTGCAGTCAGGGCCTTAAACATAATTGAATACCTTTATTTTTCTCAGGATGTCCTCAAGAATTGTGTTTACAATTCAATGTTCAAAGAAAGTTTTTTTTTTTTTTTTAATTAAATTTTTATTTTGTGGTAATTACAGATTCATATGCACTTGTAAGAAATGATCCCCTTCTCTCATTTTACCTCATTGGTAACATCTTGCATAACTACAGAGTTCAATATCATGACCAAGGTATTGGTATTGATACAACTCATCAATCTTATTTGGAGTTCACAAGTTTTATATGCACTCATGTGTATGTGTGTCTGTGTGTGCATGTGTGTCTATGTGTGTACCTGTGTGAATTCTATGCCATTTTATAACACAGAATGTGTAGCTTTGTACAATCACCACCATAGTCAAGGTACAGAACAGTTCCATCACCATGAAACTCCCAACAGGGACTGTTAATATATTACTTCTACTGAGTATGAATACATAGCCAGAGAAATTATTACTCAGCCTTAAATACTTTATTTTCTGTCTGGATAGGGACTTGAGTAATGAAGAGATTTAGGCTAACCAAGAATGGTGTCTGAGAAAAAGATGAGTATAAATTGACTGGAGACTTTCAGTAGAAAAAAATCCATTTTAAATAGTCAAGAATGTTTTTAAAACAGTATTATAAAACGGTATATATTAAATATACTCCAACTTTCATGCTTTCAAATAACCATAGTACTCAAATAGCCAGATCTTATTTTTCTCCCTGAGCAGGTGACTTAACTTCTCTAAGACAGAATTACTCCTCTGTAAAATGTGGATAATTACACCTACTTATAGGGCAACCTGTGAAGATGAAATGAAATAGTATATAAGAAAATACTATGAAATGATGAAATACGATGACTGCTACTATTATTATTAACCCCATTGCTGTCAAGTTGATTCTGACTACTACCAAAAGTGTTGTGATGACTTCCATGAAGAGACACAAATGATAAATAATTAGGCTGGCATCAAGAATGTATTTTTGAGGAGACTCTCCCAGGGTATGCCATATGGTCAATACTAATTTCTCCAATCTACTATATGTTCTACTCCCACAGACTTATAAAATGGTCACGGATGCTCTTTATGATAATTCAGAAAAGTTGAAAATTCTGAAACATATTGTATCTCCTCCAAGGAAATGTGCAATGAGAGTTTTTAAAATTTTAGAGATGAAAAGAACCTCAATCCAATTTATAAATGAATATTTCGAGATTCAAACATATAAAGTGACTTTTTACCCTTTTATTGATATTTTATGTTATTCGATATCTTTGACATATTTCACATATATATATATAATTTATATAAATAAACAACAACATAATATGTATATGCATTTTAGCTTTAATATTTAATTAACCAAGTCACTTCATCCCTCCAGAGATTGAAATTAAGGACAGCTCATTATGATGTTCCAAAGAGGTAGAAAATGGTGGAAGGAATGAGATTCTGAACCAAAAGCTATGAATCTCAGAACAGATCCTACTACTAATGGCAAATCACTTAACCTCTTCAAGCATCATGAGGGACTGAGGAGTCTAACCATCAAAGTCCTTTGATGTCTATATTTCTAGGTTTCTGCTAAATGTGAAGCACTCTTCAGCTTATCTTACACATCTTCATCAGCTGCCGGGGAAGTTTGAACACCAGATCAAACACACTTCTGTGCATGGAGTTCATTAGTCATAGAAATTATTTTTATTTCTATCATGTAACAAAGATTCATTTTTAAAGACAACTATAATGCAACCCTCTCAGCTCAAATAAACCCCTCTAAAACGAATTACCCTGCAAGGAGAAGATCTTAATGAATTTTTTGGAATTAGTGGCCATGTCTCATAGGCTCTACTTAAACACCACTTTTAGTATTAAATGCCAAATCTTCAGCTCTATGCACTGCCTCATTAGTTATTAATAAGGCAACATATTTGTTCAAAATTTATGATTGTTGATTTGTTCCCATCACTGTATGAAATATTAACATAGCATTTGTACTTGCAACCATTTGCAGACATTAGATTGTGGATTTGCATATTCATGAACACTCATAAATGTTTAAGAAGACAGCACAGAAAGCATGGGAGCTGTCAGACAGCCAGTAAAAAGGCATATTTACAGCGTTAATAAGTATTTGAGTTTATAGGCCAAGATGATGAGCAACAAATTAAGTGAATTTCTGGTTTGCCTATTGCAGAGAACTAGGGATTTTGCTGTTTTCTAAAGCTTTGTAAACTTAAATTCATTTCATAGATGCTGAATAAATGCTTATTGTTTAGCTACAAAATGTATGACTTTGATGCAAAGAAATTCTTAAGAGTTATCGGGATTTTACAGATTTCATTTCATCCTTTGATGATACACAGTTTTTCTGCCTTGGGCTTCTCTTCTATCAAAGGCATGAGAAGGAGGCAAAAGTCTCATACACTTAGCCAGAATTATTTTCTATTTTAGCACCATCGAGACACTTGGACAAATAATATTTCCTGGTCTAACAACACTAGCCAATGCACTTGACATGAGTCTGTCCTCATAAAAATGGGACTACAGTTAAACTATGGTCAAAACCATGGAGTGTTAGTAGACAACATGAAGACTAGACAGAAATCTTCAACTAATGATAGCTGACTTACAAAAAATTCATTTAAATAAATGCAACCAACATCCCACCAAACCCATTTCTACCACAGAAAACCTCTCCTCTTGCTGAATTTTGAGTGTCATGGTTAAAGCCTAGTAACTTTTGAGATGTTCATGAGTCAATATTTGGGAAAATATTTAATTGTATCCCTACCTCACACCATACACACAAAATAATTCAAAGTATATTAAAAGATCAGGAGATGAAAGGAAAAACTATAAACTGTATTGTATAAAAGAATTAATCAGTCCTATAGGCAGTGTTAGTACCTGGACCATACAATTGTTAAATTTCCTGAATATCACCTCTGGGTGAATGGATGCATGAGGTAGTTCACTTTAACCTTGTATCAGCAGATGAAGGGGGCCATGTGGGTTGTGATGGTCAATTGTTGGATTGCTTACTGTTTTCCCTGCTGGCATTCACTATTGAAATCTACAGCTGTTATATTTATGATCTGTTCTTGAAAGCTCCTGGTAGCCTTCTCAGGTGACTCAGTTCTGCCTCAACTATTGTTCATCTATCTCTAAAGTCTGAAAGTAATTTTCATTTGATATTTAGCCCAAACAGCCTCCTCAGTAGGTCATAGCAATAGCACCAGGGCCTCTTCATCATCACTCCAGCAATTTCCCTAGTAATCTCACCAGCCAAAGACACCATGACCTTCTTTCTTGTCCCTTGACAGCAAGTCAGAACTTCTAGTTATTTCTGAAGGCATAGGGAACTAAGTGGAGTGGTGAAGCTGGTTCTAGGACACTAATTTCAAACCATTCCCCTCCAACCTTACCATACTATTAATTTTATTCTGATTCACAGATTGGTAAAGAAATAGCAGAAGAATATTTTATGAAATTATCAGAAGATAAGACAGAAACAAAAGAAAACTCCCTCTACTCTCAGAATTTTTAGAATTTCCATTTGGTCAGGAAGCGGTATGGAGAGGGTGAGTCCAGTATGTTTTATCTGATACCTTTTCTAACTCTCCTTGTCTCCCTTTTCTCTACTACCATTATCTTAGGCTAAAAGGGTTAGGCTTTTCCCTATCATATATCACATCTTACTCCCTCCAGAAATGGCATGTGCTATGGTCCTTTTTCTCAAGCCATGATGGAAGAAATGGCACAGAGGAAAACACATTGGCTTACTGAGAAGGGAATAAAATCTAACCTCACACACATACAGTCTTTGATGAGTCAGAGACCACACACACACACACACACACAGACACAGACACAGACACAGACATTTTTTAACTTCTGCAAATTGGAAGAGATTCATTTATTCATTCAACCTATATATGCTGTAAATTTCATGTTCAGAGTACTATTCATGACATGGAAGTGTAGAAAACCGAAAGCTCCTTTTAAAATAATGTATTTTATATTTCAAGATGAGAAATAGTAATAAACACAATAAATAAATACATATCATGTTATTTTAAATTGCAAAAAATGAATTAAATAAGGAAAGGAGACAGGGAGGAAGGGGGACAAAGGGAAGAAAGAAGAAGCAAGCAGGTATGACTTACACAAAGGATAGATCATTGAAAAGTATGCTTTATTTGATATGGTGATTGGAGAAGACTTCTCACATAAGATGAGCTTTGAGCAGGGACCAGACTAAAGAGAAGAAATAAGCCATATGGACATGAGGTGGAGGATCACGGAAGGTGGAAGGAAATACAAGTCAAAGATCCTGAGACAAGAACACACTGAGAATGTTTAAACATTATTAAGGAGGCCACCTTGGTAGGAGTGGGTGGATTGGAGAGCAGGGGGAGATGAGATCAAGGAGATGGCACAAGGACAGATCCTAAGCTTAGATGTGTTCAGATTTTTATTTTGCTTAGCATAATTTGGGAAGCCATTGGAAAATTTGTAGCTGAAGAGTGATATGATCTAATTTAGATATTTAAAAGATCCCTCCATTTGCTACATTGGAAATGAGCTGCAGCTGGTCAAGTATGGAAGTTGGAAGACCACTTATAAGGCTGTTACCAGAAGCTCTGGTGGCATAGTGCCTAAGGTATTTGACTGCTAACCAGAAGGCTGGCAGTTCAAAACCACCAGTCACTTCTCAGAAGGAAACTTGGGTAATCTGCTTCCATAGTGATACACTCTTGGAAACCCAAGGAAGGATCGCTATGAGTCGGATCTGACTCCATGGCAGTGCATGAGTTTTTATAAGGCTGTTATAATAAGCCAGATGAGAATGGTTCAAACAAAGGAACAACTGCTATGTAATAGTTGCATTCTGAAGATATTTTGAGGGTAGAGCCAAAGAGATTTGATTAGAAGCAAAATAATTCTAAGATCTGAGAACTAAACAAATTGAATTATGTTGAGATGGAGAAGACAAGGAGAGGAGCAGTTTGAGGATGGATATCTGGGTTCAGTATTGGACATGTTTGGAGTGTACATCTCAACCAAAGGAGATGTTAAATAGGGAGTTTGGTATAAGAGTCTAGAGCTCAGAAGAGAAGTCCAGACTAGAGTTGCAAATGTGAGAGTCATCAGCCTATGGTTAACATTTAAACCCATGATACTGGATGAGACTATCCAAAGTTGATTTTTCAAAAAGAAAGAAAGTGTAAACATTAATCCCTGGAGCACTCCAATTTTGGAATTTGTGGATCTGAGAGGGATCCAGCAAAGGAGACAAAGCAGTTATTGGGGAAAGACCAAAACAAAAACCACAAAAAGTATATTGAAATTAAGAAAGTGTTTCAAGGAGTAAAGAGTGTGTCAAGCACAGCTGGTCAGTGGAGTGAGAAGAGGAAGAAAAGTTAGCCATTAGCTCTGGGATGTGAAAGCCATTGGTGACTGATGAGATCAGAATCATTGGGGCCTTAAAAGTATGGCTCAAATGAGAAAGGGGTGAGGGGAGAAGAGTTTTCAGAGCATGTAGATTTTGATATAGACATCTTTAGACCTTCCTCTATGGCCTAGTGAGGTGGGTCTCCTTTAAAGGGCAGAGCAAAATGGAGAAACCATCTTCTCTTCCTCCCTGAAAAGGGCCTTCACTGAGTAGTCCAGTATAGGGAATGTGGGTCAAGCCTCACCAGCAGCAAGAAGTTCTGAACCCCAGTAATGTGCCTCTGAGACCCAGAAAAATGTATAATTAGAGAAATTCTCAGTTATTAAATCAATGCCTCCATTACATCCCATTCCCTGATTCTGCTCCAGCTGCTCCTGCCCCTCCTGTTAGCTGACATTCCAGAGGCACAGTCCAAGTTGAAATGGGCATTCTGCCTGTGGGAGAGATGGGTGAAGGGAGACTGTAGCCTATTCATACAATCTGTTGGAAAGTGAAGACTGAGGGAGCTTGTTAAGTGGCATAGCTAATAAAGCACCTATTTATCTAACCCCACATTCCAAGGAGTGCCATGAACCTTAAAGACATTAGTTCAGACCTTCTCCTTGCTATAAGGTAAGGAATCAGTTTCTTTGAACTCTGTTTGATGCGTTAACAAAATAGTGTGAGAAGCCAAGGATCCAAAGCGACCTCAGAGCCGTGAGGTCAATATTATTGGGGCACCTTCTGTGGCTGAGAAGTTCACCAGGAGGAAGAAGCCACATCAGAGTGTATACTAGAGTAGGGAACACAGCAATGACATTTAACCATACGATCTAAATTCAAATACATAAATGCAATCTGACCTGGGCTTTGTGTGTAAGGGAGTCAGTACAGAGTTATGTGAAAATTTAGCTTCTGGCTTCACATTCTGACTTCACCAGGACACTGGATTTAATTTCACTGTGTTTCACCTTCTTCATCTGGAAAATGTAGGTTCTAATAGAACCACCTGAGGAATCATGACATACTCCACATCAAGGACTTGGAATAGAGTCTGCCACAAAGTAAACACTCAGTGAGGACATTTGTTAAAATAGATTATCATTGTTGTTGTTGGTATGTTATTATTGAAAGAGAATGGGAATTTAAAAAAAAGAAAAAGAAAAAAAACAACTTCCTGGCTCATTTTATCCAGGGAGACAATAAGTATTCTACCAACCTACTTCTAATTACAGAGTTGGTTGGCTGAAAGAAGAATATCTATCTTGGAATTTGGCTTCATTAAACATAAAATTCTTGATTAAGGTAATTCTAGCTAGAATAAGCTCTGTGGGAGAAAGACCTGGCAATCTGCTTCTGTAGTGATTACGGCATAGTTACTGTAAAGTACTGTTCTACTCTGTCACATGGGGCCATTAGAGTCAAATTGACTAGCTGGCACCTAACAACAACAACAGCAGAAGAAGGAAAGTCCATAATTTCAGTGAACCTTTGAAGATTGTTTCCAGGAGCCTATGCCAGCAGTCTTCTAGATTATTCTGGAAGCACTGGTAGGAAACTAGAAGATGGGAGGAAGGAAGAGGTCAATGTGTTTCAAGCAGCATCTGCAAGCACAGCTGCATTTCCTTCTTGAACCCACCTCCATAAACAAGCCTACCCATGTCAAGTGTCTACCAGATGCTCCCCAACCCTTGAGCTCTGGTAACACTCCCGTGTCCCTTTGAAATCCAGTCTAGGGATGGTGGAGGCTTCTTGTTGTTGCTAATCTCTATGCTCCTTATCAGCTCTTTCATCATTTCTGTCATCAGTTCTCTGCATTAAAAATCTTTCGGTTTTATATACTGTGATAGTTGGAGTTGTGTGTCAACTTGGCTGGACCACAATTCTGTGTGGTTTAAGCAATTGTGATGTGGGTTGTTCCGGTGATGGGATCAGATGTATATGTTTTGAGCACTGAATCCCTTGAAAGGGAGTTTCCCTAGGGGTGTGGCCTGCTTCCAGTATATTTATGGACATGCTGGGAAAAGAGACACTCTTCTGTGGATCAGGATTCTGTTGTGCTTCCTACAACTGTCCATGAGCGAACAATCCACGATTTGGCCTGGAGATCTTAGATCAGTCATTCATGGAGTCAACAGCCAGTATACTGCCTGCCA
Source organism: Orycteropus afer afer (assembly GCF_000298275.1). NCBI lineage: Eukaryota > Metazoa > Chordata > Mammalia > Tubulidentata > Orycteropodidae > Orycteropus > Orycteropus afer. The sequence goes on along the minus strand of NW_006921616.1, from coordinate 13,919,169 downwards.
ACCTTGAGCTCCTCAGCCTCTGCAAGAGCACAAGTCAGGAAAAGCCTCCAGCTTGATGTTTGATCCAAGAACTTGGGACTTGCCAGCTTCTATAAGTATGTGAGCCATTTTCCTAAGATAAATTTATTTTTCTCTCTCTCTATATATAAGCTTTATTGGTTTTGCTTCTCTAGAGTACCCAGTCTAACATATTTGGTACTGGGAGTGATTATAAAGAGACAAAATTATAAGGATGGACTTCCTAAATTGGTTCTCCAATTTGATTAATTATAAAGGCATTGGTGACCCTGCCTCCACTAGTAAAGAGGGCCCTGATAATCTGTGGCATGAGGTGGCAACATTAATATGCAAAATAGCACCATGAATAGATCAAGTACTTGTGAGAAGTGAGGCTCTGGGTAATCGCATATTTGATACTTTTCTGCAATTTTGTCAACATGAGGAGTATAAGGAAGCTGGTTGGTTGGTCCCAGTTACACTAGACAAAGTGGTGAAAGAGCGAGATGAGCTCCAGGTTGCTGAGTCATAGCTTAAGGACTGCATAAAAGACCTCAATATTTCCAGTTGTGCTCTGAAAGAAAGCCTTATTTCTTCTAGTAACAGAGCTGATATTGCCAAAAACCAAACCCAGAGTCTTATTGTAAGGATGGCTTAATTACAATGCCAATTAAATTACCAACCCAAAATGTTGCCTGAAGTTAAAGTGAGGACATTGATTGGGAAAAAATGGGATCCTGAAACCTGGAATGGGGACATATGGGTAGATAGCCAGGAAAGTCAGGAAATGGAGCCTGTGAATTCTGTTGAATCCCTCCTATCTGAAGGGATTACTGTAAAACCATTATCCCACCCCTCAGTTTGATGGTATTAGCCCAATTGTTCCTGCTGGGTCATTGCCTGAGGCAGAGGCCATGGAAGACATTGCTGAATGTTCTCAGGAACTGCCCCAACCACCCATTGTTGCTGTTAGCTAGACCTATAACTAAAGTTAAGTACAAGCGAGCCCCAAAAGGTGAAATATAAAGTGTGACTGAGGAGGTGGTATGCTACACCTGAAAAGACCTACTTGATTTTGCTAACATGTACAGACAGAAACCTGGAGAATATGTATGGGAATGGCTACTGAGGGTGTGGGATAATGGTGCAAGGAATGTAACATTGGATCAGTCTGAGTTTATTGAGTTAGGCCCACTAAGTATGGATTCTTTATTCAATGTTTCAGCTCGAGAGGTTAAGAAAGGATCCAATAGTTTATTTGGTTGGCTTACTGAAGCATGGATTATGAGGTGGCCTACCTTAAGTCAAGTTAAAGTACTAGACCTGTCTTGGTATAATGTAGAAGAAGGTATCCAGAGGCTTAGGGGAATTGGCCTGTTAGAATGGATTTATCAGATTAGACCCCTAGAGCCAGAAATGGAGAGTCTAGAAGACCTACCTTTCACTAGTACTGTGAGGAATAAATTTGTGAAAGGAGCTCCAGGATCCTTGAAGACTGCTGTGATGTAAGATGCTATTTTATGTAAGCCAGATTTAACAGTAGGAACTGCCCTAATTGAATTAAAACACTTAACTACAATGGGGCTGATTGGATCCTGTGGTAGTAGGGGCCAAGTGACAGCAGTTAATTGGCAAAGGCAAGGTGGGCATGGTTATCATAATGGACAGCAGAATCATAACAGTAATCAGAATATTCTGATATGTGTGGAATTATGGCATTGGCTACTTGGGCATGGTGTTCCTAGCAGTAAAATACATGGCAAGCCTACTAAATATTTACTTGATCGATATAGACAGAAGAATTCTAGCTCACATGAACAGCAGCCTAGATTGAATCACCAGAATACAGTCATGACCTCCCAATTCCCAGAACTGAGTCAGTTTATAGACACACAACCCCTTGAATGAAGGGGCGGCCGATTCCTTTTGAGGAAGGACCCCACTACATTGCCAAAAATTTATAATTTCAATCTTTCTCCCAGCCTTCCCCAAAGGGATCTGAGGCCTTTCATGAGAGTGACTATTCATTGGGGAAAAGGAAATAATCAGACTTTTCAGGGATTACTGGACACTGGCTCTGAATTGACACTAATTCCAGGAGACCTAAAGTGACATTGTGGCCCACCAGTCAGAGTGGGGGCATATGGAAGTCAAGTTATTGATGGAGTCTTAGCTAAGGTGCATCTCACAGTGGGTCCAGTGGGTCCCCAAAACCATCCAGTAGTGATCTCCCCAGTTCCAGAATGCATAATTGGAATAGATATACTCAGCAATTGGCAGAATTCCCACATTGGGTCCCTGACATGTGGAGTAAGGGTTATTATGGTAGGAAAAGGCAAGTGGAAGCTGTTAGAACTGCCTCTGCCTACAAAAATAGTAAACCAAAAACAATACTGCATCTCTGGAAGGGTTTCAGAGATTACTGCCACCATCAAGAACTTGAAGGATGCAGGGGTGGTGATTCCCACCAATCCCCATTTAATGCACCTATTTGGCCTGTGCAAAAACCAGATGGATATTGGAAAATTACAATAGATTATTGTAAACTTAATCAGGTGGTGATTTCATTTGCAGCTCCTGTTTCTGATGTGGTTTCATTGCTTGAGCAAATTAGTACATCTCATGGTACTTAGTATGCAGCTATTGATCTGGCTAATGTCTTTTTTTCTATACCAATTTCAAAGGTCCATCAGAAGCAGTTTGCCTTCAGGTGGCAAGGCCAACAATATACTTTCACAGTGCTTCCTCAGGCATATATCAGCTCCCAAGCACTATGTCATGATTTAGTCGATAGAGATCTTGATCGCCTTTCCCTTCCAAAAGACATCACACTGGTCCATTATATTGATGATATTATGCTAATTGGACCTAGTAAAGAAGTATTGATAACTCTAGACTTACTGGTGAGATATATGTGTGCTAGAGGTTGGGAACTTAATCCAACAAAAATTCAGGCACCTTCCACCTCAGTGAAATTTCTAGGGGTCTAATGGTATAGGGCATGTTGAGATATTCCTACTAAAGTGAAGGATAAGTTATTACATCTGGCTTCCCCCACAACTAAAAAGGAACCACAACATCTGGTGGGCCTCTTTGGATTTTGGAGGCAACATATCCATTCTTTGGGTGTGTTGCTACAACCTATATATCAAGTTATTTAGAAAACTGCTAGTTTTGAGTAGGACCCAGAACAATAGAAGGCTCTGCAACAGGTTCGGGCTGCCATGCAGGCTGCTCTGGCACTTGGGCCGTATGGTCTGGCTGATCCAATGGTGCTTGAAGTGCCTGTAGTAGATAGAGATGCTGTTTGGAGTCTTTGGCAGGTCCCTATTGGTGAATTGCAAAGCAGACCCTTGGGATTTTGGAGCAAAGCCCTGCCATCCTCTCCAGATAACTACTCTCCTTTTGAGAAACAGCTTTTTGCTTGTTACTGGGCTTTAGTAGAGACTGAATGCCTAACCATGGGCCACCAAGTGACCATGAGGCCTGAGTTGCCCATCATGAACTGGGTGTTGTATGACCCACAGAGTCATAAAGTTGGACGTGCACAGCAGCACTCCATCATTAAATGAAAGTGGTATATCAGAGTTTGGGCTTGAGCAGGACCTGAAGGCATAAGTAAGTTGCATGCAGAAGTGGCCCAAATGCCCATGGTCTCCACTCCAGTCACATTACCTTCCCTCTCCCACTCTGCACCTATGGCTTCATGGGGAGTTCCTTACGATAGTTGACTGAGGAAGAGAAAACTCGTGCCTGGTTTAGAGATGGTTCTGCATGATATGCAGGCACCACTCGAAAGTGCAGCCCCTTTCTGGGACTTCCTTGAAGGATAGTGGTGAAGGGAAACCCTTCCAATGGGCAGAATTTTGGGAAGTGCACATGGCTGTTCACTTTGCATAGAATAAGAAATGAGCAGATGTGCAATTGTATACAGATTTGTGGGCTGTGGCTAATGGCTTGGCTGGATGGTCTGGGAAGGAGCATTATTGGAAAATTGGTGACAAGGATGTATGGGGAAGAGGTATGTGGATAGATTTCTCTGACTGGGCCAAAGGAGCAAAGATATTTGTGTCTCATGTAAATGGCCACCAAAAGGTGACCTCAGCAGAGGAGGATTTTAACAATCAGGTGGATAGGATGACACGTTCAGTGGAAATCAGCTATCTTTTCCCCCCAGCTACTCCTGTCATTGCTCAATGGGCTCATGAACAAAAAGTAGCCATAGTAGCAGGGATGGAGGTTATGCATGGGCTCAGCAACATGGACTCCCATTTACCAAGGCTGATTTGGCTACTGCCACTGCTGAGTGCCCAATCTGCCAGCAACAGAGACCAACACTGAATCTGTGATATTGACCCATTCCTTGGGGAGATCAGCCAGCAACCTGGTGGCAGGTTGATTACGTTGGACCAC
>NW_006921616.1:13902622-13903140 GCF_000298275.1 Orycteropus afer afer | reverse complement strand
CTATGGACATATCCCAAGTAAAATGATCTTACAAGATTGTAAACAGGGAACCAGAGACACCAATTGGCAAGTGAGGACAACTACAAACAAAAAGACGGAAAAGACTGTGTAGTTACAGAACTTCTAAATGGTGAGGAAGTTAAGAAAGCTGACTATTTAAAATAGTCAAAAGATGGAAACAACCTAGGTGTCCATCAGCTGAGGAATGGATAACCAAACTGTGGTACATGCACACAATGGAATACTATGCAATGCTAAAGAATAATGTAGAATCTGCAAAACACTGCATAACGTGGATGAACTTAGAGGACATTTGCTGAGCAAAATAAGTCAATCACAAAAGGACAAATATTGTATTAGTCCATTATTGTAAAAGTTAAGAAAAGGTTTATCTGTAGAAGGAAATTTTCTTTGTTGGTTACCAGGGGTGGGAGGGGAGGGGAGGGAAAGCTGCTAGATAGAGAGAAATAAGTATTGATTTGGGTGAAGAGAAGGGCAATGTACCAAATGTGAGTGAC
>NW_006921616.1:13891719-13901298 GCF_000298275.1 Orycteropus afer afer | reverse complement strand
TAAACTGTGGTCAATGACATGAGACAAAGTATATGAACTGCTGTATGGAAAGTGAATTTGCTCTGTAAATCTTCACCCAAATCACAATTAAAAAAGGAAGAAAGAAAGAAAGATATGAGAGATTAGAGAGATATGACCTAAAACAAATAGATATCATCTCACCCCAGTATTAACAGCAAAGTTCAAATAAACAGAAAACCAGAAATGCTGGCAAGGGTGTGGAGGGACTGGAACCCTCATGCACCGCTTGTGAAACAGTAGAATAGTGCAACTACTGTGGAAAGCAGTGTGGGGCTTCCTTAAAAAGTTAGGAACACCATATGATCCAGCAATGCCACATGAGGCATAGATCCTAGAAAAATAAGAGCCGTGATACAAATAGATACATGCACACACATGTTCATCCCAACACTATTCTCAATAACGAAAAGATGAAAACAACCTAAGTACCCATCAATGGATGAATGTGTAAACAAACTATGGTATGTACGCACATGGAATACTATGCAACATTAAAGAATAATGACAAATGTGTGAAACACCTCATAACATGGACTGGAGGACATCACACTGAATGAAATTAGTCAGTAACAAAAGGACAAATATTATATAAGACCAATACTGTAAACACTCAAGAAAAGACTCACACACAGAAATAAAAATTCTTTGAAGGTTACCAGATAACTAGAGGGTAGACACGCATTAACATGGGTGAAGGGAAAGGCAATACACAGTAAGGGGTAGGTCAGCACAAAGAGTTCAAGGCAAAGGCAGATACTGGGAGGGATACCACAAAGGTAAGTACTATTGCATTCACAGTCCTGCAATAACAGTAATACCAATGATCTATAGGTGGCTATATAGACAGACACGTATAGGTGGATATACAGACAGACGGAAGAGTGGAACAAGTGTGAGAAGGTAAATGGGACTCACAGACAAATACATATGGGTTTGACAGGGTATTCCTAAATATGTATTTACTTGTGCTGCAAATATATCTATGAAAATAGTGGAGCATAAAGGGGGCAAAAGTATGAAAACTTCTTAGCTATCACCAAAACCCCTGAGGCTTTGAGTCTCTGGGCTTGGGGCTCAGGACCATAGTTTCTGGTAACATCAAGGTCTATTGACATAACATAGTCCACAAAAAAAATGTCCTACATCCTTTTTTGGTGAGTAGCAACTGGTATCTTAAAAACTTGTGAGAGGCCATCAAAGGAGCAAATATTTGTGTTTTCTTGCCTGGAGCAAAAAGAAGAGTAAAGAAAATCAAAGACACATGGGAACCATTAGTCTACATGAATCACAGCCTCCGCTACCATGAGAACAGAAGAACCAGACTGTGCCCGGTACCACTACTGACTCCTCTGCAAGGATCCCAGTTGGAGTTCCTGGATAGAGTGGGAGAAAAAATGTGGAACAAAACTGAAATTAAGGAAAACTCCTGAGATTATGATCCTTGTCACCCTTCAGGCTTGGAAGTGAACTCACCCCTTTGGCTCAACCTTCAGCCAAACAATAGATAGCACTATAGGGTGAACAATAATATCAGGGAGGTAAGTGGTCCTTATAGAAATCAATCACAGGAGATCAAAAGGGCAGCATTTGCCCAGGGTTAGAGCTCAGAAGGCAGGAAGGGATAGGAAAGAAGGACAAATGGAACAGGGACACATAGGGGGAAATGGGAAGAACGGGGACTGCAATTGTTGTTGTTATGTGCCGTCGAATTGGACCTGCCTCATAGCGACCTCTCCTTGGGTTTCCCAGGCAGTATCACTACAGAAGTAGGTTGCCCAAACTTCCTTCTGAGGAGTGACTCATGGGTTTGAACCACCAGCCTTCTGGTTAGCAGTCAAGTGCCTTAGGCACTATGCTACCAGAGCACCTGGATTGCAATTAATGTCATGAAAAAAAAAAAAAAAAAGGAGAAGAAGAAGTGTATGAATTGTTTAATGGAAAACCCATTTGCTTTGCAAACTTTCACCCAAATCACAATAAAAAGTTGAAAATAAATAGATTTTGAGATTTTAATACAAGCAGCTCCCAATTACAAACAGGATCAATTCCTAGCAGTGTCTTTAAGTCCAATTTGTAGGTAAGTCAGAACAGTGCATATGGTTCTTATTGAGCCGTACTTGAGTGCAAGAAAAGGCTCAAAGACTTTTCATTGATTTAAAATCTGCTCCTGCAGGAAATGAAGGTGATTGTGATGAAGAACTTGTTAGTGTGGGTTGGTTCAAATGGTTCAAAGTGAGAGCAAATTTGCATAACATTGAAAAGCAAGTATGAGTTCTCCCTAAGTCAGACATTCATAACCCTGGAACTCACCATAATTCATTATTGTGATTTCATACAGTATAACCTCGGTACTTTATAACATTGAAGAAAGTACTCAGCTACTGTCCTAGTCTCTGGGGTGGGTGTCTTCAGTGGCAGCTGATTGGGACTTAGCAGGTCAATCATCATAAGTGGCACCCTTCCTTGTGACAGTACTGTTGGGTTGATGCTGCAGCCAGAGTTGGTCAGAGCTACCCTGAGACCAAAGCTCAGCTTCTCTTAGTCTATCAGTGAAATAAACCACTACATGAAAAAAGTTTCATCTCAATGACACATCTGTATCATGTTCCTTTGTCTGACTGTTGCTACTCAATAAAGCCACATCCCCAGTGACCACAGGATTGCAGTCAGCCTTGGTCACAGGATCAGAAGGGCCAGCTTGACCACAGTGACCTTGATCTCTTTACTGTGATCTGTCTGGGGCTTTTTTTAGAGCCTACCATTCTTTTCTTCTCTGGGCCATTATCTGTTGTCAGGGCCATGAATTCCTCCACTTAGGAGGGGAGACCTCTTAATGATTTACTGTTAATTTCATTTGTTGCTTCCTTTCCCCAAGCTCATTACATACTTTGAGTTTCCAGAAGAAAAACTCAAAGGGAAGGAGGTCGAAAAATGGAAATGCCTTAGTACCTAGGAGAAGGAAGATACTTTGCAACAAGTACTTCTCATCATCCCTAGAGTCACCTTTCATAGGAAACTGTCCATCCCCTTCCATGAAAGAACCTAACCCTCCTCATATGTTGGCATTTAGAAGGCAAAGGGTGCTGTAGACACTGATCTCCCTCACTAGCCACAGATTCTTGCTCCTGACAGCAGAAGGTATTTCAGACATGAGATCCAAACCCCTCCCTTGCGCCTTTAGTACTGTTCCCTCTTGCAAACAAAAGCTTTTTACATGATGAGCAATTTGTAAAGCATAAATTAGGCTCGTAATTGGATATTTATTTTTACGTAAATCTTGGCAAACTGAGGCAGCTACTTTACAGAGGTGATTAAAATTTAAAAGGCAGCACTGCAAGTAGAAGACAATAAAAGGTTGTTATTTACAATAGCCATATTTACAATAAAATGCTAAATTATTTTAATAAATAATAATTTTATATTTATGAGCAGTGATTCATAGACAAGACAATAAAAACTTCCATTTCTGCTTACTGGACTCTTCTGTACGGTATATAAATCAAATCCTTCATTCAACACTGTATTCATACTTTGAGCGAGCTAGGTTTTATCATCATAGTCAAGTCTGTTGTTTCTTAATCTGTTCTCTTTATAACAAATGACCTTATTGATTTGATTGGAGCTCAGCTCCAAATATAGCAGAGTAATGTTAATAATAGTCCAAGAAAGAGAGGGGAATGAGAAAGCATTTTATCAGCATGTTTCAGAGTCACAGGTAAAAACCATTATAGTTGGCAATTTCTTTGTACAGTAACCACTTACAAAGACCTTGAATAGGAAGCTGTTAATAGCAGAGTTCAAGTCACCACATTTTCTTCAGGTTTTGACTTCGGGTGACATTTGATTTTTAATTTTAGCATTTTTTTCTTGATTATTTTTAATAACCTTAACTGATGACAAAGGGAAATTTTTCCTTTGGAAACAAAAACACTGTGTGGTTGGAAGTTTTCCCAATTTTGCTGCATTCTATCTAATAAAAAGCTAGTTTTAGTTTTGTCCTAATTTTACTCCAAAAGACAGTATTGCCAATGTTGGTTTAATGGATTTAAAAAAAAAAAGCAATTCACTAATTTGGACAAGTGATGAAAGTCATAATATGCTGAGACTCTATGTGCAGTGTTTGATTTAAGCAGTCTAGCAACTTGTGTTGAGCACATACTGTGTACCAGACTCTGCATATGTGTCACAAGTAGTAAACAGCTGAGGGCAAAGCCCTGTCTAAACCATCCACTGACATGATTGGTACATTGCATCCAAAAAGATATATATCTCTGTTGTTGTTGTTGTTATGTGCCATCGAGTCAGCCCCAACTAATAGTGACCCTTCCTTGGGTTTCCAAGGTAGTATCACTACAGAAGTAGATTGCCCAACCTTTCTTCTGAGGAGTGGCTGGTGGGTTTGAACCGCCAGCCTTCTGGTTAGTAGTCAAGTGCCTTAAGCACTAGACTACCAGAGCTCTAGGTGTGAAGAATGGTTGGGAATACTCAAGAAACAAAGAAGCAAATGCCTTCTGATGGAAAGTGGATAGAAGCAATGGCAGTATGGGGTACTCAACCAGGATTTTGCTGTAACAACTTGGGATTGTTATTGCTTAATTGGATCTTAAAGTTAACTGTGACAGCTGAATAAGGATCGTGGGGCCTCATAGAGATGACACTGGGATGCCTAAAGCTGCCCTCTACTCTCTCCAGCATCCAAAAAATACAGGTTTTTTTAATTGTTACAATGAAATATGAAATGTTACCATGAATTTATTAGCCTAATTTATCTGTTTTCATGGCTGAACAATGACTCTAAACCTTAGATCTATTTTCATTTCTAATAGATGTGTGGTCGTTTAATTGTGTATCAACTTGGCTGGACTTGGTTTTGAGTGGCTGAGCACCTGGTTGTAGTTATTCCCCATGATGAGACTGGTAATCAATTCCATAGTTGAATCTACTGGAGTAGCTGAGTAGCTGCTTTAGGGATGTGGTCTGCTCCCAGCATATAAGAAGACAGTTTTGATAAAGATCTCTGAGTTTTGCATGCTTCGACTCCGGATGTAGCAGAGTCTTCATTCAGCAGCCTGTCATGTTTCCTGCCAATCATGGGACTGTCTCGAGACTTGAACTAGTGGCCTCCTGTGTTGCTTCACAACTTGGAACTGTGCCATTTTGTTCATGACCTTGAGATTGTCAGCTTCATCAGCCAGCAGCTGCCTCAGTTAAGAGAAACCTCTAGCTTCAGTGTGCCAGGAGCAAGAGGCAGAGCTGAAGCCTAAGGTTGAGAGGCCTTCACCCAGCCCCTAGAGCTGGCACTTTGAACTGAGACTTCTAGCCTCCTAAACTGTAAGAGAATAAACTACTGTTTGTTAAAGCCATGCATTTGTGGTATTTCCTGTTAGAGCAGCACTAGAGAACCAAAACAAAATCCTATGAATATATGCTTGATTGTGGGACCAAAAAAAATAGGATTTTCTTCTGATGTGACAATATGAATCCAAAGTGTTTTAGGCTATGGCCCCCAGTAGCTCATACCTCCCAGAAGTCATGCCTGTATAGTTAGCTCTCTCCCACATTTTCTCTAAGCTTAGCCAGTGGGTTAATAGAAATCGTAATGCCCACGGAAGATGGATAAGTGCTTGCTCATAAAGTTTTGTTGTCTTGGAATGCTCACTCTTGGAATCCTGCTGCCATGTAAAGAAGACCTAACTAGCCATGTGGAGGGGCCACAAAGAGAAAGAGAGAGAGATTCCAACCTCTCAGTCATCCCAGTCAAATTTACCAGATATAGAATGAAAGTATCTGGATATTCTAGCCCCAGAGAGTCTGTAGCAACTTGACTGAAACTGTATAAGAGATTTTATGTGAGTCCAACAGAAAAACCACCTAGCTGAGCCCTAGCCAGCCTACAGAGTCATGAGAAAAAAGAAAGAAAGAAAGAAAGAAAGATGGTTATTTTAAGCTACCAACTTTGGGGGGTAATCTGTTATAGATAATAGATACCTGAAATATCAAGGGATCCTCAACAAATAATAAAAAAACAAAGACAAATGAAGTAGAAGAAGAAGAAAAATAAAATTTAGGTCCATACCTCTCTTTTGGTTCCCTAGTGCTGCTATACCAAACATACCACAAGTGGTGGATTCAACAAATGGGGATTTATTCTCTTACAATTTAGAAGGCTAGAAGTCTGAGTTCAAAGTGCCAGCTTTAGGGGCTGGGTGAAGGCCCCTCAATCTTGGACTTCAGCTCTGCCTCTTTCTCCCAGCCCATTGAAGCTGGAGGCTTCTCTTAACTCAGTCAGCTGCTGGCTACTAAGGTTGACAAACCCAGGGTGAAGTAAAATGGCACAGTCCCAAGATTATGAAGCAACACAGCAGGCCACTAGTTCAAGTCAAGAAACAGTCTCAAGATCAACAGACAACAAACATGGCAGGCCACTGAAATGAAGACTAAGCCAAATGCAGAATCCAGATGTGCCAAAAAGGTCAGAGGCTTTCTCAAAACTTCTTATCTACTGGAAACAGACCACATAACTAAGGCAGCTACTCAGCTGCTCCAGTAGGTTCCACCATGGAGTTGATTACCAGTCTCATCATGGGGCATCACTACATCTAGCCAGTCAAAACCAGGCCCAGCCAAGTTGACACATCACCATAACGACCACAACCTCTAAAGGCTTATATCAAATGACCAAGTATATCAAGAGATTTTTTTCAAGAGAGCTTTTACATCAAGAGAGATTTTCATATCTTAACTATTTCCTTGGTTTATATATAACTTTAAAAATTATATCGTTACTGTCCAGTATATGTTTTCACAGACATCAGATTCCAAAATCAGCCTCCTGGTGGAAAATTCGCCCATGCAGATGATCAACTGTGAAAATCTGTGTGCAGCTCTGTGAAAGAGCATCAAATTTAGAATCAACAGCAAAGCTTTTGGGCACAACAATTCCATCTCAAGGCCCATATTAACTGAAAATTGCTCTGGTGGAGTTATAAGCTGACATCTGCAAAGCATTTTCAGCAACCACTGTTATCTAACACCTGCTTCACCAATTAAGGATACTGACCTTTTTGAAGTTTTGAGGAAGGGTGGTTTTAAATTTGTTTCTCTTCAGTTATTTTCAAATTGATCTTTACGTCTTCCTTGGACATATAACCCAAATTCACACAGTGCACCCCCTCAACTTAATAGCTTTGAGATGACTCAAGTAGCAAGTAGTCAAGGAAGGGTTGTCAAAGGTAATTTATGAAGAAGAGGCCTGGAGAGTCATGTGGTAGAAACCAACTAGGGAGACATGTGAAAGCTTTTTGCTCCTATTTGTTGGGTAGAAATTCCTCCACGGCTTCTCTTCCTAACAGAGAACTAACAACTCTCCAACACACACACACACACACACACACACACACAACTAGTCTATGAAAACAAACAGTCTATGAATTAACAATGCCTCATGCCCATCTTTCTTAGGGGATTCTGGGAATTTGAAGAGGCCAAAATTTCATATCTGCAGTTTGGAGATTAAGGACTTAAAGACTTCTTGAGAGGCTGGTTTCTAAAGGTTTCTGATATACTGAGGACAAGAACTACTAAGTGCTCTGAATGGGAAAAAACAGGCCCAGTTTGGGGCCATCCTGCTCCGTGGATGGTGACTGCTTACAGACATTCACCATGATAGGCAGGAGATCATGAGAATACAGCTCTGGTTATTGGAAATAATTTGAAGAAAAAGGATGGAGTGTGAATTCTTAAGCAAAGTTGGGAAAAGACACATTTAGAAAAAGAATAGTTCCTTAAAATAAAAATATTGTTTTTTAGACTAAAATTTATTAGATTAAAATCTAGTTCAATTTTAATAGAATCTAAGCTACTGTCAATGGTCCTGGTAGACCAGTGGTTAAAGTGCTAGGCTGCTATCGAAAAGGTCGCCAGTTCAGACTCAAGATAAAACGATCTGCTTCCATAATGTTTTGGTTACCTCTATGCCATTCTGACAAGAATATACCACAAATGGGATGGCTTTCACAAACAGGAGTTTATTCTCTTATAGTTTGGAGGCTTTAAGTCCAAGTTGAAAGTGCCAGGCTCTTGGGTTTGGGTGAAAGCCCCTCAATCTTGGGCTTCAGTTCTGTCTCCTTTTCTCAGCCCACTGGAACTAGAGGCTTTTCTTCACTCAGACAGCTGCTGGCTGCTGAGACGGACAAGCCCAAAGCTGACAAGTAAAAAGTCACAGTCCCGATGTTACCAAACCTCACAGCAGGCCATTAATTCAAGTCCACTGAAAGTCCCAAGGTCAGCAGAGCATAGCAGGCTGCTGAACAGCAACATGGCTACACACAGGGCTCAAGCATGCCATAACCTAGAGAATGTTCCCCAAGGCTTCTCCTTAGATACGGGAAGCAGACCACATCCCTAAAGCAGCTACTCAGCTGCTCACAGTGGATTCCACTATGGAATTGATTACCAGTCTCATCATGGGAAATACTACATCCAGCTGCCCAGCCACTCAACCAGGCCCAGCCAAGTTGACACACAAACTTAACTACCACACGTAAAGAGTCACAGCCTTGGAAAACCTGTGGGGGCAGTTCTACTCTGTCTTATAGGGTTGCTCTGAGTCAGAATCAACTTGACAGTGACAGGTTTTAATCTGCTTTCTAATAAAATCTATATTATCCAAACTCTTTAGTGACACCCACTTTAACAATTTAACTTTTTGGTTAATCTGATTCCATAGAGATTTACAGCCTTGGAAATCCTATGGGGCAATTACTCTTTGTCCTACGGAGTCCCTATCAGTCAGAATCAACTTGACAGCAATGGTGGTTTGGGGTTTGGGTATTTTTACAAGTTGTATTAGTTTCTTATGCTGCTATAATAAATTACCACAAACCTAGCGGCTTAAAACACAGACTGATTATCTTACAGTTTTGCAGATCACACTCACTGTCATCAAATCAATTTTGATTCATAGCAACCCCCATAGGGTTTCAAAGTCTTTAAATCTTTACAGAGGTAGATTGCCTCATCCTTCTGCAGAATAGCTGGTGGGTTTGAACCACTGGCCCTTGGGTTAACTGCCAAATGTCTTATATACTGCACAACCAGAGCTCCTCAGAGTCTGAAATGAGTCTTATGAGTCTTATGGGCTAAAATCAAGGTGTCAGAGGGGCTTGTTTCTTCTGCAGGCTCCAGGAGAAAATCCACTCCTTGTCTCTTCCTACTTCTAGAGGCTGTGCCACTCTTCATTTTATGACTGTTCCCTCCATCCTCTGCTTCTGTCATCACATTGCCTTCTCCTCTGACTCCGCAGTGTTCCCCTTAAAAGGAATCTCATGATTGTATGTCAGCCCACCCAGATAACCCAACATAATTTCACCATTTCAAGACACTTAAGTTAATTGCTTTTACAAAGTCTCTTTTGTCATGAAAGGTAACAAAGTCACAGGTTTGGGAGACTAGGACATGGATGTTTTGGGGCTCATCGTTTGTCTTTTTCAGTCATTGCTGTTTCTAATCTTTCCGAAGAAATATTTCAATTTTCCTGCCTTATGTATTAAATACTAT
>NW_006921616.1:13879231-13882468 GCF_000298275.1 Orycteropus afer afer | reverse complement strand
TGGGAGGGGAGCTGTTGCACTGTAAATTTTGGTCAATGACATGAGACAAAGTATATGTGAACTGCTGTATGAAAAGTGAATTTACTCTGTAAATGTTCACCCAAATCAAAATAAAATTTAAAAAAAAAATCCTATGGAGCAGTTCTACTCTGTATATGTGGGGTCAACATTGAGTCAGAATTGACTTAGCAGCAACTCACAACAACAATTTAGCAAGAGAGTGACAGAGCCAAGATTTAAACCTGGCTGTCCTGTCTTAAGCTCTGGTAGAGCAGTGGTTAAAGCACTCTACCGCTAAATGAATAAAGGTCAGTGGTTGAAACCCACCAGCCCCTCTGTGGGAGAAAGATGTAGCAGTCTGCTCCGGTAAAGACCACAGTCTTGGAAACCCTTTGAGGCAGTTCTACTTAGTCTTCTAGGGTCAGTATGAATTGTGGGTTTTTAGGTCCTATCTTAAAGCACAATGTTCTTTACACACTATAATGCCATCTCATATAAGAAAGAAGGTTTCACCTAAACAAGACCCAGGGACTCAGGGTATTTATATTTTGATTATTGGATAGAAAAGAGAAAATTTTCAATTTTCCCACCTTACTTCATTTAGGCATCCACTCAAGGGGCCTTCACGTTGCAATGGTTAATGCTAACCAAAAGGTTGCTGGTTTGAATCCACTCAGTGGCTCCATAGGAGACAGGCCTGGTAATCTGCTCCCATAAAGATTAAGACTCAAAAAAAAAAACCAAACTCACTGCCATCGAGTCAATTCTGATGACTCATAGTGACCCCCACTGGGTTTCCAAGGAGGTAAATCTTTAAAGAAGTAGATTGCCCCATCTTCCTTTCACAGAGCAGCTGGTGGTTTTGAACCACCAAACTTCTGATTAGCAGGCAAATGCCTACAGCCTAGAAAATCCTACAGGGCAGTTCTACTCTGTCACATGGAGTCACTATGAATGGGCATTGACTCCATGGCACTCCAAAACAAATGCCATTTCCTAGAACTAACTCTGCCCTTCTTACATCATGGCAGCAAGAATTAATGGTTCAGGTACAGCTGGTGTCCTTTCACTTCAGACATGTGAAGGTGGCCTCTCCAGTGTCTCATTTGTCTTCTGCCTCATAGCTGCTGCTCCTCAAGGCATTGCTGCCCATTAATCCCTAGGGTTTCAGGAAGCAAACCTGCTTTGTTTGTTTGGATACTTTCTTTCCTGACATGAAGTTTCACACAATCACAGTATTAATCATCAGGATTCCCAGTTTTACCTATTGAATGTTCACCAAATTTGAGTGGAAAAGAAAGCCTACTGGTCGCCAATCTCTGGCTGTTGAAGAATGAATCAGAATTGCCCTGTAGAAAGAGGAGGGAAAATGTACTTGGTGTTCTAATCAATGGAGCACTCACTTTCTCTGCCTCATTCCCCTAAACATACTTGAGTTCAGAAAACTCATCACTCCTCTGTCTAATCCATATATCTATTACTGGACACCTTTTATACCATGTGTTTTAATCTGAAGAACTTTGGGGCAAGAACTTCTTTTAAGGATTCTGCATTGGGAATGGGAGAGGGACTTTCATGCCTCCAAAGCCAGTGGCCCAGGGTTGAAAAATGTTCAAAAAGCCTGTCTAGTTCTTTTGCACACCATCTACATTATGACGGTGGCATTGTTCATGCCAAAGAGAAGGCAGTGGATATTGGTCTTTCATACATCTCTGGAAGTGGCGGTAGAGAAGTGCATTAACTTTGAACTTCAACATTACAGCTCAAACCCAGAGCTGTCCTGAGGTGCCGACTGGAGAGGACTGTGCAAAGCAGCAGGTGTTTAAAGAGGCAAAAACATGTTGTTAGGAAAAATTGTCCTCAGGCCCTGAGTTGGCCTTTTATCACTGTCACTCTGGCTTATAAATCCCTGTAACGTGTGGCTTTCAAGAAGGGGAAGCTAAGTTCCATGTCCGATGCCCTGCCAAGAGCTTTATAATGCATAGAATAAAAAAGACGAAATGTTTCTCCAGCCACATTGCTTTTCCTGCCCACCCCAGCTCCCTTCCCTGAGGGGAGAATCATAAACACAGACAGCAGAATGGCGCTCTTTATTATTTTGCGCGTTCTTTCTCTGCAGATGACCTATAGAAGTGATTTAACATAGAGCGGTTGGAGTTCCCATGCTCCGTGGGCTCCTCCGGCCGACGCTGGCTGATGTCTTTGGGGTGTTATAACTATGACCTGCTCCATTAAGTAGCAAACAAAGTCCAGCTGGATATATCAAGCTCAGCTGGACTCTCTGCTTTCACATAGCCTGCTTGATTAGGAGAATCACTGTGTCCTTGTCACACGGCGCCTCGTGCGGTCTGCAAAGATTGGGCTACCATTGATTTCTGCATAATATGGATTCACACTGCCTTTCCACAACAGCATGTCTTTCACACCCCACAATAACCTAGCAAAGGATTGTTTTTTCTTCCCCTTCTTCTTCAGACTTACACTGGAGTTGATTTCTAAAAGATTTTTACTCCTAGAGGGAACATGTGGCTTATTACCCAGCACTTTAGGATGCATTAATTGTAGCTTTATTTAGGTGTTTCCCATTTGGAAACTTGGTTGCAATCGTACCAGTGTGTCATGATCTAAGCCAATAATGTGGGAGCAGAAGAAGAGTAGAACAAATACAAGTTCCTTGTTCTTGTGGAAAATGATCAGGCTGTTGTTACCATAACAAGATGTTATTTGTTTATTGGGAAGGGGTGTCTGTCTGGTTTCTTTTCTTAGAGTCACTATTTGCCTTGGACTGGTTGTCTTCAGTAACTCAACTGCCTATTTCCTCACTGAAAAAAATCAGGAAGCTAGAAAATTAGCACAGCAAGGTAAAGAGTTTTACTTAAACATTTCAAGGCATTCTACAAATCACAGGGACAAAATACAGGATTTGGCGGCCAAATCTTACCTCTATTCAGTCATTAATTTAATTTATGGTGACCTTCCTAAATAATCAAGGAGATTAATCGAGAGCCATGTTGTCATGCTCATTCTAGCACTATGCTTACGGTGATTAGAGTATATATAGTAGAATAGGAGCTCTGGTAGCATAGTGGCTAACGCACTTGACTGCTAACCAGAAGGCTGAGGTTCAAACCCACCAACCACTCCTCAGAAGGAAGGTTGGGCAATCCTACTTCCGTAGTGATACTGCCTCGGAAACCCAAGGAGGGGTCGCTATGAGTCGGGGCCGACTCGACGGCA
>NW_006921616.1:13875204-13879131 GCF_000298275.1 Orycteropus afer afer | reverse complement strand
CCACTCCTCGGAAGGAAGGTTGGGCAATCCTGCTTCCGTAGTGATACTGCCTCGGAAACCCAAGGAGGGGTCGCTATGAGTCGGGGCCGACTCGACGGCACATAACAACAACAACAACATAGTAGAAATAGGAAAATAAAACACAAATATCCAATAATGGGGATTTAATAAACAAATTATGGCATGTTCATACTGTGGAAGAAACATGGTCATTAAAAATGAAATAGATCTATATTTTATGGGATGCTTTAATTAGTGAGTGAAAATTACAAAATGAATTTGTAGTATAATACCTATTTTTCCTAGAAAGAACAAAACATTCTAAATGGGGATATATGTGTATGTTTTCTGGGAATGTATAACATCACAGAGAGAATTTCAGAAATCTATTTTGTAATATGTCATTAGATATGGTCTCCAACTGGAAACATTTTGACTTGTAAGAGGTTGACTACGTGAAATTGCTGAGGGTCTACCATCATGACCTACAGAAACATTGTTTCATGGTGCTGCTGTTGTGGTTAGGTGCCATCGAGTCGGCTCTGACTCAAAGTGACCCTACTATGTACAACAAAATGAAACACTGCCTGGCCCTGCGCCAGCCTCTCAGTACTTGTTATACTTGAGCCCATCCTTGCAGCCACTGTGTCAATCCTTCTTATTGAGGCCCTTCCCCTTCTTTACTGACCCTCCACTTTACCAAGCATGACATTCTTCTCCAGGGAATGGTCCCTTCAGATAACATGGCCAAGGTCGGTGAGAAGTGGTTTGGCCATTCTCACTTCCAAGGAGCATTCTAGCTGCACTTCTTCCAGGACAGATCTGTTAGTTCTTCTGGCAGTCCATGGTACTTTCAGTATTCTTCACCAATACCACAACTCAAAACCATCAACTCTTCTTGGGTCCTCTTTATTCATTATCCAGCTCTCATATGCATATGTGGCGATTGAAAATACCATGGCTTGGGTTAGGCACACCTTAGTCTTCAAAGAGACATCTTTATTCCTTAACACTTTAAAGAGGTCTTTTTCAGTGGATTTGCCCAGTGTGATATGATGTCTGATTTCTTGACTGCTGTTTCTATTGGTGTTGTTTGTGGAATCAAGTAATATGAAATCTTTGACAACTTCAATCTTTTCTCCATTTATGCTGATGCTGCTTATTGGTCCATTTGTGAGTATTTTCATTTTATGTTGAGGTTTAATCCACATTACAGACTCTAGTCTTTAATCTTCATCAGTAAGTGCTTCAAGTCTTCTTCACTTTCAGCAAGAAAGGTGTTGTCTGCATATCGCAGGTTGTTAATGATTCTTCCTCCAATCCTGATGCCATATTCTTCTTCATATAGTCCAGCTTCTTGGATTATTTGCTCAGTATGAAGATTGAATACACATGGTGAAAAGATACAGCCCTGATGCACTCCCTTCCTTATTTTAAACCATCCAGTATCCCCTTGTTCTCTTCAAACAACAGCCTCCTGGTCCATGTACAGGTTCCTCATGAGCACAGTTAAGTGTTGTGGAATTCTCATTCTTCTCAATGTTATCCATAATTTGTTATGATCCACATAGTCAAATGCTTCTGCATAGTCAATAAAATACAAATATCTTTCTGATATTCTTTGGCTTCAGTCAAGATTCATCTGACATCAGCAGTGATAACTCTTGATCCACATCCTCTCCTAAATCCAGCTAGCATTTCTGGAAGTTCCTTGTCAATATAGTGCTGCAATCATTTTTCAATTATTTTCAGCAAGGTTTTACTTTCTTGTGATATTAATGATATTTTTCAATAATTTCCACATTCTGTGGGATCACCTTTCTTTAGAATGGGTACAAATATGGATCTCTTGCGGTCAGTTGGCCAGGTAGCTGTCTTCGAAATCTCTTGGCACAGATGAGTATGTGCCTCCAGCGCAGCATCTGTTTGGTGAATGGATATTACATCAATTCCTGGAGCCTTGTTTTTCACCAATTCCTTCAGTGTAGCTTCTACTTCTCCTTCAGTAACCTTAGTGCTTGATCATATGTCACCTCCTGAAATAGATGAAAATCGACCAATTATTTTGGTACAGTGAATCTGTGCATTCTTTCCAACTTCTTGTGATGTTTCCTGCATCATTCAATATTTTGTCGACAGAATCTTTCAGTATTGCAACTCAAGGCTTGAATTTTTTCTTTAGTTCTTTCAGCTTGAGAAATGCTGGGCATGTTCTTCCCTTTTGGTTTTCTAACTCCAAGTCTTTGCACATTTTATTATAATAATTGACTTTGTCTTTTCAAGCTGCTCTTTAAAAGCTTCTGTTCAGCTCTTTTATCTTGCCATTTCTTCCATTTGCTTAACTAATCTCCATTCAAGAGCAAATTTCAGAGTGTCTTCTGACACGCATTTTCTTCCTCTCCTGTCTTTTTAATGACCTTTTGCTTTCTTCATGGATGATGTTCTTGATGTCATCCCACAGTTCCTCTGATTTCAGTCATTGGTGTTCAATGAATCAAATCTACTCTTCAGTTGGTCTCTAAATTTAGGTGGGATATAATTAAGGTCACATTTTGGTTCTCATGGGCTTGTTTTAATTGTCTTCAGTTTCAACTTGAACTTGTATATGAGCAGTTGATTATTCCACAGTTGGCTCCTAGTCTTGGTTTGGTTGAAGATACTGAGCTGTTCCATCACCTCTTTCTACAGATATAGTCAATCCCATTCCTGTGTATTCCATCTGGTGAAGTCCACAAGTATAGACACCTTTTATGTTGTTGAGAAAAGGTATTAGCAATGAATAAGTTGCTGGACTGCAAAATTCTATCATGCGATCTCTAGTGTTATTTCTATCACCAAGGCCATGTTTTCCAACTACCCGTGATTCATCTTTGCTTCCAACTTTCACATTCCAGCCACAAGTAATAAAGTAATAATCAATACATCTTAATTGCATGTTTGGTCCATTTCAGACTGCAGAAGTTGGTAAAAATCTTCAATTTCCTTGTCTTTGGCTTTGGTGGTTGGTGCATAAATAATAATTGTATTAACTACTCTTCCTTGTAGGCCTATGGATATTTTCCTATCACTGATAGCATTGTACTTCAAGACAGATCTTGAAACATTCTTTGTGATGATGAATGCCATGCCACTCTTCTTCAATTTGTCATTCTTGGCATAGTAGATCATATGGTTGTCTGATTCAAAAGGGCCAAAACCAGTCCATTTCAGCTCACTGATGCCTAGGATATTGATATTTATGTGTTCCATTTCATTTTTGACAACTTCCAATTTTCCTAGATTCAAACTTCGTACATTCCATGTTGCAATTATTAATGGATATTTGCAGCTGTTTTTTTTTTTTTTTTTTCCTCCCATTTTGAGTTGGGCCACATTAGCAAATGGAGGTCCCAAAAGTTTTACTCCATCCAAGTCATTAAGGTTGACTCTACTTCAAGGAGGCATCTCTTCCCCAGGTGTGTTTTGAGTACCTCCACACTTGAGGGGCTCATCTTCTGGCACTACATTGGGCTATTAATAAAGTTTTCCAGTAATATATCAGACAGTGTTTCTGCTATTCATAAGGTTTTCAATGTCCAATTCTTTGAAAAATGGATGGCCCCTTTCTTCTTCCCAATCAATCTTAGTCTTCCTTGTACGCAAATTGCTGTGGAGTCAGATCTGACTCATAGTGACCTCTCCTTGGTTTTCTGAGGTGGTGTCACTATGGAAGTAGATTGCCCACCCTTCCTTTTGGGGAGTGGCTGGTAGATTTGAACCACCAGCCTTTGGTTAACAGTCAAATGCCTTAGGTATTATGCCACTGGAGCTCCCAGTCTTCCTTGTAGTTCATTCTAATTTTTTTTCAATGTGCTTTTATTATATCTTCTAGGTCATATATGTAGTGCCTAAGGCATTTAACTGCTAACCAGAAGGCTGGTGATTCAA
>NW_006921616.1:13872994-13875029 GCF_000298275.1 Orycteropus afer afer | reverse complement strand
TGTGTGTGTGTATATATATGTATATGATACACACACATACACACACACATATATATGTATACAAACTCTGGTGGTATAGTGGGTAAGACATTTGGCTTGCAAACAGAAAGTTGGTGGTTAAAACCCATCAGCTTCTCCACAGAAGGAAGATGAAGGTATCTACTTCCATAAAGATTTAAGGCCTTGGAAACTCAATGGGGGTCACTATGAGTCAAAATCGACTCTATGGCAGTGGATTTGGATTTTTTTCTTCACATATACATATGTATATACATATATATATATACATATATATATGTGTGTGTGTGTATATATATATATATATATATATATACACACATGTACATACACACACTCACAGATACACATATATAAACAGTCCCTTGGTTATGAACAAGGAGCTCTGGTAGCACAGTGACTAAGGCATTTGACTGCTGACCAGAAGGTCAGCTGTTAAAACCCACCAGCCACTCCATGGAATGAAGATGGGGCAATCTACTTCTATATAGATTTATTGCCTTGGAAACCCAATGGATGTCACTATGAGTCAGAACTGACCTGATGGCATGGCATGGGTAGATTATGAACATCCGACTTATGGACAACTCCTACCAGACATTTAATCCAGGGCTGCAAACCAGTTCTGTTTTTATCCTTATAATAAGTGAAGTTTCAGATCAGTGGTAGAAATTCATCTCCAACGTATTTAAGCAAGAAAAAGGAATGTATGGACTCCCATAATGGGAAGTCTGGGGGGTGGGCAAAGCTTCAGGTACAGCTGGATCCAGGGGTTTACTAATGTTATCAGGACCCTCCCTATCTGTCTCTTTCCCTTCTCCGGGCTTTAATTTTCTCTGTGTTGGCTCTGTTCCCCAGAAGTCTCCCTCCATATGGCTGCAAAGATGGCCCCCTGCAGCTCTAGACTTACAAGTTCTTCAGTGTTTAAAGACACAGAAGGAGAAAGACTCTCTGATTTCTACCCATGTTGATCATCCCAGAAAACTCTGACCTGAACTACTTGGATCATGTGTTCACTCATTTGAGATTGAAGCAGGGTCTTAGAATCCACCAGAGCCTCACACAGTGGGAGGCAGAAGCTTCCAAAGGAACCAATGCACGGCAGACATAAAAGCAATCTAATTATTGACTGATTGGTTTTCTTTCACATTAAGGAATATCAGAACTCAGTAATTATATGAAAAAATATATTATATATTTTGGCAGTCAAAGCTTTTTTCTCTTTATCTGAAATCTTGCTCAATAGCCAACTATCTATTTCATGAACCACCCAACATTCTCTGCATGGGCCTTACCTACTTGCCATCATCATCTCCCTTTAGTTCTTTCTTTGTTTGGTCAACTATACTTCATGTTCAGTCCCCACGGTGTTTCCTGCAGGATGCCTCAGGTAACAACCCTTCCTCTCTCTCCAACTCCCCACTCCCACGTAACTTAGATTTCCCAACACTATTCTTGTGTCATTCTCTGAACTTGTATTTAAGATAGTGCTTATCACCTTATATTGCAAGTATGCACTTGCTTTCTTCTTTCTCTCTCTACCCACCCCTGCAGCTCATCCACCATTAAACTGAGACCCAAAGTATCTTTTATTTCAGTGTCCTCAATGCTTAGCACTGTGCCTATTGATCTAGTAAACAACAATACAATTTTGTTTGATAAGTGAAAATGTCTTATTGTTAACAAAGTTGCTCTGAATCAGCTGGAGGTGCTGAATCAGCTAGAGATGTATCAGATATACATGCATACCTGTGCACAATGATGAATATTGGTAGGCACCTACTTGGAAATGTTCATCTGTGGTGTGGATATTTTGTCCTGGTTTAGCTGTGTTCACTGTCCATCTCTCTTTAGGAAGGCAGTGCTGCCAACACAGGAAGTAGATTTTGCTGTAAAAGTTTTATTGCATAGTTTTCATTGAAGATATGATCCATTGATTTTTTATTCAATAGTAGTTTAATAATAATATTTCAATAATGTATATTATATGATATATATAACTATATTTATATAATAA
>NW_006921616.1:13870860-13872894 GCF_000298275.1 Orycteropus afer afer | reverse complement strand
AATATAATATTTGTAATTATATACAGCTGCTCAATATCAGCCCTTGTTCTATGTGAAAAGTGGCAAAAAAAGACAATCAAATCTTCACAATCTACAAAAAATCCAGGTATTCTAAATGATACAACTATGCTAGCTATTTTTTAAAAATTCTCTGACAATGTTAGGCCATACTTCCAATAAAGTCAAGTCATCAAAGCAACAGGTAGATATTTTATTGTCTCTTTCCTTCACTCACTCATGTTTTGAGAAGTTTAATTAAAAAGAAAAAAAGTAGGTGGCAGGAAGAGAGAGAGGAAGACAAAGTGATACTATGATTTTATTAAATAATTAAACCCCACTCATCAAGATTTCTCGGCACTAATACATTGAATATTATCTACAGAAAGCTGTCTAAATAGCTGTTTACCTCCAGAGTCTTTCTAGAAGAGAAAGTTGACATGTTGGATTTAAAAGGCTGAAAGTGATTAGCTTGTTAGAAAGGGATAGCATGAATAAGACTGAAATTAGCCAACTGAGAGCAATTCTAGGAAGTAAACTAGCTTAACTGAATAAAAGGTACTGAAGAGTGACCAATGGGAAAGTGAGGCCCAGTTGCATGGGAGGACAAAAAGCCAGGCTTAAAGTCCATGGTGGGGATCGTATGGTAGATGAAGTCTTATAAGGAATAAACCCAAGCATAAGTTATTACTTCTTCAGAGGTGTTGTGATAGTTGGAGCTGTGTGTCAACTTGGCTGGACCCCAGTTCTGTGTGGTTGTTCCCATGGTGGGATCAGATGACTGTGTTCTGAGTGGACAGTCTGATGAAGCGGAGTTTCCCTAGGGGTGTGGCCTGCTTCCAGTATATCCAGGGACATCCTGGAAAGAGAGGCATTCTTCTGTGGATTGGGATTCTGTTGTGCTGCCTACAACTGTCCATAAGTGAGCAGTTCACCGTTCGGCCTGGAGATCTTGGATTAGTCATTCGTTGGGGTCAACAGCCGGTGTACTGCCTGCCAACCTTGAGCTTCTCGGCCCCTGCAGTTGCGGGAGCCAGGAAAAGTCTCCAGCTTTATGTTTGATCCAGGAACTTTGGACTTGCTGGCTTCTATACATGTGTGAGCCATTTTCCTAAGATAAATTCCCCTCTCTCTCTTTCTCTCTCTCTCGCTATCCAAGCTTTGCTGGGTTTTGTTTCTCTAGAGAACACAGCCTAACACAAGTATTAAAGATAGAGTGTGCAAACTCAATGAATTGACATCAGTGACATCGTCAATGAATTGAAGAAAAGGTTGAAATGATGGCAGGAGTTGGGGAACATTTTGAGTAGTTGGGGCAAAGGAGAAAATGCCAGATAATTCAAAGCAGAAAATAATAGATATTTATCCACTTAAACTGAATCTTAAGGAAAATACATATTGCAAAAGAATATAGAAAAATGACTAGGGTGTTTCAAAACTTGTATCATATTGACAAATAGCTCAACCAATTTCATGTTTTAGGTTTTAAGTTTTTGCTTGATGTTCACAGCAAGACATTGGGCATCTTGCAAGCACTGCTGTGGAGTGAATCCATGCTTGTATTCTTTTCTCCTAAAAACACACTGAAGTGAACACTTGCCTCAAATGTGGTAACCCATTAGTTCCATTTCTCTTCTGCCAATACAAATTCTCCCTTGAGCTTCACCTCAACTAGTCAATAGGAGTCATTTTGGTAGTGAGTTCTGCCCTTTCCTCTGAGGCTCTAGCTGACAGGTATAGAGTACAAGGGACCTGATAGAAAGAAACCCTTGTGCCTTTCATAATTTGAGTGAGCCAACTCAGAAAAGAATAGGAGGCAACATAAAAACTTGAGATGAAGGAATAACTGGGAAATTTAACAAAGAAGAAATGACATGTTCAAGATGAGAATGAAATTGTTTTACCAGGACAAAATCCAGTAAGATTTGAAGCCTGGTGCCTTCCATGCTACACCAGTGCTGACCCCCTCAGGTATGAGGAAATCTACCTGAGCTGGCTTTAAAGAGTTCGATTCATTAAAAAAAGCAAAAAAAACAA
>NW_006921616.1:13848737-13870760 GCF_000298275.1 Orycteropus afer afer | reverse complement strand
ATAAGAGTGAACAAACTCTATATATAATGCTTTGAAAGAAATGTTTCAATTCCTTTTTTATGTTAAGCTTTATTCTGTTTATTTTTCACATCACACACTTGAACGCTGTTCATTGAGCAAATATGCCAACCATTCTTTTTAGATTCTCTGGTTTGCAGCTAAATCAATATTTTCTTGAAATGAAAATATAATTTGAAATCTCCAGAGGCCAAAAGTGTTTTGAGGAAAAATACCTGTTGTAATTGCAACCCACTCCTTTGATGCCAAAATCGATAGCAGCTACTGTTCTCGGGGAGGATTCCATTTAGCGTGGAGTTGCCCTCTGTCTTATTTCTTTCATGAATAGAAGAGACTCTCTCAACCCATATTCAGGCCAGCTGGTATGCAAGGAGCAATACTATTTTACATTAGGCCTTTCTAGTGTATTAAATGCTTCATGTCTATGATCTCATTTATTTATTCATTAAAATAATTCTCTAGGGATACCTTGGGGAGCTCTGGTGGTATAGTGAGTGCCTAAGGCATTTGACTGCTAACCAGAAGGCTGGCTGTTCAAACCCACCAGCCACTCCTCAGAAGGAAGATTGGGCAATTTATTTCCATAGTGATACCGCCTTGGAAACCCAAGGACGGGTCGCTGTGAGTCCAATCGACTAGACGGCAATGAGTTTGGTTTGGTTTGGTTTAGGGGTGCCTTGAAGGAAGGAAGCATGTCTTTGTCTCTTTGGCTTCACCACCACATAGCACAGTGCATTCAATAATCCTTGCTGGCTCAGTGGAAGAAGTACTATTGCTAACCCTTTACAGGTGAGGAGACTAAGATCTACAGAAAATAAAGGATGTGTCCAAGATCTTATGTCAATCTAAAGGCAGAACAAAGACTCACTCCAATCTTCTGATTCCAAATCTCAGTCTTTTCCTACTACAATGTACTGTCCCAAGATTTTCCATCTTATAATTTTGCTGATTAAGAAGAGACTCAAAGACTCACATTCAGTTTTATAAAATGATTAATGTTATAAAGTATAATGAGCCTTTCCTGAAAGATCTGAGGCAATAGTAATAAAAAATGTAAGAATTTTCGATCTTACCAGTTCAATTTCAACTCATCCAATGTACACACCATTTAACTATTGGTTTGTGCGATTTAAAACTTCCATTTACTTGATTAATAAGATGAAATGGTTCTCTGGTTGTTGAGAAATGCTTTTCTTTAAGAGATTATACATGTACTATTATTGGGCTCCTGGCTCCTACTACGCAGCTCACTTTGAAGCTTGTTTCTCTACGATACCACATCCCAACTTTATTGGAGCAATAAACCCGTGTTGGTGGGTTTCATGAAACTCCATCTCTGCAGCTAAATATGTTGAGTAGTGATTGTAAAGATCATTTTTACAATTTTCTGCAATATCTATAAAACTTCCCAACATGGTTAACAAAAAGAAAGGAAAAATTAGACTCTAAGGCTGTGGTTCCCAAAGTATGGTACCTGGACTGACAGCTTCGCTTAGGAACTTGGTAGAAATGAAAATTCTGAGGCCACGCCACAGACCTGCTGAATTAGAAACTCTGGGGTCAGCCCAACACTCTGTGTTTCCACAAGCCCTTCAGTTGATTCCTATGCAGGCTCAAGTTTGAGAAACACTGTTGCACAGGCCAGACTGCAACTTTTTTGAACCCTCACCTGAAAAAAAAAAAGAAAAATCTCTTCCAGGAAAAGAAGCCAACCCAAATGGGGAGAGAGTGAGAGACAGAGTGAGGTAATTTTATACACAGAGGAAATTACCAAGCGCCCCCAAGAAATTGAATTCCACGGCTTACATTTCCAGCTATAAATTCCTTTGAAGACCTAATAAAAGATGTCACTTTAAACAGTCCATTTGAGATTCATCATCTTGTAAACTGTATGGTAGTGACATTATCTTAAGCAACATATCTGTATGACTAATATCAGGTGGAAATTTTTGTTTTAAAAAAGTAGCCCCTGTTAAATTTTACCACATCTCCTTGTAAACATATAGCACTTGATTTTGAGTCATATGTTGGAAAAATGACTCTTTCAGAAATGGCTATAATTTGATGGCGCATTAGTTATGGGATTAATTTCTGATGGGCAAATTACAAGTGTAAATAAATTATAATAGACCACTTTACTATTCAGGAGGAATTCTTTACATTCAAACAGTAACTTTATAATTGTGAAAATAACCAGTAGGTATTAATCAGTATCTGAGCTATGTAAATATTTGCTTGTTTCCATAGTGATTGGCAAGCCCAGATTAAAAAAAAAAAAAATCCACACATGTTATCACTTCCTAATAATATGATCATAAAAACACAACTCAGGCCAGACTGAGCGGAGAATAAACACCATTAATTAAAAGATTTATAAAATAGAGGAGGAGGTGACAAATGAAGTATTGAGTGCAAAAATGCACGAAGGAGGTGAAATATACCTTTTTTTAAAATTCTGAAAGAAACTTGAGCAACCCTTAATTATCTTTCAAAATGCTATTTAGAATTTTTCCAAAAATAACACATCTGACAACTGTGCAGAGTATCCCGCACCCCCACCCACAAAACATACACTTAGAAAGTGAGTATGCAGTCATGGCTGTGAAGTGTGTTTGAAAAAAAGTGAGACTGTTGGCATTTCACTTGAAATCAACTGAGAAGTTCTTTACTAAAGAAGTGAG
Source organism: Orycteropus afer afer (assembly GCF_000298275.1). NCBI lineage: Eukaryota > Metazoa > Chordata > Mammalia > Tubulidentata > Orycteropodidae > Orycteropus > Orycteropus afer. The sequence continues at coordinate 13,868,061 of NW_006921616.1, read as the reverse complement.
AAGCTTAAAGCTGTTTTCCGAAGCTTTAGAGGAATAGGCATATTCTGGAGGAGGAGCATTTGGTCAAAGAGTAAATTAGTAGAGTGTGGTTCACACATTGCAGGAGGAATCTACACAGGAACCACAGTTGTCTTAAATAATCAGGCCCGTTAAGGGGCCTTTGGTTACGAAATTTCTCCACCCAGCAGTCACCAGCACAAAGGCTGTTTTTAGAAACACTTTGTTCTTCTGGTATCTGCTGGGAAAATGCAGCACCTTTTTTTTCCTCCTGAATGATTTCTAAAAATACAAATAAACACAAAAAGCACAAACACACCCTCAAGTCGCAAGAGTAGAAATGAACATGTCACATGAGGTTATTTCAATAGGTACTTAGTTAACTAGACACTTGGGAGAGATGGTGACACAAGTTCGTAAATGGAGAAAAAGGTCTAGTGGAAGACTGTTCCAAACGGTCTTTTTTCTGAGAACACAGTAAACACCATAATAAAGAGAGAAACTGAGCAACTGCACCGTGATTAGATGCTACGTCATGGAGGAAAGATATCAGGAGGAAGCAAGCTTAGGCACCCAGTTCATCTGGCTGTTTCATTTGCAGAGACTGAGGGCCTGAACCTCAGCTGCTTTGCAGACATGGGCTTGGTACATGTGTGTCTTCCAAGAATGTGAAGATCCCTGTCACTTCTACCAGGAATATCACTTCTTCCCAAGAAAAGTCAGTGTCCCTACTGAAGCCTCAACCTAACCTGGAATTTGCTTTTCAAATACAGTCTGCCCCCGCTTGAGAGGGCTCACCTGAGTGCCCTATTTGTCCCCAGGGTCACTCATAAGAGGCACTGAGCTGTCAGTGATGAGTGTCATTTATCTACCAAGCCCCACCCAGGGTGAGCCTGGAGCCTCATTGGCAGGCATGCTGCACACCCCCTACTTCAGTTCTGCTCAGTGAGTTCAACAAAAAGGTAGTGGGAATCTGCATTCCAACTCAGGGCTACATAAGCATAAATAGACCCTCCAAATATAACCATACCCAGGCTTAGACTAACACCACCAGTAAGCCAGTCCGTTTCCATTATGTCTAGATTCCAAGGCTCCATTTGGCTTCATGGAATATTTAGACAACTAATGAATGTTTCTTCTTTTTGACTGATATTCTATAGTCAGGGTCATGGGGTATTTTCTTCCGCAAATGTCAGAAGGAACAAAGATGGGTAGCTACCCCTGGAAGCATCTGGAGTGAACAGAGAATCTTTCCATCCCAATGGGTGAAATTGTCAAACTTAATATAATACACTTTATATTATAAATATATAATTTATCTGTGCTTCCAAGGAGTGTATCCCCTCTGCTTTGTCATGGTTCACAATTCAAAGGCCAAACACATCCACAGAACAAAGACCTACCCTGAAACCTATTCCAGGCAAATTCATGTTGATAAGGCCGTGCTGAATCCTAAGGTCTATTGAAGGCTACCATTTTCCATTTCTTCTCAGTCTAGAGCCAAGATGATTAACCATGTTGATCATGTGCAGAGCTGGAACTCACAGTTTTTAAAGAAAAGTCATCTAAACACATACTTCGTAGAGTCAAAGAAGTGGATTTTTTTTAAAGGAATTAGAACAAAATTGGGAGGAAGTGCCCAAGCAGAGAAAGTCTGACATACAAGAAGAAATCTGTAAAGTAACCATGTACTATGGGTGTTGTGTGGAGAGGTGGAAAAGAACGCTAAAAAGACACAATTCCCTCTCTCTAGGAACTTGCCCTCTAAAACAAAAAATATTGATACAGGCTCACAACAACAACAAAAAAAAATACACAGGCAACTGCACAAACATTGGAAAAACAATTAAACAAGAGACCAAAATATTGACAAGAATGGTCCCCTAGACTTTGACAATTTGTTTTTGCTGCATATTTATTTTTCTCACTTTTCTTTTATATCAGAGAGCTATGTGTCTGAGAAAGTGCATGATGATAGCAGGAGAAAAAAGTGCCTGGACACATCAGTAGTCATAGGCTATGATGGCTTTCCTGGAGACAAATGGTAGTGTCCAAAACAAAACGGGGAAACAGGCCAGGTGGCCAGGGAAGAACAGGATTCTAATCCAGCTTTTGGCACTAATTTTTTTTTTTTTTTTTAATTTGGGTTTCAATTCTCCGAATCTGCACGATAGGAGTGATCATCACCCACTCCGGTTATTTCACACAGATGTTGAAGGATCAAAGGAGACAATAAGTGAAGACATTTTGGGCAGCCCTGTCAAGGTAGCTGTGAAGGTCTCACACTGCAACCAGAAGGAAGACTCGTTCTTTAGGCACAGACTGCTTTATCTAGTTACAGCAGCTTCAGGAGCCTCATGTTGTCTTACACTATGTTCAAAATAAGCCTAAACATATCCAGGAGGGAGGAAGGCCAGATGTGTTGTGAGAGAGACACACAGAGAGAGAGAGAGTAATCTATGAAAATTGCTAAAACCTTGCTCAGCAAAGAAACTATTTGTTCAAAGTATATGACTCATGGAAGAGAAAGGAGGAAGGAGCCCAGAGGAGGGAAGTCTCTGTCTCTCCTGGACGCCCTCCATACCTTTCTCCCAAACAAATGCTCTGATAGGAAGGAGAGGTCACCCAGAGAATGGTAAAGGAATGGTCCAGCGGATGGGAAGAGCTTGAGAAAACCCCTAAAGGAAGTCCAGTGATGCAGGAAACTGTTTTCTTGGGAGGAAAGGAAGTAAGGAAGCAGAAAGTCATGTTCCCTTGGAAAAAGTTAGGTGTTGAGGTGGGAGAACACAGTGACAAGAACAAGAGTTTGGGAGCCCAATGACTACTGTTTATATCTTCTTTCTGCTACTTATTAGCTCTGTGGCTCTGGGTAACTAGTTCAACTTCTTTATGTCTCTGTGGAGTTTGGGAGCAGTAATAACCTGTATCTTATAGGATAAGAGGTAAATGAAATCCATATACAGTTTTTCTAGAACATAGGCATTCAAGTGGCTTTTTTTTTTTTTAAGGAAAGTACATGGTGCAAAATTTTATAAATGAATAAATTTTCATCAATAACCAGTGGTGAAGTATAGCCTCTGATAGGTAGTGCCTAAGGCACTTGACTGCTAACCAGAAGGCTGGCAGTTCAAACCCACCAACCACTCCTCGGAAGGAAGGTTGGGCAATCTACTCTAGTGACACTGCCTCGGAAACCCAAGGAGGGGTCTCTATGAGTTGGGTCCAACTCAATGGCACATAACAAAAACAACAACATTTCAAAAGCTGTTCACTCAAACCTACTTATATAAAAGTATAATTATAATTGTAAATTATTCTTATAATTATAAATATAACTGATAATCAGTAGGTGGTTCAGAGAGGAAGTCAATTAAAATGATTGTATTTAGCAAGTGCAATTATTTCCTATACCAAACGCCTAGGGAAAAGTCTCAACATTTGTGGCCATTGAAATAGACTTTATACTAGAATGTACCCGGCTGCTGGTGAGGTATTTGAAAATATCAGAGACAACATGGGAACATTGGATTCATTTGCACAGATGAAACACCTGCAAAAAAAGATGAGGGTGGAAGGAATGTTACAACAAATTAAATCAAAAGAGAAGGCTCCTGCGTCCTGCTCCCAACTTACCATCCACCGTGGCAGTCTGGGCTTTGATCTTTGTACATCTTGCTTCTGACTCCAGGCTTCAAGCACTAAGGGAAGCACCTGGCTTTGATTTTAGCTACTTCATTAAAAAGATTGTGATCTAAATGTTAGCCTGAGTTTGCCCAGAAACATGAGCAGAAATGTCAAGATGGCTCTGGGATTCAGACCACATCTCCTTGGTCAGCCTTAACAGACTGAATCATTATGAAGGAGTTGCTTCTTGAAATTTCATTCAGCACTATTAGTTGGGCACTTACTATATGCTGTGCACTGTTCTGAGCACTGAAATTGCACTTCCCCTGAAGTTTCTTCTCCAAAGGCAGCCGTGAAAACTTTAAACATGATTCATACATATGGCCATTTTTAAATGTCTCTGAAATGAAAGTGCTTCAAACAAATAGTACACACATGCACGCACATACCCCATAGGGACAAACACAATCATTGATTTCATCAATTTCAATGAAAGTAAGCAATGAGAAATAAATAAATATGAAGTGTTAAATTCAGTTGCCATACCAGCCAATGAAATACTTTCTGTTTGTAGTTTCCAGAAAATGAGATCTACCAATTGCTACCCCAGACAGCGTTCTTATGTTTGCTCTGAAAAATGTTAGTGTCATAAATTCTTTTTAAAAATGTGTTCACTATAAAAATAATTCTAAAAATTTAGAGGAAATTGAACCATGAAGAAAGACAATGACCCATAATCTCAACACTCTAACAAAACCAATATAGGCATTCTGGTTTATTTCCTTCTAGTCTTATTCCAGTTCATATTATTTTACATGGTCATAATTTCTGATTACATTGTAAATGTTCTCTTTTCACTTAATGTTATACAATATAATAATCCATGTAATGACTTAGACTTCAAATAGGGAAGAGTCTTTAAACGTCCACACTATGTCCTCCGGACAATGCAATGACACACTCAAGGGTCATGTGTAGGATAGACCCAGCCTTACACTTGGATTCCACGGATTTTTCTATTTGTTCATTTTTGTTCTGCTTGTTTATTCAGATGGTTCAGTGCTTAATCCTAGAGGAGGGGGTCTTCTCAAATGCTACTTAGATATCTGCAAATTCATAGATCAAAACCAGTGAATCTGCCCTTTGGCTAGAGGCCAGCTCACTCTTTGAGTTTCACATTCCTCTCCATCACTTTTGTTACTGTCTCCACAGGACTGGGCAGCAATGCAATGTCCTTCATATGTTCTGAGGAAGAAACACTTTTCCCATCAGAATTTCTTCGCATTCCTATTCACCCGTTCAAGCCCTGCTAATCCTCCAGTCCAGGGGGATGTGGTCTGCATCTGACTTTGTCTAGACATGATTGTAACATCAATGGGGTACAAACAGACCCTATGCCTCCTTTTGTATTAAAATCTGTATTGCCCCCAAGGAGACTGGAAAACTCTTGGTCCAAGAGCCTTTGTCTTTTAGCCTCTGCAGAGTCCTACAAAGACTGTGCAGTAAATACAGAAACAGGGATCAAGAGTGAAATGAGACACGATCAAGACATTGAGTACCCCTATAATAATCCCTGCTCCATTTTTATGGGTTTTCTGTTAGAAAACCAAACAAATTATGAAGGTTTTTTAAAAAATCAAATGTTGAATAGCTGAGACATATATGTAAATAATAAAGAATAATCACAGAGGAGTGTGTCCTAAAACTGAGTCTTTTAGAACAAGAGCCTTTGTATGTATGTATATATATGAGTTATATAAATACATGCATACCACTGCCATTGAGTCCATTCCATCTCATAGTGACCATCATTCAGCTTCCAAGACTATAAATCTTTATAGAAGTAGATTGCCTCATTTTCTCCTGTGAAGCAGCTGGTGGATTTAAACCTTCAACCTTTTGGTTAGTAGACAAATGCCTTATCCACTATGCCACCAGAGCTCCTTCATACGTATTTGTTGTTGTTATGTGCCATGGAATTGGACCTGACTCATAGCAACCCCTCTTTGGGTTTCTGAGGCAGTATCACTATGGAAGTAGATTGCCCAACCTTCCTTCTGAGGAGTGCCTGGTGGCTTTGAACCACCAGCCTTCTGGTTAGCAGTCAAGAGCCTTAGGCACTATGCTACCAGAGCTCCTTTCACATATATTTGTGTGTGTGTGTGTGTATGTGTATATGTGTACATGTATATATGTATATTTAAATTATATGTACCTATATATATATATAAACAAAACTCATTGCAGTCCAGTTGGAGCTGACTCATAGTGACCCCTGCTTGGGTTTCTGAGGCAGTATCTCAATGGAAGTAGACTGCCCAACCTTCCTTCCAAGGAGTGACTGGTGGCTTTGAACTGCCAGCCTTCTGGTTAGCAGTCAAATGCCTTAGACACTATGCCAACAGAGCTCCATATATATATATATATATATATATATATATATATATATATATATATCAAACAAGTTGCTGTCAAGTTGATTCCAACACATGGTGACCCCACCTGTCAGAGTAGGATTGTGCACCACAGGATTGCCAATGGCTGATTTTTTGGAAGTAGGTCCCAGGCCTTTCTTCCAAGGTACATGTGAATGTAATCAATTTCCAACCCCTGAGACTCCATGTATACATTAATTTCCTAGTTAAAAGACCCACACCAAAACCAATTCAAATTCATGCCATCAAGTCAATTCTGACTCATAGCAACACCCATTGGGTTTCCAAGGCTGTAAATCTTTATGGGGGCAGACTGCCTCGTTTTCCTTCTGCAGAGTGGCTGGTGGGTTCAAACCACTGACCTTCTGGTTAACAGCCAAATGCCTTATCCACTGTAGCACCAGAGATCCTTAATCCTTAAGAATAAAGATACGTATGTATACACACATATACATATAAAATATATGCATGTATGTTTCAATTAAGAGGTTATTTCTCTGATTAAGTTAAAGATTACCATTCCAGGTAAAGAAAATTATATGCAAAATAGGGTGAATAGTAAAACTTCATTAAGAAATTAGTTAGTAGTCTGAAATTCCTCCCTCTTGGCCCCTGATCCCTGTCCCATCCTTTACACACAACCCCCACCCATGAACATACACACACACATACACTTAACATATATACACAGCACACATATATTTTCTGGTCCGACAGGAAGTTAGAAAGTCTTTAATTCATGAAAACTATATTTAATGGGGAAAAGTCATGTTTTCAGTGCTGCAGAACTTTAAAAATTTGTGGAGAGAAATTGAGTAAAATGAATTCTTTTAAAGGTAGATATTAACTCAAGTTAAGTGAATATATTAGAAAACAAGTTGAGCTATTAAGAAATTATTCAACACTTTTAGCTCATACCAAACTCAAGTTTTTCTCACTGCAGATTTAAGTTGTTTGTCTAATTTAGCCAAAGACAAGACTCAGTGCTACATTTTTAACTATGAAGACTAAGTTAGCTTTATTTTCCACCATTTGGAAGTGAAAACAACCTTACATAACATAAAGAAAGACAAATTCCGCCTTCAGATAGTCACCCATAAGTACCTCTAATTTCGTGTCAACATGCACACATTTTTCTTAGCAAAGAATTTGGCCGAGATCAACCAAATGCTAATTTAACGTTCTTGTCAGATTTAACAAATTATGTGTAACTCAGTGCATATGCTCATCAAGTTTTTAGGGATGAAGAGCATATTTATCCTAGTCAATATTCATATCTTAAAGAAAAGTTCTTTTTCGCTTTTTTTTTTTTTTTTTTTAAATGGATTGGCACTTTGACATCAACCACAGTATCTCTGCTTATTCAATGGGGACAGTCTGAAGTTGACCATCAGAAACTAGCAAAGATCTGCTATCTCATTATGATGTTTCCTTAATCATATCTGAACTTTGAACAGCAATCTTGATTGGTTAGCTCTCCATTATAATCGATAACAACCAGAAAATGCATATGGGTTGCATGAATTTGAAATCTCATCTGACATCTGAGTAATGTTGATCTTGTTTATGACAACCTCATTACGGCACATAATTGCTCAGCAGTCTTCTAGCAAATACTGGGTTAAAAAAGCCTGGAAGATGCTTGCTCTTCTCGTTATTAATTAGCACGTGTCCACTTCGCCAGATCCAGGCCCAAACTTCATTTGTTATGTTCAGCCAAATGCATGAATAGCTTTGGAGTAATTATTTTCCAACATCATCTAATACCTCTCTGCACATCAATTAAAAATCCTCTTAACAAGGAACTGCATTTTGTTTGAGATCAAATGCCTGGTCCAAAGCTATATCAATCATGTAGAGCTAATTAGTGGCTGTGCTTTATATCATTTGTTTTACTTTATTATTTCATTGTACACTTCTTAATGAAACCAATTGAACAATTTAGAAATCTTTGTTCAATTAATTGAAGTCTTAAAGGCCAGCTATGTAGTCAGGCTTTCTTCACTTTGAAAAGAAATACACGTTAGGTGGGGAGAGGGGAAACACCATAGAGGTGTTTACTTTCTGAAGTACTCGCTCTATACATACAGGTTTTAAAACATTTATCACCATCCTTATACCACTTGCAAATAATTCACTACTCTGCATACCTTTACAGCTTCTCTCTACAGGGGGACCATTTCAGATGGATGAGTTGAAACAATAAGAGATGTAGGGCAGGTAATCTTGAAGACTGCGTGTGGAACCTAAGTACTGTGCATTTCTGTCAGCATTTTACAAACGGGTTGTCCAGCTTTCCTCCTTAGTGCAAAAAAAGAAAAAGAAAAAGAAAGAAGAAGAAAGAAAGAAAGAAAGAAAAATTGCTGAGCCGGGAATACTGTTTAGTAGCACTTCTTTTGGGTCTGGATAGAGCTGTGGATTTCAACTAATACAAATATGAATGGATTAAATGCATACTAACTACTCAAAGTGCAAAACTATAATGAGGCAAAGGACAAATTCTAGCTCTTTAGAAATTCTGCCTGCTCATCAGAACCAGGCCTCCAGGCAGGCTGAACAGGACCCCAGCGGCAGGGAAGGCCAGCTTGGCTGGCCCCAAGTGTACAGCATTGCAGGCCTCTAACCTCTGTCACAAGCACCCTCCTTTGGGGACCATTTTGATTTATGGAACCTCCTCAACTCTCCAAATCCTTGCGTGAGGTGGCCTCCCAAGTCATGAGGTGTATCACAATTAATACAAAATCAGGGGAGTTAATTTTGGTAAAAGGAGAACTAATTTTCTCCAACGTTGGCTCCTCTAAATGGCCTGCTTCCTCACACACGTGAATCCATTTTAACTAAATAAAACTGACAAATCAGCAGATGTCAGGGCTTCCAACAAACAGGTCTCTCTTTGGTCTGTGCCAGAAGGGAAAAATTAAGAATGTGTTCTGGTTAGGCTGGATTAAGAAATGTTACAAAGTTGTGTGAGTATATACGTTTAAAGGATGTATTTACACATATATTGCTTTGCAAATAAACTGATGGGACGAATTCTATCCAAGGATAAGGAGGGTGAGTATCTTTGTCAGGCTCTTACAAGGTTGGAAAATCCTCTGCAACCAATGGAGGGATCGAGATGAAAAGACTTGGGAATTCCCTAATTCACTTGTTCCTCACCCAGGCGTCTGTTCTTTATCATGATTAAGTTACTAACCTTTATGTGTCAGTAATAATTGAATTTTACACCAAGTGAATTATCACACCAAACAAACTGCTCTGCCGCAATTTTAAATAGCCTTCGTTGCAAATTATCTCCCATGATTTATAGAAATCCTATAGGGAAGGCAGAGAAAAAGAATTGTGTGGGGATGGATGTTTTGGATTTAATTTAAATGGATAAAAACTTTTATGGTTCTGCTAATGAATTTAACACAATACCTTCTGAACTCTAGTATTCATTTAAGAATCTAGGTGATTAGTCCAAATATAAATCTTCAAAAAAAGGTCTGGAGGTTAAACCAAGGCATGCTCCATTCTAAAGAAAAAGAGAGAGATTTTATCTAAGGTCATCTTTCTTTCATTACCCAGAAAATCTGTGATTCAGATGGTTAAACACCTCTATAAAACACCCTTTTGCAACCTGCCCAAGAGCTCATTTAGTTATATGAATTTCCTTTTTCCAGCGAACATGGACCTGAACTCCAAAGAACTCTCCACAGAACACTTGCCCTTTCTGCCTAATTCCTGCTTATTTTTAATACTTTTCCTCATGTTACAGGAACCCCCTAAATCTTCCCTGATTACTCTAGCTCATGATTTCATGCAATAGTGGAAAGCACCCAGTAAGTGCAGATTCCCAGGACACTCTCTAGTGATTCTGACTTAATAAACCTGGGATGGAGCCCAGGAATCTATGCTTAGCAGGTACCTTTATTTTGAACGTTTCCACTCTTTGTAGTCCTCCTAGAGAGTCAAGAATGTCTAGTAGGTTCTTGATAAGAAGTACATGGATTTAATTTAAATGAAACTTTTTACTAACACTTAGAAAGACTTCAGAAGTTTCAGTGGGGAAGGAGAAAGTAGAACGAGAGAAAACAGAAGTTCTTTCTGCCTTTTTAAGGTAAGAAAACCACTTATGGGGTCTTTATTAAAACATTTGTAGAAATTTTAGAAAACATGGAGAAGTGCAACCTTTGAAAAAAGAGAAGAAACATAATACAGAGTTTCCAGTGCCCCTACAAGATATAGTCATTGTCAACCTGTCAGTGTCTATCTCTCAAACTATTAGAAAGCTAGTTCTCCAGCTGACAAATTACAATTTGCTCCAAGGGAAAGTCCCAAGGAGATTCTACCCCTGATGGGGACAACAATCAGGGAAGTTTATCTCCTTTGTGTCCTTGGAGTTTACATTGTTGGTCCCATGAGCCTGGCACTACAAAGACAATTTCTGGAAAACACCAGCAAAGTAGATTACTACTAAAACCAAAAGGAGTGAAAAAACATTCAAAGCCAAAGCAATTGGTGAGTCCTGCCACTTGAGAACAGAGCAATGGCCAACTACTAAAGTAACTATCCCTTAGGAAGAATTTGTAAAACTACTTGAAATCAAGGTAAAAGGGGATGAGGACTGGTATGAAAGGCAGCAATATGGGGAACAGGATGTTAGTTTATAACTTAATCAAAGACCATGACATTGGAAGGAAGAACATTCTGGAATGAAATAGAGAGACAGTAGACCTTGGCTCCTAAAACTGCCCTCATCCTATAGAGACTGTGTGAGTGAGTTCACAAATTAGAAGAAATTTAAAATGTAAAAAGCAATCAGAATTTCAATTCCATAAGGACTTAGACGGCTTTGAAAAGTGTCCGTAAATTGTCATGGGACTGTTTGTAGAGAGAGGTAAATGTAAAAATTCTAATCATAGAGATGTAGACGATAAATTAAACCTTTGATGAGCGGAGGAGAACAAACCACTGCCATTGAGTCAATTCTAACTCACAGCAACCCTTTAAGACAGAGTAGAACTACCCCATAGGGTTTCCAATGTTGTAAATCTTACGGAAGCAGACTGCCTTATCTTTCTCAGAGCAGATGGTGGGTTCAAACCAACAACCTTAAGGCACTTCTCATTAGAAGTTTTAATAGTAGGTGTTGAATAAGTATTGAATAGGTATTGAATAGACCCAGCCACAATTCAAAGAGTGCTTACCCTTCCTCCATACTTCTTACCATTACAGTTTTGCAGATTTTCCAAGAGCAGCATTATTTCGCTTTCTTGCTATGTGACGCTCACAGTGTCTTCACGGTTAACTCCTCCAGAGACAATGGCATGGTCTTTAATATGTGTGTGTGCTTATTTTTAAAATACATTGGCCCTAGTTCCAAGATCATTATGCACTTCAAGCTAGAGAATACAGAAAAAAAAGGCATAGATTCATCTACTAAATATTGTTTTCCTGAATATTACAGACTGTTTTAGAGCCTAAATCTGCATACAAATAAATTTCATCTATGAGAAAAAGTTGTAGATATATAAATGAAAGGAAAACATAGATAAACATTCTCTCTAGTATTATAGTGCTGAAAATTATTGGTAATATTTTCTTTATTCTTCAGAAGCATTGAAAATTTGAAATGTTTAAGGCAATGCTTCCCAGAATTTATTTCAGGAAACTAGTCTCAAGAGATGCTTTAGTGAAACAGGTTCTGAGTCCAAATAAATTTGGGAAGTTTTTCATTCAATGTGAAATGATAGTCATTCATTTGGAGCTGACTAATACTTACAAACTTATTAAAGTCTCTGATAAGTCCTGCAGCAAAGTCACCCGTTTGCTTGGTTTAAATCTTGACTCCCCAGACTAAATGATTATTTCTCATACTTATTTTGAGGATCACTATGGGTATTTTTTCTCCTTTAATAACACACCAGGGGTGATAGCCTAAATACCTAACAAGTATAGCAGGCAAATGACCACTCAGGAGAGACACTTCCCATAAACATCCAGTATGGTGTGTCACTGCATCCTTGCTACATATTAGAGCTTACAATTTCCACTAAGAACTCCATGAAACAGTGTTTATTAAATTCATTTTGTGAAATGCTAGTTAAAGGGACACTAAATTTAGATTTTTTTAAAAATTACTACAGGTTAATTCCTGTCCCCAAACTAAATAAAAAGAAAGATTATACTGATTTTTTTTTTTTAAAGCTTATCATTATAATATTTAATAAGAGCTTTGAAAGCTATCAAGGTCTTCTGGATTAAGATGGTAGATTAAAACTCTATTGATGATTCTCTCACCTTCAATATGTAAAGACATAATTATTCTAACAAATAAAAGGACACAATGAAATAAGCCTCAAATCCTAGTGGCAATGGAAGGAAGAAGACTCTGGAATGAAATAGAGGGCCAGTAGAGCTCAGCTCCTAAAATTGTCCTCATTCTCTATAGACTGTGAGTGAGTTCACAAATCCTTAGTCAAGTCTCCTATTCTAGAGAGAAGGAAATTGAGAGTCTGAATCTTTCATTCTTCTGACCAGGTGGTAGGAAAGCCAAGGGAAGGGAAGGTGTGATGGGGCTGACGTTCTGAGGTGGAAGAGATGACTCCAGAGCTAGACAAGGAATAGGAAGAGCAAGTTTCACTCTAATGATGAAGATCCATACCATGAAGATTGAACCTTCATAAAGAACAAAATCACAAAGAGGACAGACTCAGCTAGTCTACTGACTACTTTTTCATCAGCTGAGGACTCTGGCCAGTGCCACCCCTCAGACTACAAAAAAAAAAAAAAAAAAGTGTGTGTGTGTGTGTGGGGGGTGGATAGAACAGAATATTGGTTAGGAATTGCCTTTGATTGCTGGCAACAGAGAACTTGTTGTTGCTGTGTGCCGCCAAGTTGGTTCTGACTAACAGAGGACCTACTGGCCAGAGTAGAAGTGACCCACAGGGTTGCCTAGGCTATTCTCTTTACAGAAGCAGAGGACCACATCTTTCCTCTTGTGGAGGTGCTAGTGGATTCAAACCATTGACCTTTCAGCAGCTGAGCACTTAACCATTGGATCACCAAGGCTCCTTCACAGACCTGATTATAAAAAAACAAAACAAAACCCAACACCATCAAGTCGGTTCCAACTCATAGTGACCCCCATTGAGTTCCCGAGGTGGTAAATCTTCATAGAAGTAATTGCCCAGTCTTCCTTCCATGGAATGGCTGGTGGGTTTGAACCTCCAACCTTCTGGTTAGCAGTCAAATGCCTTAGGCACTAAAAGCTTGTTCTCTTACATAAAAGAATCCCAAATGTGGGTAATCAAATATTAGGATAATGAAACCATAAATTTATAAAGGTGGCATGTCTGTCTTTCTTTTCTGTCATCAACATCATGTAGCATTCACATTCAAGGTTGCACAAGATGGCTACTAGAGATCCAGCCATCATGTTTACACTCCAGAAAGAAAATACTTCCTTCTCATAGCTAAACCAGGCATTTAAAAGAGATATACTGGAAGACCCATTAAATGATTTGCAACATATGTCATTGATTGCCGATAGCTACAAATCAGGCAGGAAAATATGGCTTTTTCTATGAAGGCACATTGCTTCCTCAAAAAAACAAAATTAATTACTAAGGAAAAGGGGGAATATAACTAGTGATGTTGCTAAGGAGCTCTGGTGGTGCAGTGCCTAAGGCATGTGCTAACCAGAAGGTTGGAGGTTCAAATCCACCAGCCACTCCAAGGCGGGAAGACTGGGCAATCTACTTCCATAAAGATTTACTGCTTCAGAAACTCAATAGGGTTCGCTATGAGTCAGAATTGACTTGAAGGCAGAGTTTTGTTTTGTTTTGTTTTTGTTTTTATAGTGATGTTGCTAGAAATGCTAAGGAAAGAACCCTCAAACTATATCTGAGAGGAAAACAGTCTCAGAGATTGAGTGAGAACAAAGTCCAAAAATCTTCCACAGTATTTCAAATTAACAATAATTCCTGGACAGAGCTACCCAAGAAAGAGTAAAAAGAATGAATGCAAAAAAACTAGACAAACATGCTATAGACCAAACAAGACAGACAGACACACACACACACACACACACACACACAAAGACAAAATGGGGATGGAAGAGAAGAAAACAAGAGAAACAACCAAAGACCAAAAGAAAGAAATTACCATGCAAAATTTAGACAAAAATCTCAACCTAGAAAAAAAAGTTGGATTTGTTTCATTTTTCTTTTCATGGTTTAGGGATTGCTTTTTAAATTTAAATCATGTTTTATACTTACATAAAATATAAGATTCCAAAATCAAAACTACAGAAAAGATAATGTTCAGAAAAGTACAGCTTCTATTCCTTTCTCCTTTCTTTAGGCAACAATTCTTTTCAATTATTAATATTCTAATATCTTAACCAGCTCATTCCATATCATTATTTGGAGTCCTTGGGTGGTGGAAACAGTTACTGTACTTGGCTGCTAACCAAAAGGTTGGAAGTTTGAGTACACCAAGTGCACCTTGGAAGAAAAGCCACTGATTTACTTCCCCAAATATCAGCTACTGAAACCCCTAGGGAGCACAGTTCTACTCTGACACACTTGAGGTCACCATGAATTGTAATTGATTTGACAGGAACTAATGGTGGTGGTATATCATTATTTAGAGATATTCCTCATCCTTTTTGAGGATTATATAGTATTCCATTGTGTGGATGAACCATACTTTACTCAACCTGTTCCCTATTGATGGGCATTTGGGTTATTTTCAGTCTCTTTCAATTACAAATAATGCTGGAATAACTACCTATAGCGTACGCCTTTTCCATTTTTGCCAATGTTATCTTTGTAATGGATTTCTAAAGGTAGAATTTGGGGGTCAAACTTGCTAGATATTAAATTCCCTTCCATGAGTTGTACCACTTTGTATTCCCATCAGGAGTGTGTGAATATGCTTTTCCCCCATAGCCTTCCTAAGAGAACATGCTGTTTGATATTTGGAATTTTGCCAATTTGAGACACGAAAGATAATTTCTTAATGCATTTTCTTTTTTTATTTCCCTTATGAGGGAAGTTGAGCATTTTTTCATAAGATTGTCATTTGCATCTTCTTACTGTGAACTGTTTGTTTCTTTAGGTCCATTCTCTAACATTCTTGGTCCTCTTCTTCCCCAATTTGAGAAGCTCTTTATATACTAGTGACATTAATCCTTTGTGATCTCTGTTGCTAATGGTTTTCTCCAACTGTCCTTTGGCTTTTTACTTTATGAAACTTTTTTCTTGAAAAAAAAAAAAAAAGTGTGCTTTTCTTTAGGTAATCCAAAAATCTTCCACAATATTTCAAACTAACAAGAATTTCTGGACAAAGCTACCCAAGAGCATAAAATGAATGACTGCAAAGAAACTAGACAAACATGCTATAGCCTAAACAGGGCACAGATACATACACACAAAGACAGAATGGGGATGGATTTTGAGTCATAATTAGGAAAATTTCCTCCCTCCTAGGTTATAAAAAGAGTAATTAATTTTTTATTAGTTTTTATATCTAAATATGTCATCCTTTTGGAATTTATCCTGATGTAGAGTATGAGGGAGAATTTCAGTTTTAACTTTCACCTGGTTATCCTAACACACTTACATTTTTCAAATGCAATTGCATCAATATGTGGATTTTCTGTATATCTCATTGGTCCATTAATCCATGTGCCAATATCACCAACCAAACCATTGGTCCCTTAATCCACGTGCTAATGTCACATTATTTTTAATTATAGAAGAGCTTTAACATGTTTGAGGAGCTCTTAGTGTCTAATGCATTTGACTGTTAACCAGAAGGCTGATGGTTTAAACCCTTCCTTGGAAGGAAGATTGGGCAATCTACTTCCATAAAGGTACCTCCTTGGAAATCCAAGAAGGGGTCGCTATGAGTCAAATCAACTTGACAGCAGTGAGTTTTAACATGTTCTTCTCAGTAGGGTTAACACCACATCAATATCATTGATTGTGTTTTTCAGAATCCTCCTGGATATTTTTGCTTCCTTTTTCTTTCAAATAGTTTTCCAATCAATTTGCCTTGCTTAAGGAAAAAAAAATAGTATTTTTATTGGTATTACTTTAGTTTTACCTTTATGATGCTGAATCTATCCTAAACAGTAAAAAGACTTATGTTTTCATTTGGTCAATTCTACTTTTATGCCAAGGAGCCCTGGTGGGATAATGGTTAAGTGCTTGCCTGCTATCTGAAAAGTTGGCTGTTCCAACCCACCTGTGACTTCACAGAACAAAGACCTGCTGATATGCACCCATAAAGATTACAGTCTAGGGCACCCTATGAGGCAGTTCTACTGTTTCGCATGGAGTTACTATGAGTTGAAATTGACTTGACAGCACCTAACAACACTTTTATATCCTCTATTAGCATTTCCTAGTCTTCCTCATATGAAATTTTGGATAACTGTTATAACATTTACATATACACACATAGATACACACACATATATAGTATACATATATATAATATCATAGCAACAACAACATACATAATATACATATACACATAGATACACACACACATATAGTGTACATATATGTAATATCATAGCGACCCCATGCACAGCAGATGGCACCTAACAACAACAACATACATAATATACATATACAACAATGTTTTATTTACACGATAACGCATATTCTACTTTTCAGGGACTGTGTCTATTCTCTCCTAGTTTTCTATAGTTATACAGTATTTGCATTGTCAGACCATATGGTCATTATACCATATACTCTCTCTCTTAAAACTATCATTTAATTTTACAAGTAAATACATATTTAATACTTACTTCCAGTCCTTATGTCAATATCTTTGGAGTCATTTTGTTTGTCAAAAGCATGTTCACTAATAATGTCTTCAGGAAGTGTTTATAAGAAGAATGGTCCTTGAAGTCTTGCATATTCATAAAAGTGTGTCTTGAAGCCTTATTATTTGGAAGTCACTTTAGGTAGTATAAAATTCTTGACTCCATTTTTGTTTCCTTTAGTCCTAAAATACATCACTCAATTATCATCTCATACAAAGCATCACAATCAAAAAATCTTATGAAAATGTAATTTTCTCTTATAAGTAATATTTCTTTTTTTTTTTTTTTTTTAATTTTGTTCTAATTGTCTAGGGACAGGAAGGGAGAGAAGGTAATTCCTAGATGACCAAAAGAATTATGATTTTGTTTTTTTTAAGGCCCAATAATTTTAGTTGTATACATTTTGGCTTTGCTGCTTCTAATTGATTTCCTCAGAAACATAATGTCACATTTTAATATACAGTTTTGAGACTTTTCTTATTTCAGGAACACTTTCTCAAATTATATTGTTTTTAATGTTTCTTCTATCCCATTGTTTTTCCTGCCACATAATCTATTCTTTTTTATAATAACTTAGTATGAGATCCACAGTGGTATTTAATTTAAAAATAAATGTTAAACTCCTATGTTTGGTGAACATGATAGTAGTGGCTTTAGTCATGAGGTGGTATGTCTATGGAGTGGGGAGAGAGCAATGGAATTTAATACTCACCTTGGTTTAAACAAAGGAACTCCAGTGGATAGTGGATATGGCATTTGGCTACTAACCAGGTCAGAGGTTCAGATTTACTAGGTGCTCCATGGAAGGAAGATGGGGTGATCTACTTCTGTAAAGATTTACAGCCTCAGAAACTCAAAGGGGGTTGTTATAAGCCAGAATCGACTCACTGGCAGTGAGTTTGGTTTTTTGGTTTTGGTTTAAAGAAAAAACACTGCATTCAAAGTTGACAAAAGAGTTTGAGTCCTGGCTCTGTCCTTTACCTTAGCCAAGGTCGTTATCTTCTCTGAGCCTTGGTTAGGTTTTCTCACCTGCAAACAGAAACTAAAGCTGTTCTACTTATCTCACAGGGTGGTTGTAAGGATCCAAGGAGATACTAAATTTGAAAGAGCTTTAAGTGCCTTGTAAACTGTAGAGGGCCATGCAGATATAAGTAAAAATGAAGTAAGCAAAAGGTGGCCACCACCACAGGAGTTAGCCTGAAGTGATAAGTGTTTTAGGGGGAGGAGCTGAGGCAAACAAGCAATTTGACTTCTACTTACTCGTTCGCCCTCTCACAGCCCCTGACCTCTGCCTCCCTTGAGTCTCAAGAGCTTGTGCAGAAAACCACAGGCCTGGATCTTTCCTGGCCTCAACAGAGAACAGCTGTTCAAAAATTATGGATAAAATTTATGCATCCAGTTTACTTACTAACTGTTTACCTCATAGAAGGTGCTCTGGAAAATCATCAAATAACCATCTTTTTCCTTTGGGTAGAATCAAAGAAAGGTGTTTTTTTCAATGAGTGCTGAACAGTGTAAGCAGTAAACAAAAATATTCTATGATCTTGCTTAGCCTTGAGCAAAATCTACATCTCTTTACATATATTCATTCTTTAGTCACTAAATGAAATTATTTTTAAAAGCAGAGATTTTTTTTCCTCTCAATAAATTGTGGCCGTTTCATGTTATATTAAGGAGAGATGTCCTTGGGTTGTGCTAAAGGTTAAGCGCTCAATTGCTAGCTGAAAAGTTGGTGGTTCTAACGCACCCAGAGGTGCTGCAGAAGACAGGCCTGGCAACCCGCTTCCATAAGGTCACCGTCTTGAAAATCCTGCAGTTCTACCCTGACATGCATTGAGTCATCATGAGTTGGAATAGATTCCATGGCAACTAACAACAATGATGTATTAAGAAGAATCTGTCCTATTTTTTAAGAATCATATAAGAAGATCCACATCCACCTTCATGAATTTAGTTCAATATTTAGTCTTCCACCATTGGATGTTTTAATGATCCTCTGTCATTGGAATTCCAACATTAAAGGTGGATTCTTGTCAATTACTCTTAGAGGTAATCCCAGTGAACAATGGAGCATCCAAGTCCCAAACAAATTGTATCTGGTCCCTGCTGCTGAATTCAACCTTGGAAAGTTCTTGATGTTTCTGTTAGACATGTTACAATCCCTCCAACACAGATTTGCTTGTTTTTCTGGCAACCTGTGATTTATTCAACATACTTCCTCAGCACCATAATTCAAATGTGTCAATTCTTCTTCAGTCTTCCTTTTTTGATGTCCAGCTTTTGCATGCAGATGAGGTAACTGAAAATACCATTGCTTGGGTTAGGTGCAACATAGTCCTCAAAGTGAGGACAGTCTCCCTGTTGTAACATGGCATATGCATGTGAGACCTGGACAATGAATAAGGAAGACTGAAGAAGAGTTGATGCTTTTTTTTTT
>NW_006921616.1:13835678-13840997 GCF_000298275.1 Orycteropus afer afer | reverse complement strand
TAATTGGGGTTTAGTCCAATTCTGTATCCTTCCCTTCAAGGCTCAGGGGTCCAAGATTATCTTCTGTGTCTGTGTTAATTGGTTTCCCTTTTTCTTTGTTGAAGAGGGTCTGTGCAATCCTTCTGCCTAGTCTGCCATCATGCCGGAACTCAGTTTATTATTTTTTTGGTAGTGCATTTTAGAGTATCAGCAACAAGACTTGTTTGATTGGATGTAGAGTTGATGCTTTTGAGTCGTGGTGTTGGTGAGGATCCTGACAGTACCATGGACGTCTAAAAGGACTAACAAATCTGTCCTGGCAGAAGTGCAGCCAGAATGCTCCTTAAAAGCAAGAATGGCCAGACTTCATATCACCTACTTTGTTCACATTGTTAGAAGAGACCATTCTTTGGAAAGGATATCATGCTTGGTAAATTGGAGGGTCAATGGAAAAGGGGAAGGCCTTCAATGAGATGGACTGACACAGTGGCTGCAACAATGGGCTCAGGTATAGCAGAGCTCATGAGGCTGGTGCAGGATTGGGCACTGTTAAGTTCTGTTGTACACAGGTCGCTATGAGTCAGAGATGATTTGACAGTGCCTAACAACAACATTGTAACACGGAGTCCCTGGCTGGTACAAATGGTTAAGGTGCTGGCTAACTGAAAGGCTGCAGGCTCAGGTCCACCCAGAGTCACCTTGGAAGAAAGGTCAGTTGATCTACTTTAGAAAAATCGGCCATTGAAAATCCCATGGAGCAGTTTTACTGTGGCACATGGAGGGTCACCATGCTCCATGACTCGGAGTTGATACAACAACAAATTTTTGTTTGTGTGTTCCTCTGTTTTTGCAGCATGAAGACTGGAACTTAGTAAAGGCTATAATTATTATTATCATTATCAACAATAATTTTTATTAGAAAGACCTTCTGAAACCCAAAAGACCAAACCCATTGCCATTGAGTCATTTCCAACTCATAGCAATCCTGTAGGACAGAGTAGAACGGCCCCATAGGGTTTCCAAGCTGTAACTTTTTGTGAAAAGCAGACTGTCACATCTTTATCCCATGAAGCAGCAGGTAGGTTTGAACCATCAACCTTACGGTTAGCGGCTGAGAACTTTAACCACTGCACCATCAGATCCCATAAAGAAGATATTATGGAAGTATAAAAAGGGAAAGAACATTTTCAGTCAGAGCAGATAGAAAAGCTTTATAGGGAAAATGATGATTGAAGGCAGACTTTAAAGCAAAGTGATTAGGATGCAAAGTATATGTTGATTGAGAGTATAATAGTCACTCTAAAATAAATTTGCAAAGCATTTGCAAACTATTAAAAAATCATTTTAAAGTTAAGTTCTATACATACAAAAGGGAAATAATCATTTACTAAGATATTGGGTAATGTAAAGAACTGTAGAAATTATCCTGGACAACTATTTAATTTAAATGTTATTTTATTTTCAGTTGAGTCTCAGTTGCAAGAGGTTGAGTTCATTATACTCCTCAGTTCAGCACATACAATTGTAGTGTGAGGCATTTCTCTGGTTTTATTTATCTACTTACTTACTTTTATCCCCATTCTAGATCCTCACACTCCTCACCCCTGCCAAATACCATCCTTTTGTTTATACATGTTTAAGTATAACATATATTGCTATTTTGTACTTGTATTTTTTAATTTAGAAAAATGTTACATTGCCTTAGGTCTCATTTTCTTTCGTTAGTTGTTTTCAAGTCAACTCCAACTCATAGAGGCCCAATGCATAATAGAATGAAACATTGCCTAGTCCAGCACCATTCTCATGATAGTATGTACTTGAGCTTATTGATGCAGTTACCCTGTCAATTCATCTCTCTGAGGATCCACCTCTTTTTCACTGACCCTCTACTTTTACAAGTATCATGTCCTTCTCCAGGGATTGGTTCCTCCTGATAATATCAAAGTACATGGGACAAAGTCTCACCATCCTTGCTTCTAAGAAGCATTCTAGTTGTGATCCCTCCAACACAGATTTGCTTGTTCTTCTGGCAACCCATGATTTATTCAACATACTTCCTCAGCACCATAATTCAAATGTGTCAATTCTTCTTCAGTCTTCCTTTTTCGATGTCCAGCTTTTGCATGCAGATGAGGTGACTGAAAATACCATTGCTTGGGTTAGGCGCAACTTAGTCCTCAAAGTGACATCTTTGCTTTTCGAGATTTTAAAGGGAGTCTTTTCTAGCAGATTTGCCTAATGCACTATGGTTTGATTTCTTGACTACTGCTTCCATGGGTTTTGATGGTGTGTGTACCCTGTCCTTAGCATGCATCTCCACATTGTCCCTAGCCACACATTCCATAATGGTCATCAGACATTCTTCCTGTCCTGCCGTCACAAAGAATATTTCCATGAGCATCTTCAAACACAGGCAGTTATGAGAACTTCTTTGGAGTAAAGAGCCAGGAATGGAATCGATATATATGCCATAATTTGACTAAATAGTACTAGTTTCATCTCTGAATGGCTGCACAAGTCTGCATTCCATCAGCAGGCCATAACGCAGCCTGTATCCCACCAACACTTGGCATTATCCATTTTTCTATGTCTTGTGCATTTGATGCTACTGTTTTAAGTGCAATTTTGCAGCATAACTAATTATTTAGGAGCTCTGGTAGCATAGTGCCTAAGGCACTTGACTGCTAACCAGAAGGCTTGCGGTTCAAACCCACCAGCTACTCCTCAAAAGGAAGGTTGGGCAATCCTACTTCTGTAGTGATACTGCCTTGGAAACCCAAGGAGGGGTCACTGTGAGTCGGGGCCGACTCGACGGCAAACAACAACAACAACAACAATTTAGGCTTATACTCCTCAGTTCAGCACATACTAACTAACTAATAATTATTATTTATTTCTCCTACTTGTCTATAATAGATATCTGTTCCTGGTCTGGTTGAGATATTACAAATATATTCTCTCAATGTGCAATCAGTTTGTTAATTTTTTCATAATCTTGGGCAGGAATGTTTAATATTGATGTAACCATATTTACTCATGGATTTTGTTTGTTTGGTTGGTTGGTTGAAGAAAACAAAACTCATCTAGATGCAATGATGGGTCTCTCCTCATCCAGAGCAAAGAAGAATAAAGAAAACCAAAGATTTATGGAAACAGTTAGTCCAAGGGACTGGTAGACCATGCAATCCTCAGCCTATATGACCATGAGACCAGAAGAACTAGATGGTCCCTGGCTACCACTCTCAACCACTTGAAGGGAGATCAATGCAAGAGATCCTGGATAGAATAGGAGAACAATGTAGAACAAAACTCAAAATATTAAAAAAAAAAAAAAAAAAAAGACCAGTTTCGCTGATTTGATAGAACCTGGTAAGACCCCTGAGGCTATGGCCCCTAGTTACCCTTCAAGTCTGGAAGTGAACTCACTCTTCAGGCTTCCAGGCAAACAATAGATAGACATATGGGGTGGACATTTACATCAGGAAGATACACTTTCTGGAGCCATCAGTCATAGGAGAACAGAAGGACAGTGTTTGCACAGGGAGACAGATTGAGGGTGGGGACAGGAATGCAAGGGAGGGAAGAGGTAACTACAAGGAGGAAGTGGGAAGAGAGCTTACTTATTACATTGTGGGGAATTGCAGTCAGTGTTGGTGTAGTGATTAAGCATTTGACTGCTAACCAGAAGGTTGATGGTTCAAGCCCACCAGCCACTCTGCGGAAGGAAGACTGGGCAATCTACTTCTGTAAAGATTTACCTCCTTGGAAACCCAAAGAGGGTTGCTATGAGTCGGAATTGACTTGATGGCAGTGAATTTGGTCTTTTTGGTTTTGTCTTGAGACAAAATGTGTATGAACTGCTATATGGAAAATCAATTTGCTCTGTAAACTTTCACCCAAATCACGAAGTTAAAAAAAAAAAAAAAAAAAAAAGCCTCTCCTCATTTATCTTTTCATTCAACAAATATTTGAGTACCTACACTGTGCCAGGTACTGTTCTAGTCTCTTGAGATTCATTAATCAAAACACAAACAAAAAGCCCTGTCCTTTTTGCCACTTACATGCTAATTGGTAGAAGATAGATCACAATGAACAGACATAGTAAATAGATAAATTGTGTGGTCAGTTAGAAGGTGAGATAGGTCCAGTGGAGATAGGTCCTAAGTATTCTGCAAGATAACAGAGGTCAGGACTGTGGGTGAGAAGAACTGAGCATTAAAATCTGGGTAGACATCTTGATCAGACAGTATCTGAGAAAACAAAGAGAGAGACATGTCGTATATATATATTTTATATATATATATATGAAGGTAAAATATTCCCACAGAGAAAATTTCCAGAAGAAATGTCTGAGAGATGAGCACATTAGTGTGTTTGAAGAACAGCAAAGAGGCCAGTGTAGGTGGAAGAGTGTGAGGCAAGAGTAGCAGAGAATGAGGCCTGAGGAGAAAATGGGGTTAGATCTATGTAGGGCCCTATGAGGCCAATTAAGAACACTGTAGCCACTGGAGCATTTTGAGCAGAGGAGAGGTAATATCTGATCATATCTGGGTTTCCTGACCTATCTGGCTTTCATGTTGAGAATTGACTGTAGAGGGCTAAGATGACGAGGACCCAGGTTAGGATTTTACTGCGATGGAGCTGACAGAGTCTTGGACTACATACAGATATTAGCAGTGGAATTGGTGGGCATTGGTGAGATTTTGAAAATACAGCCAAAACAATCCCCTGACACACTAGATGTGGCAGAAGAGAGAAAGGAATCAAAAATAACTGTAATGTTTTCACTTAAGCAACTAGAAGACAAGAGATAAAGTGATGAAGAGCATGACTGGAACAGATTTTGCAGGGAAGACTAGAAGTTCCATTTTAGACATATGAAGTTGGAAATGTGTATTAGAACTCCAAGCAGAGCTGTCAAGTAGGGGAGATTCAGGCTGGAGGCAAAAATTAGAAGTATTTATATAGATGGTATTTAAAACCTTGACATTGGATAAAATAACCCACAGAGTAAGAGAGAATGGAAAAATGAAGAGGCCTAAGTACTGTACCCCAGGGTCCTCACATACTAAGAGGAAGGAAATAACAAAGAAGATGACATGGCCTGTGGGGTAAGAAGATCCACTGAACACAAACCAGTAAAGAAAGTGTTTTTTCCTTCTGCCTATGTTTCAAATGGGAGAGGGAACCCAGGCATGCCAAAAGCAGCAGGGCGGGAGAGCAGGAGAAAGAGGATTAAAAGGTCCTGGAACTGGGAGCTCTGGTAGCTTAGTGGCTAAGGCACTTGACTGCTAACCAGAAGGCTGGTGGTTCAAACCCACCAGCCACTCCTTGGAAGGA
>NW_006921616.1:13815391-13822341 GCF_000298275.1 Orycteropus afer afer | reverse complement strand
TTAAACCTACAAAATGGCAGCGGTCTTCGGAACGGCAAAAATCCACAGCTCAGCCCACCCCTCTCCCCACCCTCTCTGCTTGTTCCCCAGCCACGGTGCACAGTCCGCGCAGTCCCTGGCTGGCAGGGTGACCTTCAGGTTAATTCTTAGGTCCTACCACCAGTCGCGCATCTCCGAGCCGCCTGTACAGTCAGGGTCACTAAGTTCGCTGCCAGACCGCAGCTCCGCAGGTCTCCCTCTTTTTGGCATTTTCACGCAAATTCCTCTGCCAGCCGGGGCCCAGTCCAAATCTGCATCCCTTCCTTCAAGGCTCAGGGGTCCAAGATCATCCTCTGTGTCTGTGTTAACCAGCCTCCCCGCTCCTTGCTGAAGAGGGTCTGCGCAATCCCCCTGCCCAGTCCGCCATCCTGCCCCGCCTCTCCATGTTCTTCTTCATATTGCCCAGCTTCTTGGATTATTTGCTCAGCATACAGATTGAATAAGTATGGGAAAAGGATACAACCCTGACACACTCCCTTCTTGATTTTAAGCCATGCAGTGTCCCCTTATTCTGTTCAAATGACAGCCTCCTGATCTATGTACAGGTTCCTCATGAGTACAATTAAGTGTTCTGAAATTCCCATTCTTCTCAGTGTTACCCATAATTTGTTATGATCCACACAATCAAATGCTTTTGCGTACTCAATAAAACACAAGTAAACATCTTTCTGGTATTCTTTGCTTTGCCCCATGATCCATCTGACATCAGCAATGATATCCCTCATTCCACATCCTCTTCTGCATCCAGCTTGCATTGCTGGAAGTTCCATCAATATACCGTTGCAACCATTTTTGAATTATCTTCTGTAAAATTTTACTTGCATGCAATATTAATGATATTGTATGATAATTTCCACATTCTGTGGGATCACCTTTCTTTGGATTGTGTACAAATATGGATCTCTTCCAGTCAGTTGGGCAGGTAGCTCTCTTCCAAATCTCTTGGCATAGCTGAGTGAGTGCCTCCACCTGGGCATCTGTTTGTTGAAACAGCTCAATTGGTATTCCATCAATCCCTGGAGCCTTGTTCTTTGCCACTTCCTTCAGGGCAGCTTTGACTTCTTCCTTCAATACCATTAGTTCTTGATCATATGCCACCTCCTAAAATGGATGAAGATCAACCAGGTCTTTTTGGTGCAGTGATTATGCATTCCTTCCATCTTCTTTTGATGCCTCCTGCTTCATTCAATATTTTGTCCATAGAATCTTTCAATATTAAAAGATTGAAAGAAATGCTTAAATATTTTCCTCAGTTCTTTCAGTTTGAGAAATGCCTAGTATGTTCTTCCCTTTTGGTTTTCTAGTTCTAAGTCTTTGCACATTTCATTATAGTAATTGGCTTTGTCTGCTCAAGCTGCTCTTTGAAATCTTCTGTTCAGCTCTTTTATTTTGTCATTTCTTCCATTTGCTTTAGCTACTCTCCACTCAAGGGCAAGTTTCAGAGTCTCTTCTGACATCCATTTTGGTCTTTTCTTTCTTTCTCATCTTTTAAATGGCCTCTTGTTTTCTTCATGGATGATGTTCTTGATGTCATCTCATAATTCTTCTGGCTTTTAGTCATTGGTGTTCATTGCATCAAATCTGTTCATTAGATGGTCTCTAAATTCAGGAGGGATATATTCCCATGGACCTGTTTTAATTGTCTTCAACTTCAAATTGAAATTGCATGTGAGCAGTTGATGGACTGTTCCACAGTCAGCTCCTGGCCTTGTTTTGGCTGAAGATATTGAGCTTTACCATCTCCTCTTGCCACAGATATAATCAATCTGATTCCTGTGTACTCCATCTGGTGAAGTCCACGTGGATAGCTGCCATTTGTGTTGTTGAAAAAAAGGTATTTGCAATTAATAATTCACTGGTCTTGCAAACTTCTATCATGTGATCTCCAGTGCTATTTCTGTTATCAAGGCCAATTTTCCAACTACTTGTGGTTCCTCTTTGTTTACAACTTTTGCATTCCAGTCACCAGTGGTAATCAACACATCTTGATGGCATGTTTGGTCAATTTCAGACTGCAGAAGTTGAAAAAAAATCTTCAATTTCCTCATCTTTGGCTGTGGTAGTTTGTGTGTAAATTTGAATAATCATAGTGCTAACTGGTTTCCCTGCCCTTACCTGGATCTCACAGCTCTGTCTCATCCCTGGCTCTTCCCCTGCTTCCTGCCTCTTGGGGTGTAGTAATCTACTTCTGTAGATATAGTGCCTCAGCAACACAAGGGGGGGGGGTGTCTCTATGAGTTGAATCGACTCCATGATAGTGAGGTTTTTTTTTTTTTTTTTTAAGGGAACCAATTAGTTGTTAAAGGATTTCCCATTAAGTGTGCATTAAGTGGAAGGGGTCTATAATTTTCTTTTCCTATAATACCCTTACCTGTTTTCATAATTACATGCCTTCTAAAATGAGCTATATTGGTAATGTTTCTTTTCTATTTTGTGCAGAAACATCTATGAAGTAGAATTAAATGCTTCTTGAATGCATTTCTGAATGCATATTGATCTCTTCAATTTTATATTTCTTTTTATGTCTATTTTGGTATTTTTTGTATTTCTAGGAAATTATCCATTTTATCTCTATTGAAATTTTTACAATATGTAATTATTCACAATATTTTTATTTAAAAATATCTTTTGTGCTTATAGTCATTGGCCTTTGTTCATTTTTGTTTGTTGGATATTTTGTTTATGAATATTTTCTCTCCATTATTTGATCAGTCTTGCCAGAGGTCTATTTTAAATAATTATTTCAAAGAACTGGATACAGATTTTGTTGGCATTATCTATATTTGCTCTCTATTTAATTCGCGCTGCTCTTATATTCACTTCTTCTTTATTCTTGTTTCTTTGAGGATCTTTTATTGCTCTGTCCCTAAAATTGTTCAATTTAATCCTCAGCTTATTTGATATTCCTTATAATTTCTCTCTAAATATTGTTTTAAACATAGACTTCCTTTGAGGAGTAGACCATGGTCTATGTTTGTAAATGTCCAATGGGTACTAAGGAAAGTATTCTCTTATGTATGTGTGTGTGTTTATACATATATACATATATGTATATATATATGTATATGTGTGTATGTGTATGTATATATATATGTGTGTGTGTGTGTGTATATATATATATATATATATATATACACATATACATATATCAGAAAAAGAGTGGGCAATCTACTAATCTACTTCCATTGAGATACCACCTCAGAAACCCAAGGAGGGGTCACTATGAGTTGGAATCAACTTGAAGGCAGTGAGTTTGGTTTTTGGTTCATATATATATCAAAAGTCCATTAATTTCATTGTCCATTTACCTATATCTCTACTTATTTTTCCCTACTTGACCTCAATTGAAGAGAAGTTTTACAGAGTCTCCAACTACAATGTTTGATTTATCTAATTCTCCCTTCATTTTATAAATTAAAAACCCAGCTAAAATCCATTGAGTTAAGAAATTGATTTACCTTTTATCCTCAAGCACAAGCCCAAATTTCCAAAGACACATTATTGCATAAGTTTGTAGAAAGGAACCAGGTAATATGTTAGCAATGGGACTCAAAATAAATTTGAAATATCATTCTAATATTGAATATCTCCTCAGTTAGTGACCTTGGCAGATTTAGAAGCTACAATTATATCTGTAGCCATCTGACTATATGGGCTTACATGGAATCTGTGTTCATACAGATTAACATGGAAATGGTACGCAGTACAATTTTGTGGCATGAATCTGTTGCATAAATTGAAAAACAGAAAGGATGCACTACAAGGCTCTCTTACATTTTTCCACTGTTAATACACATTATAACAGAAAAAATAACAAAAAATTAAATAATAGTGTAATAAAGCCTCTTTTAATTGTCATATCAATAAAGAAGTTGCTGTTTCTGTACAATGGGCTTCAAAAGTGTAGCACGTGGGTACCAGGTTGGCCCTTCTTCTTTGAACTTTCCAGTCTCCTCTCCCTTTTCTGAGCTGCTGTTGCCTTTACTTAGAATCAGCACCACATAAAATAATGCTGGGCTGTTCCCTGTGTGAAGGCATACTGGTGGCACAGTAGGTAAGGCATTTGGCTGCTAACAAAAGGTTGGCAGTTCAAACCCACCAGCTTCTCCGTGGGAAGAAGATGAGATAGTCCTCTCATCCTCTGCTTCTATAAAGATTTATAGACTTGGAAACCCAGTGGGAGTGCCTTTGAGTCAAAATCAACTAGATGGCTGTGAGTTTTGGTTCTCTAGTTGAGGAGCACTGGCGGCACAGTGGTTAAAGCACTCAGTTCCTAACCAAAACGTCAGTGGCTCAAACCTACCATCTGCTCCATAGGAGAAAGCTGTGACACTGCTTCTGTAAAGATTTACAGCCTTCAAAACTCTATGGGGCAGTTCTGCTATGTCCTATAAAAAAACAAACTCACTTCCATCGAGTTGGATCCAACTCATAGCCATCCTTCCTTGGGTTTCCGAGGTGGTATCACTACCAAAGTAGATTGCCCAATCTTCCTTCTGAGCAGTGGCTAGAGGGTTTGAACTGCCAGCCTACTGGTTAGTAGTCAAATGCCTT
Organism: Orycteropus afer afer; assembly: GCF_000298275.1. Taxonomy (NCBI): domain Eukaryota; kingdom Metazoa; phylum Chordata; class Mammalia; order Tubulidentata; family Orycteropodidae; genus Orycteropus; species Orycteropus afer. The sequence continues at coordinate 13,817,748 of NW_006921616.1, read as the reverse complement.
TGCTATGAGTCAGAATTGACTCCACAGCAGTGGATTTGGTTTCCTATTTTATTCCCTGTAATAGAATAATTTTGAGCTCTCATTCTGTGCAAAACACTCCACTAGACATTAATGTGTATGTGGGTAGGAGAAGGTGAGGGAAGAATGGGACACAGACAAATGAACCATGGTCCATGTCCTCAGAAGGAGTTCATAAGGGAGGTTCTCAGAAGGGAAAGACATGTTTCCCAGACCCAGGTTTGATTCCTGGCCAACACACCTCATGCATTGCCACTACCCATCTGTCAGTGGAAGCTTGCATGTGGCTATGATGTTAAACAGCTTTCAGGGGAACTTCCAAACTAAGATGCCCTAGGAAGAAAAGTCTGGCAATCTACTTATGAAAATCAGTCAGTGAAAACCCTGTGGATCACAACAGTTCTAGTCACAACTCATCATGAGGATGGAGTAGGACCAGGCAGTGTTTCATTCTATTGTGTATGGGGTTGCCATGATTTGGGCTGACTGGATGATAGCCAACATCAACAAGGAAGAAGAGCGAGCAGGCTGAGTGTGAATTGGGAATCAAAGTCATTAGCTGAGGAGTGGAGAAGGTAGGGTAGCTTTCTGTTCCTATCCCAGCAGCTCAGGCAATAGTGACCAGTCCTATCTGGATCCAAGCACCGAGAAGCAGGATCAATGGCAAAAGACAGAAGAATGGGCCAACTTCATGGTTTTTCTAGAGAGAAGTAAACATGACTTATGCTGCCTATACTACCTATAATTTATTCAGCACCACTGGTACACTCTTATAGAAATAAGGTTACCAGGAGGCTTAAAATCTGTGGAGCCTGTGAATCCATTGGTTTAAAGGTTACCTGGGGAATTCCGATGTAACATGGTTCCGGTTTATATGTTTCAGAACAACAGGTGCATGTATTTGGAGTTAGATTCAAGTGAGTTGAGTTGGAATCTCTCACTTAGCAGCTATGTGACCTTGAGAAAGTTACTTCACTTTTCTAACTTCTGTTTCCTCATCTGTAAAATGGGATTAATTATACCCACCTCAAACATTTAATATGAGGATTAAATAAGGTAATGCATATAAAACAGCACAATGCCTGGCACATAGTAAGAGCTCAGTAAATAGTAATTATTGCCTTGAGTCTTTTTTTTTTTTTTTTTTTTAATTTTGATTTGGGTGAAGATTTACAGAGCAAATTCACTTTCCATATAGCAGTTCACATACACTTCATCTCCTGACATTGACCACAGTTTACCACAATGCAAAAGCTCCCCTCTCACTTCCTCCCCATAGTTACCTCTTCCCAGTGTCCATCCCTCCATGCACTCCTGGCCCCTGAGCTGTCTCCCTGTGCACAAGAAGCCCTTCTTTCTCCCATGTTTGTTCTCTCCAAAGAGTGTATCTACCTCAGGTCAACTCATATGCCTGTCTTTTGTTTGGCTGGAAACCACAGGTGTGGGTTCAACTCCAGACCTGTAGGGTAGCTAGGGGCCATAGTCTCAGTGGTTCCATCAGGCTGTATTGGACCAGCAAACCTGGCACGTCCTTTTTTTTTTTTTTCTCTCCAAATGATTTTGAGTTTTGTTCCACATTGTTCTCCCTCTCTATCAAGGTTCTCCTAGATAGATCCCCTTCCAAGTGGATGACAGTGGTAGCCAGGCACCATCTAGTTCTTCTGGTCTCATAGTAGTATAGGCTGCAGATCGGATGGTGTACCAGTCGCTAGGACTAATTGTTTCCATGAATTTTGATTTTCTTCATTCTTCTTTGCTTTAGACGAGGAGAGACCCATCATTCATCTAGATGGCAGCTTGCTAGCTTTTAAGATCCCAGTCGCTACTCGCCAAAGTAGGAGATGCAACAATGTTTTGTATAGTATTTTATGCCAATTGAGCTTGATGTCCCTGTGACTATGGTCCCAAGCCCACAGGTTCAACCACTCGGTCCCTCTGGGTAGCACTGCTGTGACCAAGCAGTGACCACAATCTTGCCCCTTATCAGCTCTACTATACACCTGGGAATTCTGATCATTCACATAAATTTATAGGATCATTGTCTGCCAACCCTATACGTGTTCTTGGATACACTCCCCAATTCACAGACATACCTAATTGTTCAGCCTGTCCACCCATCTATCCACTCATATACCCATGTTTACCTTCACTGACAACGCAGTACTGTATGTGCAAAAGGGTTCATCTTTGTTGTCTGTACCTCCCATGTATCTCTCTATGTCTTTCTCTTCCTCAATGCTGCCATAATGGTCACTCACATTTGGTAAATTGCCCTTCTCTTCACCCAAATCAATACTTATCTCTATCTATCTAACAGCGTTCCCTCCCCTCCCCCTCCC
>NW_006921616.1:13799130-13809650 GCF_000298275.1 Orycteropus afer afer | reverse complement strand
GGTGATTCACACTCTTCTTGGTGGTTTTTTATAATTGGCCCATTGGTGGAGAAGGAGGAAGTGGCTCTCACTCAGTAAGTGAAGTTGCAGGAGGTGTGGGTGTAGTTGTGTCTTATGGGGACTGTTGCTGTCTCCTACTCAGACAACAATTACAATTGAATAACCATAAAAAAAAATAAAAGCACATGGACAAACACAGCATGTAAGCACACAGGAACACTCACCAAAAAAAGAATAAAGGGAAAAAGAAGAAGAAGAATACAAGAAAACCTTCAATATCTGGGAATAGGGCACTAAGAGAAAAAAGGTAGAGAAGGAAAATAATGAAGGAAAATAAAATGGGAAAAAATCAAAAAGAAAAATAAGAATGGAGTTAACTATAAGAAAAAAGGGGGAAAAAATTAAATTAGAAAAAAAAAAATTTTTAACCAGGAACAGGTAAAAGAAAAAAAGCTGAAAACCAGGACCTGGGAGGTGAAGAACAAGAATAATAGTAAAAAGGACAAAAGTATTAATAATAACAGTTGTTTTAAAACAGAAAAATACAAGCAAACTAATCACCAGAAAAAAAGAAAGAAAAAAAGATAAAAGTAAAAAAAGAGAAAAAAAAATTGGTGGAGGACAGGGCAGGGCACCCAGCCTCCGTCTAAGCACACAGACTGTGATGGAGTTCCTGTGGGCCCAGAAGGAAGGTGGGAGTGGGAGATGGCCACACCTGTTCACCAAGCAGGTGTGGGGTGTAAGAGTAACAAGAAGAATGTCGCACCTTTTCAGTCTTGCAGGTTAAAAGTGTCCTTGGGGTTGCTGGCAGGCAGAACGTGTTCTTAAGCCCCTGGAATCTACAAGAGTGCTATCTCTTTAAATATCCAAAATGGTCAAGCTGCTTGTGAACATTCAAAATGGCGTCATCCTCCGGACTAGCAAAAGTCCCCAACTCAGCCTGCCTTTCTCTTCACCTTCTCCGTTTATTCTCCAGCCACCAGAGCAGTCCTCCATGCAGTCCCTGGCTAGCAGAGCTGATTTTTAGGATAATTCTTAGGTTCTACCACCACTCAGCACTCTCAAAGCTATCTGTGCCATGACATCAGGATCACTCAGGATCACTGTCAGACCGCAGCTCCATCTGTCTCCTTTTTTGGTATTTTCATGCAAATTCTTCTGCTAGTTGGGGTTTAGTCCACTTCTGTATCCTTCCCTTCAAGGCTCAGGGGTCCAGGATTATCTTCTGTGTCTGTATTAATTGGTTTCTCTTCTTGTTGAAGAGGGTCTGTGCAGTCTTTCTGCCTAGTCCATCTTACCAGCAATCCTTTTGAGTCTTCTTGAGGGCACAAATATCAAACTGAATAAGATGAGCTGTGTCCAAGAGGTTTCATTCACCCTTTCCTGCTGTTCTACGAGATGGAGCTGGACTAGCTCTTAAGGCAGAAAATGAGTTTGACAGATTAATTATGTCTAACTATACCTGACTCCAACAACTAGATTGGATGGAAAAGACAATGAAAAGAAAGATGGAAGAAATAGCTTCTAGACTAGGGCTGTTCAAAAGAACTTTCTGCAATGATGGAAATGATCAGCACTGTCCAATATGGTACCCACAAGCTATATTGAGCACTTAGCATGTGGCTAGTATGACCATAGAACTTAATATTGTTTAAGTTTAATTAATTTAAATGTAAATAACCCTATGAGTCTAGTGTCTACCATATTGGATATAGCAGTTCTAGAGGAAGCCAGCAGGAACTCTGGTAGCATAGTGCCTAAGGCACTTGACTGCTAACCAGAAGGCTGGTGGTTCAAATCCACCAGCCACTCCTCGGAAGGAAGATTGGGCTATCTACCGCTATAGTGAAATTCCCTCAGAAACCCAAGGAGGGGTCGCTGTGAGTCAGGTCCAACTTGACAGGACATAGCAACAACAACAACAACAACAACAGAGAAAACTAGCACATTAGTGAGCTTCTAGGTATTTCTGCCTCTAAAGAGATAACTCAAAGAAGAGTCAGAGCTGCGAACTCTCAGTCAGGCCTACACAGTATAAAGAACAGGTGTAAGTTTACAAGTTGTTCACTACCAAACAAAATAGCCCAGAATACCAAAATCTATTTGGAGGCCTGAATTTGAATTCTAGGTTATCTGCGAGTACAAATGGATTTCTTAAATCTTGAAAGATGTATTGGACCTAGATCAAAATGATCTTCTCTTGGGAGTCTTACACAATTCTTCCAGGGTGAGTTGGTCCCTCTTCTACTCCGTACAATCACAAAACTGTTCAGCTCTCTACAGCTGCACTGATTGCATAGCACCTGAGGGAATGACCTCCTTGTTGCCTTTCTATGAGCTCCTTAGGCAGAGCCTGTGTCCTCTTTGTTTTTGAATCCTCAGGACTGTAAGCAGTATAGATGTTTTAAATATGTTTGTGAAGGAGAGGGGAGAGAATAAACGATAAGAAAAGGTATGAGTGGAAATAGGAAAGAAGGAAAGAGTCAGGGATTGATAAAGCTTACTTTGTTATTAAAGACAGAACCTCCAGGTGCCCAGCTATGTTCATTTTTTCTGCACCACATATGGAATCTTCTGTTCAAATTGCTGAAAGGAAACATTCTAGGGCATGAACACAGAGTCATTGTTGCAACTTACAGAGCCTAATTTGACCACAACATTTTCCTTTCGTTTAATAGCTCAGAAATTCATCTCTAAGAACAAAGGAAAGAGTGGTTTGACTATCAGGAAGCTGTGCTTTGAATGGTGGACATAGCTAAACAACAAAGAGATAAGGGAGTTGGGCTGATTTGATAGGGAAAAATCAAAGTGACTGATCACTGAGATCAAAACTGGATAGAGAAGCAAAAATTACAGGATTCAAAGTCTGGAGGACTCAGTAAGACTAATAAACAAACTGAGTGGGAGGACAAAAAGATATAGATGGAGGATTCAAAAATGGAATGGTTCTGTGTATAGACAAAACAAGTGTGTCACTAAAGCAGAAATGTAAAGGTCTTTGGAGTTAATGATTTCCAGGAAAAAATAGGTTAGAAGGGTATGAGATCAATTACTTGAGTATACAGTGAAGATGCCCGTTGTAAGGGCTGGCATGAATTAAAATCATAAGTTAGCAAAATATGTGTTGGGGCATAGAGTGCTGAGGACTCAGGAGGTGACAGAGACAATAAGGTGTAAAGTTGAAGATAGTTCAGATGAGGGCCCTGTATCTCCAAACAGATGGAGATTTTTCTGTAAGGATGGGAGAATGGTGAAGTCAGAGTGGCAAAAGGGATGCAAGCGAATACTGCAGGACCGCCTTTCTCCTCTTTCGCTGCCTCACTTGGAAGGTAGGGAATGAACAACTCTGCTCTTTTGAATGCAAGAAAATCTGACCCCAAGGAAACCCAACCTAGTTAAGGAGGGAGCAGACACCCAGGAAGCAGAGGAGAAAAATGGAGGACCATCCAAGCCAAGTCTGGATATGAGTTGGAAAGATGAGTCCAGAGGACAGGGATAAGAGCATCTGGCAAAGTGCAGGAACAGGAAGAGATGAAGTTGGACCTATGGATCGAGGTATTGTGAATTCATAGAGCTTGGACTTCTAAGGTCAGCAATGGGCAGTCTTCCAGGGTTCTCTGAGTGGATAATTAATGTGACAGAAGCTGACGTTCCTCAAAATCAGTTTGAGATGCTGAACTGGATAGGTGGAAGAGGAAAGAAACTGGGATCCTGTACTCTTTGTCTCTCTTGGGTGCTGTGAAAACACCATTTGATCTCAAGCACGAGCTTGATGAGCTGTTGTCTTTAACGTCTTCCATTTTGGTCTGATCACAATGAATAAATTATTTTATACCCTGGTCATGGTGTAAATGGTCATTGATTCAACTCTTCTGCATAGAATTAGTTGTTTACAACCATCAGAATTGTGGAGCAAAAATCAGTGGATTATTCAGTGCACTGGTCCATCCAATTCAGCCAGCTCAACATCTGAATTCTGATAAAGAGCTTGACAAGTCAACATAGTCATTGCCCAGAACTCAACCTGCTAATGACCAACTCAACACATGGGCATATACCACATGACCACAGCATCTGCTTTACAAACCAAGAGCGAGAAAGGAAACTTGGCACAGGTCAGTGTCGAGGTGAAACCTTTTATCTACATCCTGTCACATTATTTGTCATTTCCATATGGGCCACTGACAGCTGTCAGTTAAGCAAGACTTACCCAGCCGCTGGCAAATCTCAAGGCATACAAAAAAGAGACTAATGGAAGCCTGGCTTAATTAGGTGATAATTAAACATTCCAGCCAGAAACCTCCAATCAATCTGACAGAACACACACGTTCAAAACAAGGTTTTACAGCAATATTCCAACAGACTGATAAGGTTTTGTCTCTCTGGGCATAAAAAAAAAAAGTTTCAAATTTTCATCAAGTATTTATAGTTTGAGGCAAGGATCGAACAGGGACATAACTAAAGGGAATCAAGAAACTGGGGCATCCCTAGGGAGTTGATTTGCTCTCCCGCTGCATGGGAAGTTAGGTAAGCAGTGAGCAACACAAGAAGTCTCAAAGGTGGAAAGAAGTCACACACAAGAGGCTCCACATACCAAGAGTGGTATGTATGGCCCAGGGAAAAGAGATTATAGTAGAATAATTGCACCCACTTTTCTTCTATAGTGATGATGAGAGAAACACAGGCCAATTACCTGCATACCCGTGAGCCTCACCACCTTCATGGACCCTTACTGACAGAGCCACCACTCTCTTCACCAAATACTATCTCCTGAGTAACTGTCCAGATTCCAGACAGCTCAGCTCCCACCAAGAGGCCTAGAGATAGCCCTTCTATTTTTTAAAAAGTAAACTCCTATAAAGGAATCCACCACCCCACCCCACCCCACCCCACGTCAGTTGATTGTACTGTGATGGCTTATGTGTTGCTGCAAAGATGGAAGCTATGCCACTGTTATTTCAAACACCAGCAGGGTCACTCATGGTGGATAGGTTTCAGCAAAGCTTCCAGAGTAAGGCAGACAAGGAAGATAGGCCTGGTGATCTGCTTCTCAAAATTAGCCAATGGGAACCCTATGGATCACAACAGAATATTGTCTGTTCTGGTTACCTAGTACCGCTCTGACAGGAATATACCACAAATGGAATGGCTTTAACAATCGGGAGTTTATTCTTACAATTTGGAGGCTTTAAGTCCAAGTTCAAAGCGCCAGGCTCTAGGGGCTGGGTGAAAGCCCCTCAACCTTGGGCTTCAGCACTGCCTCCTGCTCCCGGCCCACTGAAGCTGGAGGTGTTTCTTCACTCAGCTGCTGGGTGCTGAGGCTGACAAGCCCAAGGTCAACAAGTAACGAGGTACAGCCCTGATGTTACCAAACCACACTGCAGGCCATTGATTCAAGTCCATTGAAAGTCCCAAAATTGGTAGGGCATGGCAGGCTGCTGAACAATGACTCTGCTACATGCAGGGTTCAAGCATGCTGTAAGCTACAGACCATTTCCAAAACTGCTGTTTATGTACAGGAAGCAGACCGCATCCCTAAAGCAGCTACTCAGCTGCTTGTGGTAGATCCCACCATGGAGTTGATTGCCAATCTCATCATAGGGAATAACTACCACCAGCTGCCCAGTCACTCAACCAGGCCCAGGTAAGCTGACACACAACCTTAACTACCACATTGTCTGACTCACTTGCTTTGGACTATCATTAGAAGGGATCAGTTGCTAGAGGATGACATCATGTTTGGTGAAGTAGAAGGCCAAAAACATTGTAGGAGAGACTTGAAGAGATGGATTAGCACAGAGGCTGCAACAATTGACTCAAACAGGATGATGCAGGACAGGGCAACATGTCCTTTTGTTGTATACAAGGTCACCATGAGTCAGAGTTGACTGGGCAGCAGATAACAACAACAACAACAACAATAAAGACATAGACAGTGCTTCTATGGAAGAGCTTTAAATGCTATTAAATTCAAGATTTCCTTGAGTAGAAAGTTCATAGCATGCAGAGTTAAATATAGAAAGAACATGTACACAAGGATTAGTTTCCTATTTAACTGATATAATTAAATATTGAACTGACCCTGAGAGCTAGATAGGACTTTCTAGTGGAACCTGTGCTACCAAATACCTAAAAGGCTTTTCTTTTCTTTTTTTTTCCTGCTGCCATGGATCAAAACAAGCTGCAGCTCCCAAGGTTTCATTTGATCTAAAATGATTCTGATTTTGAAATGCATCTCCAGGTACCTCTCTAGTTAGCTGTGATCTAAGACCATCACTTAAAGTCATGGGGCAGCCTGAGTGGGGCAGAACAGTGACAGTGCAGTACTCTAGAAGAAATCCCTGAGTTCTATCATATAGCTGGCACAAATCTACACACACACACACACACACACATCCCACAGTGGTACATTATCTGGAGGGCTGGTGTTATTCTTTCGAAATCTTACCTCAAAGAAAACTTAGGTATTTTCTCTTTTCTTCTAAATTCTAAAAATAACAATAAACAAAATGAAAGCCTCCAGTAGGGTGGGGATCAGAGCCTTCAAGAGAAGTGGCACACTAGAGTAGAGGTTAAAGATCCCTGGTGACAGAGTGGTAAGCAACACGGCTGCTACCTGAAATGTGGATGGGTCAAACCCACCAGCAGTTCCACAGGGATGGGGTGGGCCAGGAGAAGACCTGGTGATCTGCCTCCATAAAGATCACAGCTTAGGAAATCCAATGGGGGCAGTTGTACTCTGTCCTATCTGGTCTCCATGAGTGGGAATTGACTGGATGGCACACAACAACGACAGACTAAAAGTTTCCATACGATTCATTGGGGAGGGGGGCAGGTCCGTAGAAGATGTACAAAGTCCACCAACATTACAAAGTGTTGCATAATTCTACTCCTTCCTCTTTATGTTCACTTGTTCAGTTTCTCTTCCTTTGTTTCCTCTGAGATAAGAGCCTAATGTCCAATTCTTTCATCTTCCGTTCCCAAACAAAAGCAACCACAATATTTGCAGTTAATTTCAAAAGCATTTTTATGTCATTGTTATGAGTTGGTGTGTTTTTCTCTATTCATGTGATTGAAATCACTTTGTGAAAGCTGAGAAAACTTGCCCTGATGTTTAAAGAGGTTCAGCATCAAAACCAGAAAACTTGTTCATGCAGAACACGGGTATGTCCTGGCAGCTTCTGTCTTCTGTGAAGTTAATACCAGCTGAAGCAAGGGCTCATTTGGCCAGGGTGCGCTCACTCTCCAAGGACCCTTCCTTAATGGTTCCCTTCACTGAATCTAGCATCTCAAGGCCCCAAAAATGTTTCTACCCTGGGAATCTTTCCCTCTGGAAGTTTTTCCCTGTATTTATGTATTTATTTATTTTGCCTTCACTATTACTTTGTGGTTCCTAAATCTTCAGTGTTCTGCATTCAAAGACCTCACCAAAGAACAATCGATCTGACTCTGTGATTTAGGGTCAAAGTATTAAGTATTTACTAAGGAGCTCTGGTAGCATAGTGCCTAAGGCACTTGACTGCTCACCAGAAGGCTGGCGGTTCAAACCCACCAGCCACTCCTCGGAAGGAAGGTTGGGCAATCCTACTTCCGTAGTGATACTGCCTTGGAAACCCAAGGAGTGGACTCGATGGCAAACAACAACAACAACAACAACAAGCTTAATTATTTATCACAGAGACTAACTTCCAAATGACCTTTACCCCTGCCTTGAATAGATATTCATCTATAGAGGAAGTGGCTTATGTAACTCTAAACTCACTGCTGACGGGTCAGATCCAACTCATAGTGACCCCTCCTTGGGTTTCCCAGGCAGTATCACTATGGAAGTAGATTTCCCAACCATCCTTCCGAGGAGTTGTTGGTGGGTTTGAACCACCACCTTCTGGTTAGTAGTCAGGTGCTTTAGGCACTATGGCACATAACTCTAGTCATGACAAATAAATACATTTTTGAGGTTTAGATTTTGTATTGGTCATTTCTCTGTTGGCTCTCAGATTCCTTCTCCATACTTCCCTTATTCTTTTTTGTGGTGAGCTAACCTCTTCAAGCTCCATTTCCTAGACTCCCTTGCTCATTGGCTTCCAATAAAGTTAAGTCAATGGACAACACTGGTGGATACTGGTGGTTAAGAGAAGGGGAAAAGCCCAGTTTACTCTACCTTCAGTGGTAACTCCAGAGATTTTCTGTGGTTCAGCAGCTGGCATGATGCCAGCTCCCATCAGCTAGTCTCCAGGGCCCAGCTCACACACACTGGTCCATCTGGACCCCCTTGTCTTCCCTTTACTCTATGACCTTAAGCAACAAGTTGATATTGAGTTGACTCCAACTCATGGCAACCCCATGGTTGTCAGAGTAGAACTGTGCTCCATAGGGTTTTCAGTGTCTAATTTTTCAGAAATAGATCATCAGGCCTTTATCCTCAAGAGCCTCGGGGTGGACTCAAACTTCCAACCATTCAATTAGCAGCTGAGCATGTTACCCATCTGCACCACCCAGCGACTCAGTTGCTCACTATTTTCAGCTCTTCCAACAATTCTATAGCTGCAAGGGAGGCTGGGAAATGAGGAGGTGTAAGCACTTCGTTTAGTGATCACTGGACCACAAGCACAGACTGTGATTCCTTTCACTAACTACTTCTTACACCACTGGCTTGTCTTCCAATTTAGTCTTGTGTCTATCTGTCATGGCTCCCCAGCTCTATTGCAAGTACTTTGACAACAGTGACAATACATCACATGTCACTTTGTCCTCCTTCCATTCAGCAATATTTCTCTCCTATAACTGGTTCATTCAACATTCAGTCACTAAATACATATCAAATTCCTGTTACATGCACTGTTCTAGGCACTGGGGATGTCTTACTGCATACATACACTAAATTCTCCATACTGAACTTATAGATGCAATCAAATATCCACACATTTACATGTGTGTAAAATTACAACTACACTGAGTATTGGGAAGTAAAAGAACACATGCTCTAAAGAAAATACCTCTGTAACTAAATATAAAAACAATATATGGCTGAGTAAAGGAAAAAAAGAAAAAGAAAAATCCCTTGTGTGTGGATTGTGGGGAAATCATGCCCTATGGAGATTCCAAGACAGAGAGCACAATGGAGGAGAAAGAAGGTAACTGCTTTGGTGGCCGGCAATTAGCAGGTGCTTCTGAACTCCCTGAGGAGTGAGGTTGCAATCAGTGTTCCCCAGTCCCCTGTACTGTGTCTGGTATAAGAAGCAACATGTCAGAAGTAATAAAGAAAAATGGCAGTGTAACTCCAAACAGAAGAAGCATATCTTTGGTACCTTTCCATCCTGTCAGCAGTTTTCCGTCATACTGTAATGGGATCTTATGAATAAGTTTGTTTTCTTTAATAGGAGCCAAAAGAGTATATATAATCTCATCAAGTTGTTTTTATACCACACTGTGAAAAAATGAATGCTAACATGATGAAAAGGAAAGATAAGCAACAGAATTACAAGTGAAATGAAGCCTTGGTGGACATGATTACTTCAGATATTCATATGGCATCTGTGATAAGGAGGTTGTCTCTGCCTTCCTCCGCACTTGATGAACTGTGGGTCATTATCCGAGAATGTCAGGCATGTTTGTCTTCCTTGGGTTTTATACTGGGAAAGGGATGTGTCTCCTTGACTTACATATATTGTTTTATTTATTTATTTTGCTCAATTGTGTGCTTATGCACTTTCAGTCTACTCCCAAGGCATAATCCAAATGACTTGGACAAATTGTTATTGTCAGCTTTGAGAAGAGAACAAGAAAACACCCTGCTACCCTCCAAGCATATCAATACAAGTTCTGAAGACTGTCATTTAAAATTACTTCAGCAAAGGCTTCTCCTGTTCCTCTGGAATTGTTTGGGGAATTTTATTTGGTTTTGGTCTCAATTGTTAGACAAGTTGCTCAACTTCCTACTTGCTTGTAGGCTGGGTTGAAATCCAAAACCGGATCAACTATAATTCACAGAGTACAGTGAATGCATATAATAAGCATTTAATAAACTCTGGTTGAAATTAAGTCAGTTGAATTGAACTGAACTGAACTGAAAAATTAAAGACTTGTGTGGTTCAGCAAATTAGAACATTCTGTTAACAATGGACAATCCAGGCATTTGCCCTACAGCGACGTGCTCTGCCTCCACACAGAGTGTAGGTGAATGAATCACCACGTACTTGGCCAGTCGCATACTCTAACACTGAAGGCAGATCATTTTTGTTGCATAATGTCATTGTGAGTTTCTTGGCTTTGTAACTCAAAAAGTATGGGCCTTCACAAACCAATGAGGAAGGAATGAATAATTCAACAATGGTATTGGGAAACTTGGCTCACTGTTGTTGTTGTTGTTATGTGCCATCAAGTCAGCCCCGACTCATAGCGACCCCTCCTTGGGTTTCCGAGGCAATATCACTACGGAAGTAGGATTGCCCAACCTTCCTTCCGAGGAGTGGCTGGTGGGTTTGAACCGCCCTGGAAAAAAAATCCTCGAGTTAGATTTT
>NW_006921616.1:13775152-13798740 GCF_000298275.1 Orycteropus afer afer | reverse complement strand
TTTTTTTTTTTTTAAATAGTTTTTTTAAAAACAATGAGCAGCAATCTCATGCATCACTTTTAAAAGGAGGAGAAAATGTAAGTGAATACTTCATTGCTCTCCAGGTGGTGAAAGGGTTTTTATGACTTAGAAGCAACTGAAGAAACATCAAAATAAGATCAATTAAATTGGGCACTGCTGTACATCAATAAAGCCATTGAAATGTAAAAGATGGTTGAAAAATTGAGAAAATATTTGACACAAATATTATAAGGTTTTAATATATTCAACGCATGAGAGTAATTACAACTTAATGAAAACATGAACCCTGAATTAGAAAATGGATAGGTATTCCACACACACACATATGCACACACACAAGAACCTAGAGAACAGAGTAAATACACAACTAATTTTGTACCAGCTTATTTATAATATCAAAAAAAATTAGAACCAATCTTAATATTTTATAAAATATTCTTAAGTGGACTATTGTTTGAAGAGTATATAATGTGGGAATATTCTAATTATAAAAATGTAAAAAGGGCTTCAAACAAATATGCAACACAGTCAGTTTTGTAAAATACATGTGTTTGTATATATACAGGCACATAAGAAAAAAGATTAAAAGAAATTATGTGAAAATTTCAGCAGTCCTTATCTTTTGGTAGTGAGATTATTGTCGTTTTAATTTTTTTTTAATTTATTTTTGCATTGTCCTTATTGTTTTTCTATATAAAGCATGTATTATTTTATAATCAGAATAAAACAAAAAGAATTTCCTTTAAGCATAGGCCTTCTTTCTTTTTTTTTGGAAAAAAAGTCCATATGTTAAGTCTCACATCTTTGAATAGATAAAACATGTTGGAAAATTTGAATGAAAGACATTGCATACTATTTCTGTGCATCAAGCCTTTATAGACTACTCATTTAACCTACAGCATAGTCAATCAACTGAACTTTCACCTGCCCCACTTAGTGTCTATGTCCCCATGCTCTCTTTTCTCACTGTCCTTACTCTTCTACTGGTTTGCTTATTTTTTACGGAAGTGCTAGCTAATGCAGGACACCTTGAAAGTGTAACTTGCACATTTTTAAATAGATCATGTCTTTTCTCCAACTCTTGGAAAATTTTAAAGGGAATGAGAATCAAATGAAGAGCCCTGGAGGTGCAGTGGTTAAGTACTCGGCTGCTAACCAAAAGATCAGTTATTTGAACCCACTATCTGTTCCACGGGAGAACAATGTTTGCTCCTCAAAGATTACAGCCTTGGAAACCCTATGGGGTTGTTCTGTTCTGTTCTATAGGGTTGCTATGATCTGGAATTGACTTAATGGCAATGGGTTTAGGTGGATTTTTTTTGTGAGTCAAATGGCTGGAAGATAGGCCCTCATGATGAGTGCTATGAATTTTTGTCCACTAAGGATTTGGAGTCCACCACTCATCTGTCAGTTTGTCATACTGTGGTGGCTTGCATGTTGCTGTAAGGCTGGAGACTATGCCACCGGTATCTCAAATACCAGTAGAGTCACTCATGGTACACAGGTTTCAGTGGAGCTTCGAGACTAAGACAGACTTGGAAGAAGAAAGGGGCCATCCATTTCTCAAGAATTGGCCAGTGAAAACCTTATGAATAGCAGTGAAACACTGTCTGATATATTACTGGGAAACGTTATGAATAGCCCTGAAACATTGTCCAATATAGTGCTGGAAGATGAGCCACTCAGGTCGGAAGGCACTCAAAATACAACTGAGGAAGAGCTGCCTTCTCAGAGTAGAGTTGACTTTAATGATGTGGATGGAGTAAAACTTTCGGGACCTACATTTGCTGATGTGGCACAAGTCAAAATGAGAAGAAACAGCTGCAAACATTGATTAGTGATTGAAACATGGAATGTATTAAGTATGAATCTAGGAAAATTGGAAATTGTCAAAAATGAAATGGAATGCATAAAGATCGACATCCTAGGCCTTAGTGCACTGAAATGGACTGGTTTTGGCCGTTTTGAATCAGAAAACTATATGATCTACTATGGTGGGAATGACAAATTGAAGAGGAATGATGTGGCATTGACTGTCACAAAGAATGTTTTAAGATCTATCCAGAAGGGCAATGCTGTCAGTGATAGGATAATATCCATATGCCTACAAGGAAGACCAGTTACTACTATTACTATTCATATTTATTCACCAACCACCAAATCCAAAGATGGGGAAATAGAACTTTTATACTAACTTCTGCAGTCTGAAATTGACCAAACATGCAATCAAGATGTGTTGATTATTACTGGTGCTTGGAATGCAAAAGTTGGAAATGAAGAAGAATCACTGGTAGTTGGAAAATATGGCCTTGGTGGTAGAAATACCACTGGAGATCATATGATAGAATTTTGTAAGAGCAATCACTTATTCATTGCAAATACCTTTTTTTTAACAACATAAACAGTGGCTCTACACGTGGACTTCACCAGATGGAGCACACAGGAATCAGATTGACTACATCTGTGGCAAGAGGTGATGAAGAAGCTCAGTATCTTCAGCCAAAACAAGGGCAGGAACTGACTGTGGAACAGACTATCCACTGCTCATATGCAAGTTCAAGTTGAAGCTGAAGACAATTAAAAGAAGTTCACGAGAACCAAATATGACCTTGATAATATCACTCCTGAATTCAGACTATCTAAAGAAGAGATTTGATGCATCGAACACCAGTCACCAAAAACCAGAGGAATTGTGGGATGACATCAAGAACATTATCCATGAAGAAATCAAAAGGTCATTAAAAACACAGGAAAGGAAGAAAAGACCAAAATGGATATCAGAAGAGACTTTGAAACTTGCCCTTGAGGGGAGAGAAGCTAAAGAAAATGGAAAGAATGACAAGATAAAAGAACTGAATAGAAGATTTCAAAGAGCAGCTGGAAAAGGCAAAGTCAATTATTCTAAATAAATGTGCAAAGATGCAAAGTTGAAAAACCAAAAGGGGAGAACACACGGCATTTTTCAAGCTGACAGAACTGAAGAAAAAAAATTGAGGCCTTGAGTTGCAATATTAATAGATTCTATGGGCAAAATATTGAATGATGCAGGAAACATCAAAAGAATTTGGAAGGAATACACAGAGTCACTGTACCAAAAAAAAAAAAAAAAATTGTTGATGTTCATTCACTTCAGGAGGTAGCACATGATCAAGAACCAATGCTATTGAAGGAAGAAGTGGAAGCTGCTCTGAAGGAAGTGGTGAAAACAAGCCTTCAGGAACTGAAGGAATACCCCTTGAGCTGTCTCAACAAGTGGATTCCATGTTGGAGACACTCACTCATCTATGCCAAGAAATTTGGATGACAACTACCTGATCAACTGACTGGAAGGGATCCATATTTGTACCCATTCCAAAGAAAGGCAATCCCACAGAATGTGAAAATTATCAAACAAAATCATTAATCTCCTATACAAGTAAAATCTTGCTGAAAATAATTCAAAAATTGTTGCAGCAGTATATTGACAGAGAACTTCCAGAAATGCAAGCTGGATTCAGAAGAGAACATGGAATAAGGGCTATCATTGCTAATGTCAGATGGATCCTGGCTGAATGCAAAGAATACCAGAAAGATGTTTACTTGTGTTTTACTGTCTATGGAAAAGTATTCAGTGGTGTGAATCATAACAAATTATGGATAACATTGACAAGAATGAGAATTCCAGAACATTTCATTGTGTTCTTGAGGAACCTGTACATAGATCAGGAGGCTATCATTCAAACAAAACAAGGGGATACTGCATGGTTTAAAGTCAGGAATGTTGTCAGAGTTGTACCCTTTCACCATACTTATTCAATCTGTATGTTGAGCAAATAATCTGAGAAGCTGGACTATATGAAGAACTTGGCATCAGGATTGGAGGAAGACTCATTAACAACCTGCGATACGCAGACAACACAACCTTGCTGGCGGAAAGTGAAGATGATTTGAAGTACTTGCTGATGAAGATTAAAGATTATAGTCTGCAGTATGGATTACACCTCAACATAAAGAAAACAAAAATCCTCACAACTGGACCAAAAAGCAGCATAAAAAAGTTGTCAAAGACTTTATATTACTTGGTTCCACAATCAACACCAATGGAAACAGCAGTCAAGACATCAGATGACGTATTTCATTGGGCAAATCTGCTGCAAAAGATCTCTTTCAAGAGCTGAAGAGCAAAGATGTCTCTTTGAAGACTAAAGTGTGCCTAACCTAGGCCATGGTATTTTCAGTTGCCTCATATGGATGTGAAAGCTGAACAATGGATAAGGAAGACCAAGGAAGAGTTGATGGTTTTGAGTTGTGGTGTTGGCGAAGAATACTGAAAGTACCATGGATTGCCAAGAAGAACAAACAAATCTATTCTGGAAGAAGTGCAGCCAGAATGGTCCTTGGAAGCAAGACTTTGTCTCACCTACTTTAGTCGTGTTGTCAGAAGGTACTATCATGCTTGGTAAAGTGGAGAGTCAACAAAACAGAGGAAGGCCCTCAACAAGATAGATTGACACATTGGCTACAACAATTGGCTCATGTATAGCAAGGATCATGAGGTTGGCACAGGACTGGGCAGTGTTTTATTCTGTTGTACATAGGGTTGCTTTGAGTCAGAGCTGACTTGTTAGAACCCAACAACAAAAACAAAGATTTGGAGTGACCCACACAGTATAATTTTGTTTTCTTCTCATCATTTAGACAAGTCTTGCACCATTAATTGTATGTTTTCTGTTCCAAGTGAAAGCACTGATGAGCTTTCCCAAATAAGCATGTGTCATCAATTTGCCTTTAGCTGTTTCTCTAATAGTTTCTCTTCTTGCCTTCCTGTCCCTGTTGCGTCACTGGCTCCCAGTTTTTCTTTTTAAGTAGAGTAGAGATATAGCTGTTCAGAGTAGATAAAGAGGAAGACTTGAAAACACAAAATTGGTAGAAGATACTTTTCAGTCCTAGGCTTCATCAAACAAACCAAACTCACTGCTGTCAAGTCGGATCCAACTCATAGTGACCCCTCCTTGGGTTTCTGAGGCAATATCACTACAGAAGTAGATTGCCCAACCTGCCTTCTGAGGAGTGGCTGGTGGGTTTGAACCTCCTGCTTTCTGGTTAGCAGTTAAATGCTTAGGCACTACCCCACCAAAGCTCCCCCTAGGCTTCATAAGTGGTAAAAAAAAAAAAGAGTTAGCCATCTAATGCGATGAGGCTCAGCCCTGAAAGACTGTATCTCCATCTTTATTGCCAATAATCCCATCATAACAGAATAATCATGTGATAATCATTGCCCTTTGCAGATACCATCTTATAAAAGTTAAATACTCCTGAAAAAGGACCAAAGTGACTAATTCTTGGGCATGAAGAACTTGTCTTTAAAAAAGTTCTCTTCCTACTCACACGGAGATGAGTTTTCATCTGTCATCATCAAAGTACTGTGGGCCTCAGAAGCTGGAAATTCTAAAGATAGAGGAAGCAAATCTTATAAAATTTATACTATTCTTTGGGACAAGTTCCACACATTTGTTACCAATGTGCCTGGTATGCTTGCTCCCACCTCTGTCAGTGTTGTTAGAAAGTGGAAAAGGAAGAGCCAACTCAGGGTGACAGCTACAAGGGTAACTCTGCAATGGTAGCTCTCAATTCCCATTGTCTCTATACCCTGAGTGTCCAGGAATACATCAGCATAAGCTGGGAGTCCTAAAGGAGCCAGATATTAGCCTCTGGATCGGCATTTGTATCAGGACAGGAAAGGAATGACAATGAGGCCACTAATTAAAAAGTCATATTTTGACTGTTCTGACCCTTTCTCCACTTAAACAATAAAAGGCAATTGCAGAACACGGCCCAATAACAGGAAACAAGACCAGGACTAGGGTGTGTTTCATAAACAGCTGCACTTTTCTGATGTCTTGATGAATGTCTTCAGCCAATCTAGAAAAAGGAATAGGTTTCTACATCAGGAGTGCCCACCACACATGTGTAATGAATTTCCATGCTCTGCTCTCCCTACCTAAGCTGTGGACTTGTGGCAGAACCATGAACCTAGTCCTGGGATGGGTAATGAAATGTAATCTCCAGATGCTTCCAATCCATTTCCAGATGCTCCACAGTGGCTTCTAATAAAGATTTATGGCTTTTAGGTGGTCCATCCATGTCCTGGAAACAAATATGGAATTGTGTTTTCCTCTCTGGTCAGCTCCCAGCCTAGAGGAATGTGTCCTAGGAAAGACAAGCCAACCTTGGGCTGACCTCTAACTGTTTTCATTAAGCTAGACTTCAA
The DNA here is from genome assembly GCF_000298275.1 of Orycteropus afer afer. Taxonomy (NCBI): domain Eukaryota; kingdom Metazoa; phylum Chordata; class Mammalia; order Tubulidentata; family Orycteropodidae; genus Orycteropus; species Orycteropus afer. The sequence goes on along the minus strand of NW_006921616.1, from coordinate 13,792,469 downwards.
CACCTCTAATGGTGCTTCCAGATCTCTTACTTTCATATAACCTATTTATTTATTTTAAAAGTACAATGGAACTGTGGTAGTCTTGCTAGCAGTCCAGTAGAATCAAGCCCTGTTCACAGAAAGCATTTGATTCCAGTGTGTATAATTTTACTCGGGTTTGTTTATTTTCCATTTAATCCAAAAGACTCCAGAGGGCGGGTCAAAGAATTGAAAGCAGGGTTTGAAAAGGACTTGGAGAAGTTTTGTTTTGGAAGCCCATGGAAAAATTAGAGATTATTATCTACTTTACAATGTTATTTTGAGCTTTTATGAGGACTGGTGTTTGAAGGTATTCATTCTCCAGGGTTTTAAGGCCTAACAATTTGGCATGAATGTTTTTGGGGACTTTTAAACTAAACAACAGTACTGACACCTAATACTGCCAAAGCAAATAACAAGATATATTGGCCTTCTGTTCCTTCTGCTCAAAGGCTGTTGAGTCAAATCAACTGAACTACCAAGAACCTCGGACATGGGAACATAGAAGATAGTTTACTCTCAGTAATTGCTTTCCACCTGCCATTGGAGGCGGCATTTATGTGAATAATTTTGAAGACAAAATAATCCAGTCACATGTGTCACCACAAGGGGATTGTAGCTCGGCGTTTGCTAGCTGTGACAACAGACCCACATGCAGACAGTGACAGTCCAGGAGTAAGCCAAGCTGCAGAGAGGGCAGCTCCTGGACCTGCATGTAGCAGAGAAGGGTAAAGTATGCTGGTTGGAGCAAACACAGTTAGTACAGAAATAAAACGTATTTTCCAGATTTAAGTGGCATCCGGTAGCTGTGCCAGAAGATTTCCAATGAGTGTAGCCTTTTCCACTTTTCACAAAATGGAAGAGATATTTAGAGACCTCCAAAGCCACAAAAGTCATAGATTCTGCTTCAGATAAGATAAGCAGGGTGAACCCACTCTCCCCAGGCAAAGATGTTGCACTTTTCTTCTCAATTTTCCTCATAATGATACAGTCACAAAAATGTCAGATTTAAGAGACCATAGAAATGGCCAGTCCAGCCAAATGAAGGCAGAAAACCAAGATCCAGTCCCTGACGGTTTCTCAGGAACCTTGAAATGAGTCTTATGTGTTTTGAACACATGCTTTTATCACCCTACATTTAGCTCATTCAAGCAAGCCTCCTTTATTTAGGGGACATTTTATAATCTTTAAAGATTTTTCTAATTTTAATAAAATATTTTGGCCATTCCTAATACATATTCATGAAGGAGTTCTTGCGGTGCTGTGCGTAAAGCATTTGACTGCTAACCAGAAGGTTGGAGGTTCAAAGCCACCAGCCACTCCTCAGAAGGAAGATGGGCAATCTACTTCCATAAAGATTTACTGCCTTGGAAACCCAAAAGGGGTCGCTATGAGTCAGAATCGACTCAATGGCAGTGGGTTTGGTTTTTTAGTTTTATAATACATGTGGTGTTGTTGTTATGTGCCATCGAGTTGGACCCAACTCATAGCGACCCCTCCTTGGGTTTCCGAGGCAGTTTCACTACGGAAGTAGATTGCCCAACCTTCCTTCCTATGTATCTGTAAATGTACTTGTGTATACGGAATATGGGATCCATGGGTGGTGCAAACAATTAAGCCTTGGCTACTAACAATAAGGTTAGCAGTTCAAATCCACCCAGATGCACCTCAAAAGAAAGGTCTGGGGATCCACTTCTGAAAAATCCTAGCCCCTGGAAATCTCCTGAAGCACATCTCTACTTTGGCGCACATGGAGTTACCACGAGTCAGAATCCGTTCCAAAGCAACTAGTGTACATCTATATTTGTAGTTGTTGTTAGGTGCCTTCAAGTCATATCCATTCATATTCATGTTGATGCGTATGTGTTTGAGTTTCTGTCTTATACAGAGAGAGATCAAAGGAAAAGTCCACAAGCTTCTTTAGTCCTGTGTTTGCTGCCCCACCCATTTCATCACTGATTTCACAAAACCACCTGCCCATAATTCCTAGAGAGGAAGAATGAAGCTCCTTGTGAAGGGGTGCCTATCCTATTTTTATTGAATTTTTGTTTTTTTACTGAAGACAGAGGAATTGTCAGTGGCATGTGATGAAGTTCTTTTGCCTCGCTGGGCTTCAGTTTCCTTGTCTATAAAAGGTCATGAGGATCAAATGAGATAATAAAAGACTTGGAGTGGTGCCTAGCATATATTACACACTTGAAATATTGTAGCTATTTTTAGTGGACAACATCATAAATGGTACTGAGGGGGACTGCCATTGAATAAAGTCAGAATTCAAATCAAATCAACAAATTTACATTACCTACTATATGGAATCACTATTGTAGAAAATATATCTTCATTAACGAATGCTCAACTCATACTCCATTAAATACTTATTGGTTATTTGAGTGGACCACAGGTAAGCAAAGTTAACATTTGCTAGTCAGGGACTAGGGAAGTTTAGGCAGGAAGAATGTGCTCATTCGAATTGGGACCTGGCCAGGACATGAGGTTAAACAAATCTATTAATAACTTAGAACTTCAGTAATTAAAGGTACACACATCAACATCAATGCTAAAATGACATTTTGTTAATAGACTGTCCTGGCAGTTGGAGTGTTCTTTTAAGCTTTTTAGCAACAACAAGCTGCTTCCTAGTCAGGAATCTTAAAATAGCTATGTCATTACAGAAGCATTCTACCTCCATCTTATGCCAACCTATGTTCTGTTTCTTTTGGAAGAAAATAAAATAAGATGGTTCAACATGACCTAAGAGTCTGTGCTATAGAATGTAAATATTCTTTAAGATTGTGGGTGTTCTAAAAGTTGGGAAATAGGATTACATTCCAGGTATGGCCAGATTCTTTTCTTGCAAAGTTTCCTTGGTTCCACATGCTCACAAGCCAGAGTCAATGTAAATTAGGAGGGAGGGGAATACGGTCATGGAGGAAGAACATAAACAAAGGTAGGTATCTCAGAATGGCCAATAGGGCACTAAAGGTGGGGGGAGGATCTGAGAACTCCAAGAATGTTCATCCACCAAACCTACTGTCATTGAGTCGACTCTGAGTCATAAGCTCTGGTATCATAGTGCCTAAGGCACTTGACTGCTAACCAAAAGGCTGGCGGTTCAAACCCAGCAGCCACTCCTCGGAAGGAAGGTTGGGCAATCTACTTCCGTAGTGATACTGCCTCAGAAACCCAAGGAGGGGTCACTATGAATCGGATCCAACTCAAGGGCACATAACAACAAGGACAGAGTAGAATGGCCAGCGGCAAGGCTATAAATCTTTATGGAAGCAGACTGCCTCATCTTTCTCCCACGGTGCAGATGGTGGATTTGAACGACCAACCTTTTGGTTAACTGCCTAATACTTTAACCACTATGCCACCGTAGCTCCTAGAGTATCCATACAACTAAATAAATGAATATTGCCTGCCCAACAATTCAAAGAATATCTGATTTATTGTCCTCAGAATTGCAATGCACCAGGACCAAATCAAATATAATGACAGACTTCCAACAACTTCAGCTTCTGAAAAAAACCTCCTTCATTAGTGGTACTCAGGTAACAGTGATGCAGATCAGGCTGATATTTGGGTCCAAGTCAAATAGGTCCCAGATGGATAAAGAAAATGAAAATTCAGTGAATAAGAGGAGACTGAGTGAGTGGGGAGTCAGTAATATAAGGGGCAAAGGATGAGGAAAGTATCTAAGGAGGGTGTAGACAGTGTGAAAGAAACTTGCCAGCACATAACTGGTAGCCAATGTCCAGCTAAAGACACTGGAAATGAGAGGTAGAGGTCAATGACTAGATCTGCTATCTAGGCAGGATTTGATCACAAAGAGCAAGTCAAGAGACCAGGAATAAGAATTGAAGGCAACAGGTAGACTAACTAGATGCTGAGCACTTGAGTAATGCCCCCAACAAATACACACACACCCATTGAGGACTTCATTGGTGGAAATAAACTTACTTGATATGTTTAATAGTTAGTCTCCAAAGATGGCCCCAGTGAACCATATTGAATTTGAATTGCCCTGTGTCTTCCTTTGACCAGTAGGATTTGGTTGGTAGAAATGACTCCGTGTATCTTTGGAGCTGGACTTTAAGAAATCTGCAGCTTTCACTTTTTGCCACTTGGAATGCTCCCTCTTGGAACTCAGCTGCTGTGTTGTGAGAAGCCCAAAATACCTGGAGAGGCCACATGGAGGAGAAGAGAAGCACTCTGATCAGCCAAGTTCCTAGCAAACCAGCACCAGCTAGCTTGGATGGCAAGTCATCTTGGATGTCTAGCCAAGTCAAAACTTCAGATGGAGCCCACATCACATGAAGCTGAACCACACAGCTGAGTCCACGCAAATCACAGAATCATGAAAGATAATGGAATAGTTACTATTTTAAGTCACTAAGTTTGGGGACATTTGTTATAAAGCAACAGAAAACTGACTCTGTGAAGGTTACAGCCACATAAAAGTAAGCATAAGCAATGCTTGAATATATCAGAGGAGAATGGAAATGATAAATGTGAATATTTTGCTTAAATTATTTATTTCACTCTGCATAGCCTTTTTAAGAAGACAGAGGCTTGTGTAATGTATTTAAGAAATGTTTCCACCAAAAAATAATTAAAAGAAACAATGTTTTATTATTGACAGGCAAAAAATTTATCTAAAGAGTTTACTCCTTACTTACTTGTGCCTTACTATGATTCAATTAAATGTATAAACAGTAGAATGGGATGAAGTAGAGAGGTGTGAAAGAAAATCCCAAAATTTCTAAACAATTTCACATACTACCAACAACAACCTTGATTACAGGTATCATGTCTTCTCAAGAATTGCTGTTTCTTAATTTTCTGCTATAGCTAGACATATGATCTCCTATTTTGAACTCCACATTGAGTAAGAATTCTGTTTTTCATGATGATGGCCTTCATGACATGACATCTGTGTTTATTTCAGAGGCCAATGTCTTACAAAGTGTCACACTGAGCATAAATGCCAAAGGGTAGGCAAAGACTAAAGAACAGATCAGATATGGGAAAGAACCAGATAGGAAGCTTAGGTCTTAAATCAGAATAGAAATGCCACAGCATCTGCCAAAACATCAAAGTGGGCCAAAGTCTGCAAGTCAGGAAGTCAAGGTAGAGGTCAGGAATTCCCTGATTACCTAAGGTCAATGGAAGTCATGACATCAAATAAAAAAAGACTTAACTACCAGGTCTCAGAGGCCAAGACTGCCAAAGTCTGGAATCCAGAAATTGTGGAGATCAAACTAATTACCCCAGCAGACAGAACTCAGAAGTGACCTCAAGGTTCTTTTATGCCCTTTCTGGGAATAGAAACAATGACCAGGAGGAGATGGATCAGGCTCAATAGATTTTGCAGAATTGAATCCTTTTCTCTTACAATTTATCAGGCTGATTCTCAAATAAAGAATGACTTAATTTTGAAGTTCCATCACTTTTTATTCTCTAGGACACTTAAAGTTTGAAAAGAATATTGCTTGATTAATCCTGTCGCATTTGTTCTCACCACTTGGCATTCTCTGAGTTTGCAGAGCATGTCATAGTTATTACAGAACACATGACAAAGTTCCTCCCTTTGTAGCATGATCATGACTGACATAGACATATTTGTCTACTCTGTTGTCTTTGGTTCCCTTCCCTGTAGTATGACTTCAGGCATTAGGGTAGTCACCTTGAGCCACCAATTAAAAACCCCCATTCCTTCACCATCTGTTTCTCAAAAGAGCTACTAGATGAAAATAAACAGCCACTTAAGGGGCAACATTTTTCAAGAATTATGGCCAAAAAGACATTGCTGTTGGACTAAAAACTGACCTTGTTTGGAATGAGAATTTCCCCCTGCAGATCTGAATTTCAAATGACAGTTTCAAAGGTCTCTTGGCTGGTGTTGCTTGATGTCCTCTATGATGGGCTGGACACCCAAGTGAACAATATGGTGATTTGTTTGCATGAGGGTGCTGAGCTGTGAACATTTCTGCAAAATGTGATGGCACAAATCTTCCCCTCTCCTTCAGCAGACTTAGCCAACAAAATTGAGTTCAGCGGCCAGAACAAGAACTATTGAATTTTCAAGAGACTTTATGTCTGAATGCAGATCAAGAAATGGCATGTTTTTAAGAGAGAAAACTTTAAAATATCTTATATTTATACTAATAGGAAAAAAAAAAGACAAGAAGCTGGATTATATGAAGAAGAATGTGATATCAGATTGGAGGAAGATTCATGAACAACCTGCGATATGTAGATGACACAACCCTGCTTGCTGAAAGTGAAGAACACTACAAGAACTTGCTGATGAAGATCAATGACTAGAGTCTTCAATATGGATTACACCTCAACCTAAAGAAAACAAAAATCCTCATGACCAAACAAATAAGCAACATCGTGATAAATGGAAAAAAGATTGACGTTTTCAAGGATTTCATTTTATGTGGATCCTTTACAATCAAAGCCCATGGTAGCAGCAATCAAGAAATCAAATGATGTATTGCATTGGGCAAATCTGCTGCAAAAGACCTCTTGAACCTCTGGAAAGTGTTAAAAAGCAAATATGTCACTTTGAGGACTGAGGTGAGTCGTGATATTTTCAATCTCCTTATATGCATGCAAAAGATGGACAATGAATAAGGAAAACTGCAGAAGAATTGATGCCTTTGAATTATGGTATTGGTGAAGAATATTGAATATACCATGACACTCCAGAATAATGAACAAATCTGTGTTGGAAGAAGTATAGCCAGAATGTTCCTTAGAAGGAAGGAAGAATGGCAAGACTTTATCTCTCATACTTAGCACATATTGTCAGAAGGGATCAGTCTCTGGAGAAGGATATCATGCTTAGTAAAGGAGAAGATAAGTGAAAAAGAGAAAGACCCTCAATAAGATGAACTGACCAGTGGGCTGCAACAATGAGCTCAAACATAGCAGTATTTGTAAGGATGGTACAAAACCAGGCAGTGTTTCATTCTGTTGTACATACGGTCACTGTGAGTCTGAACTGACTTGATGGCATCTAACAATAGCAATAACAACAGAACGAGTAACCAGTTTGCATGATAAAGTCTAAGTGATGGGATATTTTTAAAGAAATTAAGCTTATAAATTTCAAATGCATCAAGTAGGTCTAGGCTAACAAAACACCGATGAGTAAAAGTGCTTTGAGGAGCTGCTTTAATAAATAGAAAGGATTAATTTTTGATTAGTATATTAGTTTTTTTTTCCTAATAAGTAGCAACAATAGTCTAGCCCATCATGGTGTAGTGAAGTACTTACTGTGGACTTTCTAGCATAGTCTTTGTAACTCCCATCAAATGTCTGGGTGGGGCTATGGAAATGTGGTGCTTGTGCCCACTGAGGAGATGGATAGCTCGCTAATAATGTAAATAAGATGCAGGGTACCCTTGAACCCTAACAAGGGGATTTGTCAGTTTTGCCATCCTGCAGATCAGCCATGCTAGAGGTGGAAAGGGGGTCCTGACTACCACTAAGAAAACATAATAGTGGAACATGCCATTTGGACCTGGGATCCCTGTGCTGAGAACCTCCTAGATCCAGGAGACATACAGAGAGTGAGAGTGAGAGAGAAAGAGAGATAGAAAGAGAGAGAGAGAGAGAGAGAGACTTGTAACACCAGAAATGAGAGACTTTGAGAAGCAGTGACAGAGAAACAGCAGCAGCAGAACCAGGAGACCCGCAGAAGACCCACGGGAGATGGTCCAGTGACTTCTGGACCTCTAGAGCTTCTAGAGCTAGAAAGTTGAGCATCTTTGGGCCGAGGCTCACTGGCAGAGGAGGGTGGCTCTGGGCACTTATCAGCAGAGCTCAAACAGCTTTGTAATATGTGCTGGAGTATGGCAGAGGCCAAGGGACGTTGGGGCCAAAAGGCTAAGGGCCAGAGAGTAGCATGTCTGTGGACACTGTTGAGAAGAGGCTGTCCTGATTGAAGAACTGTATCCTGAGTTATTTCTGACCTGTTACTTCTCTAATAAGCCCCATAATCATGAGTATTGTCTATGAGTTGCATGTGGCCATTGCAACAAATTATCGAATGCAACAGAGAAGTCGAGAGTGCTGTGGGAGGCACCGTTGGTGACATAATTGGTAAAAAGGTTGACGGGTGGAGGTGTATCTGATCTTGATCCTCCCTCACCACTTGTGAAGTTAGAAGAGATCAGACCCCATAGTCATACCATTTTTATACCCATAAATTCCAAATTAGCATAATCTAATTCAAGGTTTACTTTAAAGAATCTAATTTAACAAATTTTATTGAGAATCTGTTCTGCACTAGACTACAGTTGATGCTACGGTTGCAAAGATTTGTCAGACATGGTCTCTGCCTCAAAGTGTTGACAGTGTAGTGAGTGACAGAAGCATGCAATTAATGATTACATAATGTGATAAATGTTATGCTTTTGTGAAGAACAGTGTGGGTTCAGAGCACAAGGTGGGGAGTAGTGAGATTAAGTCTATATTAACCAAAATGAAACCTGTTGCTGTCATGGCGACTCCCTATGTTACAGAGTAAAACTCCACAAGTAGACCCTGTGCAGCAGTTTTACTCTATACCATATGGAGTCACCATGACCGCAACAGGAGCTCTGGTGGTGCAGTGCCTAAGGCATTTGACTGCTAACAAGAAGACTGGCGGTTCAACCCCATCAACAACTCCTCAGAAGGAAGGTTGGGCAATCTACTTCTGGAGTGATACCATCTCAGAAACCCAAGGAGGAGTCACTATGAGTTGGATCCGACTTGACAGCAGTGCATTTGGTTTGTTTTTTTCAGGGTCTTCTTGAGCAATCTTTATAGAAGTAGATTGTCAGGTCATTCTTCATTGATGCCACTGTGAATTTGAACTGCCAACCTTTAGGACAGGATGTGTAAATATTTCATGGGGGGATTTATATTGGATTAGAGCCCTAAAGATAAATAAGTAATAGCTTATCAAGTTGAGAAGAGTCAGAAATATACCATAGTGGAGAATCAGCATGACCAAAGGCATGATGACATGAAGTGGCAAGGCATCCTTGGGAAGTATTGTGGCAGCAGCAGAAAGAGCCTGGGAGGGAAACAGGCAATGACATGGGAAAGAAGGGGATTCTAGATTATCAATGCCTTTTAATTTCTCCCCAGTAGAATTTTGTTTTACATACAATGTGAGCTAGAAAATTTGAAAGATTTTGACAGATCCCCACGGGTGGAGATATTAACTCAATCACAGGCCTCTACTGCCTCAGGGAGAATTAGGATTTTCCTAACAAGAAAGTCTATTTCAGCTTTCAATTTCCAAAACAATAGGGAAAATCACTGCTTTTAATTTCAAGAGCCAAGCTTTGGAGAGGAAAAAGTTTTTGCAAAATCAAAAGGCAAAGCCCTGCTAGAGCTGGCAGAATGTGAAAGAACACAGTAAAGAATTACTAATTACTGTATGATCCCTGAGTCTGTGTCCCCACCATTCACATGGCTTATGACCAAGAACTCTCTAGTCCTACACATCATTATTCAAATCAATCTGGAACCCATCTGAGATGATGCTAAAATAACAAGGAAGAGATTGTTAGGTTAAATCTAGAAGCATTAATATACCCGTGGAGTAAACCAAATTAACAGCTTCTCAAATATTATGCTCACATGTAATAGTCATAAATTAGGGGCGCGTTTCACTACTCTTCTGCTAAGGACGTCTCTTAAATCAATCCGTTAAGGGAACTAACTGTTAAGTCCCACCCCCCATCCCAAGTAAAGATGCTGAGGTTCTTCTTATTCACATCATCATCTTCAGTTTCTTTTTTCTGGAACCTCACCCTTTATTCAGGAATATATGTCTGTCCTATTGTAGAGAGGTCACTTAGGGTGGACTCACAAATGAAGTCACACAACATGGGAAGCATTACTCCTGATGTGCACAGAGGACTCTGAGGCTCAAGTATCTTCTGAAGGTGAGAGAAAAGCAGAGATAACAAACAAGGGATTGGAGCTCAGAAGACCCAAGACCACTGTGTCAGAAAAAAAAAGGCCTGTAGACCTGGGAAACCCAGTCTAAGTCCCATATGAGGGAGGAGAGAGAGTCATTTGATACTGAGCTTCACTCCCCAGATGTGAGTGTGGAAGCCTAGGAGACACGTTCCTTGCACAGTCCTGTATGGCCTGGTATATAGGAAGGGCCAACCTGGAAGCACTATTTCAAGTCAGATCTCAGTTCTCACCACACTAGGGTCCAGGCAGAGTTCTTCTCAGATTCTAGAGGGAAATGGCACTTTTTAAGGACAGCAAAATGTACAAGGAAGAGGAATACTGTGTGATGACATGTTGAAATATATTAAATATTGGTTAGTCTCATACCATGAAGGGGTTTCATCACAGACTCAGTGTAGGGGGAAATTTCAAACTCTCTGTTTACCTCCTCACTTCTCACCGTAGTAGAGACAGGGGTCCTCAGCACTGCACCTGCATCTAGACATCCTGGAACCTCAAGCTCTGTTTTGTGGGGTTTGCAGATGTCCTGGCCATTCAAAGGGGGGTTTCCCATGTGAGAAGGTGGCTGGGCAGTCTCTGGCATGGGTTCATGGCTATCGCAAGATGAACAAGAGAAGGCAGTTAGGTATCAATAAGATGGGAAAGCACATTCATAATATTTCAAGATGAGTTCTTCATACATGTGCTTGAGAATGAATGAGTCTACACAGAGGGAGTAAGGGGTGGGTTGGAGGTGGAAGAGGCTGGATGCAAGGCCTCTTCTCAATGCACAAATGAGAATTTCAGATAGACAATAGCAATAGGAGTGGAGACCAACTTTTATATGTGACAGTTTGAGTGTGGGTGGCAGTAAAGAAGGAGTAGAATACAATGACTCCTAGAACTTTAAGGCAGTTGACTGCTAACCAGAAGGTTGGTGGTTCAAACTCACCAGTCACTCTATAGAAGGAAGACTGGGCAATCTATTTCTGTAAAGATTTAGCACTTCAGAAACCCAAAGGGGATCACTATGCATTGGAATCAACTCAAGTTTGGTTTGGTTTTGTATGAGGCTTTAGCTTGGATGGCAATGCCATGCTATAAAACAAGAAACAACTTTGCAAGGAAGAAAATAATTTGAGGTTCTAGAAACAGAAACTAGATTGCATTGGGAAGAAAAATGAATGGTATTTAAGGAAATGGAAGTTTGAACTACAAGTCCACAATTGAGGACCTGAAGGGAAGGTGAGAGATGTACTGTCCATCATCGGGAAATCTACTCTCATGCTCCTCAATCTATTCCCCTGTTCCAGCGCCTGACAGTTGGGGAAGCACTCTAATATCTAGGATATTCTTCATTAACCTCTCAAATCATGGCCCCAACCCTCTCCTCTAATTAAGGGAAGCAAGCTACCCCCATTGCCTAGTGTGTATATATATATACACACACACACTGCAGCCTCAATAGATATTTTCTACTGCTGCAATTTCTCTTCTACCTTCAACAGAAAAAAGAAGAAACTGATCACCACTCTCTGTAGAGTAGTCCTCCTTGAAAATAAAAGTTAATTAACATTTACTGAACCTTTCCTGGACACACAGTACAGTGCCAGATGCCCAAAGAAAACTAAGGATGGAAATGTAGGTGTGGTATTACAAACAAACAAGAAGAGAAGAAGCAAACCAGATTAACAGATCAAAGCCAAATTTAACACTTTTCTTCCCATGGATGCAATAGTCTGTCTCACCAGTAAACAAATCCACTTTAGTGGAAAGAATTTTCATCCCTCAAGTACATTGTAGATAAGATTTTTTTAAAGCAATTCATAAGCTCAAGAACTGAGCCATCTCTAATCATCTCCCTACAAGTAATAAATGCCTGTGAGTGTAATTTATTTTTCAAGTCTTCTTGGACTTGACATCTATAAGCCTTATTCAGTTCTTCACAGACCATAGCACTGAAAGTTCATCTGAAAGTTCATCTCTAGTCAATGCACATATGAGCCCTAATCCCACAAATCCATTGCTTTCCCTTTGCTCAAGACACTGCTAGTCAACCCAGGCTTCTATTAGCATAATGAGGTTCTCATTACGCTTTACATCTATGGAAAATGGGACCAATTATCTTTCTTAACTCTCCCATGGATATTAGAATGTGAAACCCAACTGAGACTCACAATCATGGGAGATACTATATTTCTAGGCCTATCAGTCAAGCTAGACTGATAGGCTTGACTTTTCGAAATCTACTTCTAACCACTCCCTACCAACAAAAATCACTGAAGCATTGACCTGAACATTACTGCTTCTGATACTTGATCATAACTGGCCAGAATACATCTCCCTTTGTTCCCTCTTTCCACATAGCACTTTATCTTCAAGGTCAAGTTCAAGTGAAGCAGACTTTGTAACATTTTGGTTTATTCTAGCATGTGGAGAAAATTATGTCATTAGAGTCACTACTTAAAGAGATACTACGGATAGAGGTGGTCCAGCTATTTCGTCCATTGTTTCTAACTTTTGGTGTGGAGGCATCTCCCCCAGGCACACTATATACCATTCAAAGACATGCACTATGTGAATGATCTTCAAATTTAAACCTGTTTTATGATTTGGAATTTCACACTGACTTACTGATCTTTCAAACTCATCTCCACTGAAGACATGTTTTAGGCCTTTCAAACTGTCCATTTCCCCATAAACAGTATGGATTATTGTATGACCCAAAAGAAGTATCAGTTGCTTTAGGAATATATGTAACTTTGCGTCTCTTTTAATTAAATTCCATGTGTCCTTGGTTCCAGTGAAGTGCCAATGGGGTTTGTGTAGATAGAGGAATTGGGGAAAGCATCAGAAAGTCCCTATTCTTCTGGCAATCTCACCAAATATCTGTACTTGAGAGATTTTTCTCTTTGTTACCTTGTTTTCCTCAATTGTTTGTTGTTGTTGTTGTTATGTGCCGTCGAGTCAGACCTGACTCATAGGGACCCCTTCTTAGGTTTCTGAGACAGTATCACTAAGGAAGTAGATTGCCCCATCTCCCTTCCGAGGAGTGGCTGGCGGGTTTGAACCACCAGCCTTCTGGTTAGCAGTCAAGTACCTTAGGCACTACGCTACCAGAGCTCCCCAATTGTTTTGTATTGTGGTAAAACATACTCAACATAAAATTTTCCATTTAAGCTGTTTTGAAGTGTACACTGGTGACGTAAATATGGTCCACAATGTTGTACTACTATCACCATTACTGTGTTTCCAAACTTTTCATCACCCCAAAGAGAATCTCTATGTCCATTAAGCAGTAACTTCCACCCCCAACCCCTGGTAACCATGAATATACTTTCTGTCTCTATATATTTTCCTATCTTAAGTATTTCATAGAAATGGGATTGTACAATATGTATTTTTTCTCTTACTTATTTTACTCAGATTAAAGTTTTCTATCTTCATCCATGCTATAGCATGTATCAGAAGTTCAAAGTTCATTTGTCTTTGTGGTTGAATAAGTTCCCATTTTATGGACCCACTACACGTTGCTTTTCCAGTCCTCTGTTGGTGGACACTTGGGTTGTTTTTGCTTTTTGGCTATTATGAATAGTGTTGTAATGAACACTGGTGCACACGTATCTGTTTGAGTCCCTGCTTTCAAGTCTTTGAGGTATAGACCTAGGCATGGAAATTACTGGGTCGTGTGGTAGTTCTATGTTTAACTTTTGGAGGAACCACCAAATTGCTTTCCACAAAAGCTGTAACATTTTACATTTCCAACAACAAAAATGAGTAGTTTTTCTGTATTTTTGAGTTTTTTTTTTTCTTTAAATGAAGAAAACATTATAATTTTTTATCTGTTCTCTTATCTAAGGATTATGCACAATAGCAGCAGTTGGCCAAACTCCAGAGTAACTTCCCTGTATTCCTCATGTTAGAACTCAAGCAGTCTGTTCTCTGGTAGACACTGCTTTGGGAAAGAATATAGTGGGCTGCCTTCTACTAGACATCTGGCCTAATACAACGAACAGCATCTAAGTGAGGTTTCTGCCCTGTGTTTGAGGTTCTCTTGATGAACTAGGTTTGAATAGCTGAGGAAACAAACTCAGGTCCTAAGATACTCAAGCCAACCTCACTGGCACGGAGAGTCTCTAGACATAATCTTGAAGGAGAGAGAAGAAGCTCTTGTTGGATCCAAAATTCTTGGTAGAGGGTTACCTGAGTGGTGGGCAGAGGCAGAACTTATAAACATGGCTCTTGTGTGAGGTGAGGGCTCCTCTGACTACCTCTGTCTCAGGTTCAAATACTTGCTATTGTGTTGTTAGTAGGTGCTATCAAGTCAGTTTGGATGCATAGCTACCATATATACAACAGAATGAAACGTTGGCCAGTCCTGTGCTGTCCTCACAATCATTGCTATGTTTGAGCCCATTGTTGCAGCACTGTGTCGATCCATCTCATTGAGGGCCTTCCTCTTTTTCACTGACCCTCTACTTTACCAAACATGATGTCCTTCTCCATGGACTGGTCCCTCCTGATGATATAACTATGCTCACTTCTTCTCACTTCTAAGGACCAATCTAGCTGTACTTTTTCCAAGATTGAGTTGTTTGTTTTTCCGGCAGGCCATGGTATACTCAATATTCTTCACCAACATTATAATTCAAAGGCATCAATCCTTCTTCAGTCTTCTTCACTCACTGTCCAGTTTTCACATGTCCATGAGGTGACTGAAATGAGCATGACTTGTAAAAATTAGACCAACTCAGTAATCGGCATTAGAAACTGAAATAAGAGAAGATAGCTTCTGATGTAAATTCCTCCCTAGAGATTTTCTCTGTCTCTGAAATGGTCATTTCCTTTCTGTAAGACACAGATTAGTCTTCAGAGTATCATGATACCTGAGGACTTTGGTTATCAAGGTACAAGCACATGTTCACAGAGAATAGACTTGGGTAGGCTCTCACCATGATTTAAGGAACTTGATTTGGGGAATGTGAGACGAGAATGGGGAAAGGCAGAACAGGTATCAGGAGGTATAAAAGCCCATTTACAATGCTCTGAATGAAATTTGGAAGGAAACCTTAACAACTTAAAAGCCAAAGGATGGAATTTTACTAGCTATCAAATCCTCTCTCTCTCTCTCTCTCTATCTCTCTCTCTCTCCCCCGATCTGTCTCTTGCTCTCTCTCTATCTCAAGCATGCACACACACACACACACAATAGATTTTATTCTCTCTCATTTCCTAGATCAGGAAACTAAAGCCCAGATGGGAAATGTAAGACACTAAGGTCCTTCCAAGGAAATGGCAGTGATAGATTTCATTCTAGTGTGTACATCTGTGTCATCTCTACTTGTAGAATTGTTGATATTTCCCTGTTGAGACACTTCCCTGTATCTTTCCCCTGTATCAAACCACTCACTCCTCCAAAGTTTCAACCAAGAAGTAGTAGAGGGGACCAGTTAAAAGAGAAGCCTCTGTTCCAGAACACCTGGTTCCTCCACCTTGTCACTGTGTGATTTTGGAAAACTTACTTAATCTTTCCACACTTCAATTTCCTTCTCTGTAAAATGGAGATGATAATAAAGCTGTCTACTTCATAGGTCTTCAGGAAAATAACATACCTAAAATACTGAGAACAGAATTGGCACCTAATAAGCTCCTGTTGAGTGCTAACAATTAATTATGACAATTGAATTAATTATAATTTAACTCGACTCCTTTTTAAGCCTCATATTGGTTATTCCTCCCCTTGTTCATTATATTCAAGCAAAACGTCCACTACTGTGTCGCCTCTATGCCTTTCATGCTTCCAGTGCTCCTCCTTCTGTCTACAAAGGGCTCCCCAATCCTATTTCATTGCTGTTGTTAGGTGCCTTCAAGTCATCATTAACTCATAGTCACCCTATGTACAGCAGATGAACCTATACTGCTGGTAAATTCATATTCCAGCTTTAAACTTTTCCTTCTGGAAACCTCCATTGAACCTTACCAAAAGAAGCTTGATACTCTTCCTTCTGTAAGAACTTTACAATGATTACACTAGTATTCTGGGACTTAAACCAAAAAATCAGTTGCTGTTGAGTTGATGCCAACTCATGGTGACATCAGGTGTGTCAGAGTGAAATTGTGCTCCATAGGGCTTTCAGTGGTTAAGTTTTTGGAAGGAGATCACCAAACCTATCCTCCAAGGTAACTCTTGATAGACTTAAACATCCAGGCTTTCAGTTAGCAGTAGAGTGTGTTAACAATTTGTAGCACCCAGAAACTCTAGGATTTACCCATTCTATTGTAATTTATATACCCATTTATATCTCCTATCAAACAGTGAACCACTTGAGGGCAAGAGGCCATTCAGTTTTTTACTGTTTGAAAATACATACAACATAAACACTTGCCTTTTTAGCCATTTTCAAGTGTACAATAGGGTGGCATTAATTACACACACAGTGTCGTTTAACCATCACCACTATTTGTTTCCAAAACTTCTGCATCACCCCAAGCTGAAACTCTATACCCATTAAGCAATAGCTCCCCAGTCCCTCCTCCTTCTAGGCTATGGGCACCACTAGTCTACTTACTGTCACTATGAATTTGTCTATTCTTAATATTCCATATAAAGTGGATCATACAAAATCTATCCCTTCACATTTTTTTCACTTAGTATAATGTCTTTAAGGTTCATTCATGTTGCAGCAGGTATTACAAAATCATTCCTTTTTATGATGCAATAATATTCCTTTGTAGGGGTTGTTTAACTTTATTATCCAATAGACACAGCATAATGCCTAGCACAAAGTATATGTGTCATAGACAATGCCATGTGTTCACCAAAGTCTGTTTATAATTCTTCCTTCCTGGGTATAAAGAAAACTATGTTTTCCAGGCCAGCTGAATTTAGGCAAGGCCGTATCACTACAGACAGTGAGATGTGTGCTGCCTCCAGGCAGGGACAGTAGAGAGTCTAGTGTAATTCTCCAACCTATCTATTCCTCTGTGCAGACACTGTGGAGGCTTCATGTGAAGATGGCAGAATCACAGGATCCAAGTAGCCAGGATTGTTGACCTGGGTCATCACCCAGACCCACTGAACTCTGAGCAAGACATACACTTTCACTGGGCTAAGCCACTGTGATGTTGGAGTTGTTTGTTTCTGCAGCATTGACTAGACTCTTATGACCAAAACAGTTTAATAAGCATCAGTTAGGATCCGGCAAGATGGCGGACTAGGCAGAAGGATTGCACAGACCCTCTTCAACAAAGAAAAGGGAAACCAATTAACACAGACACAGAACATAATCGTGGACCCCTGAGCCTTGAAGGGAAGGATGCAGAATTG